>NC_084666.1:67547697-68148530 GCF_028389875.1 Rhea pennata
GAAGGGAAGGGGAAGGGAAGGAAGGGAAAGGGAAGGGAAGGGAAGGGAAGGAAGGGAAGGGAAGGGAAGGGAAGGGAAGGGAAGGGAAGGGAAGGAAGGGAAGGGAAGGAAGGGAAGGGGAAGGGAAGGGAAAGGGAAGGGAAGGGAAGGGAAGGGAAGAGGAAGGGAAGGGAAGGGGGAAAAGGGAAGGAGGGAAGGAAGGAAGGGAAGGAAGGGAAGGGAAGGGAAAGGAAGGGAAGGGAAGGGAAGAGGAAGGGGAAGGGAAGGGAAGGGAAGGAAGGGAAGGGAAGGGAAGGGAAGGGAAGGGAAGGGAAGGGAAGGAGAAGGGAAGGGAAAGGGAAGGAAGGGAAGGGAAGGGAAGGGAAGGGAAGGGAAGGAAGGAAGGGAAGGGAAGGGAAGGGAAGGGAAGGGAGGGAAGGGAAGGGAAGGGAAGGGAAGGGAAGGGAAGGGAAGGGAAGGAAGGGAAGGGAAGGGAAGGGAAGGGAAGGGAAGGGAAGGGAAGGGAAGGGAAGGGAAAGGGAAGGGAAGGGAAGGGAAGGGAAAGGGAAGGGAAGGGAAGGGAAGGGAAGGGAAGGGAAGGGAAGGGAAGGAAGGGAAGGGAAGGAAGGAGGGAAGGAAGGGAAGGGAAGGGAAGGAAGGGAAGGAAGGGAAGGGAAGGAAGGAAGGGAAGGGAAGGGAAGGGAAGGGAAGGGAAGGGAAGGGAAGGGAAGGAAGGGAAGGGAAGGGAAGGGAAGGGAAGGAAGGGAAGGGAAGGGAAGGAAGGGAAGGGAAGGGAAGGGAAGGGAAGGGAAGGGAAGGGAAGGGAATGGGAAGGGAAAGGGAAGGGAAGGGAAGGGGAAGGGAAGGGAAGGGAAGGGAAGGGGAAGGGAAGGGAAGGGAAGGGAAGGGACAGGGAAGGGAAGGGAAGGGAAGGGCAAGGGAAGGGAAGGGAAGGGAAGGGAAAGGGAAGGGAAGGGAAGGGAAGAAGGGAAGGGAGAAGGGAAGGGAAGGGAAGGGAAGGAAGGAGGAAGGAAGGGAAGGGAAGGGAAGGGGAAGGGAAGGGAAGGGAAGGGAAGGGAAGGAAGGGAAGGGAAGGGAAGGGAAGGGAAGGGAAGGGAAGGAAGGGAAGGGAAGGGAAGGAAGGGAAGGGAAGGGAAGGGGAAGGGAAGGGAAGGGAAGGGAAGGGAAGGGAAGGGAAGGAAGGGAAGGGAAGGAAGGGAAGGGAGAAGGGAAGGAAGGGAAGGAAGGGAAGGGAAGGAAGGGAAGGGAAGGGAAGGGAAGGGAAGGGAAGGGAAGGAGAAGGGAAGGGAAGGGAAGGGAAGGGAAGGGAAGGGAAGGGAAGGGAAGGGAAGGGAAGGGAAGGAAGGGATGGAAGAGGGAAGGGAAGGGCAGGAAGGGAAGGGAAGGGAAGGGAAGGAAGGGAAGGAAGGGAAGGGAAAGGGAAGGGAAGGGAAGGGAAGGGAAGGGAAGGGAAGGGAAGGGAAGGGAAGGGAAGGGAAAGGGAAGGAAGGGAAGGGAAGGGAAGGGAAGGGAAGGGAAGGGAAGGGAAGGGAAGGGAAGGGAAGGGAAGGAAGGGAAGGGAAGGGAAGGGAAGGGAAGGGAAGGGAAGGAGAGAAGGGAAGGGAAGGGGAAGGGAAGGGAAGGGGAAGGGAAGGGAAGGGAAGGGAAGGGAAGGGAAGGGAAGGGAAGGGAAGGGAAGGGAAGGGAAGGGAAGGGAAGGGAAGGGAAGGGAAGGGAAGGGAAGGGAAGGGAAGGGAAGGGAAGGGAAGGGAAGGGAAGGGAAGGGAAGGGAAGGGAAGGGAAGGGAAGGGAAGGGAAGGGAAGGAAGGGAAGGGAAGGGAAGGGAAGGAAGGGAAGGGAAGGGAAGGGAAGGGAAAGCGGAAGGGAAGGGAAGGGAAGGGAAGGAAGGGAAGGGAAGGGAAGGGAAGGAAGGGAAGGGAAGGGAAGGGAAGGGAATGGGAAGGGAAGGAAGGGAAGGGAAGGGAAGGGAAGGGAAGGGAAGGGAAGGAAGGGAAGGGAAGGGAAGGGAAGGGAAGGGAAGGGAAGGGAAGGAAGGAGGGAAGGGAAGGGAAGGGAAGGGAAGGAAGGGAAGGGAAGGGAAGGGAAGGGAAGGGAAGGGAAGGGAAGGGAAGGGAAGGGAAGGGAAGGGAAGGGAAGGGAGGGAAGGGAAGGGAAGGGAAGGAAGGAAGGGAAGGGAAGGGAAGGAAGGGAAGGAAGGGAAGGGAAGGAAGGGAAGGGAAGGGAAGGGAAGGGAAGGGAAGGGAAGGGAAGGAAGGGAAGGGAAGGGAAGGGAAGGGAAGGGAAGGGAAGGGAAGGGAAGGAAGGAAGGGAAGGGAAGGGAAGGAAGAAGGAAGGGAAGGAAGGGAAGGGAAGGGAAGGGAAGGGAAGGAAGGGAAGGGAAGGGAAGGGAAGGGAAGGGGAAGGGAAGGAGGAAGGGAAGGGAAGGAAGGGAAGGGAAGGGAAGGGAAGGGAAGGGAAGGGAAGGGAAGGGAAGGAAGGGAAGGGAAGGGAAGGGAAGGGAAGGGAAGGGAAGGGAAGGGAAGGAAGGGAAGGAAGGGAAGGGAAGGGAAGGAAGGAAGGGAAGGAGGAAGGGAAGGGAAGGAGGGAAGGGAAGGGAAGGAAGGGAAGGGAAGGGAAGGGAAGGGAAGGGAAGGGAAGGGAAGAAGGGAAGGGAAGGAAGGGAAGGGATGGAAGGGAAGGGAAGGGAAGGGAAGGGAAGGGAAGGGAAGGGAAGAGGAAGGGAAGGGAAGGGAAGGGAAGGAAGGGAAGGGAAGGGAAGGGAGGGAAGGGAAGGGAAGGAAGGGAAGGGAAGGAAGGGAAGGGAAGGGAAGGGAAGGAAGGGAAGGGAAGGGAAGGAAGGGAAGGGAAGGGAAGGGAAGGGAAGGGAAGGGAAGGGAGGGAAGGGAAGGGAAGGGAAGGGAAGGGAAGGGAAGGGAAGGGAAGGGAAGGGAAGGAAGGGAAGGGAAGGGAAGGGAAGGGAAGGGAAGGAGGAAGGGAAGGGAAGGGAAGGGAAGGGAAGGGAAGGAAGGGAAGGGAAGGGAAGGGAAGGGAGGAGGGAAGGGGAGGGAAGGGAAGGGAAGGGAAGGGAAGGGAGGAAGGGAAAGGGAAGGGAAGGGAGGGAAGGGAAGCTCCCAGTGCTGAGCTTTGCCAGCGATGAGTTGGAGTTGCAGGTGTCTGCTCTGTGCTCTCTCGTTTAAGCCACTGTGAGTCATTGACAGGTTCTCCAGCCTGAGGATATTCTGTGTTGATTACTGATATGAGGCAGGTAGTTAGTTAGATACAGAGTCTACTGTCATTCCTGTGTGATGTTTCAGTGATATTTAGAGCTAGGATTAAAGGCAGAGGTTAGTCCCAGAGTAAGATTTTCCAGGCTTAAGTCCCAGCTTGAAATGCTCCTTCCCACTTAGGTGTTCAGCTTTGAGCAACCCTCTTTACCTTGCCTGGCTGCCTATCGTCTGCATAGAAGGAACACAGGTAAGAAGGGAAGGTGCACAGGACTGAGGAAGGGGAGAGGGAAAGAGAGAAGAAATGTAAGGAAGGATGAGAGCAAAGAAGGGGAGGAACAGACGGAAAAACAGACAGGTTCAAGAAAGGAAGAAAAGATTGATGGATGGATGGGACAGATAGGAGCAAGTTGGACAGAAGATGGAAGAACAAATGTAAAGAAAGAAGGACAGACAGATAGAAGGGAGAAAGAATGGACAGACTAAAGGACCACTGGATGGGTGGAATGACATATGGATAGCAGGAAGGATGGACTGGAGGATGGAAGGAAAGGCAAATGGATGGATTCAAGAAGAGAAGGATGGACAGAAGTACAAACCTAAGGACAGATGGTCAGATGGAAGGACATAGCAATGACAGGAAAGATGAATGGGAGGAAGGAAAGAAGAAAGGACATGTGGATGAAGGAGAAGGAAAGAGAGACAGACTGATGGACAAAAAGACAGAAAGAAGGATGGATTGACAGATTCAAGGACACTGGTGGATGGACGGAAGGGCATACAGATAAGAGAAAGGATGGATGGGAGGATGAGATTACAGAAGAATAGACAGATGGACAGAAGGCTGGTGGGACAGACAGATGAAAGGATTGGAAGATGGAAGGGAAGAAGGACGGACGGGAGGGACAGACTGCTGCTCCGTACCCTAGAACGGCAATGTCTACCTTGCTGTACCAAGAGAAAAGACTGAAAATTAACAAAGGTGAAATAAATAACAACTTTCCTTGCCCCTTGAAAATTGACAGCTTTACCAATTTTTAGAACTGCCTGGAATCACTTTGTTTTCCTGCAAAAAGGTAGGTGCGTTTAGATGATCCAGACTTAGACGTACCGTAAACACTCGCATCACGATTGCGGTATTAAAGATACGGCCTGCCATACAGCACTGCTCTTACGCTATTTTGCTTTTAGTAACTCGGAATTTGATTACCTTCTTTTGCCCCTGAAGGCCTTACCCGGCCCCTTTTTGACGCTGCGTGCTCGGAGCCACCCGTGGGCTGCCTGGAAGTGGACCCAGCTGGGTGGATACAACTGCCCCGAAGCTCTTTCGCTTACCTCAGCCCACTGTCAGTAGGCAACAAAATAAAGTAAATCGGTAAACATCAGTTAATACCTTTACTGGTAAAGACAGAAGAGAGTTAAAAGAAGCCACCTGACCAATTAAAAAACGATTCCTGACGCATTTTTTGTACACTCTGCACATTTAGCAGCGGCAGTAGGGACTGGGATTTAGCAACCCAGCCAGGTTACCTTTACGTTAAATTCTACGTACTTCCACTGCTATTTCTGTATATCCCTTTTTGGCATGAAGCAGAAGAAACATAAGGAGACACAAGCACAGTCATTCTTCAAATTTATTTGGACAGCTGAAAGTTTGAGGCCATTTATTAACGCGCACCGGCAATACGGCTGCATCTCGCCCCTGAAAGCTCACACGAAGAAGCTGTGCCCAGAACCTTACCACAAGCCGTGCCCTCGAGAGCCGCCTCGCCTTTCAAACGGGAGGTTCCCGCAGCTTTGGGAAGTCACGTAAGCTGCTGGAGCCTTACGTGATGCGAAGCCTGGAACAAGCGGAGAATCAGGAGCCGTCAATCCTCTCCCAGCCCGTGCGCTGTCTTAATACGTAGGCTTCAGGAGGCCTCTCTGATCTTGTATTCCCCCACTTTTGTTTCTCTGTTGAGCGAGACAACACACAAGACATCTTCAGGTGCAGCTTCGTATCAGAGTGAAAATCCAAGGGAAGCACTAGCACTGAACACCGGTAGCAGCGTAATAGCACAGGGCTCTGGCTATCGTCATTTAAAAAATACCGCCATAAACTCTATGGCTCAGTTACGCCGTCTTTAAAAGGGGAGTAACAGTGGACACAAACTGCGTCTCCCTTGCAAATGAAAAAGAAAATCAGTGCACAAGTACGGAAATTATTATTTCATTTTAAGATTTCCGAGTGCACTGCATAATCCAGGGAGCCTTGGCATTTTCATGAACGGCATGTCTGTCTTCTAGTTTGCCTCCTTCGAAAGGGAGAAACTTTGCCATGCTCAAGTATGCCTTAAAGGCAATGCTGCCTTTGGGATCTCACATTAACGTAATGATAAATGTGCTGTGTATTGCCTGAAAATGCTGTGTGCCAATGTGTCAGAATATGTTTTCCCTGCACACCTCTCGATTAGCATCTTATTTACCTATTGGCAGGAAAAGGATTCTGAGAAAGACAAAATAAAGTATGTTTTAATACGGCCTTCTCTGCGGCCAAAGCATTGGCTCCAAAAGCGGTTATCACGTTGGCATATCTTTCAGCGGTAGCGATGAGTTACTTTTGGAAGTACAGAACCAGTGTGTGTTTCAGCAAAGAGCAGTTGCAATAATTCCATTTTCCCCTCTTATACAGGTGTTATACTTACTGTATAATTCAGACTCAACATGTAACTTGGATAAAACCCGCTTCTCCCCACCCTCCAACCTGTCACAGAACCAAGAAGTTTGGCTTTTATAACAATGACACCACTACATTTGGGTAGCGATAAAATATCTAATTTTAGCAGAATTTATCACCGGTTGCATCATTTTTGGCTCCCAGGTAGTTAAAAAAAAAATATGTAAACAAAATAGCGGAAGTTTCTTCTCTTAAATCCTAGGATAATATAATTTTTTTAACCTTTTCAGATCATCTTCTGCAGCTTATCACATCCCTCTGAATTTTCAGTATCTCCTTATTCAGACGCGCTATGTTCTAGGTATCCGTTTCAACCGCAGTAAACATCAACATCTGCACGCAAAAATAACCACACCAAAGTGATACCTCCTGATCTACGTTACTGTAAATGGAATTTATATTCCTTTTACATAAGTGAAAGCTAATATAATTTATGCTTCTGTAGCGCTTACAAAACCTTACTATTAGGACCTCTTCATGCTAGACACTGTACCAAAGGCATCACAAAGAGGCTGGATCCTAAACAATTTGCCATCAAAACATTTTTCAACATACAATGTACAGATAATACAAAGAGGTTATTATATAATGCACAATAAACTGATATCCCCTCGCGCAGGGACGCGTAGAGAGTCATTGATATCACATTTCTGGAGGTTATGTTATTTTAATAAATTCTATAGAGCACTGCATCTCCGGGAAGCGCCGCTCTGGTACTGGAGACAGAGCGTTACAGTAGGTTACCGGCTCCTACTGGCGACCGCGGCGTCTGAAGCGAGACCGGTTCAGTTTAGAAAATTTGGAAAGCTGCCAGGCCTTGGTGAACTCAGTGGATCAAATTCTGCTGTTTTTACACGTGAGCAGCTGTGCTGACTTCATTAGGGTCTCCCGTGTATAACAATACTTTCTTCTAATAAGATTATATCAGGAAGCTGGGAGTCATCTGTATCTAATTTATGAGAGCATTAGGTATCAGTTTGCCTGCACCATACCTGTCAATAACATTTCAAAATAAAAAGTAATAGTGACCAGAAAGAAAATAACTGGAGCAGACAGCCGATAGCTTTGGAAAATAGAATAGTTTAAACAGACAGAAGTGAAAACCAGATCAGAACGTCAAAGCGAAGTGCCAGGGCCAGACAGTAGAGCTTAGCATCTCTGCTGCCCTCTCGCTGATGGCCTGACTTAACAGCATGCTGAAGATTTTGAAATGCAGTTATAGCTGAAACAGAGTTATTACAGACCACAGGTGGGATTTTTCAAGCACAGGCTGAGTACTGTCCCTAGGCCTTGATGTCTTACCTTTAACTTTCAGCAGGTGCTCAGGCGGGCCAACCGTGGTTTTTCCGCAAAGACGCGGGAGCTGATGCTACGACGTGCGTTTTCACTTACGGGGCTGCGTTGTCTGCCTCCCGTTGAGCCTTTGTAGTTACCGCGTGAGCTAAGGCCAGACAGTCGGTCTGCCTAGGTGGACTCTCAGCTTGCGTCGTTAACAGAGCCGACGAGGCAACTTCAAGGAGCTCTTGCAAGGGCTGTTTTAAATTGATTATTGTGCTGCTCAGAGGCTCTAGTTACACAGCGCTCGTTAGAGACAACTGAGGCACTGAATAAAGCAGATCTGTCAGACTTCCTGGCTTTGAAAGGACAAATAAATTAGTCTGGGCAGAGTGCCACGCTAGTCCGGTTATATTATTTGCAGTACTTGAACTAGCTCAGGGAGAGCTAGCTCGGGTATCCCTCCATGACACTGTAGCACGCTGGCCAGATGCATCCCTCACACAAACAGATGATAATATTTTGAATTGGCTTTGCTTGTTCTACTTCAATTAAAACACTCTGGCTACTCTGAAAAGCAAGCTAAAAGCATTACCTTTTGGATTTTTTTGGTGGCTGTGCTCTGAGGGAAGCCGGTGACACTAACCTCCTCCATTGCAAGCGGTGGGTAGCCTCTCAAGGTGGTACCTCCAGCGCTCTGCCAGATTCCTCCTGAGGCGCTTGCATTTGTCTTCTGGCCCTGGGAGGCGAGCGCAGTGCGGCGTGGCGCTTGTTCCGGTGGCGCGCGGGGCTGCGATCGCGTAAGGTAATGCCAGGTGACGCTAAAGGAAGAAGAGAGAAGAAAGGCCAGAGCCATCTTGCTGCTTTCTCGAAGAACAAACAAAATAAAACCTAGTTCCTTCACGTTTTAAAAATGCCTGTTGTTTAGTTTTGAGCTGTAGCAGAGGTGTTTTGGAAACCTGGGCACTTTCTCCCAAGAGCCCTTGACCAAATCGAGGTCTCGAGGGAAGAGGTTAGCAAACCCCCGGAAGGTTATTGTACAGCAGTATGCACCCAAGTAGGAACCAGAATTTAACTCTCAGCTACGGAGGACTTTGTACCACTCCTAATCACTCAGTGGAGACTTGTGAGACACTTACCAAATGCTGCTAAATAAAGTTTTCCACTTCAGAAACTTATTCAACCAGAGGGAATTCTATCTGCAATACCGTTGAATGCATTCTTGCTCAGAAAGTAGAAATCATTGATTACCCTGCATCGATCACCCTGCATTTGCAAAGGCATTGCTCTTCATTCCACCCAATGGTCTGTGCTTTGAAGAATCCCTCATGATTGCTACCTAGTAAGTCAGTGTTAAAAACGCCTCAGACAGCAGATTATTATTGTAACCGTTCTGTCGGATACAACTGTTGGCAGAAAGGCTGGGTAGGAACAATTAAGGCTCTCGCTCTATTAAAGTAATGGCACCTTTATCCATCTAGAATTTAGGGGATCACTGCTCGCCTTTCAGGGTACCCTTAATACGCAACAGTTTTCCATTTACAAGTAATATAGGTAAAGAAAGAAAAAAGCTTAGTGAAGAGAAAAAGAACCTATAAGAGCAGCCTGTAGAAAATGTAAAAACACTTATCAATAGATCTGTGAAAGAAGAAAAAAAAATAGAAAAGAAAAGAAAAAGAAAGACACACTGTTCTAGGACAAATTGATAAGTGATGTTTGTTTGCACACTCCAGCGCAAGCACCCTATATTCAGATGCCTCCTCAGCGCTGTGCTGATCCTTCTGGCCTTCCAGCGAGGCCGGCTCTGTTTCAGTTCTGGTGGACAGCGTGGTCCCAGAATTGACCCCTCTCTCCAGTTCCCGGTCCGCTCATCCAGCTACAGGTGCTTCAGACTGAGTTAGGGACAGACTAGTAGAGCGTGGTCGTATTTTACTCCGCTCTAAAGTTATCTGCAACGGCTCTTGCTGTGAAATGGTCGAGATCATCTCCCACAGTGAAGCTCAGCATCCTCAGAACGGGCCATTAATAACGTACGTTACTGCCGCTACCGGTACCGCCGCAGTTCTTTTCAAGCCACAGAAAGGGCCCGACACAATGCTGTATCTGCTACGACGCAGACAACGTGCCTCGAGCGCGTCCGCTGCTGAAGAGCAAGACCCTGCCGCTGCCGTCCGTTCCGCGATCGAGGATTTGAGCTCGTGGGTGTTACACCGGCTCCTAGAGCATCGCCGAGGAGAAAGCTTCCGTCAAAGTTTTTCCTGTCGCTACAATCCCGCCCCAAATACCTCCTCCCTGAAAAGTCGGTATCATCAGTTTAAAGGCTTTGCTGGGGCATTGGTGGAGTACGCATTCTTCAGTGGCTAAGGAGGACGTCTGGCATTTTATCTTCTCTGCATCTTTAAGCAAAATTTAGAGGCAGATGCGACCTGGAAAAGCTCAGCATTGGTCAAAATATTCAGGTAAGAATTCGTATTTTGAAGAGCTTACTCAAAAAGCAAGCCTCAGAGCTCACGTGACTAGCCTGGGTCTCATGCAAAAAGCGTTGTCTTCAAGTAATATGTTGGTCTTAAGGAAAGGATTTCAGTGCGCATACAGAAGTTATCCAAACATTACAGCCTGAAACCCTTCCTTCTGCAATGGAACTTCTTTCCTCAGAGAGGCAAGTGCATACAAAACAAAAATAACGCTAGCACTACGATTCAGTCCAATAAGCAATTGTGCATTCAAGAAAGGTTGCTTAGTGAGGGTACAAAGTTACAGATACACCTGTTAGGTTTGTACAGTAATAGGTGAAAACTGCACCGTACAAGATAGAACAAAAATACAAGCAGAGAGATGAAAAATTTGTATTGTACAAGTATCTCACTGTATGCCATTGCTATGCTGGTGTAATATATTATGCTGGGTTATGTTATATGTTATGCTGGATGCCACGTGGTGTTCTAAAATGTTGTTTTCTATGCTGTAACTTAAAATAATGGTCTAGTGCAAGTCTTAAAAATGGCAGGCTATTTGCTGAAGTCAAGGGCCTTTTAGCTTTCCATCTATGCTCTCACAGCAGTGCTCATTTTAACTCTTAGTAACAAACACTTTCTGCCTCAGAGGAACTGCAGCTATTTCTACATGGCAAAAATTGTGAGTTTTGTTGTAAATGAACTATAGGATACACTGTCAATACAAGCTGTTCAAAATATGTCAAGACCCCTTAAATATTTTATGATTTTTTCCAATGCACTATCAGAGACTGAACACTGGAATGAGTTGTGAGAGCAACTTACCAGATGAAGAACATAACAGATGTCTTTCATAAAATTGCATATTTAAATAGTGCGGTTAGTTGCATCAAATTTGTTCAACCTCAACATGAAACCATCATGCTTCGCTATTTTTTTCTGAACAGAATATTGCGTGCACAGACTACACTGGGGAGCAGTCTGTCAGGCATGTGTACGCGCACACACATGCACAGATGGACAGAGACCCCTTGCAGCTAACGGAAAGCTCACTGCAAGCAACAAAAATACTTCCACTGATTTCAGAGGGCTTGGCTAGAAAATTAAATCCATACGTAAGGTCATCTGGGAACATTTAGTAGCTAATTTAGTTACCAAATCTGTCTTACAACGTATCACCTACCTGTCCATTCAGCAGGATTTTTGTAGTCTCTTGTTTAACCAGGAGCATTTTTACTCTTCCAAACTTTTAGCATTAACTGGCTTTTGAGGACCACCTTGTTCAAACAGCTTTTACAACTACAGGTCAAAGCTGGTGCTCAAATCAGAAGACAGCTCTGAAATCTGTGTCTGCGCATATAAAGTTGGGACCTTCTCAGTGCGTACGAAGGACACAAGTGTGCAATATGTTCTTGTTCTTTGAGGGTGGCTGAATAAGAAACTACTCCTGACCACTGGAAAAAAAATACACGGTAAAATGCCTTTGGGCGCCTCCAGCTCTTTTCTCCCTAGAGAGAGGAACAACTTGGATCATTATCATCAAATGTATTAGGAGACTTAATATGTTGACCGCAGAGATGCGCTGCACAGTATGTTCACCCAAGAGCACGGCGTTAGTCAGTAAGGCATATTACAAGAGCGAGTGAGAGAGATACTTGATGGAGTCTCATCTTCATTTCAGAAAGGTGAAGTAACATAAGCAAGGTTTTGGAAAGGAGGAAGAGCAAGATTTTGGTAAACAGCTGGTTTGGAGTACTTAGCTAATTTTCAACCATTTTTACTGCACTTGAGCTACATTCGCTAGAAGCCTGCAGCAGAT
This sequence comes from Rhea pennata, assembly GCF_028389875.1. Lineage (NCBI taxonomy): Eukaryota > Metazoa > Chordata > Aves > Rheiformes > Rheidae > Rhea > Rhea pennata. The sequence continues at coordinate 67,559,164 of NC_084666.1, forward strand.
CGTTGAAAACTGTCACATTGGACTCTGCACGGTTTCAAGATTTCAATATAATTTAGATTACAATTTTGGCCAAGGTTAGCACGTGCATTTCTCACTTGGGGAGCACAGTGGTAAGAAAGGGAGGGAAACTCACAAGTGCAACATTTAAATTAACTGAAACACATCTGAAAACATGTAAAGCCTGTTAGTTAAGACAAAAAAAAAAAAAAAAAAAAAAAAAAAAAAAAATCCAAATCACTGAAGTCTATCAGTTTAGGCTTTTCTTAAAAGATTTCTATTTTAAGGAAATCTCTGCAAGCACTAATCCATAGTACTGAGCAGGGCATTTTATTTCATTTAATTGATTTTCTTTACTGCGGCCAAGGTGCTAAAAGATTGAAGATTGTCTACTGTGCATGTGTAAATACCTTAAAATTCCTTTTTAATAATGCACACCTATCTGCTTATTAACAAATTCAGACTACAAAATGATACGGCACTTTGAGATGCTATTCCAGTTATTTGCATAATGACTAATCACTTAAGCATGGCTTTACCTCCGCCTGTTTACCAAAGGAGCAGGCAAGATTTTTGGCACATCTGCCTGCATTTATAACACTTCTACTGCCATAGTTCGGCCTTGTTTGGTTTAGTTATTCGTGACAGGCAGCGCAGCGCAGGGTTACAGCCATGTGAGAGCCAAGTGTGCGGGCATCAGAGAAATCAGAAAACACTAGTTCAACAGAGTTGTGTGTGTGTTTGGGGGGGGAGGTTGTCTTAACCAACGCTTCCTCAAGACTCTTCTCACGTTGATAACACTGAGCAAGGTGGCACCATAAAAATCTTCAGGCTGCAAGAGAAGCGTTTCGTAAAGTCAGGCTGGTGACATACCTCCTTGCCTCTCCGCAGCTTTCCCGATGCGCTCCTGCAAAGCGCTCAGAGCCACTCGCTCCCCGCGGCTCCTGCAAAGGGCGACGATTTCTCTGCTCTTTGAAGGATCGGGCTGGTGCGGGCGCTGCTCTCGGGAAACACCTCTGCTTCACTAAGACATTTAGTTGCCCCCGGATGCAATTTTTCATTCTGTGCCGTGAGTATAGTCCCCTAAATACACCTGACAGTAGGCAGCATGAAAAGCACTTTTCTCCTCCCATGAATTACAAGTGACTAACACACAAGTGGAAGATTGAAGCATCCCCATGTGTGAATAGTGAAGAGATATATAGCAAGAAGCAAGAGTAAATTTGGGGGCAGATTGAGAGAGTCACCTGCGATGAAAACAAGCGAGGCCAGGAGAGAAGAGGCTGGAGAACTAAAAGACATAATAGAATTTCTTTAAAAAATAATCAAGGGAAATTGAAGCACACGATCAAAGGAGCCAACAGCTGAGAAAAAACAACCCTCTACAACCGTCCAGGAGACGTTAAGCAGACAAATATAGAAATCTTTAAAGGTAGGATACTGAGCACAAATCAGAGAGAGCTGCAGCAGCTACAGAAGACTATATGATACAACTTCATAAATGAATCATACGCTTACTTTCTGTGTAAAGCATTTGGTTAGAGCCTTACTTTGTAAAGGAAGAACTGCTTTTCCCTCCCAAAGTCTTCCAGCTGGCGATTCACTGAGTAGTTCTTACTATCCGGTCATGTCAGCAATAACTCTAATAACCATGCTTCTCACCTACAGAATAAAGCTAATTTTTCATGTCAAACAATTACCTTATTCCATGGGACAATTAAGATTTTAATTCAGTCTATAAACAAGGGCCTTAAGGTTATTTACTCTTTCAACCTGATTTATTGTTACAAGTATTTGGAATAATCATACCGAGTTAGACCCTCGGCAACAGCAACTTTGAACTACAGGCCCAGGCAAGCTATGGAGGGAGATTCATCCGTTCACATCTGTTAAGGATCTGCCCTTTAATTTTGTGTTTTAACATCACTTGCTTCACAAGTGAATTGACCGTGATCATTCTGACCATGAATTTTTATCTACCTTGTTTTGTAACTGGCAAGTTAGAAGGTTTTATTTCTTTGTTTTTTCAAAGACCCCGGGAAGAAAAGAGAAAATGATTTAATGAATTACACTTGTATCAGATCTTATTAAGAAGACCCTTTCATGATGCTGTTTTCTGATTTTCTAATGTGGTCACCAAAATTTCACTGCCTTTGAGAGGACGACATAAACACACAATTCCCGTGCTTCCTCCCTGCAAGACTCCTATTTCTCTGCAGACCTATTCCCAAGTATTACACACATGTAGCAGTGGCAGTTCATTTTTCCTTCCTCAAAATCCAACTCTGTCGCTGCTCCAGCCTGGAATTTCAGGGTTTTCTATCTTTGATATCATCCATCGGATCAGCCAGAACTAAGCTTGAGGAACAGCTTCACAAACAAAACAAATAATAATTAAAAGAAAAAAAAAGCAAGGACCAGCTTGCAAACATTCTTAAAACAATGATTAATTGAAAGAGACTTTGTAGTTATTTCCACAGCCATTTGCATTAGCATTCAGGGATGTCAAGTCTGAGTTTCAACAGGTGCCCTGAAAAGCAGGGAGGCGGAGGCGTTATCTGAAGTACAGCGGCAGTCCGCTCTTGCACTAAATGGCTATCAGAGTGATTTATTACAAACTGAGCTGCACGGTACAAATAACCTTATACGTTACATAAGACGGACATATCAGGGGAGCGCCTGTCTCTGTGTCACAGTTATCTCCTTAGACCACCCGCAACAGTTTTCCAAGTGCACACCTAGACATGCGACAGGGCAGGGTCAGGTAGCAGCAGCTTGCTTGCAAGATGCCTGGGCAAAAAGCCGTGTATAGTCTGTATCTACTCCTTATAGCGCGCACACACGCACACCTGGGCTACCTATACAAATGGCATGTTCTGACTATTAGAGCAAGTTTCTCTAAGTTTGGTCACGTGAAGAATCTCACCAAGAAAGGCCCTATGAAACTGAGGAAACGGGATCGTGTTTGTATTGCATCCACGTAACTCGTTTCGTACCAACTTTTTTTTAGGTTGCAGTACCATAGCTTCTCAAATTTTTGCCTGCTGTCACCTGAAAAATGCCAGCTTTCATTGCATAAATTTCATTTTGTAAATTCAAAAACAACTATTTCTAAACCTCTAGAAGATAAAAGTACAAGCAAGTACAAAGCCTGGCACTTCTTTTCTTCTTTCCCCCCTATTATTTGTTGCCTAAGTTTTCAGAAAAGTCAGATAAAAGAGTTCCTGTAGGAAGGTGCCTCAATTTGTGACTCAGGACAATACAGTTAGCAACGCCAGCTGCACGTGCAAACCAGCGTAGGCTGCAAGCCACTTGTCAGGTTTCCAGTGTGACATGATGCTACTCTTTGGAAGCCCTAACGAGTGGTTTGCACGTGTCTTGCAGCCTGGGAGCCCAGTCTGGGCACCGGTGGCCTCCCACCGATGGGGAAGCTTGGAGAGGTAGGTGTGCCAAGCTTCACCTCCTGCTGCTCTCCAAAATAAACTTCCTGCAGCCTCCTACCAAGCAGCATCATCGTTAATGCGGCGAGAGCACTTGCACTTGCCTAATTGCCCAATTGCCCATCATCGTTTCTACACTAATTCTATTTCATTTTATTCTGCCCATCTCGGTAAAACCCCCTTGCAGCAGTTTTGGTGGTACAGGACCCAACACTGGAGTGAGACCCTCCATCCCGGCTTGTTCGTGCCAGTTACTGAAGAGACATCAGAAGGCGACGTCATTTGACTATCACCAAGCTGTAACAGGTTGCTAAATGCAACCCTTTTCCTGCCATTACCAATCTCCTGAGCCATCTGGCCCTTGCTGCAACATACCTGCAGATGTATTAATAAACCAATCTAATATATCTGTACATATTAATATACAGCAGAAGCAGCTGGCTGGTGTTTGTTGTGAGCTTTTTATATCTCCCTGATGCTTCAGCCACGACAATACAAAATCCTAAGGCTGCTCCTTCGAGGAAAAGGACAAGCTTATCTAGTCTACCTGCAATCCAAAATAAACTCCTCTTTCACAAAAGACAACTGTCACTGAAACGGAAGTTATAACAAGCATAAATGTCATTTTCCCACGTGCCGTTGAAACTTCAAGTTCAGCCCTTGAACAGCACTGTCAGTTCATCTTATTATGATATACCCTCCCGACAGCTCTCATATTAGTTGCACCAGATTGCTTGCCGTGTGCTCATTTGTTTGTTTGTTTTCTCTTCACTAAGAGGAATCTGAATGACTTTCAGAAAACTTTGCTTCCTTTCAGATACAGATGGGATCAGAGAAAACAAAACACAACGCAAAAGACTTCAAATCATGGAGTGTGAATTTTACTGACTGAACCAGCGCTCTCTGGGCTAGTGCTCATGAATTTCTCAAAGCAGGTCTATATATGTAATGTCATTTAAACCTGGTGACAGGGAAGTCTGTCAAGAATAACATTTATTCTATAGATGATTCAGCTTGTTACATTCAGGCTTTGAATTTTTCAACTCTTTAGGCCAGTGGTTTTAAAATCAGACTATTGTATCTTGTATAAAATTAAGGAAAACTGGCAGTTCCACATAGGTAAGAGCGCTTTTTAAGCTGGGATTAACAAAAAGCGTTTAAGAGTTTATATGTTATAGCTTTTGTTTGTTTGTTTGTCTGTTTTAATCTGACTACATCAGGCTCTTGAAATTTGATTCTGTAACACGGTAGGTGAGTTAGTTGTTATAGAAGTCCCGCTTAGAGTAAGGTTAAAAATTAAATGCAAGTTCATTCTCAGATTTTTCTGTTTATCTTAGGTGATAGTTATTGTCCTTGAGGTTAATTTCTAATGGGTAGTTCTCTTACCTCTGTTTCGTAACTTGAATAAACTATATTTTGCGGACTAAAAGACAACATGCACATCTAAAAGAAGAGAAGCTTTTTGTTTCCCCTTTTCTTCCCTGCTTCCAAAGCTTCCTCATGACCAACCAATAAAGGAAAATCACCACCCCTAAGTATTTGCACCATCTGGGACAGTTCTCTGGGTCCATCAGTCCAAAAATTCAACAAGTAAGAGACTGTGGCCAGATATGGCTGAAGAAACCTTCAAAACAGTAACTATTAGTGTTAAGGCTTTGAACAGTCCCTAAACCTCTTTTTCAGAGAGAAAATAGCAGTTGTCCAGAGAGCCACAAGTATATTAAAAGCTTCCATTTTTTACCACCCCTACTCAAGTACCTCAATTCTGAAATCATTTTTTCAAGTACCTTTAAGTTTGTACTAATCAGCTTTATGCGGTGACTATCATGAGCAACACGCAGCAAAGCATACCAGACTCAGTGCAAGCCCTTTCCAGCTCTGTTGGCGTACCACCGGGCAGTGACCTCTGTCACCCGTTTCCCGGCGTTCCTCCAAAACCGATCTGTGAGTTTTGTAAAAAGGCCTCCAAGCCCTTCCCCTTTCCTGCGAGCACACCGACGTTTCCCAGAGAAACGTGCTCAGCGAAGTTCGGTCCTCCTACGCAATCCGTCCTCGCTGCCCAGAGAGTCGAAACTGCACAACCCTTCCCGGCGAGCGTTCGGATTTACGGCTACCCAAACCTCATCTCCGTTTGTTTCCGTCACGGCACATAACAGAGTTAAGCTGGATGCGAGCTCTAATCCCCAAAGTGGAGGATAAATAAATAAATAAGTAAATCTGTGCTTTACGCACTAAATCACAGGAATCTCAGACTGTTTACATTCTCTTTGCCCCAGGGCGATGGGTAAAAGGCTACAAAATGGCAGATTGGGGCAACTGCAAAAAAGTCTTCACCGGTGATATGCGAAAAGCCTATTTAGTGAGCAAATTGCACTTTAGACACTTGTCAAAAATATACAGTTCAGTCTAATGAAAAGAGCTTATATTTCTCTCAAAGAGGGAAGTAGAAGAAGAAAAAAAACCCACCCAGAACGTACTGTTGAAGGACAAAGATGAATGGAAAATAAAAAGCCTGCATTGTAACTTTATGCGTATAAAAGAGATACAAATGACAGAAGAACGCTTCTCTTCTCAGAGAGATAGGAGATATATGTTTAACAGAACAACAGAGTTACTATCAAGTTTATTCTAAAAGCCAATACAGAAGAGTTTGCACAGTGCTGGCAGAAAGGGCGAGACGCCCTCTTTTCTTCTAACAGTCCCCTACAAACACACTAACTTTAACCTCTCTCTCTCACACGCGTTTCATGCATGCTTCCTCCTGTACTGTGAGCAGCAGTCATGGATGGGTACAAAAGAAGTCCCTTCATCGCATCTTCCTGTAGGCTGTGCCTTAACAGTCTTATGCTATAGGGTAAAAATTCAGATTCAGCCTGTTGCCATTCCTACATGAGTATATTTATAAGTATTCCTCTTCAAAGACTCTGCTCTTTCAGGATTTTTCTATGAAGATGGAGGTGGGGTGGGCTGGAGGTTTAATTTCCATGTGCTTCCCATTGCTTACGGGAGGTAAGACCGCGTGTGCCTGCTGGGAGGACATGGGCAGCAAAGCTATAAACTCTGACTCCTGGGATGTAAACCCGTGCATATAGGCCATCTTCTTTTCCAGGTGCAAAAGAATAGATTAATAATAAATTAATAAACAGATTGAATTGCCCCCTCTTTTTGCCACTGTGATGGACTGCACCCCTTAAGCAACCTAGTGCTGAAACCCTTAGTAAGCTGAGGCACATTTAAGATGTTTTTCATATCCATTTAGTAATTGAAAAAACCAAATATTATTTCATTATTATAAACAGACTAAGCAGTATTAAGACACAATTCAGACATGAGTCGAGTCCTACATGGAAGACTATATATATATTAGAATTATTGATGCAACTAGAATTACTGTTACTATGCCTTCCGGTCAAATTTTAGCCCTTATTCATAGGAGGACAATGTGAGAATTAGTTTCTTTATAATATGGTTTGTGACTCTCCTGCAAAAGGAGCTGTGCACAGCAAGTGTAAAAGTTAATATTCAAAAAAAAAAAAAAAAAAAAAAAAAAAAAATTAAGTAAATTTCTGAATCTCTCACTTCAGAGAGACTCATCCAAGATCTGATCAAATACCCTGCTCATATGGACAGACAGTCCATCTATCACCAGGGCAGACATACAGAGTGGGTATAAAATGAAGATACTCTTAATTTACTGAATGTCTTAAATCCCTAGGCATTCCCTATTAATAAACCAGAGCTTTTTCGGCTGCTGAAAAACATCATTTCCTCTGTTATGTAGGCAGAAATACTGGGGCTCAAGGAGGCCAAGTGCTTCGGCCACGGTTCGGCAGCCGGTGTGAGGGGCTGAGCCTCGCGGAGCAGCACCGTGTCCCTTCGCGGTCAGGCTCCCGCCCACGGCGGCCTCACGGCTGCCCCGGCCAAGAGCTGTCACCAGAAAGGGGAAAAGCGAGAGGCCAGGAGGCCATCGGATAGGACAAAAATCAATTGATCCCCCCTCGGCTCTTGGAAATCAAGAGCTACTGGCTTTTTTTTCCCCTCTCCCCTGTGGGTATGACTTACACGCACTGGAACTCATTAAAGGTAATTGAGTTAAGTCAATTTGTTATCCAAGTAATATTTTAAAGCAAGCGTCCTAAAAATGAAAACGCATCATCTCACTCGTGTTCAACCTCGGAAACCGCCATGAAATAATTTATTCCTCCTCCGTTGTCACGACGGAGACGACAGTCACAAACGCTTTGGAGAACCACGTTACAGCCAGCTTTGCGTCCGTAACTACGCCAGTACCACGGGCTGCCTGCTCTGACACGTGGGGACTGACACTCCACTTGTGGGGCTTGCAAGGTCACAACACTTAATTAGGAGCAGTCAGTGCTACGGTGGGACATACTGAGCAAATGGCTACTTGATGTGACACATTCGAGAAGCATTTGATAGCTGATTAAAGTGGGTATCATTAGTGTTCCCTGGATCAATCTTCCTTTCTAGTTGACTTCACGTTCTCTGTTACTGTGAAATGTTTCAGGGAAGATGAGCAGTACAATTAAACAGCATATTAAAAACAAAATATAATTTGTATGTATTTAAGACACATACGTTATTAATTCAGAAACTGATTCAGATAGTGTTCATCATAAATAAGTCACCTGCGTTATGTTATTTTTGCTCTGCAGTCTCTAAGCCCTTAAAGATCTCATTCTCTCTCTGCTTCAGAAAACACTGGGAAATTTAAAGATAGCAATTTACCCATGACCATAGAGAAGGCAAGTGGCTTATTCTGAAGATTACGAACTAAGAACTTCTTTGTTATGCCCCTTTGGGATCTTACCGTAGTTTAAAAGCCCTCAGAAGTTATATCCAAAAAAGGTACCATACGTGAGAGGCAAATACTAATTTGGAGTTCTGAAGTGTTATTAAGGGAATGTTTCCTACAGAAGCATGCATTACACAGTACTTGCTTTTCCACTGATCAGGAACACTATTTATTTTTGTTTGTTTCCATCTTTTTCTGTTCCAGTATGAAAAAATGTGCTCCACTAAACAGATGCGCAGGTGCGAGCCCCTCACACGCTCAGCAATTCAGCCCGGGTTTTCTAAATCAGGTCCATGGCAGGAGAATTTGGGCTTTGAATCACAGCCTAGATGTGACAAAGCTTTGGAAAATAACTTCCCTTGAGGAACATTATTGCCCTGAAACCTAAACTACAGTCCTCATTGGGCTTGCATGTTGCCCAAATCCAAGACCAACAGAAAATGCACACCACGCAGTGAAAAAATCTTTAGCCTTAATATAAGTGTCTGCCTGCTTTAACATTCAATGTTCCTTTTCACAGGTTTTTCACAGGATTGCAGCGTTAACAGCCAGTGCAACCTCACTCTGTCATCAGTGTGGAATTTGTGCCCTACTGGTAAATATATTAAAACCCAAAACCCAGTATTTCATTGTTTTCTGAAACAGGCATAAATAGCATCATTTTAGCACAGTATGTTCCAACTGACATGGTTAGAGAAGTGAAGTTACCTAACATCACTCCTATGTTTAGTCATAACCCTGATAAGATAGAACAGGAAAGAAAAAAGAAAAGTAATAATGTTATAAACAGATCTAAAAAGAAACTTCCAGGTTCAGACACCTCTGAAACCTTGAGTAAACACAGTACTACACTGTGTTTAGGCATTCCAGCCAAGTGTACAACCCTAGCGATAATATTCTGCACATACTAGCAGTACCACACAGCTCAGAAACCTAAACAGGCTGTTCATATATATATATATATATATATATATATATATATAATTTTTTTTTGGTAAACACTTAGATGTCTGGCTGAGAAGTACATTAAGTAACACATTTCCTTTAACAATACATGCTTTAGCTCACTCAGACACATGTGGGCAAACTAAGTGTAGCATGATTATCCTACATTATGATCTACCAGTATTTTACCTATCTCTGAAGCAGATATCACCAATTCAAGTTCCAACATTTCCCTACACTGGAAAAATCACTCACATTTCCCAGTGCAGCTGCAGAGGTACCTGACTATCTTTCTGTTACTCTGCTTTAGCACACAAAACAACATCCTAATCATTACAGAAGGAAGAAATCCTTAAACATATACAGTATCTTACTTTTGTTTTGTTTCTGTATCAATATCTGCCTACTAACAGTAAACACCTTGGAAGAGATTTTTCCTTTGTTGGTCTCACTAGAAATGAAACACAGTAAGAAGAATAGAGGAACACGTGTGTATGTATGCATGCATGCATGTCAGATGGGGGGGAATGGGTAGCAAAGGGGTGGAAAGGGAAAGGACATGTCTTGTCTCCTTTTCTTTGATTTGAGCCTTGTTCATCCAACAGCTCAGTAACCCACAGCGAGCAACCGCAGCCAGCACAGCTCGGCAGCAAGCTCTCTGCAGGCACCATCTCAGCAGGGTTTCTGCACTGCTGACCTTCATCTGGCCTCAGTCTACAGCCTTAACACCAAAAGGTCATTTATTCCTGTTTCTTTTATTCAAGCAAGGCTTTTTATTACTGATGCAAGCATAATTTTATATATGTACATACATACACACACTCGCATGGGGGCGGGAAAGGAAAACAACACAACTGAATCCCTCCTTGATGGCACTCTGCCCGCTTCAAGGTTTTCAGCCCCCTGGACTCGCACAAGGCAAGAGGATCAGGCCTATCCATCTGTGGTAAGTTCATTTGGATGAATAGAAAAAAATCCTTAGACTAAAACAGAGATCTCCCTTAACACTAACAATTACTGTTATCTGATCAGCAGCATAAAGAGAGAAACTACATCTCACTCTTGAGAGGAAAGAAAGAAAAAGAAGTCCAACTCCACAATCTGTTTTCAATTTGAAATGGAGTTATTAAACTAAACAGAAGCAGCTGATTTGCAACTCCCACTAGCACGCTGGCTTCAGTAAAGCCATATACAGCATAAATGCAAAGCAGAATTTGTTCCTGACATGTATTTGGTACAGCATGTGAGATTTAGGAAAAAGAAAGTTTTCACTTGAGATTTTCCAGGACCACACTTCTTCTTGCTTTTGGTCAACAGAGGATAAAGTGCAAGAGAACAGGAGAAACAGCATATTTGGAGAAGCAAGGAAGGAAATTGTGACAGTCTTCTATATAAGCTCGACTATAAGGAAGCAAATAAAGACTATAAAAGCCTTTTACATCTACTTAATAACCAAGAAGGTAAGTTTTTGCAGCCAGAGCACAGCAGTAAACGCCTGCGCTAGGTGCACAGCAATGGACAGTCAGACACAACAGCAGCTGAACTGGTTCAGTATTGCTGATCTGGTTTGGAAACCAGTGCAATAGATCCAGGGAGGAAGTCACGCACATCGCAGCTTCCAGCTGTTACTGCAGTCCCCAGCACAAGGCAAGCAGCCACGGTAAGTCCTTAACGCTGCAAATCTGCTTCAGTATCTACACTGGACTGCTACAGAGACATACAGTTACAGGGGTACAGGTCTGCCTTACATTGCCTTTGGTTTTTCTTTTCTTTTTTTTTTTTTCTTATTAGAATGAATAGAACAAAATGAAAAAAATGCAAAGAATAAGCTAAACTCATCTCTGGCTTGCGGATAGGTTTATCCTGATGAGTTTCTCTAAAGTGGCAAAGGATCTCATCAACCTAATCTTGACTAGTCCACACAAATAAGTATGTTTCTTTGAACAGGCAAATCAGGATTCCTCAACTCAGGCATCTGAGGGAAGAGAGACAGAGGTCTGTGGGGCAATTTGCCCTTACCGGAGTCCCGAATGACTTAGTTACCTGACTTCCTTCCCCCTCTCCACCAACCACAAAGGGATTCGAGGCCAGCAAGGCCTTAGGGCATCAGTTAAACGTCTGATGATAAAAAAGATGAACATCAACTACACAAGACACTTTAAAAAGTTTAAATTAAATCTTAATTTGTTTACTTTTTCCTACCTTCAAATTCCTTCATATTTTTCACTACGAAGTTTCAGCTACGTAGTCAGCACTACTGAGCTGAAAGATGGACTGTGGACAGCAGATAAAATCGACCCCGAATAAGAAACAGACTATACTGCTGAGCCTAAGAAAGTATTTGAATGAATTTGGATTCAAGGTGTCTGTTCTTAGACAGTGAATACCAACAACTTATTAATTCAGTTTCTCTCTATTTAGATTCCTGCAGCTAACTTCTCACACGACAACCTTTGTGAATTATGATTTCTATCTCTGGTTGGCAAGGGACTCTTATCTGATGAATAACAACATGGCTTCAGTTATTCATTCCTTGATCGTCTCTCCATTGGACTACAACTACACAATATATCCTCAGCAACACAAACTACTTCAAGCACGTCAAGTTTTTCTTCTGCTTATGGCATGCTATAAAACTCTGACTCACTATATCTTCATCTTTATCTACAAAGCAATCAATATATAATAACATCATATACATCTCCCAGAGTGCTTAAAAACCCTTAACCTTCCTGTAAGACAGCGCTCCACTGCCATGCTTTTCCCCGAGAAGAAAACAAACACCCCACAACATAACACCCCATGAGATATTTAGCCATTTGTGTTTATATTGTGCTCTGTCAATAGAGCAATAAGAATATAATTTTTAAGAAGAGATACAGATTTCCCCTCTCCAATCAAAGATACCAAACACATAAAGGATCAGGGGCTAAAAAAGGTAGAGCACTTAAAAGCTTTCATCTTACAAAAAGGCTGTAGAAGTACTGAGGGAGAAACCACAGAGAGCCCCTATTTTCTTTCAGAAAGCACATAAGGCCTGGGTCCTTCATTTCCTCAGATAGATACGCCAGTGGATTTACTCGTGCAAATGTCACTGCTTTGGTGAGGTAAGAAGACAAGGAAGAAGAGTAGCTCAGTGGAGGCTTTCCTTTTGTTCAGGGAAAGGCATATTACTGTCACTATGCAGCTGCTGCAGATCACTTGTGAGGAGATCAGGAACAGTTTTGATGGTTTTGTCAATGAATTCAGAACATGCTAATTACTTATCAAAAAAGTTCATCAGCAATTGCTGACAATGATTTGCACGTAAGAAATCTACAACAGTCTGCAGAAAAACCTAGTCTGGCTGCACAGATCTATACAGCCAACATCTGTCCTCTTCCACTCCTATGAACCAAGAACTCTTATTTTCTTCCTTTGCAATGTAAGAGAAGAAACAACAGATGTGTTAACCTCATAAATACAGACAAAATAGTATTAAAAGTACATCAACATATGGCACACTTTTTGGACTCCTTAGGAGAGGTAAACGGATGTACAGAATTCAGCACCATACAGCTGTGCGAGAGCCGCAGACCTAAGCTCTGCACTTGGAGCTCGCGTGGGCGATGGTGAACGCAAAGGGGTTGCTTGCACACTGGACAGTCAGCTTTTCTCCATGACACTGCTGAGCCAGCAAGCACGAAGTCCGACGCAACAGCAGGAGATGACATTGGGTACCAGGAGAGAAAGCCGGCCAGCCTGCTCCTCTGCAAACCTTACCCAGAAACCATTACTGCCAAGAGAGCAAGGTAAGAGGTAATAGGATACATGTACTCTTTTCTTCCATACTAAAGATTTGTCTGAAGGTCCTTAACCAATTAAAAATAAATAAATAAAATAAAAAAACCCAACAACACAAATCCTCCTATTTCTGAAGTGACAACTCACCGTATTTGAGAATACATCAATTTAGAGCAGAACAAATCAAAGGAAAGCCAAGAGGGAGAAAGGAAGTTTAGTATATCTTCCTACCCAAACGTTAGTCCATTATGCCTCCCCAGCCAGGTGGGGTGTTTTTGTTTCGTTTTAAACTTGTATCTACTGAAAAAAGCGTACAACTTGACTGGATCACGTAACAACACTGGAAAATATAACAGCTTCCTTTCGTTATTTCATGAGAAAGGAGTTGAAGCTCATTGGAGGAAGTAATATGGCATGCTTTGGAATAGGTTTACAAATTAAATCTGTTTGGGTCCTTACAGACCTCTGAGTTATAAAACATATTGGATGAACTGCAGCCTGTGATCTGAAGAGAGTTCCTTATCGCTGGTGAAGTATTGCAGAAGTAAATCAATCTTGGACTGATTTCTTTTCCCCCCCCTCATATAACTTTCATAACTATTCGGAAAGCACACAAACTGACCTTTAAAACAATTTGTTTTCTTTTCCTCCAAAACTTCAAAAATATTTTTAGCTTAAAAAAAAAGTTTAAAAATCTCAAAGGCTACTGTGAAAAAAGACTGCAGTCCTCCAGCTAGCTATGTTATGCACCAGACAAAGGAATATAGCTTGCTCTGCTATACCTATATTGATTTTGCAACACGAAAAGTATAAAAAACATGCTTGAAGCAGATAAACACTATGTGAAAAAGAGCATAAAAACCTACACAGTTCTGATTGTAGGTGAATTTTAATTTAAAGAAACCTATAAGAATTTACTATTAAAAATTATGAAGAAGTTCATTAATTAAAATTAAAGACATAGTGACATCTCCACTATACTGGATACTGAGAGAGTGCTAAAGAACCCAGCATTTAGTAATGTTAGTAATTAGTGCAAGTGCAATATCGATATACACAGCCCTTGAGTCCCATGTTCTTCTCCCCACCTCTTTCTTCTTCTTCTTTAATTCTTTATATGTATATAATCTTATTGCAAAGATATAATATGCAACAGTCAAACATCCAAATGGCTTTAGTTCTATAAGAAAAGGTATATCTATTATTGTTAACCAGTTCCACAACTGAAACCCATCTGTACGCTTGCACAGCTACCTGGGGCGCGCTGCTTCCCCCACACCTACACGCAGGGAAGGAGATCTCCGAAAGGCGTTTCGCTGCTGGGGAATTCAGTGGCATCAGCTCCTGTGGTGCACGGCTGCATCTAGCTGGTGCACTGCCTCTGAGGAGGCCGGGCGATCTCACTTGGGAGGCGGAGGACTCCTCCGACAGGGTGACGCACACGCAGGGCAGTTATCCAGGATTTAAACATTATGCACAAATTAGGGGAAAAAAAAAAAAAAAAAAAAGTCCAGCCTACGGTTCATTCACCTTCCTTAGGCTTTCCTTACAAAACGAATATCCTTCAAAAAGCCGGGCGACGATGAGCAGGGGAGCAGTCTGCAGAGCGAAGAGCCGGCCGGCTCACGCAGCCCGAGGAGAGGGCGCCGGGCGCTCCCGGAGAAGGGCCTCCGAAGGGGCGGCACGAGCGTCTCTGCGCTTCAGAAATACCAGTCTGATGAAAGACGTGTCCAGTGTGTACTTCTTTTTTTTTCCCCCCTCTAAGATCATGAAACATTATGGGTTACGAGCAAGGTATGAATTGCATTTTGCAACAGGTATCAGGCAACTATTATTGATGTTATGCTTTCTAATAATGTAAGTGTAAAGGAAACAGTTCCTAGCTAGTGGCTTAGCGTTTGGGCCTTAATAGTCCTTGGGGCTGTTTTTAGAAACTCAGCTCATTAACTAACGGAGAAATTGCAGTGTAGCCCAGGATCCAGTTGTATCAGGTATAAGTAATAATAAGCATTACAAACAATAACCGTAGCGTAGCGATGGAGTAACTACAGTGTTAGAAGAGCATACTAATATGACTGTATTATAATCACATCTTTCAGTTGTTCATTAAAATGACTATTATTTGAACTAATTTTGAATTACTACTGCAGTCTTATTTATACAAACTTCACAAACCCCATCTCACGCTTAAGAAAATTTACATTTTAACAAGCCCATGGAGAGTTTCAACAAAACAAACAGTGCTTGCTTTAAGGCTTTATTTTCCCCCCCCCCCCCAATGCATCTCTTTGCCTGAGAATTAACTACTCCTGAACTATAAAGTCAGGATACTGCCTTTTATAAATATATATATAATAAATATATATTATATATATTATATATATACACACACGCACGAACGTATATAAAGGGGTGTGAGTAGGCCTGTCAGACAGGAGTAGCAAAGAATTCGCTGTAAGTGATACAAGCATAGCAGCAGCAAGTATAACGGTCCACAGCGCGTGATCCAAGAGCTGACAGCTCCTGCGTTACGAGCAGGCTGCCGAAACGGCTCCCCGGAGCAGTTTAACCTCTGTCAGGAACGTTCCGCACAAACGACTGCCTGAAAAGGCTTTTTCATCTCCACATCCTTAAAGCACAATAGCAGTCACAGAAGTATTTATCCCAGTGTAAAGGAGATTAGTATCTTAAATGAGCTGCTGGACGTAATCAAGCCCTCCTGCTCTCCCTCTCCCCCAGCCGCAGCGCGCAATCCCAGCCACCCTGCGAGCTAAACCCCCCGTAGGAAACGCAGGGGACTCAGTGTGATCAAAGGACGTATTCACACCGACTTTTGGAGACCGTGCAAACTCTCTGCAACCAAAAGCCCGGCCCAGGACCTCCCCCGCTCAAGCTCCCACCAGCTGAAAGTGCTCTCGTTCTTTTAAGTAGCGCCGGGCAAAAGCACGTTGCTCCTGCTTCGTTTCTTCCCCATGCCTTCTTCCAAACACATCTCGAGCCCTCACCAGAAGAGGAACGTGGTTTGGCAATTGCTGTTTTGAATGGCAAGGAAGTCAAAACCCAACCTAGGGCTTGATCTGACCTGCATCTCACAAGTCAAGCACCCGGTGGTTGGGGAGTTAGGAAATATCGCCTTGCAAAGAGAACTTTCCTCGTTTGAGCCAGCTAAAAAGCGGTATTGGCCAATGTATTAGATAGCTCAGTAACTGCAGCACGGTATTGCTTTAAAGACAACAGAAGATATTTCAGCTTCATTGCAAACTCTTTTGTTGCTGATTATTTTAGCAAAGTCATCAGAGAACAGCACAAAGACCTCTGAAAAATGGTAACTGTGATTTATGCAGAAGAGAATAAAGGAGATTCACAATGGTAGAGAACAGGGAGTCAAAGAAAGACTATATGAAGAAAAAAAACCAAAGAGGACATAGTTTTCTCAGAAAAATACAACACGTTACAGCGGGAGATTAAAGGTATGATAAATGTACGATAAATATTGTGATAGATGTGATAAAAGTTGAGCTGGCTGCATAACGTGCGTACTCTCTCTGTATGTGAACATAACAGAGAAATCTACTGTAAATTATAGCATACAAGTCCAAAATTTGAATTAAGTTTTTGGAGAAGTTAAACTTATACTACTTCTGTGGCTGTAGTGCCAACATCAGCTGCTGGGTTTTCATAGAATACGAGAGCCAACATCATCGCGGGTTCAATCCCTGTACGGGGCTACGCTGAGGGTTGGACTAGATGATCTCCAGAGGTCCCTTCCAACCTTACCTTTCTGTGAAACCCAAATCAGGCCTTATTGCTCAAGTAATGTATCTGAAGCTTTTGTAGGGCCATTATTTCTTTTTCCTTGCAGACCATTCTGCCTCACTGCAAACAAACAGGTAGCTTGCCCAGAATTACCTGGATTTTTTTGGTTTGGCATAGTTATGTTTTCTTTTTCCAAAGATCACCCTGAATAAGTAAAATATAATAACTGCAGTATGAAAATAGTACACTTAACCTTGGAAAAATTTGCAGTCTACAACCACCCAAAGATGTTCTACTTTTTAGTAATTGGATTCCAGTTTTGCTAAAACAATTCCCACTATTTGAATATTTCAGTGGTGCAAGTGCCATCAGCGACAGAGACTGCTGATGCACCACAGTAACAGACTACTGCCACTGTCAACCAGTCAGTATGGATTTATATTTCCTGCAAAGCTTCTACGAAAATAAAAGGTGATGGTACCACTACTGAATTTGAGATTTTTAATTGGTTCCAGTACCTAGCCACCTTTAACGATTCTCAGATTTTATTTGAATATATTGCATTTGTGAATATCGAGCAGGTCTTTTGAGACTCAATCTTGCAGCAGGCTGTGGAGGACTAAGTAGTTTCCACTGGCGTCTGGCAGAAGCTTACCTGGAGAAACAAGACCAGGTGCTAGTGCTGCTTTCATTTCAGGTTTACCTGACCTGCTACAGCCCAGACAGGCAGGACCAAAGGTTGCAGAGGACTGACTGCAGAATGATCCCGAACGCTAAGGCGTCACTGACGGGAGCGCCACGGGCAAGCACGTAGTAGTTCTTTTCATTCCCAAGGGTGCCCGAATACAAAGAAGTAATTATTCTCTATATTAACTATTAATCTCTTACAACAGACAGACAAGCAGAGGAGCGTCTTCTCAGCAGGAAAAGGTCTGTTGAGACTTTTAACAGACTGTGAGTCTGGAGACGGCAGGGACTGCTCAACTACCCTGCCCTGACCACACCAGGAGCCCCCCCTCCCTTTTTTTTTTTTTTTTTTTTTTTTTTTGAGGCCGGGGGATTGATCTCACTAGAGCTCTGTTATTTTTTTCTTAGGTGTAATGATGAAATGTCTCTTTTGGCTGTACCAGCTGGGAAGCCCAATTTGAAGTCTGCCACAGGTCCAAAGCCACACAAAGGCGGCAGGATCAAGCTTTCACCTCTTACGGGCAGTGGGAGGGAAACAAACACCCTGGTCTGGCAGCAAAAGCAAGTTGTTAAGCTGCAGGTGGAAGGCTCTAGATTGAAGGTTTTAAATTCTTATTCTGACTAATACACTCCTGTCTTACCAGAAAAGTCATAGTTGAATAACAGAATTTCTAGCTTCTGTGTACACTTCAGGAATACAAAGCATATCAGGTTGTTTTAGAAACAGGTTTTAAAGAAGAGCAGGGAAAAAAAAATGTCATGCAAGACACATTAAAACCTGTCCTCTGGGCATGAACAACTTTATATTATGAGCTAACAAATCTAAAATGCTAAAGGACATAGCTTTTTCTCTCAAACCCATATTCAATCCCCACGTATGTAACCAGACTTCAAAGGTATTTTGTCATTTTATTAATGTATCTGATTTTAAAAGGATAGTGCAGAAGTTCTAGATAGCAGTACCTTGCTCAGCAAAAGTAGTATTTTTCATACTCAAGTAAGACATACAAAGTTTTCTGACTTCAAGTATTGCTTTATCCAGTAGTGTAATTCATCACTAAAGCTGTCTCAAAGTGCATTCATAGCTGACCTCTTCTTGTTAGACACTAAAAAGTCTGTACCGCATTAATTTAAACTTGTTCTTCGCATGGCCTATTAAAAAAAAAAAAAAACACGAAAAAAAAGGGCTTTTTTGGTCCTTCTCAGTGCCCTTTTCATCTGGTTCCATTTGCTTCTGAGCAACAGTTTAGAAAAGTATGCATACACGCAGCCTCAGACAAGAACCCAGTGAAATTATCTCAAAGATGAGGTACAGACAGCCATCCACAAAACACGCCTTCCACCTCAGAGCTTTATACATGCGCGAGGGAGAGCACGAAGGAGTTTGTCACTGACCCTAAATATAGGATAGCTGTACAGTAAAAAGTGCTTATTTGACTTTCAAGAAATCTTAGAGAGACCTGAAATTAGCTCCTTTTCTGTAACTCAGGGACTGTAAAAAAAAAAAAAAAAAATATCCTGGGAAGGTCATAAGAGCCCGGTATCCTACTGGCTTAGCAGCACTGTCCCTTTCCCTTCCTGCTGCAGTGTTTTCCCTTTCCAGGCACGCTGCTAACTCTGGCTTTATGCTTGACAGGGATCAGGCATTCAAGGACAGTTGACTCCCATGAGCCATAGATTTATGAAAGTGTCATAAGATACTATTTATAGAGCATGTGCACAAGATGGTCTTAAAAGAAAAAAAAAAGAAGAAAAAAAAGTGCCAAATGCCAGAGTCCGTTGCCCAGACGGACTCCCCAGCATAGGTAAATTCTCATTTACGTATCTTCCACATCTCACTTACACCTCTGAGCACCTACTCAGTGGGACTACGTTAGTGGGGCTCAGCTCACAGCTGAGCTAGCTGTGTGCTAGCAAACCGGTTTCGGTTCTCCTGAGCTGTGTTAGTGCTGCTTCCTTTTTCCACGCTCCCCAAGCAGCAGCGCAGAGGAATGCCTGAGACTGACATTTATATAACTTTTCAGAAAATACCGCAGTCTCACAACCACGTTAGCGCTACCGTGGGCAACAATATCAAAGCCACATGGTAAACGCTGTGGGCAAGCCTCCTTGAACGGGGTACACCCCGCTCTCCCAAGGGAGGTGAATTTGAAACAGAACTCTTAAAAATCAGATGGCTTTGGAGGGTTTGCAGGTATTCCGGGTGCCCACATCTCCTACCAGACAAAATCTGAAGCATACTGATTTCAACACTACTTTTGGCAAGCGGCAGGCTAAGAGGGCAATGAGGAAATACATCAGGTCTGTAGGGGAGCGGACCAGCGCAACACAAACTAAAGAATAAAATGATTGTGAAATTATCTAAGTGACAGGTCTGAAATCTCTGCCTCATTTCTACTTGAATTCAACAGCTGTGACCAACGAGTGCTCACAGGACAAAGACTATAATTTTACCTGCCCTTCCCACCCATCAGAAGCATTTTATCAGGAGCGGCCAGGCCCCTAAGAACAGCCGACAGGCTCATTTAAAGATCATAATGCAGATGCTGAACACCGGCAAAATCAAATACTACTGAGTAGGAGACCGCTTTTGGGATAAGCAAGGATGGAGAAGAGGACGGAGAGGTAACTCCAGGTTACTGCTCTACCATCAGTGGTAGCACTACGAAGAATACGCAGTTTTATGTAGTAATCGTAGTCTAACACACAGGTATGTCAAAAAATAAAAAAGAAAGAGAGAAAGCCACCTTGAAATGTAGGTGCAGGCAAAACCAAGTTTCATATCCTAACACTTGATGTATTTTGTGTAACGGTGAAAGGACAATTTTGACAACTACATATATAAGTAGTAAGATTGGGAAATTTTCTTTGTCAAGTAACTCATTTGAATCAAAGTTACTATTTATTGCAAAGGAAAGGCAGATCTGGGAAGTTATGGCCCTTGCCAAAGCAGGCACAGAAGCAGGGTCAAATGAGCAGTTGTATACAGCTCTATTTCAAAACGGGTCTCCACGCACATTCTGAATTTTAACAAAAGTAATGTTTTCCCCAAAAGTTACACATCGGATAGCTGAAGCTGCTGCAGCTTCTTTGAATTATAGTACACAATTTCATACTTTCTATCTTGTCAAAAGAAATAGTAAGGAGCCAAACAGAGCAACAAAACACGTAGTCTTTATTTACAGCTTGTGATGAAGTGAGAAGGTGCCACAGAACTTAGGCTTTAATCCTGCTAAAGGAGGAAAGTGAAACGGTCAGTCAGGGAGGGGAGAAAAAAAAAAGAAAAAGAAAGAAAAAAAGAATTAAGAAAAGAGGACTCCACAGGAAAGGAGCAGAATAGCAGCACAAAACTACCTCAACAATTTTGAAAACTGGTTGGGTTAAAAAACAAAACAGGAAAACCCTAGTGTCTTTTTACCTCTTGAGAATTGAGAAGAAGCCAGAAGTCGATCAGAAACTGGGCACTAAACTTGTGTCCCACGTTAAAAGGATAGCAACTCTGGGTTACCTATGGGGCGTCAAGAATTAAGCAGTTAACATTTGCAGTGGTTTGAAGAAGGTGTAAGACACCACATAAGTGCTAAGTACTATCCTCACCAAGAGGAATTTTCAAAACATAATCAGGTTTGGTTTAGGTGGTTGAAATGGCTTTGTATTTCTGCTAAATAATGCTCTGGTACTTTTACCAGGGTTTGTCACAAACTAACCGCAACAAATGAAGCCTTAGCCGTCTTACGGGCAAGATACTGCTGCTATCTGGCAAACTATCTATAATAATGTAGGCAAGGCAAAATAGCCTGCAAAAGATTAATATCCATTAATTAGGATAAAGGGCCTTAGTGTGTTACAGTCTGGTAGATATAAATCATGCTTGTTTAGGATTTTTGTAGCCTTAGTGGGGAGAGAATAGAAAGAATTTATTTAAGTTTATTTCTATGCTTAAAAAAAAAGCGCAAATAAAGGAAGCACTGGAAAAGCCTATGCCTAAAGCACTCAACCCTCACCCCATTTAAATCAACAACAAAACTTTATCAACTGCAGAGTGGTAGCGTATCACCCAGTTCAGATTCTTTTCTAGCACAATTTTACTGAAGAAGAGAGTTATAGTAGAGGATTTAAGTGATTGAAAACAGCACACACATGGAGGTGACAAAGCCAGCTGATGATACTCATTTGCTCAGAGTAGTAGAAAATGAAAGCAGCCGTGTAAAGGTGCAGAAAAACGTCTGGCAGTAACTGGCAGACGAAAGAGCCAGTGAAATTAAATGCAGATAAAGGTACAGTAGCATATATGAGACAAAACAATCTTAACTTTATACACACAAAAAGGGGCTCTGACCTGACTGTTAATCATCTAGGAAGATCTTGGCATTTAACAGTTTGAGGAAATAGCAGTTGGGGGGGGGGGGGGAAGAGTTATGAATTATTACAGCAGGAAAGACAAAAAAAGCAGACATTTTATGCTCCTACACAAGTCTACACTTCACCCAAATCTTCGTGACTTTGCCACTGTTGTCACCTACCCCCTCCACTAGAACATGTGGTGGAAATAGAACAACCCAGAAGGGCGAGAGGGATGGTGAGACAACATGAAATCACGTAAGGAACGAACAGCACCTCTAGGCTGAGGCCTAGAAAAAGCCAACTGAAAAGCACATGAAAGGAGTGTAGAAAATGCTAAGAATCCAGAGGTTTGTACAAAAGGATCAAAAATTCACAAGTAACTTTAAAACAGCTGGTGACATCACAACGAAATTGGTACATAAGAGCAAAGAGCAGCAGATACTGCCTCACAGACCACGCAGCCAAACCGTAGCATTGCGTTTCCGCAGGGTGCCACAGGATCTAAAACCCAAGCATCCTCGCTGCTTCGAGTAACAGAAAAGTCCATCAAGTGATAATACACAAAGATACTAACTTCTCCCTCAGGGAAACCTCAAGCCACAGATATTTGGAAACTGCACCAAAACATATTTATGTTTGACCTCTTTTATACTCTTCCCTGACCATTTGCTAGTGGCCACTGTCCCTACCGCTTTCTCAGAGCACCTGACTCCTGTGCTGTCTCATTCCACAGCTCCAGCACAAGCAGCATCACTTATACGCATTTAACGGGGAAGGTGGGTCACCGTCTTCAGCACGGCACCACAACGTGCCCTGGTCCACCTCATCCCAGCACCAGGATGCGTGGCAGCATGGACAGTGCTGCCTGGCTTTGGGACGGGGATGCTGGCTTCTGGAGGCTGCTGACAGCCCATGAAGACGCAGCAGCAGGTAAGTACAGACACAGGTGAGGACTCGGTGGCCCTCTGAAGCCTGAGGGCAGCTGCAGGGGCACACCCTGCATAGGGAGCTGGGCCAGGGCATGGGCTGGGTGCCCTTGGGCCACCTGTGCCCACACTGTGTGCAAGGGGGTTTCTAAGAGGGGCTCTTACCTGTTCATCTTCCCTCATCTGTTTTTCTATCCAGAAAGTCAAGAAGAGACCAGTGTAGCGAGGCTGCTGCACCTCAGTGGTGGTGGCAGCAGGAGGAAAGCATGGTAGATCTTCCTCCCACTCAACACCTTGCCTATAGGCAGGAAAAAAGCTGAATAAAACAAATTCAGGGAAAGCAGGGCTGGCTGGGCTGAGCTGCAGAAAGGGGCAGATTCGGCTCAGGTGTGGGCAGTGAGGGTGATCAGCGCACCTGGGCCACCTTTCCCTGTTTCACCTGCCCACGTCCCAGCAAATATCATATTAAGCACAGACATTAAATTTAGGCAAGTAGCAGAAACACAACTAGGAAGTCAAACTCAAACCCAGAGAGGATCATTAACTGTACCACCTTGAGGCTGCTCCACAAGCTAATACTTACAGAATTTAAGATAAACTACATTTGAAATGATAATAAATACATGTTGTTCCAAAATTCTTATTTCTGTGAATTTTCACTGAGCCCTTCAATGAAAACCTGAATAAAGAGATACCTAAAAATACAAGATTTTGGACCCTCTTCCTTATTTCAAAGGGAGAAAGGAAAGACTGTTCTTAAGCAATCCTAGTATGCTCTGACAGTGTCATTCACTCCCAGGTAAATTGTACCAAAATAAAATATTTGCACTATTTCTTTTCACTGGAAGATTTTTTTTCTTTTTTTTTTCCAATCTCTAACAGAGATGGTATGCTTTTCAGATTGAGATACTGATTTAATTTACTTTTTACAAACACAGCTTTAGAATTTCTATTATTAACAGGCCAAACACATTAGCCTGCAAGAAGAGTCTTGGTATAAAAATTAACAAAAATCCATAAATGTGTACGTATCTTGACCGTTCCCTATCAAGGATTGATTTTTATCTGGACCAGTTATCTAAAAACTCATGAAAAATCGGTCTGAGTTTATGCCGTATTGGATTACCGCTGCATTATTTCTGCGCACAGTTTTTGCTTGGTCTTGATTTTCCTGCTGACCGGATGCCCCATTTTAGGGAAGACAGCGTGCTTTTCTACGACTACACTGCTAAAAACAGGTATTGCAAGGCTGCTGTGGGGTTATATTTGTGCGTGTGTGCAGCTGTCCAGAGGAATCACCAACATGCGGCAAAGCACAAAACAGAGAGTGAAAATTGCTGGTGAATTTCTGGCTCCCTTCTGTCTAATTGTGTTTTAATGATTTGACTACTAGTTATCTTGCCTATCAACTGCCCTCAGTGGCAAAATAGTCCCCGTGAATCAAGCACATCATCTCAGCAGGACATGGTTGTTTATAAAACCGAAATTCATAATTTAATAACACTTCAGGCCTCAGCTGAGGTAAATGAGCACAGTCTCACTGAAGTGAGTCAAACTACTCTGACTGATTTTAGGAGAGGATCTGGCTATTGTTCATAAATCTGATAGAAAAGAGCTTTTATTTGTGCAATATTACAAGGGCAGGAAAATTCCACCCTCCTGCTAGGCTGTTTCACTACATGCTATAGACCTCAGAGTGCTCCGAGTTAATTTGAGGAAACGTGATTAGAGAAAGTGTCATAGCTGCAAAAGCATCTGTAATTCATCACCTGCAAAACAAGGGTAGTCAACACTGAAAAATGCATGAGCTTTCCGAGGCTTTAAGCCACCGGAGCTGCTTGAGCAGCGGATGGTAACAGCTCGTATCCCCGATCTCCTCCTTCCCTGCACAACAACATCCTTTGCCTTTCCAGCAGCGATGGAGGGGGCTCTTCTGGTAGAGGCCCCCATTTAGAGCATTACAGCAGCTGGGTCAGTCTCCTCGAAGGTCACCAGTGCAGAGTCCCAAACTCTTGGGCTGGGAGCAGACTGACCCAGGATCCCCAGCTCCTTGTGTGACTAATCACCAGTCATTCATTCATTTTTAACATGAGCACCACTTCCTTCAGCCTCATTTTAAAGTCTTTTGAGAGCCACTAACACACCTAAGCTAATCCAGCAGGGCACTTGGAGCCTACCTGCCCGAATGAGCCCTGCAAGCACAAAGGTAAAAGCCCCGTGTCTGGGAACTGATTCAGTGGTGATGGGGGGGCAGAGTCTGGTCAGGGCTTTGCTAACTCCAAGATTATGCTGAAAAGCAGCTCGCTCCGTGCACTTGAGGAATGATACAGTAGAAAAATGGGTCACTCCTTGAACTTAGACCCCCAAATATTCTAGATATTAGCTGAGCAAAGAGATCTCAGGATAATAATTTTAAATGTAGGCCTCATGATCTTCCAAAAAAGACTTGCCTTTCTGTAATTTTTAACAGTCATTTTTCATATTAGAAATTATTAGTACTTCAGGCCCAGATCATTACATATATTTAGATATCCACCTCCAGAATTCTTTCTGACTTGACTAAATTTGAACCACTGATTGCGGCATCTTCCACAAAAGACTTCTAGGCATTTTTGACCTGATCTTTGTTGCTGAGGTCACCACCTGGCAGAAAGACAACCCTGAGAACACTTTCTGAACAAGTACTTCAAAATGCGATAATGCCGCATTAGCTGCAATTGCTATAAAAAGGAGACCTTGTAAAGAGGTTATTAAATGGGAGCAAACACACCTGTGGCATTACGGGTTTTGTTTGTTTGTTTGTTTTTAATACAATATTGCTCATTCATCCTTGAAAACAAAAGCGTGATTGCAGGTATCTATTCGAAGTAGGGTCGACATTTTTAAGCACAAGGATGTGTGGAAAACAAGGAACAGGGCTGCCAAAAATACTACATGCTCTACTGCCATCTACTTGGATTTACCAAAGTACAGCTGGCAGTCTTGTTCTGTAAATCAGAGCGAACAGTACAAATACACACCCCTAGACATATCTTGGCAGCAGATGTCCTGAAGACAAACTAGTTCTCTTTCAGGGTTTTGCGGGGCTCAGCGTATCCGGTTATGGAAACCCAAGATCTACTCCATCACGTTATCAAACTGTAAATCATCTTCCTGTACACATGGCATGTTTAAAAGGCACTGTGAGAGAAGAATTGGGAAATAATCAAGCAGAAATATGTTCAAGGCAAAAAAACCCATAACCAAACAGCTGCTCGCCCTGACCAAGATTCCCCAAACCCTGGCAAGGCAGAGACAAGAATCTGAAGGGAAAATGAGAAGGAGGAATAGTCCTCAGTGAGGGTAGAAGTGATGATGTTTCTCCTGGATATATAGGAGAAAAGCAGCAGAGAAAGGGATGAATGCTGCGGAGGACAACTCACACTATTTAAGAAGGATAGTTGGTATTGCTTGTGAATGTAAAATACAGCAGCTGTAAGCACTGAGCTAGAAGCAGCACTGTATCATTGATATCTAACTTGAAATTATTTGTGGGTAAGGGGCTCTGATATTTTCCTTCCGGGGTAAGCTTTGGACATCTTTCTCAGAAAAAAGCTCTCACTGACACTAATGTTTTCACTGTTTAGACTGAATTGACCCAACGCTGCTATAGGCAGCAGCTGTGAGAGTTGGAAGAAACTCCTCTCAAATCAATGTAGTAAGGAAGACGAAGCTGGTAGCCAACCTGAATGGTTAAATGTAAACACGCTCAGAAGTCTTACGCTTCTGATAGTTTTTCTGCTGAGCCTTAGCTCTGTTGATGTTTGCAGTAAAGCTAATGGCACTGTTTCAATTTAAGGAAGTATCTGTGTCAACGATGCTGTGTCCGCTTTTGCCAAAATTAGTACCGAAACACACACATTTCACAGCTTGGAAAGATGATTTTGATTTAACACAGATTTTTCCCTTTAGTTTCCAGAAAGGTGTTAAAACAGATCTAAGTACTCTCATTTTTAAAGTAGTTATTTTGGAGTGAGCAATTCCATTTAAATGAAAGTCATAAATTGTTCATGCGCTACTGCTGGCTATTAGCTTCTAGTTAGTAGCTGCTGAATTACCTTCCCAGAGTGAAATGCTTATGTGAGTCACAGTTCATGATATCGCTTATTCAGCTACATCTCTCTAATTTGAACTAATTGAGTTAAGTAATACCGTGTCACAGGACTTCGGCGCAGACAGTTTTTGCTCTGACTTCAGCTGCTTGTCTTAATTATCAACTCACACTAATCACCGTTACTGTGAAAACTGACATCGATGTACAGCCATATTTATCTTATTCCTGATTCTTATTTCAATAGGCTAATTTACATACGGTATCTATTTTCCATATCCATGCCTTATCCTCATTATTCAAACTGTTGCCACTCCCATTCTGTATTTTCCTCTTCCCTGAATTTGTCATAGCCCTCTTTCCTTATTATTTTTTAATTTATAGCATTAATCCTATTATCTTTAACAATGAACCACAAATATGAGTTCCCTAGTCGTCTGCTTTCCTCTTCTCCTCCTAGTGGTTCACTACCCTAACAGTTTTCTTTTCATGGACTCTTTTTGTTCCTCAGCATCATTGGAAATGCTAGGAAACAACGGCAGATCGTGATTTTACCTTGTGCTAACCTGGACACCATTATTCTGAGCCTTTCAAACTTGCCATCTAGTTGCTGCTGATGTTATAGGATTGCAGACAATTTTACAGCTACAGTATATTGATACAGTAAATATCATAAAACACCACTCCAGTTAATGATAAGACTTAGTAAGCAGGAAGACGTAAAATATTTTAAAATCCCCATTGTGTTTCTGTTTTATTTATTTGCTTACTTACTCCAGTTCTCTTCAATATTTTATTTCCCTTATTATTGTCATCACTTTGATACACCTAGACATCTAGCTTTCTTCTAGGCCTTACTGCACGCTAGACTTCTTTTTCTCCTTTCCATGCCATACTAGCTCTCAGTTTTCTCCTACTTTTCCCATTCCTTATTCTTTCAACCTCTCTGCTGTTATGCTTCTGCTTTCCTGCTTGTTTCTCTCCAGGAGTCAGGATTATATTATGCTTGTCTCCTTCCAGTACTTTATTTCTCTGTTTTGTCTTCTTCTTTTTCTCTCTTTTCAGCTCTCATCTTTCTCTTCCTTGCTCTTTTTATCCCAAAGGCCTTTCCCTTATTGATTTTCTCAACATCTGATCATTAACTTTCACTAACTCGTAACATATTGCAAATCTTTTTTTTTTTTTTTAATTAATATCATTGTTAGATCTACACACTAGGCAGAATAATTTATACTGACATTTTAACAGAACACAGTTTGAGATCCAAGTGCCAACATGAACGTGATTACTGCACTTTTAAGAGGTTATGCTGCGTTTTGCTGGGATTGCTGCATGGAGCGAACAGCAAAAGCATTTATTGGCTAGGTGATGAACTAACATTATGTTGCTGAATGCAGACTGAAATTTCATATTAAATCAATGTATATTCATTTGCTTATGCCATCAGAAAGTGGGTGTCCATGTGAAAGCTTCAGGAGAAGTCCATCAGTTTCCTCTTTCTGCCAAATATCAGTGTGGGTTTTCCTACGCGTGCAGCCAAATTTAGTTAGAAAATATGCCGTTACTTTATAAAGTGTTGCAAGAAGACTACTTGCCAATGCTTAATTATTTTCATAATGCCCCAAAATGGGAAGCAGTAATAAGTCTTAGAATAATCACTTCAGAGTGAAAACTTCCTGGATCTGTCAAACAGAAGAGAACAGCAACAAAAAAAGACAACACATTAAGGGGAAAACTGCCTTGATAGGGGGAAGCAATCATAATATGTTAATCATAATATGTCAGCTGATGGCTGACTTCACATGTTATAGACCTTCCTATACTAGACTTTCCTGTATTTCATTTAGCTTACTTATTTCAGAATACATTCTCTAAGAATATGCTTAAGAACCATAACTTAAACTCTCCCATCATCAGAATGTGATACCAGGTGAGAAAACTTGTTTGGCTAACATTAGAGAATACAATCAGTTGGCCCTACTATGCAAAAAAGAAAATACAATTTAAAGAATACTAAGAATGTTTCAAATCATGGAGAGGCCAACATGGTCAGATAGGTCATCGTTTTTGCAACTCTCTTTTATTAGAGATGCCATGCGTGCTATCTTTGCACTCACTAAGGAGGTAGATACTCTGCATCACCTTGAAATGCCTCCTTTCCAAATTTGACTTTCAGCCACATCCTGGTACATCTTTCCAGGTGATAGCATCTTTCACTCTAGGCTTCTCTGTGGGCTTAGGATACACCCTGAACCCTTAGCGATGCACGAGAGGCTCTGATAGGATTTTACTGCTATGTGCAGAAATTTGGTGGCCTTACCCTTGCCTGAACATGTGGCTGACCCTGTTCTTCCTTGGTTGGAAGCTCAACAGTATGAGTCCGAATTATTCTTCACAAAAGCGGATACACCATCAATTCTGCTATAAATCACGGCCGAGTTGAACAGTGAATAAAACACATAGGTGGGGGGCTACTCCCCAGCACTGGTCCTCCTGCTAGGGATTAAGTTATAATAGTATTCTCCTAGATTCTTATCTACTTTTTGGTCTTTTAAATTCTCCCGTGGTGCTTTTGCAGTCAGTTTGTAGGAAAGGCCACTCACAGGATCTGCAACAGCTCTAATCTCTGATTATGATTATCAAGATTTAGAAAGCCTAGACAAAGCTGAAGGACTGAGGGATAAACAGTATCACTGCAGTATTTTCAGCTGTGGAATTTCCTACTAATCAGTACTGCAACGGGCAAATGTCTTGCATATAATATATTGAAATGCAAGATTTCAGTGCTAGTCTTCCACAAATAAGTGAGTTACATTACACAAACTAATACTTTTTGCTTCCAAAGTGACCCTTATGTATTAAGCACAGCTGAAAGAAAAGCAGATGAAATAGCCTGATGCACAGCTTGAACAGCAGTTCAGGACACTCAGAGCAAAGTTTCCAGTGTAATGTCTCCTTTAGCAGTAAATCTGGCCTAAAAAATTCTTGTTTTATCACCTTGCTGCTTATTCCTATATCTGGATTGCACTTAGACTGCATCTTCATCAATAAGCTAACGCAACTTTAAGGGGCATGCGTTGCAATGATCCAGCTTACACAAACCCTCAAAAAAACCCAAAGTGCACAAGAAAATGGGTTCAATTTTTTTCATTTAGTGACTTTGTGCATCTAGCGCTCCCCCCTTTTAAGGGGGTAATGGTGTGCAATTCTTCTGGGAAGTGTGTTGTGATCTACTGGTAACTTCCCTATAAGAATTGGAACGATCTGTACATTGTCTTTGACGCCTGCATTCTGTGTTGCTAGACCTTTGTGAGTGATTCGAGAGTACTAAGGCTCCTGTAAATAAGTATCAGTCACACCACTTGTGCACAGGGAAAGGGAGGAAATTAAGCAAGTCATTCAAGGCCACAGTGGGAAGTAGTGTCAGGCTTTTCAGAGCTCCAGATGTCTCTGAATAAATAACACATATGTTTTCAGACCACAAGTCTACATTTCTGTCAATTTATTCAGAAGTCTTGGAATTTCTATCAGCCACTCAAATCACTCCCCCATTCACATTTTATTCAAGTAGCTTCAGATTACACACCTCGGGCCTGACCGCGCTCCTTCCTTGTAATGAGACACAGACACTGCTGACACTTGCAAGCTCCTCTGTAGAAGAAAAACAGCTTGCAGAAGTTTGAAACATGAGCAAAATGTTTAGCAGTCCCTAAATCATTATCTCTGCAAGCACAGGTCTAAAGGGCGAGGTTATATCATCTATATATTGCAGAATGTTTTCATATATATTTCATAGATTTTGTCAAGTTTACCAAGAAAGTGGCAGATAATTATGGCCGGTTGTATGAAAATATTGCAGCTACAGTATAATTGCAGTGATTTTTTTTAGCAAGTTGAATGTTGAAGAAGATTAGGCAATGCAGAAGATTTTTTTTTTTCCCTATAACTACTCCTTCCTTCACTACGCTTTTACCACAATTTCATGTGGCGTGTAAGGGTGCTTTCGTATTTCATCTCTTTCCTGTCTCATATTGAATCTTGGTTTATTGACAGTACCTTCCTTCCTGAAGTGGAGAGGAGAAGAGGTCCTACTGGAAGGACTGGAGATCCAAACTCATAAAGATCCAGGCCGACAGGCTGGACCCAGCAAAAACAGCCCCTGGCTGGTGCGATTTAAACTACAGCAGTCCCGAGGAGGCCACCTCAGAAAAAAAGAGAGAGGCAGCAGAAATGCCAGACCTGCACAAGGCAGCAGGGGACAGAGAGCAGCGCCGGGCTCACTCCACGCACGGGGCGCAGCTGCTGCTGTGAGGACTGGCTGGGGGCTGGCGGTGGCCACGTCTTCGCTTGTCAACACCGCTATCAATTTTCCGCTTCCAGGGTGACCTCTACGGCAGTGACAGTTCCAGCTTGGGCCTGAAACACTAGTTTTGATACAAAGACCTGTGTGGTTAAATGATATACCATAAAAGACGGTAATTTATAAGCGTATAACACGAGAGGATTATGGATCACTATACTTCAATGGGAAATTCATGGATATACTTTTCTGACAAATCAATTTGGAGCTAATGCCTCTGGATGACTTTTCCCCTCCCTGTTTTTTGTCCACGCCAGGATGTCCTTAAAGGAAGCCTTAATAAAACTAATTTCTATCATCACCAAGGGCACTGCAGATGAAAAATGAGAATACAAGTTGAAATGAACATAAATATTAGATGGCAAAATATATCACTGTTCAGAATGCAGTAGGGACTGAGCATTGTGCAGTCCTGCATGTATTCTGCAGCTTGTGACAAAGTCATTTCTGTCTCTTTCAGAATGATAAATAGGTCACAGAATTCAACTATATAGTCAATTAACATGTATAGGGTACAAATCTCAATGAAAACGTAGCATTTTCTCTTCCTATATCAATCTTTATAGAAACAAATAATCCATAAGAACTCCTAATTTACAAAATGCAAAACGAGCTGTATCTAACCTCAGAGATTTAGAATTCTCCTCCCCCTCAGCCATTTTTTCCCTTAAAAAAAAATAATTAAAAAAAGTTACAAAAAAAAAAAAAAAAAGGAGGAAGATGAAAGCACAAATTTAAGAGCTTAATTTTCATAATGGTTCAGGATCTATAGCATGAAGTGAAGCTGCAGCAAGTTGGAATCTAGTTACTCATGAGGCTGGATTGTCTTATAACTGCACTTAGTGTGAAATGATTGTTCTCAGCATTTGCTTGCTCTGGGTCTAAAAATGAGGCCCTCTCTTTGTACTAATTTCGGGTAACATTTATTTTAGTCTGGCTGTAATACTGTTTATGGGATTGGATTCCAGAAGTGTGCAAAAATCCATTTTTTTCATGATAACTAGCTTCCTAAATCTATATGAGAAGAAGGTTCAGGGCTTAAAAAATGGCTATTAAAAAAAAAGAAAAAAAAAAAAAGATTAAGCTGTGATATAAATGTTTTCCCCCAAAAAGATGTAAATTATCTGTGAGGAAAAATATGCTTTTGGTCTATCTTATTCTACTTTCTGCTGACAATTAGTCATCTGTTAACCTTTTTATAACATCATTTGGGAAAAACATGGAAAAATTCAAAAGAACATCTGAAAATACTCTTTGACCCATACATGGACCATATTTGTTTTTTGATGATCTGAATTTACTTAAATGCTTTCTTTGGTATAGGCTATGCACAAAGGATTAGAAGAAAGGAAGGCTGGAATTGAGGCTATGAATAGCAAAATTTACCCATTTTCAACCTCACTACAGTATGAAGAATATTTGCATATTTTTGTTTTAATGTATTTGAATATATTTATTGTGGAAGATATTATCATACAGGAGAAAATATGATCATAAATAAATGAAGAAGAGAGAGAGAGAATGTGTACCATCACTTTCCTTGTGATTTATTTCACTGATTTCACTATTACTGTTAAATTTTAGAAAAGGAAGGAGACCTTAAGACCTGTGGCAACATCCTCAGATTATTTTAAGGCAAAAAAGGGGCAGAGAAGTAAAGTACTTAGATGACAAGTCTTGAATTTCAGCATGTCTAGTCGTACATCTATATAGGATCTTAGTTCAATTGTTAGAGGCATCTGAACTCAGAAATATGCTGAGTGCCAAGGCACTTAAGTCTGATTGGTTTCTGTCTGTGTCATTTGGTACCTAAACACATTTAGGAAATCTGGCCTTTTTGAAGGAGGGAACTAAGTTCTGCCAGTGTTCTCCAGGCTGGATAATACTTTATATATTTGGGAAGTAAAGAGGATTACCAAAGTCAAGAGGATTGCTTAGGAAGAATAGCCACAGCAGTGTGAAAAAAGGTGCAGATTCTGGTCCATATTTATAGGTTTTACTGGGGCTATGCGACACATTCAGCTAAAATAGGAGCTGACAAACCTTCATCCCAAATTTGCCCTGTTGCTGCTGCGCAGTCTTGCTCGCGTCGATAATGACTGCTAGTTCAAACCCTGTCAGCATAGTGCATCCTGCCAGCTCCAAAATCCTCTAAAAGTTAGAAACTTGCTCAACAGAAGGCGTGTAAAATGTTTTCTAGCCTCTCTAGTCCGTAAAAGACTTTCTGAACCCGATCATCTAGCTCTGCTCTCCAGGCAACGTAACAACCCAGGGTGGGAAAGGTGTTTGGTAAGTCTGGGTGAGCCTAGCTTTATACAAAGCAACACCTAGCGTTATAAAAGTAGGCTGGAAGCAAAATATGGTAACGCAGAAGGATAGAGTATGTGACAAACTGTGTCTATTAACACGCACAAATTTAGATACATAAAACAAAACAACCCTGAAACACTGATATCTGGCTCAAAACTTCATTGAACTTGTTCAAGAATATTATGTGAACCTGATTTTTCAGTTTGTAAACATGTTTCTAGCTATGACAAGAATGGAAGTGCTTTTGGGGGATTATTGTATTACAAGAGCTAAATGGAAAAATGACTCATAAACTGGCACCCCATTAAATTGCCATTTAAGTGGAGTGTGGTACAGAGAAGGTAAATTGTGTGCTGCTGTCGGACTTCTTATAACAAGTAGAGCTCAATGAAATTAAAAAGTGCCCTCAAATCAAATTTGAGTGGAGGAAATGCATTTTGCTGTAACAAATTGTATTTACTACGTACTCAGTGTTAAGCAAGAGCTTAAACATTTTCAGGATAAGGGCCTGAGTGGGCTTTTTGTCAAGATGCTCAAAACTAGAATTTACTGCAGTTTTCCAGCGTGCGTGGAAGCTCATGCCACAGCAATGGCAGGCGCCAGCGAGCTGTGATGAGGAGCTCACCCGGTAGCACAGCAGGGGCATTTCTCCAGAGGACAAACCTGTGGACATAAATCTCCCACTGACACGCAGACACCCCAGTAACCGGCTCCTGCTGCCTGCCTGACGGGGACACAGCAGCACAGGAAACCCTTGTTCTTACACATTGGTTCCATAACGAAGAACGCTCTCTCTGCCTTTTGTAATTTCCCCACCACCACCTCTCTGTTGTTGCAGTAATATAAGAACTTAGTGTTCCTGCCCTGCCTCTGTGCTCAGCGCACATGGCCAGAGCAGAGGGTCAGCCGTGAGGCAGACTGTTTGCAAAAATTAAACAACAACAACAACAAAAAAAAAACACCTCGAGCAAGATGCAGCTGTTACACAGACATTGCAGGCTGCTTTCACTCAATGTCCATCAAGGCTCTGGAGATGTGAAATAGAGGAGACTGGCTGATACTAAAGAAGATGCAAGAGGAGGCTCATAGTCCACTGCCACATCTTCTTCAGAAAAACCATAAACATGAACCATAAAAACTTTTCCAAAATGGCTTTTGATAAAAATTACCGCCCGTTTTGAAGACAAGACCTTGGACTACATTTCAGACCATCAAATCTCCAAATAACATCAATAAAATGCATCGATATACAAGTACCTATGCATTAAAAGACCCTACAGCAAATTGCTATTTTGGAAAAAATAACTTCTGATAACCACCCAAGGGGACACAAGAAATATGTGGAGCTGGATAAGCAGATTTTCAGAGTTCTTGTTTATAATGCTGAGCACTCTCAGTTTGAACAGTTTAGATTTTTTTGACTCTTTAACAAGGATTGAAAAATGAGTATTTCATATTCTGCTCTGCATATAGACACACTCCTGTTACCTACAGAGGTCTGCAAATTCTTATGCAAGTAATATGCACGTTAATTTAGCATCACAGGTGGGAATTTGCCATAATTCCTGTGCATTCATGAATGGAGTAGGAAATATATCATGAATGCGTTCCTCAGGTCAGCAACATGTCAATGTGGCAACGTCACTCATTCACGTACACATTAATTTGTACACATATTCCTAAGTTAAGCACTACCTTTTCAGAGATAAAAATTCAAATATATTTAAAAAATCAGTTTATATTTGTTTCTTATTTTCATTATCTATATATTTAGGATATCCATCCATAATTATGTTACAAACAGAGTTTTATGATTTTAATATTTAAAATAATTTTATCTAAGTATTTTCAATCTGCCATTACAAGAATCACAGTTCTTGTATCTATGAGACTCACAGGCCTACTGCAGAATATACAGCAGAAAGGAAATCTGTTTATAAATTTTTATATTCAGAACCTCATAAAAAGAGACTTCTTTTAGGAGAAAATAACTTGCTTGACTTTTTAAGACTCCACTTAATTTAAACCTTATTTATAGGAGAATCGTGAGAACTATAACTGTAGGGGTTGGCTGCACTTCAGAAACTAACCAAAAGGTAACTCAAACAAGGTAAACAAACACACATCATTATTTGTATCCCAGGCTGGAAAATGTCAGTCTGGATGAGTCCTTCCCTCTGCTAAGTACTTCATATCTAGACAGTAATAGTTTATCAACAAAAGCGTGACCAGTATAAATAAAAAAGACAAAAACCGGTGCCTAAAAAGAGCCGCCGTCATCCTTGTCTCAAATAGATGAGAATGAAGTGATAAAGGGCTAGACACAACAAAAGATTTACCACCAAAGCAGGAGTTTCAAAGACTCTCAGTCCCAAATTGCAGTTCAAAAACAGACACAAGCTATCAGCCTGAAAGTACCTAGGGTCTCCTTAACCTTGAATCCCCTAGGCACGGTGACTCGCACCTGCGCACGTCCGCGGCCGCTACGCTCGTCAGTCAGCGCGCTGAACCCTGCCCAGTTCCTCGCGACCAACACGGGGAAGGAAACGGTTTTGGTGATTACCTTCAGGCTGGGTCCCAGCTGGACGACCAGGTCTTTCTAAAATCCTGAGCAAGGCTCCAAGTCAACGAAATGAGTGCTTACTATCCGAGTTGTCTTTCTGCTGCTTCTCCTGAGTACTTCTCGTTAGCAGGGCAGCTGCTTTGGATCCAAGCTCGCGTTGCCCTGTTCTTCCCAAGCTTTCTTCAGGAGGGCGCCTAGGTTTGTGGAACATGGCTCTGCAGTCTCCTCACAGAGGCCTGGACCTGAAAATTTAAATACTGAAGGTTTTGATGGCCAAGCTTTTACCAGTTCTACCCTTAAATACTTGTCACAGTCAAACAAAACTCTCAGTGAATGCCATCACCTAACTCCTCCTGTGACCTTCTATGAAAATCTCCTTCCTATTATGACCATCTTTCATCACGGGTCTCAATCCAGGTCTGCCTTTTCACTGAAATTTTTTGTGGTGATCAGTTCATAGGAAGAGAGACTTTTAAAATACTTTTTAAGGACAATATTATTTTTTTCAGATTTCTCTGATCACCTTCTTCCAGGTGCCTGTGTAATTCTGAGCAGAAAATAGAAGGACAAAGGAGGAAATCATTCTTAATTTAATTTAGCTAATAAATCATTTTATCACAGTTAAACAGGGAGAATCTGCTGGAGGAGAAAGACAGCACAGTCCTATTTTAATCTAATAATAGTTCCCTGCCAGGACACATAAACAAGGTGCTGTCTTGTTACCAGCTCTCCCATGTTTACGGGCACCCTCATGTCGCAGGGCTTGTGCATGTTTACAGTCTGTTGTACATGAAGCAATAATTTGCTCTCGTAGCGTCTGGTCCGAGCAGGGAAGTCGCAGAAGGTGAGAGTGTCATTGACTGAATAGGAGAGACACGCGGCCAAGTACCGAATTGAAGCTGAAAAGCAAACCTGTGTCCTTGGCAGCTCGAGGAGTGATTTCCCAGAGGACAGGGGCTGCAGCACGATAAAAATAATAGTTGCAGGAAAGAGCTTTAAACTCGGGCAAAAATTTATTAGCAGGATGAAAAAAAGGAACTTTCCCGGGTAGAAAACAAGATTGAAATTACAACTGTGGTAGGGAGACTAATTTCCGATTCAGGACTTGCCGGTGGATGGCTCCCTGTTGCCGGGCCTGTTTTGAGGCAGATAGCGCACAATTTTACCTGCCGCTCCAAGCTTGCTCTGAGGACATCTACCCGCTTGCAGAAGTCACGTGGCTCTGCTTGTCCTTCAGGCGCAAAACGGTATGCACGCTATTCAGAGATCAGACGCTGCTGAAATCCCATGAATTAATAGCTTAATTCTGTCAAACTACCCTTGAAGAGACTTTCGTTTCATGGAGGAATTTAAAAGGGATGTGCTGCTTTTGCAACATTTTGTTTGGTGAAGAAAAAAGCACAGGCTTTTACAGCTCCTTTGCCGAATAAGGTCACTTGACAGCTACTTCAGTGGATCCTTTCCCTCTGCCCAGAAATCAGGTGGCTATCAAACTTTAATGCTTTTCTTTTGTATTGAATTTTTGGCATTCTCTAAGCCCTGCTGTAAGCTAAAACAACAGCCATTTTGAACTAAGTATTGCTTTTAAGTATTGCAGTTTATTACTGATATGCGCGCTGTTCTCTCTCTTTGTTTTTCTTAAGGCAAACTGAAATATTTTAAATTAATTTAGATTTAGATTTAGTTTGTTTTTCACTCCTGCAGGAAAAAAAAACCCTCTAACGTAGCCTAACGTTTAACATAAATTAATTTGTGTGTGTGTTTGTACCGGTTTGTACAGGTTTTCAGTGCAAAAAACACTCATCAGAGATGGCTGGGCAGATTTAACCTGAAAAGTAGTATTGCAAAGCATTCTGAAAGAGCATCTCATTTATGTCACTGCTCTTCTGCTTTCCAGAGAAGCAAATGAGTACATAAAGAGAGAAATTTCAAAAAATCAAGCCAAAATAGAACGTAGACTCTTAAAATACAGACAGCAGAACACTTGCAGCCTATAAAGCTATATAACAGCCTGCAAAACTACTTTTCAGAGGTACTTGTGCTTCTGAACGTTAGTATTGCAAATTAGTTGTAAATCTCAGCTTGATGTCTGCAGCCATTCTTGAACAAACTTTGAGGACCTAGGCCAGGGACAAATTGAGAGGTGCTCTCAGAAACCAAAGGTTACTTTTTTTGATGTTCAGCATGCCACAGGGAGGGAGTGGGAAGAGATCTGCCGAGCCAAAGCACCAGTTAGCTTCTGGGCAGAAGAGGAAAAAAAGTGTGGAAATCTCACAAGTGATAAGCAGGCACTTAAGATATGAAATACCTAGCATCATGATTTGCTCCAAAGGCCCTTAAATACAAACTTGTATCAGGTTTCATCAGCTGTAGAAAAATTCTGTCTGATAGCTCTATATAGGCATTCGGTGAGAATAGGCTATACATCCTTATTAGTACTCTGCAGGTTACTAATGGTTTAAAGAGCCACTTCTGCCAAAGAAACAACACTCACCTGTCTCTGTTTTTGAGTTTTGCTTGTTTCACTTACCAGAGCTATGACACGTACACAGATGTCTCAGATAAATATATTTATTTAATTTGTATCTGCATATTGTAATCTTACTTCTCACCTGTCAAGGTTAATTCAAACTGAACAAGTCCAAACAAACTCAGACACGTGGCAGTGATACGGGCTCATTTTAGTACATTAAAATGGAAAATCAGGGCCTGATTTTCCTAGCTTTTAGACAGTTATTAATGCCCTTTTGTATTATATAGACATTTTATATAAGACTACTATGATCCTGGAGACAAACATGATTGATAACTATGAATTATGTATTAATAACGATTAATTGTGATGATTTACTGCTGCTGTCAGTGACAACTATAGTTGTCATTGTTATGTTAATTTGCAACGCTATAAAAATGATGATGACCTAAATTGACTTCATTTACTTTAACATAACCTGTACTCTGTTTTAATTACTGTAAGGTCTGATCAAACAGTTCTATAAACACCTTGCTGAAAAACATGCCAACCCCCATTCTCTCCCTTCTATATTACAAGTAAAGATTGTTTTAATCAAGGTCAAAACGTGTCTTTCCAAGATATTACATACATAACAAAACATTATGCTCCTTTTCTATTGTTAAGGAGTTGCAAAGGGAATATAGGTTGGTATAGGTTTGGCAGTCCCCAAAACTGCTTTGACTCACACCAAACAGTCCCAGTGGCAAAGATAATGTGATGAAGAAGAGCAGATGCCTAAGTGAGGAGCATCTCACTTAGGTGCTGGTGCGAACAACAGAAAGAACGGATTTTGCCTGGGACCTCTTGCACAAGTGCCTTCCTCACGTGAATCAAAGCTTGCTCAGCTGGGCCTTGCCTCTGAATAAAACAAGATACCTAAAACGGACCAAAGACGCACAGCGCTCAACCTGCTGCATGACTCATGGCTGCATGACTTCTGTCCGTGGGCTTTCTGCCAAGCCCTGTGTTACCTTGCTTCCTTTCTTGCTGGTTTTGCTTTGGAGAGTACAGTCAGTGAATGAAAGGGAGGAGAAAACAACCCCTTTTTTCTAACATCTCTCAATCTGTTTTTCTAGAGAATCCTCAAGAAGAGCAAAAGCAACCAACAAGGAAGGCCAGGAACCCTCCCACAACAGTGGGAAGCTGTCAAGGGGAGTCCCATGAGCGGCCAAAACACAAGCAAGCCTGTTATAGCGAAATGCACTTAGCTGCAAAGCTGTCTGAACTCCATGTTTTCCTTGTGCCCTTTAAAACAGACATAGGAAAAAAATACAGTATGTAAATGGCTATGACTATTTTAATCTCTGAATGACAGCTTTTAGCTAGAGGCAGATTTAGATTGCCGGTCACAATAGGTGCCTTGGGCCAACGAGAGGATGCAACATTGCCGAAGTACGAGTGGAAAGTATGGTCCGTAAGTTCTCCACCTTGTTAAACAAACTGGAAAGTCATTCCAAGTACAGTGCTGTGAGTACAGGGGAAATTATGGTTCGACGACACGGATACCAGCCTTAAACATGTGCCACCTGCTTTTCTGCCGGCTTTTACATGCAACGTGGGTGAGTTAATTTACTTTTGCATGGGCGTTTCCTGCAGGTGCTCCCAGCCTATCTTGTCCCCAGGGCACTGCAGCGCTGCAGTGGGCGGCATCCTCATCCCGTAACGTTTTGTGGAAAAGGGACTGCTCCCACTATGTAGCCAAGGTGGAGTGATCTATCTGAAACGAGTTCCAGAGATTTAGAAAAATAATTCTTAAAAAACCCCTCTCGGTAGTTATGAAATTTTATAATTTCCTTTTCTAAGTAACATTTAGCAAGAAAAGAACAACAGGGGTATGTTACCTTCTCTTGGCCTTGTTTATTACGAGATTCTGGAAAGCAGCAACATGGCTCAGTAGCTGAATTCAAAATAATGAAGGACCATCTGAAGATTCATTTCCAAACATCTACAAACTGAAAAATAAAATAGAATCATAGAGCTAAAAATTAAAAAATATAGGCTTATTAACCATATGTTTCAAAACTGTTAAGTGTCTGCCCTTCTCATCTGTACTTAGAAGCGAGATCCATGTTCAGATTTAAATACCCATAGCCATACTGACTGCGAAAGGCCAATTTTCATATTCCATGTACAACTAATCAGAGGCAAAATAAAATAAAAATATTAAGCTAATCGTATTCCTTGAAAGTCATAATCAACATTCAACATTTGGCTGGTTACAAAATGTTGCCTCTGTGGATTTCACAGTATTCCCAATTTACAATCAGCTCAGTGAAGGTCACCAGCAAAATCTGAGGATTATTGCAATTGCAGTTTCCAAAGACGTTTTCTTAATTTTGATTGCATATGTCGTAAACATTTCTCATTAAATTTCCTGTAGAGGTTTTGTTATGTCCAGGTAACACAACTAATTACTAGCTTTGAGTAGAAATGGGTAGCTTACAGCCTTTTTCATATTCTTTTGCATATTAAAAAAGGTCGTGTATGGTCATATGAAAAAGCGTAAGATTCTGTTTGTAGCCAGGACTAGTCAATCACAGATTGATCCTTGCAAAACTGGAATATATGAAATGCAGAAACTTCTGTTTGCTCACAAACAGCCCAAAGCAATGGCAGCAGGTGTCTGGCCTGATGTCAAGTGTACGGTTTCTCATATTCTTTGATGCCCCAAATTTGCATCTTTCTTTTTAACACAATAAAATCTTCACAATTGTACTTTCAGGGATAAAGTTGAGGAACAACCTTGCATAGTTCTCAGTTATAATATCTGGTATTTTTGTCTTCCATAGCTGCCTGCTTTCACAGCATTTTTTACAGTTTTATTTTCTTTCTCTCAGATGTAACACTCACTGGTCCTATTTTTATAGAATTATCCGAACCAAGATAGCTTAGCTTTACAGATTATTAATGTTCACAGCATCTTTTCTAAAGTGCACTAAGAACTGTTGGCATAAAAAAGGACTGACTACACACACACACAGAACTGTAATTTGAAATCATTGCAGATTCCAGGACTCTCATTTACAAAGGCATCTCTTTCACTTTTTTCTGCAGTTATAGCTTTTCCTCTCAGTCCTTACTTAATCAGCCCTCCCATGGGGATCAGATATCAAAGCCTGACTGCTCGAAGACAAACTGCCATGTAAATCAATGGCATTTAAAAATAATACAGGAGGAGTGTAAGTCAGCTAGATGTCTCAAGATTGTTAAATTCATCTGTGCATAGGAGAAAGTTCAGCAACATCTCCCTACATTTTACAAAACTTGCATGTTTCACTGTGTTTGAAATGTGATATCTTGTTCCGATAGTGGATTCCAAAATCAGGGAGCTTTTGGGACACTTTGGGAGATGCGACCAAAATCAATGAGCACTGCATTTTCGGTGACACAAGCATTGTTATTATTTCTCACTCACATAGCATGTGAGAGCTCAAGGCTTGAACCAGGATTGTTTTGCGCTAAAAACTGTACTAACATAGGGCAAAAATAGAATTCCTGGGTGGAAGGAAGAGCAATGGCTAAAAGAACAAGACGCTTTTCTCATCTGCCACGGTTAGAAAGGGGTATCATAGATAAGATGGCTCGTACGCCGCGGCGTCCCCGTTAGGAAGCGCAGTGCTGCAAAAGCCGGGTCGCAAACAGCTTCCTCGGCTCTGTGGAGAATTTATCTGAAGAGGAGTTCATACTAACGACGCTTCTGGGGATCCCAAGGATACCAAGTATCATTAGCAGGGTCTTGGTTTCAAAAACACAGACTGCAGGAAGCATTTCTAGCAGTTCGGAGATTACCAGCAGCTAGAAAATGTTACTGTTTTGCCACCCGTGAATACTTTTGCCCTATCAACAATCCCTTGCTCTAGAGAGTTCTCCTTCCTTGAATTTACAATATTTTGAAAACAAAGGATAACAGAGAAGCAATAAATTCATTGTCCAGGGTATTTTTAATGGTCAGAGACCCTTTTATCCTAATTTCCTAAAGAATATTCAGGCATGTACAATAAATTGCACTGAATTATATATATTAGAATAATTAATAATAAATATTAGAGAGTCAAGTCATTTCAGCCAGTTGAAGCCTTACTGAATAAGCTTGCTAACACTTGCATTGGGTTGAAATAAATAACAAACTGTTTGAGGTTGCATGTGAGTTCTAAAATACAGTACTTAAAAGTAATCTCTTTTCATTGGTAGTTATTTAAACCTATCATATGACTTTTCAGCATCTAGGTTACAATATCTCATTAATACACTTTTTCAGATGACTGGAAATGAAAGAAAAGTCACTACCGCTGTTAGAGTTCTTTGCAATGTTTAATAGTTGCATATTTTCTGTCTTTAACATATACACGTGTATTGTGACTGTAAGACAACAGATTCTCCTCTCTGCTTACGCAGGAATACGCATGCAGAGGAGGTTCTAGCTAATTAACCTGTCTTCGCTTGTGTAACATAAATCACGTATTTATCCCTAACCCTCAAGCTTTATTTAGTCATTTTTCTCTTTTTCCAGGCTTTTTTCAAGGTGAGAGTGATTCCTGACATTCGAGGACCATTAATAGAGTGGTGTCAGAGCTGACTGACAGGATACTACAGACCTGAAGGGAGGTTTATGGTGATCTTGGGTCATTCTAGGAAGCTAAATGAAGTAGCTAATAGATTTATTTTTGACTTAAATTGGAAGAACCCACAAATGAAAATAAATATATTTCCCTTCAGAATTCTTTGCCCTTTCACTCCCATGGTCAAATTCTGCTTACGCTGTGTTTTGGTAGAGTGAAAATTAGGACAGATGACAGCTCAGAGGAGTCTTTCTTCGTTTATCCTAGAAGAAGGACACAATCAGGGCTTGTTTCCAGACACAGAGTAAGGCAAAGTCACTTTCACAGAAGGCTGGGCACGGTGTGGTGCCAGAACACAGCCTCCCGTGGAAAAAAAAACTCTCTTTGGACAGTTGGTTGTGGGGGGAGAGCACATATTCTGGCATCTTTAATGCCTCCTCTCCTCCCTTCACGAAACTGGCCTTGCTTTGTTGACCAGAGCAGGGATGAAGTTAGGATATATAAAGGATAAAGAATGAATTATCCCAGCGACTGGTCCTATCCCACCCATACAGGGAGGTAGATGGCTTTAATATCCCATTATGAAGAGCCAGCTGTACTCAGACACACGCTTGTTTCTGGAACCAGTAAGCAGGAAGCACAAGTAACTGTTTGGTTGATATTCCTGGTGGTCACAAAGCCTGCGCTGATGAACAGCACGTACTGAGGTTCAGGCAGCTCTGTGGGGAAGCGCCTTTCAGTGGCAAAAAATCTCTCTTTGGTTTCACCCATTTGAAAACCAGAGTGCCTTGTCCTTCAGATCTTAGTCCCTGGGATGTCTTTTCTACTTCATCGCAGACAATTATCACTACTGCTGATGAAATGCACTACAATTAATTGCTGGTAAAGGAACTGAGTGAAACTAAAACCATGTTGTCCAGTAACCGACCTATTTTAGTGGCAGTTAGTCACTTATTTTGCCTATACTTGTTCTGGGCATTAGGCCAATTAAATCTTTTACTCAAAGATACTTTCTGTAATAGGAATCCAAGAAAAGGGATTATTAAATTTGAATGGATATCAGAATATATTAAATTTCCTAAGCTCACCTTTCTTAAATTTTCAGTCATCCTCTGTTCTAGCATGTTTATATTGAGCTATACCTGCAAATCATTACTGGGCTCAACACTTACAGGATTGTGAATTTCCAGCGAAATATAAAGGAGGTTATTATTACCCTTAGTCATACATCAGCCGTAAAGAATAACATATCTGTGCAAGTTGCTACACTTCTGAGGGGGGCACCAATCTTCACTCAGTTTCTATGCACCTACTGTCAACACTACAAACTGATACTACAGATTTTCAGTGCTCAAAAGGCCAGCAGTTAGGTATTAGTTATCGCCAAGCCTTGCTATATATATATATATAAAAAAAAAAAAAAAAAAAAAAAAAAAAAGATCTGACTTATATCCAGTTTGGCAGATTCAAATGCAAAGAAATTTCCCAGGAAAAAACAAAAACAAAATACAGACCTGGTATTATTCAAAGGAAGGAATGATTACTTACCGTTAGGCCTAATAACTTGTCCAGAAGAACAGTAAACAGTATTATATGTTTACATTTTTTTAAATTATGAGCTAAGCAGAAATCAATCTAAATAATCTATTGGCAACCAGTTCTAACATCTAAAGACG
The DNA here is from genome assembly GCF_028389875.1 of Rhea pennata. Taxonomy (NCBI): domain Eukaryota; kingdom Metazoa; phylum Chordata; class Aves; order Rheiformes; family Rheidae; genus Rhea; species Rhea pennata. Next base: position 67,603,931 of record NC_084666.1, read on the forward strand.
GTTGAACCAATTAACTCAATTATAAAGATTACCTTTGTAAAGCATTGTATTTCCAGAGTGTTAACTAATGGAAAGGAAAACCATTGGCTTTGAAGGAAGAGACACATAAGATTCCCCTTAATTACACATCATTACCCAAGAGCAGCCCCTGTGAGTGATACAGAGCAAAACAGTATGCAATCAGTTTAATGTTTTATAACTAAAAAATCACTGTGGGATATGATGCATGCTAAGAGAACATAGGCTTACTGTTATCTTCCCATTTATATTTAATGACTGCTGTCCCTTTAAATGATGGGATTTCCTTTCCTTTGTGAATGGACATCCTTTGATAAGGTGCTACTTAATTAGCAATCAGGGACAGAAAGCATTTTTTAGCATTTTAATTCTGCAAATTTAATTTGCAGCCTTAATTCTAGGCCTTCACAGCTAAAGACTGCAGATATATTTTAACAGATAATATTTTTTCTTCACTGGACAAAAAGAAAATCTGGAAAAAAGTAAATTTTTGATTTTTTATCATATTTTCATCTTTTTTTTTGTGAATTAAGTCTTAAGAGAAAAATTTCTCCCAATGGTAGGACAAATAATGGGAATTTTGCCATGAAATTATTGAGAAAGAGGCTGAGCCCTATATCTGCTTTGTACCTGCTTTTGGGGAACGGGCCAGAATCGGGCAGAAGGAATTTTATTCATCTGTTGACAATGAGAGCTTTCACACTTACATTACAAGAGCAACAAAAACTGATAGGAAATAAGTAAGCATACTTTACACAAAGAGTACTTTCTGACAGAAAGCCAGGAAAAATATTCCTCTATGGTCACACTATTCCACTATGTCTTATGTTGCACGTGGCCATTGTCATAGTCAACATGCTGAGTGGATTTGATCAGATGTGGACATTTTGATATTCCTATGCTTCTAAATTTGTATATTTAGTCATTATCACTCATGGATGTAGTGCAATCTGAAAATCACAGAATCACAGAACAGCTGAGGTTGGAAGGGACCTCTGGAGATCATCTAGTCCAACCTCCCTGCTCAAGCAGCGTCACCATGTAGACCTGCCTCCAGGTGGGTTTTCAATATCTCTAGAGAAGGAGACTCCACAACCTCTCTGGGCAACCTGTTCCAGTGCTCTGTCAGCCTCACAGTAAAGAAGGTTTTCCTCATATTCAGGTAGAACTTCCTATGTTTCAATTTGTGCCCCTTGCTTCTTATCCTGTTGCTGGGCACCACTGAAAATAGTCTGGCCTCATCCTCTTTATGCCCTTCTTTAAAATATTTGTATACATTGATAAGATCCCCTCTCAATCTTCTCTTCTCCAGGCTAAAGAGGCCCAGCTCTCACAGCCGTTCCTCATAGGGGAGATGCTTCAGTCATCTAATCATCTTCGTAGCCCTACGCTGGACTCCAGTGATTCCATGTCTCATACTGGGGAGCCCAAAACTGGATGCAGTATTCCAGATGTGGCCTCTGATGCTTATTATTACTTCAAAGTTGTTTTGCATCTTAGAAACAAGGCTTATAGCATTTTTATATGCTTATATACATGTGCTATATATGTGCTTGCCATAGAAAGTTCACAGAGTGTCTGTAAACATCTTGGAAACAAGGTTTATAGCCTTGTCTCTTATGAACCCATGTTGCAAAATAAATAAATAAATAAATAAATAAAATAAAATAAAATAAAATAAAATAAAAATAAAGAGTACAAGGACCAGATTAGAATCCACTAGGAACTACCTGACTAAATTCCATTGATTTCAGCGAATATCAGATCAAGTTCCCAAAGAAGCCAGCACATCTCATTTCACTCCTTGATTTTTTTTCTACCACTTTTGATGATAGATGGATTTGTGGAAGAAGAGAAGACTTCTAATGAGACCACAGATGTGGTGACTCTCACCTTAGGGCACTACAAATCTAATTTTAGTAAAACCTGTCTACCAATTTTCAAGGACCAGAATAGTAAACAAGTGATGACATTTTTCTTGAGCAAATGGTTGGTTTTGAGATCTTCTGCAGTGTGGGTTCCATTAAAATCTTGACATTTATCAGGCCTTGGTATTTACCAAGGCATAGGTATTCCTATACCAAGAACAGGAAATACCATGATAAATTTAACAAATGTGTGGTGAATGTCAACATTTTAATGATAGCCTCTGCTTTCTAAACTGGAAGGGATGGAGCTGTCAGTTGTGAGGGTAGACAGGCCTGTTATCTGAAAGAGAAACAGCCATTCTGAAGATATTTTTCACATGAAACAGTGCTAAACTAACAGCAAGGGACTGTCTTGGAAGTGTCAGTCCATTCTTAACTCACTCTGTAGCACCTAGGTACTGCCAGCTATGTCAGACCACAATGTACGATATATGACACAAAAATCTTCAAATAACATGCTGATGGGCTCAGCATAAGAAACTGCAGAGACAGATATATATGTTATAGTGCAACAGCTCAGAGCAACAGAGATTAGGGTTGTGTATTTATCACAGTTAGTTATGAAGAACCTTGCCACTGTCCTGAAGAGCTTTTTTGTCTCTCTGCTAAACTGTAACTGTTAATTTGTGACAGTTTCTTCTTTGCTTAAATGTCCACATCAGCATATATATGTATGTACTTTTTAAGAGCAAGACACCCAAGGTCAAGTGTCCAGAGACCTTATTGCTGGAGTCTGTAACATGCTACAGGCTCTTGCTGAAAAACATTAGCCTGGATATGCATGGAGGAGTGAGAACATGCAAGGAACTTCCTTATGCAGGTCACATAGATGTGAGCTGGAAATCAGATCTCCTCCCTCGAAGGAATAAGCTACTACTCCTGTAAATATATAGGTGCTGTAAGCATGTGTGCACATACCAGGAGGAAAAAGATGAATCCAGGGCCAGTGATCTGCCTGTTAAAGATTTAAGTCACAAAAAGTCCTAGTGGTGGCTGGTACATTCAGCATTTTGCTCTCTTCATTTTTTTTTTCCTTTTTAGACAGTACAGTTCAGCAGCAAATTTAATTGTTTTGAGCACCAAATCCTGTCAGCTCCGTGACCAGACTCTTGTGAGTTGCAATAAATTGGAAGATCAGGTCATGCCTCCTGAATGTCCTCTTCTTGCTTGCCTTATACAGGTGCTAAAGTGCTTGTTCCTCTTCTTGTTGTGCCTCTGTAGCTGCCCTCACTGGTAAGGCAGCAAAAAGTATTAAGGTAAGAACAGTAGGATAAATCCCTCAGCACTGCTACTGCTTGTGTCCTTGAAGAGAGGAGTTATCGATTTCTCAGGTGCCACAGTGGAATGGGTGCTCTTCGCCCAAATGGCCACTGTTTCCCACCTGACAGAGCTGGTGTAGGATCCCTGAGGAGGTAAACAGACCCTGAGATGTGCCCTCTTGATCTTCCATTGCCAATGCCCTTCCTAAGCACTTTGGGAACAGAGTTAGACACAGCAGTCAAAGTTTAGCAGCTACAGAGCCACTCTTTTTTTCTTTCATGGACACGCATATAAATCAGAAAGGATTCCACTGAAAAAAACAGTTCATTTACACAGGCATCAAAGTGACCAGAATCTGGCTGTATATGTTCTGTTTACTCAGAAAAGCAGTAAACTCTCCCCAGGCATGGCACTGGGCCAACCTATGTGGTTCTGGCAAGAGACCGTGTAGAACAAGGAAGGCTAAAATTTGGCTCTAAAAATTTAATCCCAAGGAGTAATTTGATTACTTTTAAATGTGGCTTCATTTTCAATTATTTTTCTCAGCAGGCATTCCCACAGCTTCCATCCGGAACAAGAGCTATGCCATTATGTTACCACGACTGGTCACAGTAACGTGCAGGATGCTGCTAGGCAGGGGGTAGCAAAATCTCATCACCGTATTTGTGTGGCACCTGAGAAACACACCCTGACACTGCCCAGGGCCTCATGGGGCTGTGGTTTAGCAGACACACAGAATAATGCAAAAATTCTAGACATAATCTGCAAACATTTTTCTGTAGGTTTGACTGCACGGCGCAGTGCAGTAATGATCGGAGACCCCTGTGCTGGTTCCACACAGCACAGAGCCATGTAGAGTTACTGGCTCAGGTCCTAGAAACACTATAACTGCTTTAGGCTGGGAGATGCATAGCAGCCATGGTATTGCCTCCTACCCTGCAGCCTGCTCATTCAGTGCAAGCTCTGGGATCCCTATACCTTGTTCACCCTACACTCTATTATGCATGACATGCTCTTTCTATAAGCTAGAATAAAAAAAAAAAAATGCTCCAGATGTTCTCCTTATTACCCCCATCAACACTGTGAGACGTCAGCTTCTGCAGACCCTTGCAGACACTCAGTAGAAGCTGAGAATGTCCAGCACTTCCAAAACTGAGACCTTCATGCAAATGGCAAATATGAACAGAATTGTCTACCTTTAGACACTCAGAGTAGTAATTTTTGGTTAATTTATTTGGCCCTTCACCGCTCAATCCTCCATGGAAAATGGGTCAGTCAAATGGGAATATTAGGGATTCTTCCTTTTTCAAAGCTCTTACAGATCTAAATATTATGGCAGTATAATTGTGTGTAGGATGAGATTTCATACATATAACCAAATAAAAAAAAAGAAAAAAGGAAATGTAGACTAATCCAGTACCACTAAACCCTTGATTTTTCAAATCACCAAAAGATACCAAGTAAAACAATACAACAGGTTTCTTCAGAAAAATTAATAAATATCAGCAGGATTTTGATGATCATCTTTAAATGCATATGCTAACTGAGGATAATTTCTTAATTTCTATCTGATAAAAAGTCATGAGGAATACTAAAGGGAAAATCTACAGCCTGACTCAGGTCTGGTCAGCCAACGTAAGTAAATTGATTAAAAAAAAAAAAAAAAAAAAAAAAAAAAAAAAAAACCTTCTCCAGACCTTATATAAAGCCAATATAGTAATATTAAGATGTCTATTACAATTTTACAGATACTGAGTATCTGTAAAAAAACATTTTAAAAAACCATTTATCTGCATTAATTCACTCAAATCTCACATTGATCTTCAATGGAACGAGTCCAAGAGGAACTATGCACCACTGCACTGCATTACTAAAACATAATTACAGGACAGGCACCTCTCCACACACTTATTCTCTGGTACAGTACAATTTTTGCTTTTTTACTATAAAGTCTTTAGTATTACTCCATCCAATCACACAGTAAGGTAATCTGAAGACCGATATTCAACCTTTCAATAAGCCACAAATCAGATAAACTGTCTAGTCAAGATGACTATCCTTCTGCTTTATACAACTTTGAACCATTTTAATCACCAAAAGAATGGAATGTCCCAGGTAACTCTATTTTGAAATAAATCCAGACAGACACAGTATCTGTAAAATTTACTTCAAGCTGAATGGCACCTATAGTTAGTGCATAATGATCAAAAGAGGAATAATTAATGCATAATGAAGATGGTTGGGGGAGGGAGAATTATTTACCATCAGTGAGGAATTTTCAGCTAGATATCTGTCCTGTTTTGTGTTTGGGAAAAGTCACTTGATGCTACAAAGTACCATGATAGTTAGGACACTATGCTTTCCAAAAGTTACATAAGATTTACAAAGATGCTATTAAAGTGGACATTTTAAATCATCGGGGGTTAATCTTTTTCCTTGAGTTTCAAAAAGAAGATAGTTGAGATTTTTCTAGACCATTTTGCTATTTTTCACCAACTTGAAAAAACAAGTAAGCTCCAGAAGGCTGGAAGAAAGCAGAGGTGGTACTGATATTTAAAAAGGGTATTTGGAAAGACCCAGGTCATCACTGGCCTCATATATAACATGCATGCCTGGCAAAATAATGGAATGGCTGGCCTAAGATTTTGATCAAGAAACTAGAGCAATGGAAAATCAACACACTATATTTTTAATAGATTAAAATCAGAGAATCATCACTGAAAGACTGAGTTTTTATCAGAGTCCCACAGAGATCAGTTCTGGCCCCTATCTATTCAGCATTTCTATCAAAGATCTGCAAGACCAGATAAAATCATTGCTGCTAATATTTGCCACAGATGATTCCTAAGAATGGAGAAGCTTTATATCAGGAAAATGGTTGATACAGAAAAATTCACCTGCGGGATAAGGGCAAATGAGCAAACACTATGTGCAAGGGAATACATCCAGGAGCGTGATGGACAAACCATGGTTATAGGACAGGGGGAGTTCACTTCAGGACTCCAAAAAGTATACAGGAAGCACCGTGGATAATCAATGGCACGTAAGTGCCCAGTGTGCTGCTGCATCCAAAAGACACAATGCAATCCTTGGATGAATAAACAGGAGAATTTCTGTAGGCAGCTAGTTCGTAGGCAAGCAGAAGGGAATTATATCAAGTCTGGATTTGATATAATGCAACCTTATTTGGAAGTTTAGGCTGAAATATGTTGTCCGTGATTCACTAGGGATGTTGATAAATTGGAGAGGGTTCAGAGAAAAGCAGTGAGAATGATTAAAGGATTGGAAAGCAAGCCTTTAAACTCAAGGACAGCCATATAGTTAGTGCATCAAAGAGAGGGTTAAGGGATCACTTGATCAGTCTTTAAGTAAGGGGGAAGAGAACTTTGATAATAAAATGGTATAACAAGATTCAGAGACTACATATAAAAGGCAGATACATTCAGACCGGAAATTAAGTCCACATTTCTGATAATCACTGGGACAATTTACAAAGAACTGTGCCAATTTACAAAGAACTGTTCCAGACTCTTCAAGTGTGGAAGTATTAAACAGTAAGCTTAAAAGTTACTCTTAAAGAGATTCTTCAGCTACCTAACACAGGAATTAATTCAGGAAAGATCCATGTTGCACATGAGGTCAGGCTAATGGATCAAAAATGGCCTTTTCAGTCCTCATAGTCTAAAAAGAAGTTATGAATAAGAACTTGAAGCCAAGGGAGACCAAATACTGTGGAAATCGGCATAGTCTAGAAGTTGGAAGGCATCTACTCGTTACCAGATTTGGGGGTTTAGGGAACACCACTGCCAGCAGGGATAGGCAGTTGAGCTCGTTATCATCCTGTTTCTCTGCACAACTGACTCATAGCTCTACTGACCTAAGAATTTCTTTAACGCTGAAAAATAAGACTTTAAAAATTGCACACAAGTTTTCAGGGAGATGAGTAGGAAGCTTTTGAGAGAAGCAAGTTGGACTGGAAGACCACTTTGCACGGTCCAAGAGAAGCAATGGGATACCAATGATGTCGCTGCCTACACTGCAGAGGGACTAATAGCTGAGGTGTGGCAGAAAGGCAAATTAAATGGGATGCCTTCCAGCATGGAAGCTGGGCACTCAAGGGTCCCCTAGGGAGACACTTGTGTCTCCACCGGATTTGATGGGACAGATGGCGATAACTAGAATTCAACTGAATAGCAGCCTACTTTTAATATAGAGGCTTAGCATCATTTCCAAATGCAGATAACAAAACAGAAGGAATGACATTTGCCTTTTTTTAAACAGTATTGCATTGGTGACTCGCATTCAGTGTTTAATCCCCAGAATGCAGACTCTGACCAGGGTCACCCTGGTCTGCCATATAACTGAGCAGCCCACTAGTCTCCAGGTCTCATTTGTGCACACGATTCTCCCTCCTAAATACAGTGCTCTGCACTCGTTTCTTTTGAACTTCATGTTGTTGACTTTGGTTGTATGTCGCCCTGATCACAATTTCACTTATACCACTGTTTTGTAGACCGCGCATAAGAATGAAATGTGGAAGTGGGCCAAAAGCCTCCCAGAAAAGGAGGTATAGCATATCTTTCACCTTCTTGCAGTACCCACTAGAGGGGCAATGCTGTTACCAAAGGACACTGTTTCAACATGATGTTTTCTTGATCAATTCACGCTTGCAGTTTCTTATCACTGTATCCTCACAGTCCTTGAAAGAGTCTTTCTGCTCTTTCTTAGGGCACAGAAATTCAGTTTTCTCCTCTATTCCTCATTCCCCTCTTTTTAAAGGGGATATAAGCATTATGTCTGTCTTCTGGTAGACTTCTGGAATTCACCTATCTTTTTGAGAGCATTAATCACTAACCAGGAGCTACTCATCCTAATCCCTTAAATACTCCAAAGATATATTTCAGTAAACCTAATGACCAGAGTACCTCAAATGTATTATCTGACCTGGTCTTTGCCTATTTGGTCTGAGTTCTTGTTCAGTCATTAATTGCTATTAATTGTATTAGAGATGCAACCACAATTTCATTTTTTTTCACAAATGACGACAAAAAAGCTGAATGTTTCTGCTCTTTTCTCCATTAGGTAAGAGCCCTGTATTTTCCCCCATCTCCTACAAAGGAACTATATTTATAAAATGTTCTTGTTGCCTTTTGTATCCCTCACTAGTTGCAACTCATTTTCTGTCTTAGTCTTTCTGGTGCTGTTCACGAATGCCCATTCTGTTTTTGTACACTCAGCTCATAGCACCTTGTTTCTGTTTATGGTTTCCTTTTGATTTTCATGCAATTGAAGAGCTCCTGGTGTTGCATGCCAGTCTTCTATTATAACCCTGTATTTTCTCCACACTAGGATAGCTAGTTTTCTGGTTTGCTTTTCATGTTTTCTCCCCTAGAAACTGCCAGCTCTCCACTTCATTTGAGTTCCTCCCTGTGAGAATCTGCCAAGCAACTGCCTGGGTTTGCTGAAGTTCATTGCTATTATTTGACTATTATCATGATGCACAGAAACCCTCAGACCATCCAGACTCCTCTAGGACATGAGCCATTAATCTGTCGCATCAAGACACCCCTGGCACACACCATCCACTGCCTCTCCCAGGGTGAGTTCCCCTCCTGACTCCCATTCTCTGCTAATCCACAACTTTCTCCTCTCTGCCTCTCTCCTTCCTGTGCCATATAATGATTCCCCACAGGTATCATCAGCATGGTTTGAACATCTACCACTTGAGCTAAATGAGGGACTATATTCACATTAGCTACTAGCAATAGTAATTTATTAAATTTTGGAAGATCAGCCACTAGAGGGAATCTAACACTTACTGCCAGCACATTAAGCCCTCTCCCTTTGATCTTTTTCCTCTTACATGGCGGCATTTAGAATGGCTTTATGCATAATGCAAATGTGCTTTAACAACCTTTTGATAGGCAACAACTATTTGAAATGTCTGTTCTCTGCAATGGAAATGTCTTTGCTGAACTGCAGCTGCTGTGGGTTATCTCTGAGAGTCTATTTCAGTCCTAAAACGAACAGGCATTTACTCCCTCTCGCTGCCTCTTGATTCAGTACTGTGCTTACTAGGGCTCAGTTGTCCAGGCCTCCCTGGTGAACTGACTGAAATTTGAAGCTCAGAAGCAAAAGGCAAAGCATGTCACAGACTAGCAATTTTGGCTGGTGCATTTGCTTCCTACTGAGTTTACATCTTCTATTATGTTAGGGAGAACACAGGAGCAGTGAAAAGCAGTTGGTAAGGAGCGGGCAGCATTTGCAGCTGGAAAGAGGGAAAGAAACAGAGCGATTTCTTTGAAAACTTCCTTCTGCTGAAGACATTAATTGCAGGGGAAACAGAGGGTCTCGTAGTGCCCCAAGTGATTTCCACATTCTTTCATAATTCTTTTGTCTCAAAAATGGAAAAAATGAGTCTGTAATGGGTTGATAGTGCCCATTTAAGCCCTATTGACACACTGGGGCTGCTAACTGGCTGCACCCTGTGGTTTGCATTACTTTTTTATGCGTTCTTGTTTTTATGGAGTGCTAAATGGCTTAATTACCTTTTACTGGTTTATTCTGCTTGCTTGCTTGTAACCTCATTAATCTGGCACACACCATTTTCTTCCCCAAATGCAGAATACACAATCTTTTTCACGTAATATTTTCTTTAGGTGTGTTCAACTGACTAACAGGTAGAGTACAGTTTAATGCACTGTCTATTGGGAAATTATCAAATCTACATAAAGGTGCCAATTATGAATAAAAAGCATAAACTGGGCAGACTAAGCTCTTTGGCAGCACATCAGGATCCCAATTGATTTAAATATGAGGTGGTGGTGGTAGACTGGAAAGGACTTACAATTCACTCTATTTAATAATCTTTTACTTATTTTTAGATGAGGAGATTGCTAGCATTTATCCTGATGCTCTTATAGGCTCTAAATACATACCTTCCAGGCTTGATCCTCCTGCTTTTTGTCCCAAAGCGGTCATTGCATGGGTGTATAGCTCTTATTTGCTGAGTAAATAGCAGAGGTGCAGGGGCTGCAGAACCACTTCACTACATGTTTCACTGCAAAGGATATCCTGGAACAGAGAAAAGACGGAAGTGGGATGAGCCACGAAAGACAGGTCAGGTGTGGAATAAGGGACAGAAAGACTAGGGCCCTGGGCACCACCGCATGCCGAACTGATCTCTATTTGCCTCATGGGAACAGCTAGCTACTGCATCTCCTATTGCTTTTTTGAGCAATAGTTTGGTTCTGCTATCTTTCCTGGATGCCAGATCCCATTCACAGTCAAAGAAAGCTGACAGCTGATACTTCTATTACTTCCATTTAAAAAAAAGGTATGTTTTATAATGCAGAAGAATATTTTCTGACATCTCTGGGCTGATATATCTTTAGGTTTTAGTGCTTCAGGTAAGGAAAAACGGCCTTATTTTGACTGAAAGAGGGCACAGTGAATGAGACTGAAATATCCAATCTCACAGACACTTCTCAGTTGCAGCTACAAGACCAGAAACTTTGGGGTGAAACTGGATAGCCTGTACCCCTCACCTGCCTTGCTTTTTCCTTTCCCCAAACAGCACTCACTCGTTACTTTGGTTATTTAATGTGTCTGAGCTAGGTGATACAGACAGGTTCTGAAAATCTGTATATCAAAAAAGTGTTTCTGAGGAAACACAAGAGGACCTGTTGAGAGACTACATGCTCAAGAACACAGATATTCTGCTATACTGTTATATCTCCAGTTCTACCTTTGTGAAGTCTTCCTACAGGAAGGATACTGTCAAAACCTACCATCCAGTTTTGCAACAAGAACAATTCACGGAGATTTCTCGAGAAGTAAAATATCACTCAGCAAAGGTTTTGGACTTCACCAGAGATACTTTGCTGGAGTTTCAGGTGACCGCCATCCTACCTATATCCCTCTATTTTGTGGCATGGTGATCTGCAGTATGCAAGCATGTACAATGCATAAACAGCACTTCCCCGCTGAATTATGTGATCAAATGCAGCCACTTAAAAAGGCATTGGTTATGACTTCCCACCTCCTAAAAATTTTCTACTTACTGCTGTTACAAATAACCCTCAAGGCAACTACTAGTGAAAGTAATGGGAAAATTCCTTCTGGAGAGTCTTACTCTTTTGCTTATCCTCTTTTTTTCCCCCCTCCATCTTTTTTATCTGCAGCTACTATATTGGAAAGCTCCCCTGAAAAAAATGCCACAGAAAGTTGCAATTGAAAATGGAAGTGATACAAAAATAAGCAACGGTGAAGGCAGAAAGCAGTATGATGGTATGATGGCAGGTGATGCCACAAAACTCAAAAAAAATGCATTTTTCTTTAAGCTTATTATGTCAGAATGAAACCTAGTTTTTATGATCTCCTGCACTATTTGCTAGCTAAGGCCTCAATCCCACAAACTCATTTGCACAGTACAGCTCCAAATCTCATGACCCATCAGTGAGCTAAAAATCCCACGTAACAATGACTAAAAGACTTAGTTCAGTTCACTCATCCACCTTGTACATCTCTCTTCTTTTTACTAAGATGGCTCCTAGCTTTGAAATAGTTGCCATGCATATAGGATAGGTCATTTTCTATGACAATTTATCTAAAACAATTACAATCATAGATGGCTGTCCTAGTTGGCTAGAGAAAAGTTGCCTTTAGCTTCAGAATAACTTCAACACATAAATTATTCAGAAATAAAAGGGAAAAGAAGTAATAGGGAAAAATACAATTAAATGGCTTTATGGCCTTAGCTCTTCATTTTTACAGACTAGAATTCCTCCAATTTGAATTCACCACATACAGTCAGATAGAAAAGTAACTTTTTGCTCTTATTTTTTTGCTTATTAAAATACTTACTACAAATCAAAGGAATTGCAATGATTCATAATTTACAACTAAATCCCATCACATTTCTTGCAAGAGCACTCTTGCACAATCAAAAGATCCCAGCAAACTCCAGCCATATAGTATTTAAAAGAAAACATGAGACAGGAATAAAAATAAAAAGATTCAATACAAGAACATCAATACTGGTCAAACAAAAGGCTTATCTAGTGCAAGGTCCTGCATCAGAGAGTGGCCAACAGTAAAAAACTTGAAAAACAGAGACGCTTGTAGTGATACTATCACAGGCTACTTTCTCTGTGGTTCAAAGCCTTTGTCTTTAAAAGTCCTTGACAAATCCCTCTTCCATGAACTTGTACTGCTGTCTCTTGAACCTATGGAAAATTTTGTTTTCAATCTGCTATCTGACCACTCAGTTTGACGCCCTACAATTTTTGTACCAGAAGTCAGTGAACAGCTGATCCTTATTTGTCTCGTACATGTCTCTCATAATTAATAGACCTCTGAGATATCTTCCCTCAGTCATCCTTCCTCCAAGACAGTGAAGACTGTACAGAAGAGGAAATAAAGAGGAGATGAAAGATTATCTCCATGCAAAGTAACTGCAGTATGTTACTATTCCAATTAAAGAGCCTTTTATGTCACTTTGAGCTGGTGATCCTGCTACTGACAGTGTTGTGAATTTTGAAATATGCTTTATTTAATCCTGGGAGTCTACAGAGGAATCAAAGCTTTCCTAAAAATAAAAAAGCGGCAACTTTATAGTCCTACTAGTTATATGAAAAGTTTGAGAATATAATCTTGGTGTCTCCTACCAGCTCTTTGGCATATTTTGTAGTTGCTTTGCCTACTTTAGGAGCACTAAGTACCTGATTTTATTTAACCTGGTCTAACAATATGAAAGGCCCAAGCATAAACAAAGATCAGCCCTCCGGTGCAGGCAGTATCATAGCAAGACATGTTAGCACACATGATGTCAGTTCAGTACTTCCCCCTCATAATACAATAGGTCAGAGAGAAGTCCATGGTGGGATGCAATCTTCTTGGCTCACCACCTGCAAGTGCCTGGGGAGCAGCCACAAAAGGAGACCACCGCACGCCTCTTGAGTTACTGAGCCTTTACTGCTCCCCTACTCATACCTGAATCTCTCCTGAGTTCAGGAGTTAGGGCACTTCCAACACTTACCTGGAGAGAAAACTTCAAAAGTTATTTACATCACAGCTGAATCCAGTCCACAGACTTTTGTAATATTTGCAGCCCAAAATCAGAACTCATTTTTTTTGTGTGGGCCAAACTCATCCTTGCCAACAGAATTACATCCCAGGATGAACTGAGCAACTTTTGATCAACAGTTTTACAGCCTTTGGAAAGGCAGACAGATGATAAGCACAAAGAAAAACCAAACAAATCGCTTGCTCAGTCTGTGCTTTGCAAGTAATAGTTACTATTTCATACATGCTGTGATACTTTAGGATTATCACTTAATTAGCTAAATATAAATAGAGTAAACAATTGGTGCAATTCCCACTGGAGAAAGCCCTTGGCTCTATGATAGATCCCCAAAAGAAAGTCTGGCAACAGGAAAAAGACAGCTCTAACAGCCACCTGCTTTGGATCTGGCATGAGTAGATGGACAGAGGCTTTTAGTCTCTTTCAGGATGCTACCCTGCACAGTGGGGTATTAAAAACAGCAGCTGTGGTGTCAACATGGTTCTTTGGAGTGCTTTCAAGCCTTATTTCTTCTCCTCAGAATGGGAACGTTTCAGAAGCCACAGATTAATTTCAAGAACGTGTACTGTAAAAAAAGCCTTCTTTTATCCTATGTACACTTGCAGTAGGATATTATTTTCACATATGTTGTGACAAAAAAGTGCAAGCTGCAGGTATGTTGTGTTCTTTTCAAAACAAAATAGGTTTCCACGTGTGCAATACTGGGCACGCTGCTGTATCCAAAGCCACAGCTCAGCAATATCACGGCCCCCTTTCTGAGGTCTAAGAATGTATTTCCTTGCAAGCAGTCATTTGCACAGTTACACAGAAGTAGATTTTAGATAATACAGAACTAAAGTCGTTTCCACACTGTCCTGTTACAAAAAAGACCAGTGGCTGGCTTACAAACAGGCCCTTCTCTGCACTTTTGCAGCATGTTGCATCCTTCACGAGATGGGCCCTCAGTGCAGCACCGAGTGCCCCCAACTCCTAGGAAGCTTAACTAGCTGGGAGGTACCTGGCCCTTTGCCAAAGCAGATACTTTTGCTAATCCTCTGCTACTGAAGTAAAGCCAAATGGAAGGCAGGGAAGAAGATACCCTGTTGTTTCTAGCTCCGTGGGCACCCCAGTCTCTAAGAAACCAGCATAACACAGGACGCGAAAGAGAACTCCGTTGAACGGGATGAAGCTGGACCTTCTGTTTTGCAGTGTCATGCGAAGACTGGTGAAATTCAGCGGTGCCAACTGGGATTTGAGAGTATCACTCCAACCAGTGCTGAAGGTATATAAGACCTAGAGGTCAAAACAAGTGAGAATACTTGCATGAGACCTTGTGAAAGGAGTCAAGCATGCTTCTCTGTTTTATGTGCCAGAAAGATGGAGATACACAGGCATGTAGTACGATTAATCACCTCAGCTATTTTCTTAAATTCTTGCACTGAACAGTGCTAGACTATAAAACTTCTATTATAAAACTTCTTGACATCAAATAAGAAATAAGAGTTTCTGAGAGCATTATAGAGAAGTCCAGGCCCTGTAGAGTGAGCCAGGATATGCAAGTACTTGCAGACCTTCCATGTGGATGTCTGTGCATGTACCTGCAAGAGAGATGTGTACACTTCAGTGGCAGAATAGACCTATGCCTGGCTGTGAATCATGTGGATCTTTGGTCCTGTGAACCTACGTAATGGCAGCACATAATTTCCCTCATGCGAACGTTTGCAATTTAATTGCAGAATTCTGGCCCCTGGTGTTTCGGGAGTGAGAGATACGACACACACAGATGTACTAACAATATTTGAGAAAACAGGAAAAAATAGAGGAAATCAGGGGAAATCCACAGCCATTTTTAAGTCTTGGACTTTAAGAGACCTTCTACAATATTTTTCTCCTATTGTAAGAGGAAGCTGGCAACCAAAGTAGAAATAGATTTTAATTGCTCTGTTCACTGCATTTAAGTAGGATAGCAATTTACTTTGTGTGCTGACTAAATGCAGTCTGAACTGATAGGTGCTCTGACAGAAACTGCCAAGATACTAGATCATTCTGTGCAAATATAGGTACTCGAAATTAGATCAGGACGTTTTTGTCACTCGCTTTATCTCAAGTTGCAAAGAGTTCTGAAATCCTATGTACAGGGCAGCATCTAAGTACTAGGATTTTTTTTTCCCCTTAAACGAGCAATTAAAATTAGTCACCCGGGAAAACAAAACAGCTCAGGTCTTGAATATCCTCCTTCCTCTCCCGTACTTTTTTGGTTTTGACACAAAACACAAGCTAACGTGTAGATGCACCAAAGGAGATGCAAATACATTGTTTGGAGCATGCTGTAGGTTACAGCCCTCCTGCCAGCTCTTCTTCACCAGGCAGACGTGAGAAGTAGGTACAGCATCAAGGCCTCTGCTGCCAGCGTCCCTCCTTCGCCAGCTGGGGAGAAGGAGGGCAAGGCAGGAGGAGGCAGCGGGGCCGGTTCCCATCTCCCCAGCCACGAACCTGTCACTTCGCTGCGGTTCCACTTCAGTGGCCTGCCAGGGCCGCGCGGGGCCGGGCCACGCGCCGCGGAGACCTGCTGCTCCTTGCTGCTCCACTGAGCCGGCAACGGGTTTGGCCGGTGCGAAACCGAAAATTAAAACTGCGGCAAACTCTAAGTCAACCGAGCTAAAGAGCAGGCAGGAGCGTCTCGGACTGGCTTCCTGCAACCAGAGCGCTTAGCCAGCATCACCTCCGAGAAGGAAGCACACGGAGCGCTCTCCCAGCTTTCCGCTGTGAGTCGCTGCGAGAACTATTTCAAACGCCAGCCGGCAGAAAAAGCACCCGTTAATCTGCCGAGCGAATTTCAGGGCCCGTTCTCAATGCCGCTGATAGCCGGAGACCCCCTCCCCACGCGCGGCAGATAGACGCGACGCCAAAGCGGACGGGGACGGGGACTGCCCGGCCGCCCCCCGGGGCCGCGGGAAACCCGTCGCTCGCTCTCGCCGGTCCGCGGGCGGACGAGGAGCCCCTTCGAAGCCAGAGGCCTGTCCCTTAATTACACAGACGTGGCGATCAAAGTTATTATCTGCCCTCACAAAGGCTGGGGCTTTAATTGAACGGCGTGGCGCTGCCTTTGCGGGAAAGCGTTCAATCCTCGCGGAGGGCAAAGCGACAGCAGACAAAACGCAGAAAGGAGAGAGAGACAGAGGAAAAGAGCAAGAGAAGAGATGGCATTTAACAAGCAGGCTGCTTTATATGGAAATGTAATGAATACAGTTGATAAAAAAAAGGGGGGGGGAGAGACAAAAGTTGTGAAGTTTCAAGCTGTGAAGGAACTTCAAAGTGTATTCAAATGTCACATTGATTTTTCTTCAAATCTCTGAGTAGTAAGTTTTTCAAAAGAGGAATACGATCCCCTATTTTATCCACTAATGTTTTATCTACAAAAAGGGGAGAAAAAGCACAGTGTTTTCCTTTCACATAATATAATCCCCATACTGGAAGTCTTTATCTTTTTTCCTAACCAAAGATTTCTTAGGTGTCTTTGAAAGCGGTGACGTCTTCACCATATTTGCGTGTTGTACGGTAAAATCTGAAGCATTTCGGTTCCGAGATGCTGCTCTAGACGTCGAGATAAGCGAGGGTGAGCCGTGCTACAGCAGGACCTCGTTACCACAATACTCCAAGCTAAGTAGACATTAAGACAGTACTTTTTCGCCTGGAAAGAGCAGCAGATGACACACCTTTGGGAGCACAAACTCTTAAAAAAGGCACAAACTAGGAAGGCTTTGTATGACGGTGATAATATGTGAGCAAAGTAGCACAATACATTTTTGCTAATTCTTAAGGCAGTGATGCAATCCGACATAAACAATTCGGTTCAAAACTGAATTTGACACCACGACCATATATCATCTTCAACAGCCTACCATGGTAGCAGTCACTAGAAAGATCCCGTTTCATGCACTGAAAAACTGATTGCCACCTGTCTGTATGTCCACTGCTTTTTGTTGTAATTTGGTAGAAATTCTGAATAGAACCTCTGGAAAACAGTGCATAATTAATGCAAAAAAAAAAAAAAAAAAAAAAAAAAAGGGAACAAAACCCATTTTATGGTAAACTTTGAATATCTACAGTTCTTACAGCCTGTACTTCTAGAGTAAAGTGAAGGAGGGGTTTATGCAGCACCTCATGGCATTGGGATTACTCTCTAAACAAGCAAACCCCATAGGCAGGAGAATGAGGGAACAACACACGTATTCCATTTTAGGAAACCGTGATTTCTAAGCTCATTTCAAAGTTTTTGAACGATTTCATAGTCTTCCAAAGATAGCTTTAAACCACAGAGGTTACTTCGGACTTCGAGGGTGCTCTGGAGCTGACTGCCTATCAAATGAGTTCTCTTGAAGGCCACAGAATTATAACACTGGAATGATGACATAAGGCAAAACTAAGGATTGAACTGGATGGTAACGACTCTATCTTTGCGAAGCAGGCATGTTCTGCAGCACACTTTGCAACCTCAGTCAGTGGTGTGCACCTTGGCTGCCTTGGCTTCGTAACAGCTGAACCATACCCCTGCAGACTGCTGAGGAACCAGTGAAGAGAACAAGGGACATCCCAGGCCATCTCCTGCTCAGGATAACCAAGACATTAGGACTGCAGAAGACAACAGAGCACCCCCGCTCAGGTGGCTCACGTGAGTTGTTACACTCTTCAAAAGAGACTGAAGTCTTAAAGTATTTGTGTTGTTTTCCCCCGCCTCCTTTCTAAGGATTTAACCCTCCTTTTGAGAAATCCCAGAAATGGAAATGAACATGTTCTCTTCTTTACCATGTTCAGTTTCCTCACACGTAGATTTCAATGCTAATGCTAGTAAATCCAAGCAGGGCATACTCAGATTTGTGTGGACAGCAGCCTAGAATTTGGGTTTCATATTTAAAGAGCTTTGCATTTGGGTATCAGCTGGTAGTGGGAAGGGTACTTCAGCTGGCTGCCTGAGACAGCTCGTTTGTAGAAGAACCCTAAACTAAGGTGAAACAGCAGCAGAGTACCTCTGCCCAAGACTGTAACTGTCATACTCTGTGGAACAGTACGAAAGTATAAAATACAGCATTGCTATGCCAAAGTAGATGTGAAACAAGGATTTCTTCAGTCAGAGCAAAGCTGCAGGAGTCTGTTTTCAATGAATATCTCGAACAGCAAAAACCTGACGTAGTAGAATACAGAATTTATAGTATAAAAAAATGTGATACATTTCTAGTTAAATTGATAGGAATTTTTTTCAAAGACTTTAGTAGCTAAGCTTACACTCCGAGGTGGAGTTCTCCACTCCCTCCGCAGGCAGCTTTGAAGTCAAAATAACCATGATCATCATTCTTGCCTCCAGAAACACTCCGGGTGCTGGCTCTGGGGAAGCCTTAAAGGAGGGATTCCTTGAGGAAAACTGGTGTGGTCAGTATTTGCAAGGGTCCTCTCCTCCCCAAGCCCTTGCAGTAGGAATAAAGCAGGGTTTTAACTAAACATCCTTTTGACTCAGTTGCATGAGGTGTAGAAAATGGATCCAGTCCTTCAATTCTGTAAGGGTTTAGACTGTCTAATGCAAAGGTGGGATATGTGAGCAACCTGAGCCAAGGCTGCATGTAGGATGTCTACAATGGACAAAATGAATGCCAGGAGTTAGGTTTTGCAGGTACTCTTGAAGGCTGGTGCTCCTAACTCTAGTAGGACAGGGTGGATGAAGCCATCATGAATAGTTAGAGAGAGGCAATCCAAATGGGCCAAGCAAGCACCACAATGACACAGCGGGAAAGAAATAAATCACTTATCTTTTCTTGCCCAAAGCATTCAGATGAACAAATATTTCTTTTAAGGCTGTCAGTTGTCTCAGCTTTCCACATCACTCCCAGCAGTTCCTTGCTGAATGAACCCTCCTCTTTCTATCACAGCTTTCACTATCTCTGCTCACAATTATCTTCCTATAACTTGTTAATGCAATGCTAAACAGCAAGATTTTCTCAACAGGTGCTTCAAGCCTCAGGAATACCTGCTAAATTTCTAACACAAATGGAGATAAGATCTGAATCACAATAAAAGTAATTCTTCACCTCTATATGAAAATATCAATTTGTCTTGCTCTTGCTTTGTAACAGAAATACCTACTTAAGAAAACAGAAATATGCTTCCTTATGCTACATTTTCAGTCACCTAAGAGATAATTCACATAAATCTCACAGGGAGTGGGTTGTTTGTTATTTAAATTCCATTGATGGAGAATTTATCCAAAGCAGAGCAGGATGCACTGAATTTTGCACAGTTCGCTGGTTGAGGGAAAGGATTTGTTTGGAGGCCATGCAGAACAAAGAGCTTCCACCGGACCAAGGGCCATTAAAATCCTAACCCACTCCTGCTCCATTTGCAAGGTGCATTTCCTTGACCTTGCCTATTATAACGTAAACACATTGCAATAGGTGCCTCAGAAACAAAATATCAAAACAGACATTACAATCCTGTCCAAGGTTGGACAGGATTAGGATGGTGGAGAGGGGCCTCACAACCACAGAGGGTGACATTAGGAGGGAACTACAGATCAGTTAGCTCACCTCCCTCTAACACAACCTCGTGTGATAAACTCCTTCCCTGCTTCCTCCCCACAAGCTAGTTCCTGATAGTGCTGGGAGCCTTCACGCACAATATCCAGCTTACTAATAGTAAATTTACCCTCCTTTGAGCCGTCGTCCAAGACTTCTTTCCAAAAGCTTTCTAAAAATCCAGGAAAGTTATAGCTAAATGTATCCGGACAAGAATTTCCTACAAACCTGTGGGTATTTTTCTTCCAAAGATTAGAGAGTCATTATTTACCCCTGTGGGAGGCGCCACGACTGGGTCCAAAATTTTAATTATCTAAGGCTTGCACTGTACTCAGACTGTTAGGTTTCCTTGAGGCTGAGATGAGGCTCATCAGGCTACAATTCTTCAAATTGCACTTTTACTCATTTAGAAAAGAATAATAACTATTATTCTAAGTACAAGCATCAGGCTGAATTTTCCCCTTTAAAGGGAACAGCTGCTATTTTTAATGATTTATTGCCAGTATCTTCCCTGTTTTGCACTTTATTTCTTTCAGAACCCCCCGATGAATACCATCTGGTTCAAGTGATTTACTACGCTTGCATTTCATGAGCTGCTCCATGACATCCCAAATTAAGACAAGGAAAATATAGTCTGAGTTTCAGGAAAATCTTTCTGACAGATCTATTAGACTATGGAGTAATCTTTCAGTGGGAGTCTCATTGTCTGAGACATTTATAGCAAGACTGGACAAAGCACTGTAAAATATACTGCAGGGGACAATTCTGCATTAGCAGAAGGATAGTCTAGATGGATGGCTCTGAAACGGAGCTGGTCAAAAAAATTTTAAGGGAACCATTTTGTGCCAGAAAATATAGTTCTGAGAAAACTAAAAATAGTTCACTAAACTGTGTTGATTTTGGTGAGGATTATTTCAAAAAAAAAGGGGGGAAAATTGAATGTCAAAATACCATATTGCAGGATTTTCTGCATGAAGAATTTCATTTTTTATATCAAATATGTTTGTCCCATATCTGAGTACAGTCTCAAACAGAATTCAAAATGAAAACAAAGCATTTCCAACAACCCAAGTTTACTGCTCTTCCCTCCAGAACTGTACAACTGTACTTCCTAGAGAAATACTGAAATGCTCCATTTTGTTCTTGTCAAAAATGAAAGCAAATTAGAAACATCATATAGCTTCAGCAGAAAATTGCCTTTCAACACATCTCTGAAAGTTCTTCCTGCCTAATGTCACCTCTTTATGTATCAAGTTTATGATACCTTTCTCTAAACCTGCCCTTTCCCCAAGTCATTTCAATGCTTAGTGCCTCAGTTCCTTCAAGATTAAAAGCAGAACGGGAATGTTCATTTTGCTCTGAGAAGTAGAGCTGAAAGGCACCTCATCACAGCTCATGTTTTTACTATCGAATATCCTTTTCATTCCCTGTGGCTTGACTTCTTTATTGTTCTCAGGTTGCTTTGCAGTTTGGTTCTGCTTTCATTGATGTGCTTTATCCTTCCAGCGATAATATAATTGGGAATCTTAATCACGGTTGAAATCACTCTAAAGACAGATGTGGAGAATCATTCCAAATCTGAGGTAGATTGGACATTTTTTCTAAAGCTAGGCTAGCCAGAAAAGTTCCTGGAAGCCTTTTTGCCCTCTTTGGGAGCAAGAGACCACGTATATGCTTCTTAGGTAAACAGATCAACTTCTGAAAATGACAAAGACCAATATTTGCTTTTGATGCCCTGGGATCTGACCAGTCCTCAATAGATTTGAAAATTACTGTTAGAAGCAGAACACGACCATATTTGAAGACTGCCAGTTGCTTCATTTTTATAAATGCAGAAGGGATTCTGGAAGTATACAGCTACACTTTCATCTTTGGAGCATACTGGGTCTTTCCATTCTTTAATCACTATTTGAAGTCTAACATCTTCCACAAACTAAAACAAGAATTTGCAAAACCAGACACTCTTGGACTCCCACTTCGAATTCCCCTACAGTGAGTCGCTTCTTCTCTCACAATAATAATCTCTTCTGCCACCAAGCTACTGGTGGCAAGTGACTTTCGCTGTTGCTCACAAGCCCTGGAGGCTTTCCACACACATCTCTCATCTTTGTGGAGGACTTGGAAAAGGAGTGAGTTTCCTTCCTGCTTTATGGGACCCACTTGTGATCCCACAGGGCACAGGAAGCCTGAAACATTCCCATCCTCACCTGCACAACCAAGCTTACAGGCAAGTACCACTACGCCAAAAACGGTCCTCAGAGACGCCTTAGCAACAACATGCTGTACGATCATACCTTAAAATGGTAAGGATGCTAAATTTACCTGGCTACCATGCTTAGGTTTATGGATCCTTATCTACTCCCAAGCTTTAATGTAGAAGGCATGGACAAATTGGGCATGTTCTACTGCTGCCTCTTCTGGATCGGGCCTCTTCTGCATTGAGAGACATCAACTTCCAACAGACTATGCAGAAAGCAGGTGTTTAGTGGTCCTGTTTGATTGCTTTTTAACAAAGAGAAAATAGAGAAATAGTTGCTTCGTAGCTCCCACCACCCTGAGGGAGAAACATTCCTGAACCCAAGTGGCGGTGGAGAAGGGCAAAGCAGATCTCTGGGTGCTTGTATTGACAATAACTTTAAGTAACAGGGTCCCTTGGTTCATTCTGTGGGGAGAAAGAGGAAAAGAAGAGTCCCAGATAGGCTTCAGTAGGTAGGAAAAATAATGGAAATTTTCTGAAAGATTTCTCATCTTAATGCAAATAGCCACAGCAGTCTGCAAGGAGAGGACTACTTCAGAGCCTTCTGTAACATCCGCTGTAGGAATAAAGTCACAAGGGCATAACAGTTCTTAACGCAGCACAAACGCACCATCCTCACACATCTTTGACTTTGATCTGGATTGTTTCTGGCAATATTTGAATTTGCCACATAGCCTTTTTTCTGTATATTTTGAGCAGAGGGACCAGGTGAGAGACAATACTGATATGTGTATACAATCACATTGCGTTTGTATATATTTATATAAACCTTTTGCATAAATACATGCAAATTGTCTCTAGCCTTTACTGGGAAAAGAGTGATCCTGTCAGATGCCCCTCTGCCCCAAGCAGAGAGCATTACCCTTCCAGCTACCACTGAGCCCCTAACCTGTGGATTCTAAGTGACCTGCACAGGGTTTACTTTCTGCACAATGTTCATGCTAGTTGCTGGGCATTTGCCTTGCAATTTTAAAACCTGCCATTCCTTGGCTGCACCAAAGAAAATTCTTCAGTAAGGAACATGGCAAGGCCCTTCTTTCCCCTCTGACAGCGGGGAGCGGCCCTTCGAGAAACTAGTGCCGTTTGGAGGGCACGCTTTCAGTTTTAAAGAAGGGATTAAGCAAAAAAAAAAAAAAAAAAAAGTGAAAAAAAGAAAAGGGAAAGAAAAGAAGAAAGGAAAAAAGAAAAAAGTTCTAGTCAAGAATTAATTTTAAAATGACTTGTACAACAAATAGCACGGAGATGGCCATCATGAAAAATCCATCCATATCTATGATAAAAGCAAAGTTTTGTTAATCTACTCACTTCATACCCTGCCTCCAGATCTATCTAATATTTGATGAGTACTTTAACCATTCTTAATATGTTTGTCTGACTCACATCCATTGCGGCACTGAAATGACTAGTCTGGTGTTTAGTAGCTAATGCTAAAGAGATCAGTCTTTTCACATTAGGACTGAGCTCATCCACTAGACAAGATTTCCTTCTAACATCTGTCCTATAAGAAGTAAAATATTTCAGATTCTATAGTAGCCTTACACAGTATTTCACTCCTCAGTTAATATGATTACTTTTTTTCTAAGCACATGCACACCCACATTGTTTTGTTGTCCAATCAGCACTAGAAAAAAGACTTCTAACACTTCCAGACTAAATATAATCATGTACTGAAATAATAATCATCAGCAAAGCAAGCAGGCATACCAGCAGCACTCATAGAAGAATAGCTGAAACTATGTCCTAGAAGTTTAGTCAAAGTATCAGGAAACATATTCATATTTCACCTTTGTTTTAGACAATACATAAACACAATCGCTTGCCACTCTACCTATTCAGGAGTAAAATTAAGGCAAATGTTATCATTTTTATTGTATCTACGATAAGAAGGCCAAGTCTCCTGAGAAAACGGCACTGGAGTATAATTGACTATGTTTCTTCCTAGCTTCAGGGGCTAAGTTATCGCCCGATCAAAGAGGTTAAATTTTAAACAACAGTAGTTGATCCAGAGAACAGTACTAATGAAAAAACGATCATAATGCAACTTAATAATTTTGCCTGTTTTTTATTTTTTTTTTATTTCTAGGATGTGTTACCTTCCTCAAATATTACAGAAAAAATAGCCACTTGAAGGTAAAACAGAACCTCATGACAATCTCACTTCTAACTGTTTAGTATTGGATGCTTAGGTCCTAACACTTTTTTCATATTATTGCTTTATTCAATACTTTTACTATTTTCAACCAGGATATGCCTTTACCTCCATAAGAAAAACCTTTAGACTCGTTACAACCTTTAGACTCCGCAGGTAAAAATCACTATAGATTACTCTGTATCAAATTTGCTGATCAAATTTTGCAGTCCCATAGGGAACAAAAGAAAATATTTCTAATTCTTTCTTTGGAGGGCAAATGGGCCTTTAAATACATAACTGACTCAATGAATGGGCCCATGGCCAGAGAAGCATTAGCTTTGCACTGTACACCACTTACCATAAAAAGAATATTTTATTAGCCAGCCTAAAGAAAAAAAAAAACATATTTCATTTCCACTGTACGGGGAAGGTGAAAATCAGAGGAGGACATTGCAACCTACCTGCAACTGGCTACTTTGTGCCCTGACCATCTCTAACACAAGCAGAAATGGCAGTACTCAACCAGCAGGATGCAAGACTCTGCTCGTGTGCATGCCCCTTCCACATCCTGTAATTCCAATAAATTCTGTGAAGTTCCCCCCAACCTACACAAGGGAAAACCTCCGTCAAAGCAACTCCATTATGCATCTTCATCTACTAATGTCAATTAATTTGAATTGGCAACATACAAGCAATCTTATTTGTTTTATTTATGAGTTGTCTCCAGGTTCATCTTCTAAGAACTCAGGATGGTGCTCCGAACACATGGTTTTTTGAAAGCGAATGTTAGTGCTCCTAAGAGATAATGCAATTTGATTTTTGACTCTGGGTCAACATACTATCAAGAGAATTTGTATTTTCTCAGTTTTCTGAGCAAGAAGGTCGGGGGGTCTCTTGGGAAACAGATTAAACTAGACAAAAGTGAATCATACTCTAGTCTGTATAAAAATACATACTTGTGAATCACAGTGTTAAAAGCTCACGCTAGCCAAATAGTCTTGTGAGGGGTTGGGGAGCTGGTTAATTTATTTGAATGTTACTTGTTGACAAGAAAATTACTATAAACTTGTAGTTTCATATACACAGAAATACTATAAAATGCCTCTTGGAATATCTTCCTCAAAACTCATTATCCAATTTTAAAATGAAATGTTAAAACTAGTGTATTACCTAGGGTCATTACAGTACTGCTCTATCATAGTTCAAGTGGTTAGTCTAATTAAACTGATGGCACTGTAAAAGAATAAACCCACCTAACAAAGCTCAAAGGCTCAGAACCAACAGGGACATTTCAGGCCGCTCACGGAGCACTTTTGCAGAGCAGGGATTACACATCCATGGCTGTTATTTGCTTGTCATTTCCCTTGGACGGGGCTGCTGTGGTGGTATGCAGACACGAGAAGCCCTGGGGCATAACGACTCTTTGCCACCAGGGCGTAAGGAAAAACACAACTGCAGAAGAGAGGTTGCAATAGAGATCTGTCCATGACTAACATCTCTCATTTAACCCCTTCAAGTGAGGCACATCCTTGAGAGAAGCCATCCGTTTCTTAGTCTCTCTACTCCCTACCGCAGTAGGCACTGGTGGACCCCCGGAGACCACCTCAGATCAGCTGGTTTTCCCATAACCGGTCAGGACCTTGATCACCTCGTTTAAATCTAGTCAGGTACTGCATAAGCTGGTTTACCACCAGATACAGAAAGTTTATTAGACTTTTCCCCAGACAGTAATCCAACAATTTTTTTATTACCATTGGTTTCATTACCACATTTGTAATGTTCGCACTAAAAAATGTTAAATTTAAATTTTATCCCCTATCGCTACCGTAAGTCAATAAAATACTTATTAAATTTCATGCCAAACTTGATTTTTTGAGTAATTCCAAATCAAGCCCTTTTTACAAAGCAAAATGACTTTCACTTCTTGAAACATGGTTGGCAATTAAAAAAAAAAGTCTGCTATAGCTTTAACATATTGTAACACTAGCTGCTTTCCAAGTACTTTTAATATACTGCTGTTTCAGAATCTACAGAAGGTCATTACAAAATGAGACTTATAAATTAAATGATCAGATTGGCAGTTATGGCTTAATAGATGGGCTTTTGTAATAAAATCATCATGTAGGTAAGATATAATTAGTCTCAACATTTTAGCCTTACACAGAAAATCATTTTATTCACTAGTTTTTCTAAACTTCACAGAAAGAAAAACAAAGAAAAGGACTCATTCGTTTTAACATGTAGCATTTTCTTCAAGAGAATCACATATTCTAACATAGTGCCATCTGGTTTCAGTGTCTAGTAAGATACTGCATGGTTTGAGGAAGTTTTCCAAGTGGTTTGACTTGTTTGTTTTTAGCAATACATATAAACTGATATAAATACTGCTGCTGACTGCTTTAATACATGGCAAGATTTTCCCACCAGCTACAGGGCAAATACAAGTTATTCTCTTATACCTATGTCAGTGTGATTCGTCTAGATGGACCCCAGTTCTGCAGAATAAGGACTGGAGCTGAAGTAATGACTTTGACTGAAAAGCTCTATTTTGTAATCAACTCTTAAATCATCTACTCTCCAGAACTAAATATCTTTATTTTGGAAAGTATTAGCAGTTATGGGTCAAAGAAAAGGATTCCAAAAGAGTAAGGAGCCAATTAGACATAAAAATGCTGTTGCAGATGGTCAACTCGCATAAATCTGCACTAACAGACAGCAAAGAGAAACACAGGAAAATGTCTGTACACTGAGCGAGGTAAAAGGACATAGTAAAGAACAGGAGTGTAATAGAATTTCATATTAAAAATTAATAAGTTATGATTTTGATAGGTAACAAAAAAAGATTCAAGAACAGTGGGTGGCTTAATGTGTCCCATCAAGAAGAGAAAGTTGTGACATTAAACTGAAATTTTGATCCTTCAAAGCGGGAAGATGGAAAGATGGCTGGAAGAGAGGAGCAGATATTCAGGAAGAGCCCCATGGATGCAGAGCAGCTTAGCAAATCCTCACTGCAGGAGGACACTGAAGCCCATTTGTCTCTGAAGTTTTTTGGAGGAGGCATTAGGCTACACCTAGTCTCTCTGACTGCGAGAGCTCCAGGCTCCTGAGGTGGGAATATCCCCAGCTGCCCCCGACTCCTTGCTGGATCAGTACCCAGGCATGGATCAGACCTCTCTATCACTGAAGCAAAGGCCACTGGGGTACACAGCCCCAAAACAGCCTCCGTACGTGGTCTTAGGTATTGGATTTGAACAATATGGGGACTGGGAGCCCATGCAGACTCTGCTCCTTGCCAGTCACTATACATACTTGCCATATAAGGTAAAAAAGTCTTTAAAAAAAAAAAGAAAAGAAAAAAGAAAAAGAAAAGGGACTGCTTGAGAAAGCAGATCAGTTTCTGATCATTAGTTTACCTTGGCTTGCATCCAAGACTTTCAAAGGAAATTGGTATCTTAAAACTTTAATTCAAAGGCTGTGCAGTATTCTCAAATATATTCAGAAAAGAGGATAACATCAATACCACAACAACATGTAGAAGAACTCATGGGAAATTTGTATATTCTTTTTAAATAAGTAAGTTTACCTAAAAAAAGAAAAATTGTTTCCCATGTGATGTTTTTCTTAACTAAAACGTGCCATAAGATTGTGAATATTAGTCCCTCTGAATTAGGATGATAATATTAATTTTTATACAAGTCTTCTAAGTCAAACCATTCAGATTATGGAAATCACAATACTCTGTTTGTTTGCAAACTGTCAATGGTATTATCTGTCAAACCTCAATTAAACTTACCTCTGTATCATATGAAAACTGTGTATGTGTACTAACTAAGCAGAAGAGTTAATTAGCTGAAATATGTTAACTCCATATCAAGGAAACTATGAATATTCATTGACTTAGTTACACAACAGGTAATCAACTATTCTGTTTATGTAATTTATTATGTCAATCATGCCATCAGTTACTGTGTATTTTCTCAGAATTTTTTTTAATACCATTGTAAGTTCATAGTTCAGCTCTTTTGAGAAATATGCCTGCATACACAAAAAATATATGCATATATGTACATGTATAAAATTATTATGGAGCTTCTGCACATCATCATACATTTAAAAATGTGTGAATGCATGTGCTACTTCAGCCATCAATGCCATACCCTACATGAGGTTCAACATGCAAAAATTTGACTTGGCAGCTCACACTGAGTGCTATTAGACTTTATATGCCCAGGGCTCAAAGCTGCGAGTACGTAGCACCACATGGCACACATTTTTATGCAAAGTACACGAGAAACTTATGCAACTAGACTCTTAATGCATGCAGCATCAGTATTTGTGTGGGGAAAAAAAAAGTCTCCTTCAGAGGAGTGGGAAAGTAGATCATGGCAGAGGGAAAGACAGTCTCACAGAGAAGTGCAGAACTGTCTGAATTTAAAAAACAAGCCACCTAAACTGTGCTTTGCCTGGGGTCACTCTAGATAGAATTCATGCCTGGTTTTCACTCTTCCTTCCACGCAGTTATGGTCTCATACTGAACTATGTTCTCCAAGAGCTCTGCCAAATCTCACCATGGTTTACACCTGTATGCAGCCTTGTATGGTTGTGCTTTACTTAGCATGGGGGAAAATGACCACAGAAGATGACAGTGAAGTAGTCCCTACACCTCCCTTGAGTTATTCCTTATTTCTAGTGCATTTTCCACCTGTAACCTTTAGTCTCTTCCTACCTAAAGCCCTGGCAACTAAGAATTAATTTCCAGTCAGGAAATGCCTTACTTACATCTGTGACCAGTTGTTACGGGAAGTACAGAAAGGCCTCTGAAGATCCCAGCAGTGTCCAGGGCAGCTCTCTTCCCACAGTCATCTGCAACCCAGATCCTGAAATGCAGGAAGAGGGAATTAGGAGTGTTTCTGAACCAGAACGAGTTACACTCAAAGGGCTGCCAGCTGTGGACAAGAACGACCAGGCAAACCCCACTTTGCATCTACACATCAATATAACCCGCACTACATTGTTATCTCATAATATTTACTTACATATTTATTAGTGTTTCTTTTTCAGAGATTAAGGTCACTTGTCTCCATAAATTCTGAACAGGTACGTAATTAGATAGTGAATGTTAATTTGCTTATTTGGCATTATGTCAAAAATACAGTATTATTGGCATCTGTTTTATAGGATTCATGGTGGACTGCAGAGACAACTGTTAATGGGTCTCTCTAAGCTACAAAAATAACAGCCCTCAGGAATGATGCCAGTCAGGGTAACTGCTGTGTTCCCTTAAAATATGATGTATATACTGTATAGTTTTTAGGATTCTTTCTAGATTATTTGATGATTCGTGAAGCTCAAAGTCTATATAGCATTTCCCTTCATAGGGAATCACTATATTTATAAATCATTTTCTTGTATTATGGTAATCAGCCTCTGTAAAAACAGTTATAATTTCCCATGTCTTAAGGCACAGTAAAAAAAAAATAGTATGTAATTATGAAATTAAAAAATTTATAATATACGTAGGAGTGGAAATAAAGGCTCAGAAGGAAGTATTAATTCCAGCACTTCCAATGGTTTGAATAGGCAGATCAGAGAATGGTCCCCTGACCCTACTCCTCATTCACACCATCTCTGACTGACTGCACAGACCTTTGCCATTTGGGCTAACGGCATAACTGAGAACAGTCTAATGCAGCCGTAATCCTATATGTGGATCAGCATCGGGAGAAAACGGGAAACACAAGTATTTGCTGATTGCGAAGGAACAGAGAGAAACCAGAATTGTGGCTCTCTGCAGCTTCTGAATACAGTACAACCTAGTGAGTGTAGGCACTTCTGCTCATTCCCTCACAGCCTTCTTGTGCTTATGTAATTTTTCCCTTGTAAATCCACAGTCTATCAACCTTTCACAGGCACCTCAGCTCCTCAAATCCAACTTAATTTTCTCTATTTCAGCTTGCTACTTCCCTCCTCTGAGTGTACTCCGACTTTCTTCACGTCCAGACACAAGTCAGCTGCACACTCATTTTCACTCCTACTCATCATTGGCTTCTGGCTCCTTTTCTTTCTCCTTAATTGTCCAGTATCTCCCTCACTTTTGGGTGTTTATTCCATCTTCCTATTTCCCTAGTCCCAGTGGTTTCTTGACACCCAGGGTGATCCTTCTTCTTGTACCATTACTTCTCAGTTGCATTTTCCCTGTTCATCTAACTCCTGCTTTGATTACGTACTGATAAGGTGATCTAGGCCTAAAATTTTTTAAGTCTCTCACACACTCCTGCACTCAATGAGAACTTGCTGTGAGTCTATCCCAGTCTCACTTTCTATTTCCTCTTCCTTGGACTCCACTACTTGGTCAAGTACTTGACCTTTTTTCTGTAACATCTTTTCTGATATCTCATTCTTAAGAAGATCTCCATCCTGGAGTTAGAAGGCATGCAGCAAATTTCCTCAAAGCACAAGCTTTCAAAAGCTTATAATAAACCTTGGACAGCTTGTCCTGCACCACAGCTCTCCATCCCTCAGTTGTGCTGATGCAATTGTTCATTAAGCCATGCAGTAAACCAGATCTCTGAACCTCCAGAACAGAAGCGTTCGGCTGATTTGACTGAAATTGTCCCCAAGACATTCAGTGAGAAAGATGTCCAGCACAGAAATTTTCAGTCTCCATATAGAAGAAATTCATGTTTACCGGCAGATGAAAATATTATCTCACAATCCAGAGTGCTGGGCAACCTTCATTAAAAAGGCCTACAACATACAGTAAGACAATGAGTAATTTATAGTTTTTTCGTTACCATTCATTCAACAGTCCTGAATGCACTGTAAAACAAATTTATGGCTTAATAGTAGAACCTGTAATGTTACTAAACTTCTGAAATAACTTAGTGAGCCAAAGAAGATCTATGAAATGGTTGTCACTCACGAGATAGCATGAGATCTGCTCCTTTTACAAATACGTATTTTTTTGTTTATATACTTGAGCTCATAAAAAGAGGATGAGACCATGTGCACTTTCCGCTTTCCTATTTACACTAGGGAAAATATCCTCAAAGTAGAATACAGGCTCTAAGAACTTGTGCTGGAAGGTATTCTGCTTGCCTAGCCAATAAAAATGAATTGTGCACAACGCTCCTAATGGTGTTGGGCTCCAACAAAAAACTTAATACTAAGAGATTACTGAGGAATTTAAAAAGGCTTTCAAGACAGGAATATGTCACTGTTGTTTGATCTTACCAAACAAACCATATGAGAAAGGCAGGTTTTCAATGATTAAAATACATTTTTTTCAAAAAAAAAAAAAAAGTACAACAGTAATTTCTTTTTTTACTGACTCAGTAAAAATCCTTAAAGACAGACATGAGTTATCAGCATAAATATGAGAATGGGAGGTAATTGTCCCCTTACAGGAATCTGTTGCTCGTGGAAGAGGAGAGGACTAACCTGAGCATAAATCCACCCATTCAAACGTAAACGAGGGTAACTGTATTCTCACTTTCAGAAGATCTAAAAACTTAGCAAAAACTGATAATTTGGTGCAATGCCATACTTGTGATGTCAAATATATCAACCCTATTGAACTCATAGCAGAGTTTTGTGTTTTCATTAATGAAAATTTTTCATTTAAAAGCAAAACAGAAACCATCTTAACAAATAAGTGAAACCATAATTAATAATGGAAAACAGTGATTTAGCAGAAAGAGCTACTATCGACCACCTGTGGAGTATCAAGGTACAGGCATTCACTAATATTAACTTAAATGGGACAGATAAATTATAGGGGAAAGTTTTTAAGTATAAAATACAAACGTAAGAAAACTCACCCACTAAAACAAACAACCCTAAATAAATAACTCCCCTTATACCTCCATATTCACACACACATGCCAATAGGATGATCTAAGCAGATGATCTAATTTAAATAGGAGCAGGAATCTTCACTGTATTTTAAAGACTCATTTAACACAGCGTGTGCATTTGCAAGGAACAACCTATCCATCTTCTGCGTCACTAAGTCATAGCGCAGAAGTCGCTTTGTTCCACAGCAGAGTTTTATTTTCTAAGCCTCTGTCACAGTTTCACTGGAAACTCTTACGGCGGTTCATACCGGTACTTAAATCGAAGCTGGATTATGATGAAAATACAACAGGTGGCAGGTTGTGAGTGTGCGAGTGTGTGGGCATGCGATTGTCCCCATTCACCCAGCCGGCGAATGCCCTTTCAGAAAGACATACAGGATCCTGGGACAAGCTAGCAGCGTACGGTAAGAGTATTAAAAAAAAAAAAAAAAAAAAAAAAAAAAAATCTCATCCGGACTATCTTGCTTTGTCAAACAGCATTTAGAAAGTACGGTGTTGAACACAGAAAAACATAGTATAATCTGAAAAACAGCTGTATAAAAGACACCTAGATCAAAGCAGATTTTAAATTTCTAAAGATAAGACTAGCATAATTAGATCACCAAACAGTTTCCCACCCTTTTTCATATAGTGCAAAAATGTTATTTTTTTGCTTTGTTTTTTTATTGCAGAGACCTTTTTGCTATTATGACAGTATTTAACAAAATT
Organism: Rhea pennata; assembly: GCF_028389875.1. Taxonomy (NCBI): domain Eukaryota; kingdom Metazoa; phylum Chordata; class Aves; order Rheiformes; family Rheidae; genus Rhea; species Rhea pennata. The sequence continues at coordinate 67,636,715 of NC_084666.1, forward strand.
GTTTTTAGCGCCTTCCTGGAAATCACTGAGAAAGAAGATCAACAGATAAAGGTCTGAAAATAGACACAAATATTCTGTTTCATACTTTGGGATCTGTAGTTCAATGAATGCATTTAGACAAGCATTTTCTTAACAAAAACGCTGTGCTACCAGTATAGAATTGGCATCTCTGTGTGAATGTGAAATAAAAACATTTAAATTCACCAGGAATTATTGTTAATAAGGAAAGACCTGCTTTCTCGTAGAGGGAAAAATGGACTCCACCATTACAGAGTACCACAAATGTGCTGAAATGAATCCCAAGTAATGCATCTCCTTGTGATTATTAAAGTCATTTAATTCATCCTTTCTGTCACGTCTTTTCTTCCTATTAGGAATTATTAATAACTTGCATATAATTTCACATTAGTTATCTTTTTTTTTTTTTTTTTTTTTTACAAGTTTGGTTGATCTGCGTTTCAGCTAACTAGATTCTTATACTGCTGAAGTGAAAGAGAAAGAAATTTCCTTTGACTACGCAGTGACTTATGCATCAAATACATGTTCTGATTAACTACAATAAAAATATATTGTAATAGCCAAAGTCCTAAAGTAAACTTGAGCTTGAACCTTGTAGGTACACCTGGAACACAGTGCAGGGTCTGACCCACTGTCCTATAATGGCCTGAACTGAAAAGCAAACCTCAGGCATCTTTTGCATTTTGAGCCAAACTTTGGGATACAGCTACAGAGGGAGAAAGACGGGTATAAATCCAAATTTTCTTTGTTTTTATTCTAATACACTTCCTAGTGAAAGATTTTAGAAACAGATTTGAAAAAGCTTGTCTCTAAATCATATTAACTCAAAAATATAAATGAGATCAATATAAATGGGATATGTGAGATCAAAGCAAGAGCTGAACTGTAGCCAACTGGCAAACTTCTGCCCCAGTCAGAAATGCCAATGGAGCATGGTCAGTTTTGGGACAAGCCTTTAGTGGCAACCTAACTGTAATATGAATTTCAGAGTACACTTTCTGCCCAGAACTTTCTCTATATTGAACTAATTCCAAATGCTTCATTCAAACAACTTGAATGTTGAGAAAAACTGAATATGTCCAGGTGTTGATGCTTAAAATTCGGGAATGCTGGAATGGCAGGATTTGCTTCTCCTGGAGGGACATGAAGCTGAAATGTAGGGCTGAGGGACCAGCACTGTCAGCCCACGCTTGGTCTAATGGTAGTTTTTTTACCTCCGGGTGACAGGGGTACTAGGTGGATGTAAGATGCTGCCTGTATTCTGATTTAAGCACTTTACACTGACTGTACCTGACAAAAAGTTCACATACAAAGTAGGTGACTTGCCAGACACAAGGAGACAAGAAAAGTATTGTAGGTAATATTTACATTTATCACCATACTCCTCTGCTGAGCCTGAAATGTGGATGAGCCCTAACATCACCAGCAGGTGACCCTGCAGCTATTTTACTGTGCCAGTACTGGCAATATTCACAGGAAAGGATTACCTTAGCTAAGATTTATGGAGGTAAAGAAAAGGAATTTAAAAAATAGAGGAAAATATACTCAAAACTTGTAGAAAATATAGAATATCTCATAAATTGCCACTTTGCAAAATATGAATAACAGTTCTATTTCCACTTAGCAGAACACAACTCAAATGTTCTGGCAAAAAGTCAAATTTCCCAGAAAGAAGAATAAATATAGAATTCACATACTGGCTTGCAAATATACTTCCACTAGTAGTATATTCCACTATAATTGATTTTGATCCACTTGGAAAATTTGACTTCATATGAAATTATTTTTATTAATCATGAAGGGCACTTGCAAGCTACCTTTCTGTTCTCATTTAGGTCACTGCAAAGCCATTCAATTCAGCAGAGTCAAACAGAGCACAGAATTGGGCCCCCAATGCCCAATCCAGAAAGAGGGAGACTTTCAACTCATCTGTCAATATGACATTTCCTATCCTCATGCATATGAATATGACTCTCATTGTAACTCCAGGCAAAAATGAACTTTAAGAAAGTATTTTTAAGTTTATGTTTGCCTGACGCCTGAAACAACTTTGCAAGAAAGTGATTTATTTATCACTAGACATAAATCCAGGCTGGATCATGAATCACTTCTACCCGACTCTAGCTACAGGATTTTGGGACAAAATCTTATTCCAGCTTTCGTCTAAGAAGTTAATTGAAAAAATAAATTAATTCTGTGTTATTTTGCTCATCTGATAGGAAACACCTAGTGCAGGGTGCAGAGGATATAAAGGATACTGTAGTACCTGCAAAACCATCCTCATGTGACTATTAGCAGATAGCAATTTCTTACATTATATTTCTACAGTGGTAATGTTAAACATGTCGCTTGCTCCAAGCACGTGTAGACTGTATGGTATTAGCATTTTAAGGTAGCACAAGCTACCTGGCCCTGATGCCAGGAAAGTGCCCTGCTCTCACCTTGCCCCTGGCTGGTTATGCCATGCCTGGATTTCCCTGTCTCTGTGCCACACCGAGAACCAGAGGGAGGAAATGGTTTGGATAAAAACTAACCCTGAAAAAGAAAACAAACACTCTGAACCCTCTCTTAACCCTGATGGCAGAGCTGATGTCCACTGGTCCAACGTGTGCGTGTGCGACTCGCCTCAGCATTAGCAGAAGGCAAGTCCCCCTTCCTGTTTCTACCCCTGAGAGACCTTCCAGATGGGAACTAACTCAAAGCACGCGACTGTCTTTCTGAATCTGCTAACAGCCAGCAAACAACAAATGAATCTGTGACTTGACTTTTTTTTAGCCATCAAACTGATGTGTTGCTTCAAACTCAAGAACACAATAATAATCATAGTTTATATGACCCATTTCACAAATAATTTGCAGGCTTATCTCAACACTGTGTGTCAAATGGGTAACTAAACATACACATGGACAACGTATCCCATGCAGCCGCAGACTTAAAAGTGTCCTTTGCTGTTTTTCTTGCTAATTCACAATATGCCAGCAAGTTTGGGAGTGCGGGGAAGATAGGACAGCAGGGAAAAGGGAAGCTGTAAATTCCCCTCATTCTGTAAATGTCTCTATTGTAAAAGATCCCATGATTTTTCCTTGATAAATAGAGTATTACTAGATCTGCTCATTGTCAAAGCCTTTTCAAAACTAACCCCCTCCTCTTGTTCTCCATATTCCACCAGCAGGAGTTCCTGCACAGCGGCTTTCTTTCCAAGCCCTGCAACGCCCTCAGCGAGGTCCCATCTCCATAACATCCCTTTTTGAGTCTCCCTTCAGCTCTCTGTTAATCAATCAAAGGTCTCTTTAAGCAGAATCCCCCTCTATGATTTTCTCTATCCTCCTCACTTCCCTCCATCCCTTGAACTCCTTCCCGGGAAACTGGAGACAGAGCTGGCGATAGGACCTGTGGCCAGCATGGTTGGAAATGGGGTGAGACAGGCAGAGAAAGCTGTAACTGGAGAGAGCAGGCACTTGCTGATAAACAGAGACACAAGAGCCTCTAGGACAGAAACACTGAACTCACGTTTCTCCGCTCCCATCCCAGGGAGTAGCTCCACTACTCCAAGGTGACGAGTGAGAGGGCTCAGGGCTGCCTAAGTCACCTCGCAGCTTCCTTTTCTACTCGCTACGTTGCCTCTCCCCCTTTGCAGGGGTCCGGCAAGGCTGCAAAGCAGAAAAGTGCAGAAAGAAGGTGGGAGGAGGAACATCTCTACCCCGCGGAGCTAGGCTTGGGACGTATCCTCACACCGACAGAGGGTGGCTGCAGCGTCCTAGACAAATCTTTGTGTAAACCTCCCGTTTTTATCAGTGGGAGAGATGAAGAACAGTGAATAACACTGCCGCTATTGTGAAGAGTCAGCACCTAGGCTACAATAAAAAGTGCCCTGCAGTTTGTCTCTTTGTGGAATGTTTTGACAAACATTGCTTTCTATAAACTTTGTCTACTAGATATTTCACATAATTCTCTCGAAAAAGACTCATTTGGCCTTCACGTTCCAAAAAAAAAAAAAAAAAAAAAAAAAAAAAAAAGACTTCTGAAGACTATATTTTAGCAGTGCCTATAGTGATCTAGTTTTTATTACTTTAACATGAGCTATAGAAATAAATCTATATGTATCCCTCAATATCCCAAATGACCCTTCACATTTTTTCTCTATTTAAATCATTGTTCCTTCTTGCATAAATGTTGTGAAAAAATGTTTTTCTTTGTATATAGAAAATATAATAATTTTAATTACATTCACAGAACTATTTGGATCTGTAGCGGATCTTGTAATCGTTCCCCTGCACTAGGTAAGCACAAATCTCATTATCTAGAAAAGATTCTGACAGCTGCATTTTTCCATTGAAATAATTTCCCTAACTCCTGTGACAGTTTGCCTAATTCTTGTGCTCATTTCTTACTTTTTTTTCTTTTTCATTTTTCTTTTCTTCTTAAAGCTTAAGACAATGACTTTTTTCTCTCTTTATTGTTCTTAACTATAGATATTTTTTTTGGCATGGCAATATTCCATTTTTCTTTCCTTCATTTCTTCTCTTACCATTTTTCTTACTTTTCTCTAAACTGTATCTCAATAGAAAGAGATGCAGTAAAAGAAATACACTAAGGATATTGGAAAAATATGGATATATAATATTATATCTAAACAGCATAAAATAACTACAAAAATGATAATGAATAAAATAAATGAAATTACTTATTCTTCTCAGTATTTTTGGATGAGGTATTATTTAGCAAAGAAAGTATAGTTTCATTTTATTCTTTTTTCTCCATCAGATTCTGCCATGCTTATTTGGGTTGAGGATTATCTTCCTATTCATGCAGTCTCTTTGAAATAAGCAGGGTTATAATTGTGCTAAGTATTTCTCATAATGGAAAAGGTAGCACAATCTAGGCTTGAATTGTTTTCATAAGTCAATAACAACAGTGGTTCCATACATTATTTACCTGTAAACTGAAATATTTGTATTAGAGAGGTAATTGCTTCCCAAATTGTGGCTCACCTTCAAGCAGCTGCTTCTTGTTAGCACCCTACACCAAAAGAACACCACTTTTGCTCAGTAGCCTATGACTCTGATATGCAAAGACACTTTAATTGCTCTGCATTCCTGAGTAATCATTTTATGATGGGTTTATTGCCACCTCTCCCTTATCAGGGCATGGCACTGTTACAGACCCTGGTGATAAATTACCCTTTAGAGAGGGAGAAGACAGTGCCACTTTAACAAGTGCAATAAAGCACTTTTTATACCAGGAGAGTTCAGTGCGTTTGCCATTCATCAAACACCCTCAGTGATTTTACACAGATTTTACACTGTTGATTAGCTCATTAGTGGGGTTAATTGGATACATTAACTGGCAGAATTAGAGCTTGACTATGAACCAGAGGCTGCAGCGTTACAAATGACAGACAAACTACAGACACGCATGGCCAGCCTGAAGGAAGTTCTTCTCTTTGATTAACTTTCATTAGGTTTTAATTCTTCCCCTTCTACTTCTATAATTGACTCTGCCTGAAAATTTACTGCACCACAAAATGAACGAGGAGACAAATTACATGACGGCGCTTTTCCCGTGGCTGTCTGTCCTGACGCTGCAAGTATTCAGAAGACAAAAGCTAGAAAATGAGCACTAAGACGACTGCGAATAGTTGGGCCTTACAGTCGAAGGAAAGCGTAAAGGCAGTCAAGTCCTAACGGCCGTCGTGCATCTCGTTAGAAAGCACTGCCCGCAGTCACACATTCAGGGCCTAGCCCTCTTCTCAGCACAGAGCCAGCGTTTTACAGAGTGCTTAGCGTGACGTAAGAAGATAAGGAACGTTCGCCGCGTTCGTGGAGCAGAATGGAAACACCGCAGAGCTATTTGCTTTACCTAAATTTTGCAGTAGCTTCTGCAGCTGCTGGGATAATGCCGTTGAAGATGCCAGAGCTGTTACATCCCACAGGCTCCCAAAGGATGCCCTTGTCGTTTTGCACCTGGATTATTTTTTATCAGATTAAAATGGTTCTGAACAAATGTTGGGTACTAATTGTAAAAAATACCATTATAAAAGTTTAAATTCTGGTGGCTTATTGTAACCAGATCATCTGGGAGCTAAAGCAGTATATTTACATTGGCCTTCTGAAACCTTGTTCTGGCCATGTGAGCTAAGACGGTTTTACTCCAGGTATTTCACTTTGTGCCCTATGGACTTCTTTCGGTAAGGAAAGACACCCTGTTTGTTTCATCCCCCATCCCTCCTCCATCCGGACAGAAGTACCTGCTTCCTATTTGTAACCTCTCCGTATTTCAGCGGGCTCTGGCTAAAGGCAAACGCAGAATACAGAGCCAACCTGATGACCGCTTTCTTTCTTGCTAGAAGCAGTCCCTGCATTTACACACTCTTCCCAGTTCTATAAGCCATGTCTCCAAATACTGCTGTAAATCCAAACATTTATTTCACCGAAGGCCTCCTTGCATATTTGATGAGGGCCTCATTTTCTATTGCATCTCATTTCTTAGGGGTAATAGATAAAGATATGAACAAGTATATGTCTGCATGCCCTAGAGAGTAATTGCACATGCAAATATAGGAGCGTATAATGCCTAAATCTGTTGAGCATACAGCTGAAAATGTGGAGCAGGACCTCAGGCAAACTCATTTGACTACACAAGTAGGGATTACTTTTTAATAGCTCTCTATGCCTTTTTAGGCCAAAGCTCTTAGTGGGATTTTACTGTAGAGTTTTTGTTTTTTTTTTTTTTTTTCACATATGCCTGTAATTGTCAGCATAAGATTATTTGTTGCTTTACTAGGACGGGTGAAAGAATGCTGTAGTTGCTGAGATTGAGCTAATCAGTATGCTTAGCTCAGTTTGTGACCTTCATTTTCACTTTGGCTTGCCCATCTGGAAGGGAATATGTTCCTTCGTCTTTTTTCTTTTTTTATTGAATGGGTCTGATTTTCCATCACTGAACGCTATCTTAACTTTTCTCATTTCAGCAAGATAGTCTTTGGGAAGACAACCATTTAATTTTGCTCAGCTTGTATTTAGGGCCTCTTACACTTGTCTTTTAATTTCTTTGTTAAATAATGTTAGCTTTAGATTGCTACTAGTCTCTGAGGTTCTTCTGGCTCTTCCAGACAGACAGCACTTAGTCGTGAGTAGTAAACACCATGGCACTCCAATATATTCCCTCTTAACTACCTATAAAACATTACTCTCTAAATGATGTTATTATCTACAACAAAATAACTACAAGCAATTTGAAAACTGAGGATGGAATCTGCAGGTTGTAAAAACCATGCCTACATCAGCATGAAGAAAAGTATTTTTGTTTTTTATTTTGTTCCAGTAGCCACCATTTCAGAAGCTGAATGACCTTTTTTATTCTCCAAGACAACTAGATTTTTTCTAAAATAAGTTCCTTAATAGAGGGAATTCCAGACTTCCCAGGTAAGCAATTTATTAAATAAACTGAGTTTTACCCTGAAGAATAAAATGATCATTCAGCCTGGAAAGCACCACCAGCTAAAAGCAAATCAGCAGGAAGCTGGACATTTCTCTTTTTAATGGATGGTTTATTATCTTAAAACTGAAGGAGAGGTTCTTAAAAACATTTGAGATGAGTATTTCTTCATATAGCACTGAGAACAATATCCTGCCTGCTTTTTCCCTCAACAGTTTGGTTCCTTTCGGTTTATCCCCTTGGGAACAAGATTACTGTCCCATAAACCAGCAAGCGGTTTCTATTATCCCTTAATTATTAGTAATGGTGTGAAACTCAAAAGTAATATTGTGCGGCTTGTAATATCACTGTTATTATGCACTGCACTTACTGACAGGGAGATTGGTTCTAAATCTGTTTCAGCACTGCCAGAACTAAACGGCTCAGGCTGAGATTTGCGCTGTCACACACACATCACTACCCGGATTCTGATGCTTTTGCTCATGCCAGACAGCATCGCTCTGCAAATGGTCCCGCTCAAGTGAAGGGAAACGCTGACAGAGTGAGGCCGTGACACGCCATGTGAATAAACGTCCTAGAATTTGGCCCCGTGCTTGCATACTCTTCCTCTGGAAATCGCGATAGACATCAGGCTCTCTTCAGCCACGTGCACAGAAGTGTGCTCTATTGCAAATGCATGAGAAATGCCCTTCAAATCAATGGAATTTTTCATGCACCCACAGCGAGGCACTTGCACAAGTACCTGGACTGTGGGTGCAAGCGTTGAGCGTGCTGCTGCGGCGCAGAGAGTCCCCTGGTACTTCCAGCGCGGAAAAGCCAGCACACTGCTGAGGCTGCCGCGAGTGAGATGTTGAGCACTGCTGCCAGTCGCTGCATGAGCTGACCCCATCCGGCGCTCGCAGTCGGTGCGAAAAACACTCGGTGCGGACCACAGTTACGTCTATATTAGTAACACGACTCTGTTCCCTGGCTCTAAGCCCAACCGGCACGGCAGGGCCTCCATCCGTACAGCTAAACTTCCTTAGCTTCTCAGGGAGCACTGCCTCGGGCGAGCTGCCTACTGAGAAGAGCCCAGTCCTGCGCCAGGGGTTGCTCGGACAACCTAACAGAACAGATATTCGAGTTTCAGCACCGGACCCGGTGCTGTTTAACTCAGCGCTAGAGACAGGCCGTGCCACCCCGAAGGCGGACACCTCTGAGCCACTGAAGCCGGGCAGATGCCTTCAGCAGCGGGGAGAGAGTCTGTAGCACCCACCTGCCTTACCACGACCCCCTTTCAGAGGAGCTCGCCTGAGTCTCTGTAGCAGCCACTAGCGTTCGGACATTTTCAGTTTTAAATGTTTATCGGCCAGCTATGCAAACAATAATTTGTATTCAGGTTAAGAACCTTGTAAATGGAAAGCCTGAGTCTAAATTATTCCCTGGAATAAACAAGATAAATTTGAGTGCTTGGTTAAATTTTTTTTTTTTTAAATGTATTTCTTGACTTCAGTCTGATTTACATTTTGAAAGTTCCATCAAACACCTTCAATTCCTTTTGCCAATGAACTTAGGAAATGATTCAATTACTTCAACTTATTTCTTTGATGGCTGTTGCTTTGAGAGAACTCATTTGTGATTTTACCACAAAAATGAACACTGTGAAAGGTATAAACTGCCTAGAACCTACAAAGGAGAAAAATAACCTGTAGGGAAAAGTCCCACACATTACTGGATGAATAATCCTGTCAAAAAGGATGCTGTGAATCAGCAGAGATCCTACAGTTTAGATAGAAAAGAGGACTGATTAGCAAAAACAGACTGTATTTTTGGGTTAAAATGCTCAAGATTTTACGAAAAGGCAAGCTGAGCTATAAAGCAGTTTAAATAGACCATCAAGATATCAAGATGTTCTTCTGAGATATGATAAAAGTTAGGAAGGAGAAGGGAGATCATTATGTAAAGAGAAATAGAGCAGAAATTAAAAACAATGTAGGTTTTAATAAAAAAAAGAAGTAAACATCTCATCCCAGATTTCTAAAAAGGCAGTCACATGAGCCACTAGGGCCAATGCATAGTGGCTCATAGCACTTTGGGAAGCCTGGCCAAAGCAGAGGTAATACTGCCTTGCTTAGGAAAAAGCCAGTATTTACGAAAAAGTACAAAAGTAACCAGATATCTGTAGGCCAGATCCTGGTCTCAAAATTTTGCAAGGCTGCAGAACCGCTTCTGAGGGAAAAGATAAAAAACAAAGACATAAATAGAGAATGTGGTTATTAAAGGCAGATTCATACTAGTCTGACACATTTCTTTGACATGATAGACGATATTCTAGGGAAGGGAAGCACAGTAAATCAAACTTATTTGTGTCTGTTAACATAGCATATAGGGAATTATTTGGAGACTGGAAAGATGATTTCTTAAGTGGGTAAAAAACTGGCCCAAGAGGGGCTGACAGTGGATAATGTTTAGAAGGCAAGTGTTAGATGTGGAGGGGAAGATATAAGTGGTGTTCCTGAAAATTAGTCTTTGAGATTATCCTAATTAATCAAGATGCCAGAGTGATGCAGCCATGAAGAATATTATTCTAAAACAAATTGTGTGAGACATTTCCATGTTAATATGTAAGGCCTCAGTAAGAGCTGTTCTTTTGAAAACTGAGTAAGAGCTGTTAGAGAAAGATGGACTTTTATTAGAGGAGTGATACAGAGGGGCTAGAAAAACAGGAGAATGAAGAAACAGCTCTGCACAAGGAGAATAGAAGGCTTTGGGTTATTTAATTCTGTATAACGAAGACTGAGAATAGATATATCTGCATTGTATAAATACAGCTGGGATAAATATCAAAAAGGAAGAACTTGCTAAGCTGAAAATAAATGTCATAAGAATAATGAGTGTTATGAATAAACTTAGCCTGAGAAATACAGGAAAGTTTCTAATCATTGCATCAATGAGGTTCTGGACCAACCTTTCATAGGATTAGTAGAGGCAAAACCACTTAAAAATTTAAGGTGGAACACCACTGGTTCACAAGAGAAATCAAATCATATCATGTAGACGTCTGTGTCCAGGCGACTGGAATCACTGACAAAAATCCTTCCTGGTGTTAGGCTCCTCCAAATTTGCACCTATTAATTCCTAGGTCATAAAACAGACAAATTATTTATCCTCTGGAGAAAGGAGGAATAGATAACATCCCTGAACAAGTCTGCATCACTGCATGTAGCCAGGGCTGATGGCAAAGTCATAAACATATTTAAAAATCATTTGCTTCTTAAATGTTCTAATTTCTATTCAGCTATTTATCCTGTTCTGGAAGATCTGAATTATATGATGTTGGTAGAAAAAAAAAAAAGTAGGAATAGACAACTTGTTCAATAGCAGCATTCTTGTAAAGTGTCCAGTCTTTTTTTGGTTGTTTTTCCTTCCTTATGTATTTTGCTCTCTAGCTATTCTATGATTCATATTCCATAATGCAATTTTGGCCACTTTCCTTCCCTCTGAATTGATGTTTCTTTCCATTGCTGTTAGCTAGTGTGTTATTCAAATTCAAAACATTATTATATTTCTCCTCTCTCAATTCTTTTTTTTAAGATCAAACCTTATTAAAATCCTGGCTCCAATTCCCTCAGTTTTTCTGTATGCTTACAGTATAACCAAATGCCTTCAAGCTTTAAAAGGGAAAATAAAGCCTCCTCATTTAATTTATTGAGGAAAGTCAGTTTACAAACTTCCTGCCTCCCCCACTCCAGTACCACAGTTTTTACACCTTACTAATGTTACGTATATTTATACTCACACACACATATATGTATATAAATACTATATTCTTTTGTTTCTAATGTAGGTATTTTTAGCTCCTCTTCCTCCCTTTCACAATTGCTCTGTCTGTTATTTTACTTGTGTCAAAGTCCTCTGATACTTTGACCATTACAAGGTACTTTCAAAACATTCTATAGCCCAGCTTTTAAAAGCTATTTTAATAAATTAATACAGTGCAAAAGGCCTGAAATGTGAGCCAGGATTATAAATCAGATGACAAAGTATGTTTCTTTGTTAAAAAGGATGGCTTTTATAAGCCTTGGTCCTCATAAAAGGATAGGCTCTTCTTCAGGTCATTTTGAGAAAGCATCCACAGCCTGATGATTTTAAAATACTGACCTTCCAGCTGTGGACAGGGTTTCTTTTAAGAACTGGAACTGTTGTAATTTATTATACGGTTATGCAATTTATAAACCAACCTCAATTAGCTATCAAAGAGGGTTCTTTAAAATGAAAGAGCAACAAGGTATATACTCCCCATTAGCTTCACATGTCAAGGTTAAGTAATTCGGATGGATGGTGAAGAGAATATGCAAACCTCATAAACAGCCACATCGCTATTATTTATGATCTTAGGATTACAAGTGTGTTCTCAGCAGCAATCAAATGTTGGGAGCCAGACACCACAAGTACAATTGTACGAAGTCATCCAGGTCCCCTGAATGCCACTGAGCAAAGCCACCTCACGCCACCTCACGGCTTGGTTCCTTTGCTGAAACCGAGAGGGACCGACCTGCACTGTTTCTTATTCCTGGGCAGAGTCCATGCTGGCTTGGGACTCGTAGCGAATGAATGGGAGGCCCTTACTTTTTCAAATAGCATGCCCCAGACATAACTTAGCTTTTCTTATTTCTGATGTTCCTTCTGCTGTTGCAAGATACCTACCTCCTTGTTGCTTGACCAACTCAGATTTCCAGTAAGCATCTCTTAAACTATGTCTATAGTGAATAGCAAAAACATTTTAGATAAATACAAAGTGAACTGATACAACTGCAGCAACTTCATTAAAATCCTGCCTACAGATCTCTTCAAAGCCTTGGCTACCAGCATGGTATCTGTCACGCCTCCTCAGTCAAATCCCAATTCCTTCAGTCCCCAGGTAAAATACAGGGGAATAACTGAATCGTGCAGTGACTCCTGCAATCATCGTCTCCAAGCCACCAGCTACTCATCCAGAGAGGCTGGAGATCGCACTGATGATGTTGGATGTCAGCTTCCTCCCTCCTTTGCCAAGGCTTGGAGATGATTACACCCAAGGGAAGAGGCAGCTCCTCAGATGGGCAGAAATTTCACTGCCAAAACATGCTTCTCTGCTTCTTAGGTCTTAGTACAAGAGTAAGAGTGGGATGGTTCTGGACTCATGCAAAAGCCCAGGCTGAAGAGTACGACAGCATGGAAAGCATGACAGGTAATGAAAGACGGCTGAATTGTGCATCACTCTTCCTCATTAGAAGCAATAGCTGCTTTGCTGGCACATTCCCACTCAATCCTACTCACCAGAACAGAGCCAGTCTGAGGCGGATAACAAAATTGTTTCATAGGGACCAGCCTCTCCCTGAGGAGCACAACACGCAGGAGAAGCTAAAGAGCACGGCAGCCTGTTCCCAGTGCATGATGCCGGGTAGGGTCAGCCTTCTGCCTGCTCCTGGAGATGCATGTGCTGCAGGAACAATCTCAACATAGATCTCAACGCAAGGAACTTCTCATGACAGACCTTCACATGCTGACCCCAAAACACTGTCATACCTGAACACCAAGCATTTCCTTCTCTTTAGTTATTATTTTCAGACATTATTCACCTCTTAAGCAGGGATTATACAAGACTGTACAGTCCAGGCTCTGTGTCCCTGTTAGTTCAGCTTTATGAAATATCTTCTGGATAACTTCACCAGCAATTTTTTTCCCTGGAGTTGCAAATAGAATTTAATAATATCTTCCCTGATGGACTCCTAGCAGAGCCAATAGCAGTTCTTCCACATGTTCTCTCACTAAGGACTACTGCCCTCAGATACGCTTGTTCTCTGCATGCAAATATATACACAAGAGGATGCCTGCCTGAGCCCATAAATCTGACCCACCGCACATTAATGCAGAGAATAGCAACCTTTCAACATGAATATATGCAATAGCATTTTTTCTCATATGTGTGGTTCAGAAAACAAATTCTGTTTCACAAAGAGATACAATAAGCTACATTTGAAAGTCAAAAACTATACTGCACTTAATCCACAAAAGCAGTTATGTTGCCAAAAGTGAATGTGAATAAAACACAGGTATACAACTTATCTTCAGTATGAGCTCTACAGAAAACAAAACCAAAATGGGTCTTCATGAAGCAAGATACTAATTACATGATGGGAGATATCGTCCTGTCTGCTATGCTCCCATTTACCATTCAAAATCCTTATTTGCAGTTTGACACTAACTCCTTACTGACGAGTGCTCGCTCATCACCGGCCAGCTTTTAGTAGATCCTTACTTATGGTAAAGATCTTTTGGTTGCATCTATCTGTTTCCCTAATTTCAGTGGAACTACTGACAGCAGACCCTGGCACAGCACTTTCTACCATTAATAGTTACACTACAATTTTACATTGCTGATAGATTGAGTTATTCCAGCTACTCTGGGGCACGTTTTTTTAGAGCTTTACACTGATAATCCAGGCAAAATTTGTCCCTTTGTATTTAAAAGAAATAATTCTCTTGAAGATTCTGACATTTGCATACGATAGGAGAGATTTACAGACGTTATATTTCAGTACATACCCACATTAAGAAATTCAGAAACACTTAGAATATAAACCCATCAGTTTCAAGCAATATCTGGAATGTTGCCAGATTTAGAAACAATCCAATAACATCATATTTTTGAGGTAAAGTATCTTCAGTCTAGCAGCATCCTAAAGCTCATAACTCACATTACTAAATTCATATTTCACGAAAGGTACGCATACGTAAATTTCTCTTTTGCTACAAAGGTGATGAATTGCGAAAGGAGATATCACACTGAAAGGTAAACACGAGCAGAGAAAAACTGTTGCAAAGTTTTACTGTTTCTATACAATTCTAAGCACCAGCTGGAATGCAAAACTGCAGAGCATTAGGAATAATGCTTTAAATGGGCTGCCTACCTGTACCGCTTCAAATGTTAACTATTGGGATAATCACATTTTGGTAAACTTTTACCTAAGTTTTGTCAGTAAATAGCAAAATATTGGTTATTTACGGCCTTCTGCAAGGAAAAGCACATTTTAAGCTTCCTGGTAAGACCCACGTTAAAGATGTAGGAATACATACATACCTATACATGAAGTTAGGACAAATTATAGGAGCTGTGATGCCTTTTCTTACCAACCAATATAACTGAGTAAACAGTTTCAATTTCAGACAGACAAGCTCCTCTTCAGATCTGAAGCAGAAGAAACATGCTTCAATCCAAAGCAGATTGGATTGCTTCAAGATAAATTTAACTCTGATCATTTGCTTTTTTACTGCTTGAATAGGCATTTAAATATTTGTGAATTGAGATGTAAATTCTGGTGAGATTATGTTCTGAGTGTTGTCTCATAAATATGCTTTTCAGGGCAATGAAGAAAATCCAGAACAAAAACCAGCCTGTAATGTTCCATTCACAAAACATTTACACGGCTTACAGACATGAGATGAGGTTTAGTCATTATGATTCAAAGCTTGGTAAATCACCAGAAGTCAGCATCAGGTAGGACTACAGCACCACATCAGTTAAAGTTTTGACAGCTTGTGTATATTTTATACCACGTGGAAGACCAGGACAGGTTCCAGGATAAATGTTGCTTAAAAACACAAGAAAATTCTCTCCTCGACCCAAGGTTTAAGACAGGAATTACAGAACAGGCCACACACAATGAGCTGCAGAACATTTTGTGGTTTTGCTTTAGAAAGCTGATTAATTTCAAAGTACACCTAAAAATTATCCCACCTGAGCGAAAGGCTTTGTTAATTAAAAGGAGTGCTAATGAAAGAAGGCGTGGGTGGGAGCACGCTGGCGGGAAGAATAGGAGCCGCGCCAGGCGCGCTGGCTCAAGGCTTGGCTCGCACTCGAGCACCGGCAGCACATCAGCTCTTTTCAAAACCCTCCTTACATCGCTCACCGCTTTCACACTCAACCAGCTGAGGCAATCTGTCCACTTAGCGCAAATGCGGGTATGCCCAGCCCCTTAATTATCCTTTATATTTTTTGCTCTAAAAACACAGGCAGAAGTGCAGAACATCATAACTTCTTCATACCACTTCATATCATCGATAATGCTTCCCTGAAGGACTCTGCCTTCTTTCATCGAATGCTAATGTCCCGTGTGAGCAGGTGCTGCTTCGCTGAACCAGAGGAGTGGTGCTGATTTACAGCAGCTACCTACGTGCTTCCCAGCAGCATCGATTAAATGCCACAGCTTTGGAGGCAAGGGAGAGCGACCGTTTCTGCTGAGAAGGCAAACTTATTCTAACGTTGCCCTAGGCAGAGCGGAACGGATCTGGGTTTTGAAAGTCTGAAAGTTCAAAAAACTGCAAGCAAACTGCGGTACACTAATTTTGCTGACAGAATTTTTATTAAGAGAGGTGAGTCTATGAGATTGTTGCAAATATTGAAGTAAATAGAGAGAAATGCGACTCGCCACTTATTAGTTTGAAGAGGTTTTCTTAGAGAAAGCCTGTGCATGTGATATCCTATAACACAATACCCACAATGAACCCAGACATATTTCTCTGACAAAAAGACCCAGAAATACAACAGTGTGTGGAAGAGAATGGAGATTTAATATTGCTGGAGAGCCTGACTGAATGAATTTTTATTATAGAAGTAGATTGAATCTTGCTATTATAAAGAATTACAGATTACAACAACTTGATCTGGCTAGACTATTATGGGATTCTTGCATGGCAGGAGGCAGTAACAGTGCCTCCTTTGAGATCTGGTAGGGGGAACACACAGCTTTTCCAGAGCTTTCTCAATTGAAGCTGTAATAATGACTTGCCTTGAAGCCCCCACATTTGCCTCCTACCTTTTTGTATGTTGTATTCAACAAGCACCATTACAGCCTAAGATAAAGACTTCTGTATAAGAAGCCCTACGCTAGAATGTACATTAAAACAAAATTGTCTTATGGTTTTAAAATGCATTCTCTAAAAATATCTTTTTATTACTCAATATACCTGTTCCAATTCAACTCCATGGTTTCCTGAAGCAATATCCTTTTATGCTAAGAAAAAAAAATACCTGCTATATTTCATCCTGCTAGTGACAGGCTTCTTGAAGAGGAGTTGGATTCTCTCCTGGCTCAGACATCAGTGAAGCAATACTCAACTAAGCGACCTGCTGTTGAATTGTTGCAATGGTAAGAAGTCACTGCCTGGTTAGCTTTCAAGGTAGTTAATGGCACCAGTCAAACTGCAGATGATAATCCTGGTAGCAAGTGACACCATTTTACAATTCAGTCTTTACCTACGCTTCTTTCAGATCGGTTCTTCCACTCACAGACACTGACACGCACAGTGTGCCCCAGCAGACCTGATTACTCTGTCACACAGCACGGGGGCAGGATTCAAGGAACTGATGCTGAGGGCCCAGCAGCGAGAACTTTGTCCTGAGAATAAAGAAAGGCAGAAGGGCATGTCATCTGAATTCACGCCTAGGCTACACCAGCCACCCGCCCTTCATGGAAGTTGAGGGCTCAGATGCCGACAGGGCTCGTTGCTTACTCCATGGCTAATGTAGCCCTGCCACTGAGCTGGACTATCACCAGCCACAGGAGCTATTCCTGCCCGGAGGTAGAGGCCACAGCTTAGACCTGCCGTGGTGGTGCAGCGCTCGGGGGAAGGCCTCCTCCAGTCCTGTAGAGCACCTCCAGGGCTTGAGAGGGTTAATCAGAGAGCACGCGGGGTTGACAACCCAGCCCTTTAAACAAGACTATTCAGTCGATTATTCTTTCGTAAGGCAGGCATCACTTTCTTACGTGTCAAATACGTATTTATGTTTTGATTACTGCTTTGAAAGAATGACTTCCTAATGAAAACAGAACAATTTCTGTTGTTCTATTATAGAAAAGGGAAATCAAGACTCAGCTGAAATACTAAGGCATGTTTTTTATCACACAGCCAGCTCACAATGAGTTCAATAGCACTACCTTTGATTTAGAAAGGCCTAATTTTTATTGCCTCTATTATACTATCAGAATATTTTAATGGGGAGGGAATATGGAAGAGGAAAACCACATCTCTTACAATTACCTCAAATTCACAGGTTCTGTTGAAACATCCATCATTTCACTGTGCAATTTTCTTCTGTAAGTGAAATATCAACTATCCTCTTTCTATTACTGATAAAAATAAATTATTAAAAACAAATGCAAACCTACTGCCCATCAAGTCAACTGGAATTTTGTTGGAGATGCAAGTACAGAATCAGGCTCACCATTTGAAAAATTCCCGTTCCAGTGATTTTAATTGTGTATCTGTTATGTTGCAGACACCAATTTATACAGTGCTAAGTTACAGAATCCAGGCTGTGCAATATATAACATGGCTTTCATTTGGAAATATAATCTGGATATAGATATCTAATTAAGTAGAATTCACTTCAATTCATTATGATGACATGTCAGTAGACATTATCCTCCCATTTGGTGGTAACAGTATATTACCAGTATAATCAGTATATTACAGCTATAAAATACAGAATTTAGCAGCAGGCTTGAAGCTTCTGTTCTCTCTTTCTTTAAAGATAAGAGGACAGAGATTTATCTTATGACAACTTTGCCAGTCTAAAAATACATGTCAGAATGTTAACAATACCAATATCATAAAAGATACATACAATAAATTGATTGTAAACCTTTAGCTAAAGAAGATGGTGTTTCTGTATATGCAGATGATGACTTTGTAGAGTTTTAAACACCTTATATTGAAACAATAAAGCACTGGAAAATATTTGTTCCATGGAGAATTGCCTTAATTGCTCTGACCCCAAAGGGTAAAACATTAGGGGCGCTTTAAGAACTCACTCAGTACAAACCATAGCGCCCGCAAGCAGAAAGCTGCCTTCTCGTTGTGCTCCTTTCATTTTGGCCAGTACCTTCAGTGTAATCAATGTTTAATCCTACATTTTTATGTCTAGGTAATAGAAACCATTATTAAAGTCAGAAAGGGGTTTGCAGTTAGTAACTCCTTTCTTAATATCCAGTGTAGGCAAGAACAATTTTGTACTGCTCTCCATGGTTAGAAAAACTTACAGTAACAACTTAATATCTGTTTAGATTACCAAAAAAATAAAAAACAAATGCGCTTAATAAATGGGAAGATAAGTTCTAATTTTGCTTCCAAAAATATGCTACACCTGGCTTAAGTGATACTTACAGAGAATTGAAAATATGACAGAAATTCATAAAAATGCAACCTTTGTACACCGGATGTGCATTTGTCCAGTAGGCTGATTAATTTATCTTATATTTGCAAACATCTATGCTTTAGAGTATATAACAGGTATATTTAACAGGCAAGTTTACTCTTTTTCCCATGTAAAATCAGCTATTTCAATTCTGTTTTCCTACTAAATTTTGCATCTTTTCTGTAAATAGACTCATTTCAGTCTCTCAGGCATCATCCAATGTATGTTATTGGGTTTTTCAACTTTGATAGGTGTTCTTCTGTTTTATAACCTTTTATTGTGTGCTGTTTGCCTTTGGCTTACCATTTCAGTCTGCAGTTACTAAGTTTTCCAGTACAGATCCTTCGAAGAATCAGAAGTCTCAGACCGAAGTCTGTTCCTGTATGTCTGCAGCTAGCATGCTTTTGATGCTATTTTGCTATAGAAAACAAGACCCTTAGTATTTTGAGTCATCTGGAGAAATAACTGTCATGAATCTTTGTAAGACAGATGCAGACTTGCAGTCCTGCTCTCCAACTTCCTTAGACTTTTCAATATGGAATACTCTTTTCAGCCTTTATAAATGAATAGTAACAAAAATGGTGGCATGAGCTCACCACAGAAATAAGTTTAAAAAAGTATTCATATTTTCACATAAACTGACTGCAGTTACATAAGTAGACTAGGGAGATCTGCAATGAAACCGATAAAAATTCCCATTTTCCCAGAACAGCTGTTCCTTCTGTGTGGGTGACTCCAGCAAAAGCATACATCAGTACAGCACTGCTCTATGGGGTGGGATACAAGTGAACTCTTGAACCCACAGGCAACCCTGCTTTTCTTTCTCATCTGTGCAATGGATGAGGAAGAGAAGGACAGAAACTGTCTAGTGTAACATGAAACCTTAATCATTCTTGGAGATAGCAAGGTATTGTCCTTGTTTAGAAAGATGGGTTATAGTGTGTGTGCACATATATATATATGTATATGTATATATATATGTATATATAATTTAGAAGGTAGGCTTCCTCTCTGTCATGACTGTTGGATCAGCTACCTAATGTGCACATTATTTAAGGAGAAGACCACCTCCATCTTTGGTTTTGTGTGTGGATGACGTGACAGTTAGCAATGTCAATGCACCTTCCTTTATACATGGGGAAACGCTGAGCATACAGGATCATTCTCTGACTTGGATCACATAGATCACACATTTCTATCTTGATATGAGCAATTGCAGTTCTATAGTGTCTACATGGCAATCACTAGCACCTAGGAACATGACCTCTCTAATTCATAAAGAATATTGACTTGTATAAAATCAATTCAGGTATGTTATCACATGCTGTGAAGGTAAATGACTGGCTCTGCTGGCATATAAAACTTTTGTTCATGTAACTGTATGACGAATCTGTAGCATATCAGACATCATCGCAGTAACATATGTAGCTTTCAGAAAAACTTTTTATTGCAGATTCTTCATATACTTTACAGTGGAGGTTATTCACACTTACAAACAAGGAAACAATCATAGGAAAGTGAATTAACTTTCCAAAGTCCTCCAAAGGCAAAGAGCAGATTTGGGAATAGAGGTCCTATTTACTGGACATATTGACTTAAGCAAATGACAACTGCAATATCTGGACCAAAGAAATTCTTCTAGAATGAGAAAGAGCTAAACAAAATGAATTACACACTGTCCTCCAATGCTCAATGGCCTATTCCCACCTCTACTCGAAAGAACAAGGCTGCTCTGATCAGCTGAGTTCCTAGCTGCATGCACTAGCTCTTTGATGAGCATCTTCTGTGATGCAGGAAAGCACAGATGACTACAGTTAGAAAGAGACCAAAGTTGAGACATGCTGTTCTGCCTTCTACATTAAAAAAAAAAAAAAAAAAAAAAGGATATCAAAATGAAATGAGTCACCAGGATAACACAGACAATATAAGTTTAAATAGCACTCACAGAATGGGAAAGGAATACCCTGAGCGTTCATCATAGTTGTGACAAGACTAATGTGCAACGAAATTATGATGAATTCTAGATGATAGATGACAAACCTTTGAGAGTGAATGTGTCCCTGGGGGCAATAACAAAGAACAGAATGAATAAGCCACAAACAGGAAAATACATTAATGCATGCTCCTAAACTCTAGGAGTTAGACTTTGCCTCAAATAAGCTATGCACAAATCTATAGGGTGCCACAGCACCCATACATTAACTTGGGCTGCCTTTGTAGTATGGGTTATGCTAACTTGTGCATAAACGGGCAATGATAATCTGCTAATTCTAACTCCTAGAACAGGTGAGAAGGGAGAGAAGGAAAGCAGATAGATACTTAGCTGTCTACACAAAACAAAGCAGTCACTAGGGCTTCAATTTAATTTCCCACACAGAGATATCAAGTGCCACTTGAGGTTTTCTAAGATTCTTCACTGGACTCTAGCTGCCACTTCAGAAGGCAGAGGTCTCTTGTGGGTCCTGTTTCTTTTTCTGTCAGCTCCATGTAGATGTCATGAAGAAACTAGGGAGTCTAAAAAAGCATTAAATGCCGTATGCAGAGAACTGAATTGAGACCTAGAAATGTTAAATTTGGCACTGAAGTAGGTTAGCAGCAGAACCACTACAGCAATGAACAATAAGAAAAAAGGAAGGAATAGATCTCTGATATATAATGTCATCCCTAGCATGACCTTCAGACAGAATAGCAATGGCTGTCACTTTATCTTCATCCAGACATAGATGTCAGCACTACCAATTTTAAAGCTCCAAAGTGGAGGGAATTAATGTCAGCTACAGTAACTTGTGAGAGCTGCCTCATAAATCCCTCAATTCCATGAATATATTTTAAAGAAATTACAGTTATTGTACAATATCTCCTATTCTAAATGGAAAGAAAAGCTGAGGCAATCTCACTTCCACTGTGATAAACATTAACAACTGTTGACTTTTTGGTGATGACTACTCTAGGTCTGAGAAACTTAGACAGATGGAGTAGATCTTCCATATGTATTTGTTCTCATTGAACGTACATACACGTGCTTTCACTATTTACGTATATATTTATTAACATCCCTCAGGATTTACTATAGTAAATGGTATACCATTCTCTTGGACCTTTTAAGCTAATCTTTAGTTGTCACAGTATAGATATTTCAGACAAGGAAAATACCTAAATCTCAGCTGTCTGTCAGCTTCACTGTAGCTCCCTGATGCTGATAATTACATTCTAGAAGAGCCTTCCTCATCATTCCAAAAGGAAGACTCCTGTTATCCTGAACGGATACACTTGTAGCCAACATTTTCCATTTACGAATTTGAAATGGATCATTTTTTGAGCTGAATCTAGATTACCTTGAACTTTTGTGCAAAAAATGTAAAATATTATTTAAAAGAAACAGCTTGAATATTGCTTTGCTTTGTTGAAAATTAGAAGCTTCGTGCAGCATTTAAAAACAGGGAAAGCATGAGTAATACAGAGGTGGCCATAAACAGAGGAGGACACATTAGCAACACAATCTTGGGCCAGTGAAGACTGTTCTGATAGAGGTTCTCCATTTATCATGCATGAAGCTCCACACATTTCTCTAACAGGGTTTGCTCTTTCTCTTTCAGTATCAGAGCCCTCCTTTCTTCTCCTGTATGACCAAGGGGCAGAACTAGCAGTAGAGAAACCTTACAAGTAGTAATCTAGGTGTATGCTGGACTCCCTGCACTTTTCTCCCCAGTAGTCAGGCCAGGCCTGCACCAGGCAGGGATAGAAAAAAACCCACTCAGCTCATTTAGCTCTGTTTTTGGACACGTGGGAGGACTCGCGATCATCATGGCTTCTGCTTCAATCTCCCTGCAAACTCAGGAAGATTATCTCAGAGCTAGTCACAATTCAGAGCTTTTTTTTTCCCCCCTTCTTCTTCTTCTTTTCCCCCATCTGTGAGGATGAAATATTTACTACTTAAAAAAAGAACAGTATTACCTCAGGTGCTGGGGCCCTTTCTCAGGCCATCAGTCCTTCTGCCTTGACCAAGCTCTAGAAAAGTGGTAACTAAAATTAACTGGAGTGTAAGGTGACAAAGTATCAGGACCTCTGCTGGGAAGTTCTGAAAAGCTACACCTGCTTTTGCAGTCTGTAGAAACTGAACATCATTTGTGATAACTTGAACAATCAGTTGAAACACAAGACGAACATGGGCCAGCAATGCGCCCTTGTGGCTAAAAAGGCCACAAGGCCTCTACTGCATGAGGAAGAGCATTGCCAGAAGGCTGATGGAGGTGATCCTTCCCTTCTAGTCAGCAGTGGTGAGGCCACTTCTGGATTGCTGGGTCCAGTCCTAGGCTTCCCAGTACAAGAGAGTTATGGACTAAAGCAAGTCTAGCAAAATGATTAAGGGACTGGACCATCTCATATGAGAGGCTGAGAGAGCTGGAGCTGTTCAGCCTGGAGAAGAGAAGACTCAGGGGGGATCTTATCTACATTTATAAAGGTCTGAAGGGAGGGTGTAAAGAGGATGGGACCAGACTCTCCTCAGTGGTGCCGCATGAGGCAGCAGGCACAAGCTAAAATACAAGAAATTCCACTTGACCACAAGAAAACACTTTTTCACTATGAGGGTGATTGAACACTTGGGCAGGTTGCCCAAAGAGGCTGTGGAGTCTCCATCCTTAGAGTTAGTCAAAAGTCATCTCGACATGGCCCTGTCGAGGTTGACCCTGCTTGAGTAAAGGTGTTGGATCAGGTGATCTCCAGAGGTCCTTCCCAATCTCAAACATCCTGTGAGCTGTAGGAGTCAATCAGCTCTCAAAAATAGACTGCAAAAAAAGAAGACTGAAAGTCTTCATGAGCAGAGCTGAATTCAAATAATAGACCATAAGATCAAATGCTCCCATGCTACATGTGCTATAACCATCTCTCCATCTGCAAGGTTTTCAGAAATGACAACCCTAATTTGAGATAGCTTTCTCTGCCAGTAATGTTTTTGGGTATCTGGCTTAGGAAAATTTGGAGGATAGCCGAAGTATTCCCTCTCCTAAATTCCAGATGATCCATTTCTAGAAAATATTAAAAGGAAAAAGGTCTAAGAGTACAGAATAAGACAGACTAAGTAACTGAGAAACATTTTCACACCTTTTCCACAACATTTTAGTGGTATTGTTCATTTGCACCACGGGGAAAAGCACCAAAAAAAAAAAAAAAAAAAAAAAAAATCCAAACCAACTGTAAAATCATAGCAATCCTTTTGTCTATATTTTTCTGTTTCATTCACTTTTCCTAAAATTGTTTTAATCTTTGAGACTTTTTTTTATTATTGTTCATAAAATATTGTGATTAGATTAGCTCGTGATCACTAGCATTTAGGAAACATTCATTTTTAGATCTGGTTAATTTTACACGTATGAATCAGGGAACCTAATAGGCAGTATCTCTAATATTTAAGACCTCAATTTTGCATATATACACACTTAATATTAAGCATGTAAATAACATTATTAAAATCTACAGGACAAGCCACATGTATAATGTCATATGTATGCCTGCACCTACATATAAAACTGCACAGCTCATCTCCAGTGAAACATATTCGGGCTACGAAACAGTTATTAATATCTAAAATATCATCCTCATGAATAAATGCATTAGTTTTCTGTTCCCTGTGGTATATTTTTAAGTAGCTCCATTTTTTTAGTGCAACTATTGTCATACACCTCTAGGACTTCTACTTTTCATGCCTTTAAGAAAAACCTCCCACATTACATTAATCGTTACATTCAAAATCATCAGCACAAGACATCTGCCTGATGTTTGTAATGGACTTTGAATACTGGATTTCTTTACTGACAAAATATTCACATTGAATAATTCTTTTGTCATATCTTTAGACAATATATATTTCATAAAACAACCAAAAAAGACAGGATAAGTGGTATGGTACCTTTAAAACACTGGAGGAGCTAAGAATTCATTTTGCAGCGTAATGGGGAAAAGAAGAAAGTCACACCACTTCTACCTTTTTCCTCCTAATAATTACACAGAAAGTGAAGGTTAGGAAGGGTATCCTCCATAAAGTGGAAAACATTCTGTGTCACCACAGAGTTTTAATAGGCAACTCATGTCTTTTAACAGGGGCACATCTGTTCCGAAGGCTTGCGTTATGCAGGTGCCTATTCCTCTTGTGTTTTTTGATTATACAGTAGATAATTAGTCAGACATGATTATTTGCAACCCCCATTTGGACCACTTATCACATTATCAAAGGCTATAGTTTCTAATTATGAAATATGAAACAAACTTAGTTTTGCACACACGTCACTCAAATGTATATCTGTTAGGACTCTGAGAGACTGAATATTCTTTTACTTGGAACAAATAACACTGAGGTAATGCCATTTATGAAAGAGGAACTACTTTTGCTTTACAGCTCTGTGAGAGAAAAACCCTGCCGTTCAAATTCTTCTTCCTGATCACTATACAGAATTTAAACAATATTTGGTCACTTAATTCAAGTTTGAAATATCGCCTTTCCAAACTCTAGTAGAAGAGCGTTTTCAGTACCCGGATCTTAAAGACCGCAGCTTCTTTTCATGAAGCACAAATTTAACTATCCTTTCTATTCTGACCATTCATGGATCCATTTTTCTATTCTCAGCTTTTCTCCCTCTAATTCATAGTCTGTCTCTTCGAGATCTCGGGCTTTGGTGCAGCTGTTAGTTTACACTCAGTAAGGCTAAAACAGAAACACTATTCTACCTTTTATCTCTTCCATCAGGGTGAACAACAGTGAAATGCCTGTTACTTTGTCACACTGGTTGGAATGTTTTTGATTTGGACATTTCTCTAAGTCTGCAAACCCAAAGTTCGCGCATTTTATTTCTGTGAATGTATACAGAAGGAATATGATTAGCAATATGACACAGGAAGAACGTGCATATCTGGGAACTTTGCTTTTTGCATGTTGGCTACTTAATATTGCTCTCTAGCTTGAGAAATGCAGTCCTTCTTGGCTCATATCTACCTTGAGTGCTGCTGCAAAGATCATTATAAAGGATTCTGGCTTGTTCTCTTAACCTAAATCCTCCCACTCTCATGTTCTTTATTACCTGCTAATCTCCAAGACCTTCTCTTGTCTGATTCTGTATATCACCTACAAGTTTATGCTAACCTCAGTGGCCCAGTTACTCAAAATAACATTCTCATGCATCACTGGTGGTACCCCTACAGTTTGATCCCCCATGAAGTCATCTGCTCAAGCAAATCTCTAAATAACGTTCTGAAGCTTGACAACATTGACGACAGGGATCAAAAAGAAGCATGACTGTACCCAAGCAGTGAGGCTATTCAACTTGGAGAGGGGCAAGCACCTAGTCTGGTCTCTGCTGACGCTAGTTCTATTTTACGCCTCTTTTTGTCTAAGCACATTGCTCTGAGCACATTTATAAGATAAAGCCAGGCTTCTCCAGAGCCTTTATTTACATTGTTGTTGTTTTTTGCCCCTCATACCCAGTATGTGGCAGAGAAGGCATCTAACTACTCAAATCAGGGGTTACTATATGTGTGTGGAAGACTTCGTTTAGGCTTCTAAAAATTTGGGCTGACACTGGTACGCAGTGACATCCATGTCCTTTTTATTTTTGGTTTAGAAGATTGAATTCTGCCTCAGCCAGGTATTTTTGGAGTATTTTTGACATTCCATTTCAAAAGAGATACAAACATTTCTAAAAACAATAGCTAATGTGACCTATTATCACAGTTTGGGGACAAGAGTGGGTCCTCAGTACTTAAAACCTAAAAGCTATGGAAGATAGCCAGCAGCTGCTGAAGACAAATGCTCATTTTCATTCTTGTGCTACTCCCAGATACTCTCTCTTCTCTATCACATCAAATATTATCTACTCATTTGCACCGCCTTTCATTATTTAATTCCATCAAATCTTTTATAAGCTCTTGGTACTAAATTCAGTTACCCCTTTGCTTAGATGAGCAGCCTGCTATTTTTTCCCTAGTTGCACCTCAGACTTGGGAGGCCCCTGCAAATATACTTCTCATGAATACACATGCTACGGCAAGACTAAACTTAGAAAACTTACAAATTTAGGCATTCCCCGTGACGTTTTTTATTCAGGCCACATGGTTACAACTACCAATGTCAATTAATCTTTTAGGGATAATCAGATTCAAAGTTAAAATTAATTTCCTCCCTAATATCCTTCATGGATTCAAGTAGATAATTCCTATTTCTACAATGCATTTCAAAGTACAAGCAAAACACTGGAAAAAGCGGGGGAGCTGTAAAAGTAACTCAGAACATTATCCTGTCTAAAAGGCAGACTGGAAAAGATTGAACCACTTGATTAATAGCTGAAGTTCAGAGTATGATGAGCATAGTGTCTGGAATAATTAAGCAACAACAGGCAGCAAAATGACAAGAATAAAGGGATAAAACTGTGAAGTTGACTGGCAGGCAAAACTATATTTTTATGTAACTTCCTCCTTCCTATCCACAGTTCCTTACTGCTCTTCTTTCCAAAATCCCAGGTTTCTTTATCAAACCTTCTGCAATAATTTATTGTTGTTATACTGACAGAGTAAATTCCACCACATACCAGTCATGTCTATAAGTTCAATTAAAATGACAAGAATGACATGCATGAGTAACTTTTGTGCAAAGGGGAAAAGAGAGGCAGCTCTTAAATGAAATTTAATTCTGACACCACTGCCGCAGCAAGGTGTTTCTGCAAGCACCAAACAAAATTGTGTTCCTGAGTTTCTTCCCCTGGAGACAGCTAACCAAAAAGGAGCGATAGCTGGGTTTGATTAACTTTGCACGTTTCTCTTGACCTCATTAACAGAGTCAGCTGATGAATTTCTAGATCAATTTGCACGCAAAGGTAAAAGAAAAGGGGCTATGCTATAGCACTAAGCTATTTACCTTTCTAGACTCCTCCTTATCTTATCTCACCTCATCTCTCTGCCAGCAGGAGCACTGAATGGACAGGGTGTGCAAGCAATCATTGCCATCCTCTTTTAACCGACCATTTGTTGAGACCCTGGAACAGAAGGTTTCACACACTAGTCTCACTACAGCTTTTCAAGTCAGACTCATCAAAGACTTCTCACAAATAATCTTCCCTTCCTGGCAGTATGCATACAATCATTTTGAGGAACCTTCTGCATTAAATGGGATTATTCTGTATCCTCAGGAGAAACTATTCATTACGTGCTGTTGAGCAAAATGAAGTCATGACAACTCCTGTTTTTTAAGATACATAAGAAGATTCTAAAAGAATAGAGTTAGTAAAACAAGGAAGAATGTGCTTAGGATCATATTTTCAATCATATAAAACTAAAAAGTTCTACTGATATATATATACAATTCTTTACTCTATAGAGCCTCGGTATCAATAAAAATACAAGGTCAAAAGCCACTGTTTTGCTAATTCACAGTCTAGTTTCAACCAACACTTGTTTTGAAGAAACAACCAATATTCATACAATGAATATACCAAAAGTAAGAAACTCAGGATCTGATACATAAGCTTTTGAGATGACATCAGAAAATTTCCCTCATCCTGGAATGTTATTTTCAGTATTATTTTCTAAGAGCATGTGGCAGAATAACAGGAAGGTATACGAAAGTCAAAGCTTCATTAAGGGTTAAATATTTAACTGGAATTACACATAATGCTGTTATTCACATGACTTTGTAAATTAGGACTTATCTATAACTCAGTTTCATTGCTGTGACTTCACTTACATTAACAGAGAGGTAATAAAAGCAAGTAATGGGAATAGATTAGGACAGGTAAAACTGAGGGGGGAAAAATGAAGTCCCTGATGCCTTATTGATTTGTTTCTTGAAAATAGGAGTGTAAATATTGGCTACATTAGCAAAGCTTTTACCAACTGGACCAGTGACAAATATCCACTGACTTTTGAAAGCTGACAGTAATACAGTGTCTGCATAATGCTGGTGTTCACACAGACATGAAAATAGGAGAGTACAATAACATGATACCATGTACTTGACCTTGTAAGACAATGTAAATATTCATAGACATTATTTATGCAAGTATACAACTCCAAAAATCAAGCTACTATAAAAAATCTTCTTCCTATCAATAATATCAATCAGCAGATTAGAAAATATCAGGATACATAGTATTATACGCTAGTATATTGATCAGTCATGATACAAGTGCAAAGGTGATGGTCACAAATCCAATGAATAAAGTGAAGAGAACACCAGCCACACACTAAAGTGAACACCAGCCACTTCACTGGAAATTAAGTGAATATAGTCACTTCTCCATAGCAGAATTACTCATTTTGTCAATTAATCTGTTGTTGCAATTAATTATGCAGATTTTGGAATAAGAATTAAAATTCAAATACATTGATCTAAACATATTTGTTTAGAAATTCAACTGATAATATCTAAAGAATTAGGAGATCGTAGGTACTGGTAAAAAGACACACACATACATACAAAGAAAAAAAGGAGCAGTATATTTATGAACTTCAGCACATAAAAGTCAGCAATAAAATACCTAGACAAAGATCGTTTTCAATATGTACTTATTCCATATATGT
Source organism: Rhea pennata (assembly GCF_028389875.1). Classification (NCBI taxonomy): domain Eukaryota; kingdom Metazoa; phylum Chordata; class Aves; order Rheiformes; family Rheidae; genus Rhea; species Rhea pennata. Next base: position 67,665,951 of record NC_084666.1, read on the forward strand.
TATTTGCTATGTGCATATTTATTTACATATTCAGAAACGAGTAAAAAAAAATGAAGTGGTAACTTTTGCAGATAATACAAAATTGTTGACTAGTCAAAACAAAGATATCAGGAAGGTACTGCTGAGAGACAGATCAAACGTCAGCAGCTGGGCAGCACAATGGCAGATCAAATTCACTGGTGAGAAAACGAAGGGTAACAGAAAATACGAAAGAAAAAGCAGACAATGTCATCACACTGATATGATATGAATGATCTGTAAATATATTAATAACAGCAGACATCATGTAGTTCCCCCTACCTTGAATACCCTGTCCAACAACATTCTTTTTTAAACAAAGGTAATGTGCATGGACAAGAGAAGGACATGGAATGATCAGGGACATGGATTTTACACATAGAAAGACTGAAAATATCTTCTGAATCATCCGATAATGGTCTGAATATTAGAGCAAAGTTCTCCTAATCATATGGAAAGAAAAAAGCACAACAAAAATACCACCTCTTAGCACTTTCTTTATGAAGCCCTGCCTATCTAGAAAGTGAATAGTTAGATGAATTAACAAAAATATTAACCATTTTCCCCCAAACTTCAGCAGGATGTTTTTTTAATTTTTATTTCTTACTGCATTTTAACTCTTCCTAACTATACACACACAGTTGCCTCTATGAGCAGTGGAACTGTGTCTGCTTGCTATTATAATCTTCTAGAAACAATAGCAAACATTACGATTCACATTTGTCAAATGAGTAAGAGTTTGCAGAATGACTTTTGTCAGACGGATTAAAGCCTAAAAAGTCACCCAGTAACTTAAAAGAAGATGATAAATAAACAAACAAGACACGATCAAACAATGGTACTGGAGCAAGCTTAATGGAGTAAGATCATTAGCTTGGCATCTTCAAATCAACATCACAAGAGAAAAAGAGGTTTGTCATCTCCAGAGCTGAGTCTTGTCAGTATTGATCTGGATTTATGAGCTAGTAAAATAATCCTTTATGATATCTGTCCTTGTGTTCACCATTACTGCATCTTCGAGGAGGCTGTTTTGTTGTGTGCTCTTTATGTCATGCTTAGCTGAAGTATAATTGACTTGAAGACCACCTCTACTTACAGCTCATTCATATACGAATGGATACTAATGGATGCTGGTAAAGTCCTATATCCATTAAGCAGAGCATTAGTTTTGATGGCATTCATTTATCCACTAAAGATACTTTATATATCATAGTTTTCTGAAGGCTTGTTTACTAAGTGACTATGCTGGAAGGATATTGCTGCTGTCAATGAATTTTACGCTTTATACATAAAAATTGAAAAATGCGAACTCCTATCAGTTGCCTCTTAGTTCACATGCAATAGTCATAAACCAATGACTTCACTAGTCTGTTTTCATGATCTGAACACAGTTCAGAAAGCCTTGGGTTTGTTTCTATGTGGAAAATTTAACACACACTCCTTCCTGGCCTGCACTGTTCCTCTCCCACACTCAGCTAGTAGTTCATTTGATTATGGAGGAAATTAAGACTTACATATAACTCACAGTGTATATGTCTTGAGAACGAACATACAGAGGACTGAACATGATTTGGTGGATTTTTTTTTCTATACAGGACAAAGCATACCTAGGTCTTCACAGGAGAAATTTATCAATAAGTCCAAAAAACTATGATTAATCAATCAGTAACAGGTATCTTGAAATTCAGAATACTTCCGATCACATGAAAATACTATGCATTCATTGAATCAGAAATAGAAAAAGTGTGAGAACAATTTTATAACCTGATTGTCAGGAGAAACAACTGATGAACCCATTTTCATTGTTTTGCAAGTAACTTTTTTGCCACAAAACTATTACAGCTTCTGCATAAAACAAATCATTATGATTCCTACTCAGACATACTATTTCCTACACCTCTAGTCACTAGAGCTGTCCGGGGGAAAAAAAAAAAAAAGGCAAAATATACAGTAAGGTTTTTCCCCCCCTTTTTCTTAAATAGTTGTGTGAAAAAAATTGAGAGGCTGTCCATTAAATCCATTTAAATTCTGAAAAATGTCAACCAGTGTTTCCACTTCTGTTTGACTGTTATCTTCACATCTTCTTTGCACTACCCAAAGATATGCTGGACCAAAGGATTAAGTTGTAAAGCATTTAGTACTATTTGAATAGGGACAATTTGCATATTACTTACACGGTCCATCACTAATTATTTTTATATTAATATTATTTGCTGATACATTTATCTTGAAAATTGTTTCTGAACTTGACTTTCCCTCTCTATAAATTGTCTTCTATTTACAACACTTAGATTTCACTTATAAAATCCATGCTGAACTATGTGGAGGTGTCTTCCCTTTCTACAGACAAAATCACTAGGAAAATCAATCTTTAGAAATATCTCCATCTACGCTGTCAAATTCTAACCTCTTGCACTGACTTGAAATACATTACGAGCACCGGTTATTTTACTAAATACTCATCATGTTTATCCACTAGCTCAATGAATTTAGTCAGGAAAATTACATTTTATACAGGCTTATATGGCATTGAGCATTTCTAGCAGATGTTCTCAGCTGAACTATTTCATGCTATGTAATGCCATCTCACACATTCAATAGCACCTTACTGCCAGTCCTCACTAGCTAGCAATCAAATAGAGATAAATACCCCTGGTTCTGAGGCATTATTATTTAACAAAACAAAACTATTTTTTTTTTAGTTTTACAAAGTCATGGATTATCTGTAAGTCTCAGGGATGTAAGTCTGATATCTCTGTGACCATAGAGGAAAATGAAACTGTCAGACATTCAGAGTCATTGCTTCTCTCAAGTCTATACCCGTAGAGTTCATAGGAATGTAAAAATTGACCCTCATTTTTCAGCAATGATTTTGTGTCTGGCAAAGATGGTGTTGATATATTAATCTGATCTAAAAAAACTTGAAATTTGGAAACTAGATATTTTGTCTTAAGTTCTAAAGCTACTCACCTGCATCAACCGATGTGCAAAACGTGCAGTCATGGGTCCCTGAATGGGCCCCAGATTCAGATGCGCACTGAGAAGCCGTGCCACGCGCACAGAAATGAATGCCACCTTAAAGTTCATCTCAGCCTGCAGCTCAACCAGCTGTTTTGCTAACCTGCCATCATGACCTGTGCTGCTAGTGCTGTCAGTAGCACAGCTATGACACGGTGCATGGGGGTAAGAAAGGCTGCATAACACCCTCTGCACCCAAGGCACCTACGGGACATCCGTTGGGTCGGACAGCAGGGACAGAGGCTCCTTTGCCATTGTGCTAGGTCGCTTAAACTCTTCATGCTGCAACCACATATGTGTATATATATATATATATATATGTGTGTGTGTGTATCATATACACACACATCTGTGTACACTTTTGTATGTATATACATACACACAAGTCACCCAGCACTCATACGATGTTTTCATTCATTTTTGTTTGCAAATTGGAGCCAGTATGGATTTTCTAGGGACAAACATTAGGGTGATTCTACATTTAAGGAAATTATTCAGCTATAATTTATGTTGGTTTTGAGTTAGTGGCAGCAGAATTGCCAAGTAGATAGTGAGTTTAGATATTATCTCAAGATCAAAAGATAGAGACTTAGAAGGCTAACTCTCAGACTGTTTTACACACAGCAAGTACCCTGTAGTATATTCTTGCATGAGTGGTACTGATTTAAGTCTGCTCTGAGCCCAGCTAGAGTTCAACTGCTTCTTTCAGCATGAGTCCAATACTGCAGTCTTTTGAAAATGCCATGTGAAATAAATATGCAAATGATTGCAGTAATTTTTAAAGACCGTATTAAAATATCCTAAAAGGTATCTGCTCATCCTGTTTTTTCTTTTAGCTCCTAGAGCTTTGTTGTGACATGCCTCATGCATGCAATGGCTTTTTTTCCAGGTAGCTTCTCATAAACATTGCAAAATATTAATGAAGGTGTAAAGAAAGCAAAAAGGCACACAACACCAACAATCTACACATACTTAATTCACTGCTTTGTTCATTCTTTCCCTACTACAAATGCACTAAATGACAATATAATTATAACCTAAAGCTGTTAGTAATTATATGCAAAGTGCTATAATAGCAATGAAACGCTAATAGTGAGAGAAAGAGACAGAAGGAAGCCAGAGTCAAAATACCCATTACTCACTTGTACTCCTAAGTACCACCTAAAATTATTTGATTCTGATGGGTTACCCAACCTGAAAATTACCTGAAAAAAATTCAGGTCAGATGTAGAAAAAACAAATTAATTACCAGGATATTACTTGTTGGTGTTGAGCCAAGTATTAGCTCATCAGCATTCAGCAACATTAGAGGAGAAAGCTGGAAGCACAAATCATAGCAAAAGGAAATATCTTTTTGGAAATGTTCCTAGAGCTTGGCTGCTTCTTCCCACTCGTGTTGAACTACATAAACATCTGATGCTTGATCTACTACCAGTAGATCACCACTCTTGTCATCTTCCTCCTGCCTCCAAGGCAGCAGGACCATGATGGCCAGCTTTACCTGCAGGAGACTGTTCTCAGGCTGCTCTATGGTCCCCGGCACGTTTTTTGGTCAGCGACCACCTTCGGGTGGCACTGAACTACTACACCACGCCTTCTGGTCTCTGTTTTGCCCTGACCAGTCCCACCTGCCAGAACAGCGTCTTGTTTCCTTTTGCATTGGGTAGAATCCTACCAGCAAACAAACCTGGACCAACACAGTCACGGAGCTGATGGAAGCTACATGTCCACCATCTTAGCTAAACTGATTATTTTCTGGCTAGAAATGAGGGCCTATCTCATACAATTTCTCAGGGGAATGTTTGACTTGTGCTTATTCTGTTTGCTGGAATCAGAAAGATATGCCATACAGTTATTATTTTCAGATTGGTAATACACAACAGTGGGCTCTGGAGATGAAACTTAATTGAGATAAAGCAAAAAAAAATGTGAATTACATGACAGGTTGTATTGGCAGCTCATAATAGTAAAATGAAATCTCTATTTATTGCATCTAGAATATGTCCAGTATGGTACAAGTGAATTAGTTAAGCTTATAGAAATACAGTCAGAAAGGTAGTTCCTGCTACTTCACTGGCTCTTGTGAAGTTGCTCCCAGGCTTGAATTTCTCCTGCTAAAATACATTTAAAGGAGGGAAAAAATAGCATCCACAATGAGAGAACAGAGCAAATAACAGCATGTGAATAAAAGATTTTTCTCATGAACTGTCTTTGCCATTTCTGAATTAATTCCTGCTATGCCTAAATTATATTACTCAAGGAATTAGTATCATCATAACAATTTTAACAAGCCCCTCTATACAGCCACCAGACCAAAATGCTAGACTACAACCCATTTTTAGTTATCAGACTACAACCAAATTGCAGTTGTCATATCACTGCTGACCTCTGCTGCCGGCCTCCCTCCATGGGTAGGAGGGCTGCCTCCGAGCACAGCCACTCTCGCTGGTATCAAGAGCTCCTGAAATCCTTCCAGTTGCAGCTATCAAAGGTGCGAATGGCAAATCGCCTACTGGGGCTCTCTGGCTGCACCCTACATCTTGTGCATCACCTGAAGCTGAGTGTACAGTGCTCAGGACTTTGAGGGTGGTTTTTAATTGTCAGTAGATGGGAACCGGAGTTGTGCAGCAGCAGTAGATAGCAAGCAAAAAAAAAAAAAAAAAAAAAAAAAAAAAAAAAAAAAAAATCAGATTGTACAAACTATCAAGAACGTGAAGAACTTGAAATTCCCCCTCACGTTCAGGCAGAACTTCCCATGCTTCAGTTTCTGCGCATTGCTTCTTGTCCTGTCACATGGGACAACTAACAAGAGTTTGTCCTCGTCCCCTTGACACCCTCCCTTCAGGTACTTGTACACATGGATAAGATCCCCCCTCAGTCTTCGCTTCCCCAGGATGAAGAGGCCCAGCTCTCGCAGCCATTCCCCATAGGGCAGGTGCTCCAGCCCTCTGATCATCTTTGTAGCCCTACGCTGGACTCTCTCCAGTAGCTCCATGCCTCTCTTGGACTGGGGAGCCCACAACTGGACACAGTACTTGAGATGAGGCCTCCCCAGGGCTGAGCAGAGGGGCAGGATCACCTCCCTCCACCTGCTGGCAACACTCTTCCCAATGCACCCCAGGAGACCACTGGCCTTCTTGGCCACAAGGGCACATTGCTGCCTCATGGTCAACTTGTCATCCACCAGCACTCCCAGGTCCTTCTCTGCAGAGCTGCTCTCCAGCAGGTCAGCCCCCAGCTTCTACTGGTGCCTAGGGTTATTTCTCCCTAGGTGCAGGACTCTGCACTTGCCCTTGTTGAACCTCAGGAGGTTCCTCTCCGCCCAACTCTCCAGCCTGTCCAGGTCTCTCTGAATGGCAGCACAGCCCTCAGGTGTGTCAGCCACTCCTCCCAGTTTAGTCTCATCAGCAAACTTGCTGAGGAGGCACTCTGTCCCCTCATCCAGGTCACTGATGAAGAAGTTGGACAGGGTGGGAGCCAGTACTGAGCCCTGGGGGACGCCACTAGCCACAGGCCTCCAACTAGACTCTGTGCCACTGATGACGACCCTCTGAGCTCTGCCTTTCAGCCCGTTCTCAATCCGCCTCACTGTCCACTTGTCTAACCCACACTTCCTGAGCTTCTCTAGGAGGATGTTATGGGACTGTGTCCAAAGCCTTGCTTAAGTCAAGGTAGACAACATCCACTGCTCTCCCGTCTTCTACCCAGCCAGTCATTCCATCAGAGAAGGCAGAGAAGGCAGGTTGGTTAAGCAGGACTTCCCCTTGGTGAATCCATGCTGGCTACTCCTGATAACTTTTTCATCCATATGCCTGGAGATGACATCCAGAAGGAGCTGTTCCATCACCTTTTCAGGGATGGAGGTGAGGCTGACCGGCCTGTAGTTCCTGGGTCCTCCTTCTTGCCCTTCTTGAAGACTGGAGTGACACTGGCTTTCTTCCAGTCCTCAGGCACCCCTGCAGTTCTCCAGGACTTTTCAAAGATGATGGAGAGCGGCCTGGCTCCGCCAGCTCCGTCAGTACCCGTGGGTGCATCCCATCCAGGCCCATGGATTTGTGGATGTCTGGCCTGCCCAGAAGGTCTCTAATCCTATCCTCCTCAACCAAAGGAAAGTCTTCCCTTCTCCAGACTTTCTCCCTCACATCCAGGCTCTGGGATTCCTGGGGGCTGCCCTTAGCAGTGAAGACTGAAGCAAAGGCAGCATTCAGTAATTCTGCCTTCTCTGTATCCTTCATCACCAGGGCCCCCGCCCCATTCAGTAGTGGGCCCACATTTTCCCTAGTCCTCCTCTTGCTGCTGATGTATTTGAAGAAGCCCTTCCTGTTGTCCTTGACATCTCTTGCCAGACTCAATTCCAACCGGGCCTTAGCCTTCCTCGCTGCATCTCTACATGCTCTGACTGCATTCCTATAATTCTCCCAAGTAGCCTGTCCCCTCTTCCACATTCTGTGTATTTTCTTCTTCCATCTGAATTTGGCCAAGAGCTCCTTGCTCACTTGTTGCATTTTAATGGCCAATTATTGATTTGGTTGCTTATATGTTCATTTTATATGTGTACATGTGGTAGAGAAAAAGCACTGAAATATGTGACCATGAGTGCAAAGTGACTGGAAAACACTATCAAATCAAAAGAGCTGTGACAGATACCTGTTCTGCACTCATTATGTCTTATCTAAGTTATATATGATTCATAGATGCTTAGATGGAAAAATACAATCACCAACTCTGACTTCTTACTTCATTTTATATGTAGATTTTTATCCAGTATTTTTAGATGAAAGAGAAAGTATTTTCACAAGCAATACATCATACAGACATGCAGAGGACAAAATTTTTTTTAAATAAATAGTCTGAGCACCTGCCCCAAAATTAATACATACAAATGAAAGGATTGCTCTTGAACATGCATTTGAAATAGCTTGACTGTTCTGAAATAGGATTTTATCCTGTTTACATTTTTTCAAGGTTTCTGGGATGAAGGAATGCTCATTACTTTGGTTTGTCTGATAACTGACTGCTTATACGTTAAAATGACAGAACAAGAAACTGAGTCCCTTCTTCATCTATCCTCACAGAGCAGTTACAATGTGCAAACGCTGCCCTTAAGGTTACACAGGTAACTCAGACGTGAGAGCTAACGCGGTTCCTGATCCCCCGCTGAGTTTGCCTGTGAAAACTGCCACAGTTGGTTCTAATTGTGGCAATGATGCTTTTTGATAGCTGCTCACTGCCTATCCACTCCGAGGTAATGATGTCCTTCCGTAAAGGCTGCTGAGCTGCTCTCAGATACTTGTGCATTTAGTCACTGTCAACCAAGACTGCCTTTGAGCTAAATTTCCATCGTTCCCATTATGCAGGTGAATGAGTGCAACTGAAAAGGCTGAGTTTTAGACAGCAGGTATTCATACAACCGGAGTGTGTTTGACAGCCAACAACTTCCCCACTAATGCAACACCCTTCTTTCAGCTACTTTCCCCTCATCCTCCTCCTGCCCACTTTTTGACACCTGACATCACTCTTTGTGATTTCTTTTCTTGAAGAAATCAACAGTAGGAATCAAAAATAAGAGAAAGGATTAGGGAGACAGACTATACCGATGGGAAGGCAACAGCAAATCTCTGAAGACTAAATTTGGATAGGAAGGAGGACAAGAATAGTTATTTGTGGGATGAACTTTACCACTGTATTCCTGTTCTATAAGGCACTAAGGGGACATTTAACTGAATATTCAAGATTTGGCACCTTCACCAGCTTTTCCATAGGCAAAGAAAGCTGCCTCTCAGATGACAAGGCATCATCCTGCTATACTTCAGTTTGGTAAATGGAGACATTTCTCTCTGCTGTTATATTTTATTTTTTTTCTGACAGTACAATTTCTAATTTTCTTATACAAAAAAAACACAAGAGAAATTAACTTCTATATTCTGGAAAGGAATGGAATACTGCAATGCTATACTTGTTTCCATCAACAAAGAGGACTATTGTTTCCAGGTACGGTGTGCAAAAGTGATTCTTGCTAATCCGATTCTTTTGTACATGCAAAGAATACACAGATATGGTCTAAATGAACAAAAGATTTTTTTGGCTTAAGATAATAAAGTATCAATGAATACAAAAAAGGAAAGACACATGAGATAAAGTGTGAGTAAAACTCCTATCAGTCTGCCCACTGATCTAATGGGAATACAAAATCACTGCCAGTTTCTGTAAACCACTCTTCAAAAGGAATATTCAATACTGACAATTATAAGCCAGATTTGGTATACTTTTGCTCTTATAACAGTCTGCCAAATGCATACCAAATAAAATCCTGCACCCTCAAAATATACTTGTAAACCCTATTTTGAAAAGTAGGATAAGTAATTGGGGTAAGACAGCCTCATTTTCAGAAGAGATTAACCTATGATCAGCCTAAAACATTTAATTCAATCCAAAATAAAACATGGTATAATTTTTTCAGGTTAACTTCTTTGTCTTTAAAACTTCTGAAAATTAAAACTTTTCATATAAAAATCAAAGTGTTTTAATTCCCAGGAGTTTAAACAGAGCTCAGGCAGTGCCTGAGCGGTGACAGATAAGGTCACTCTTGGTGCAGAAGACCTTTCAGTTTACTTTATGAACTGGGACCACAGTCGTATTCCCATCTTATGGAAAATACATGAGCACCTCTGAATACCACTCACCTGGGTATTAGAGGATTTATACAGTTTGCCTTCTTAGAATCACAATATATGTGCTAACACAACACAAACACTGAGACTTAATTTCAGCAGTCACTTTAGCCCACCATAAGTCCCCCAGCTCCAAATCCTGCTCTTCCCCACTCCCATAAAAATCAGTGCAGACCTCTCCCTCCTGCACTCTTATGCTGTCAGTACTAGTCCTGCAGCTGTCTAAAACATTGTCTTTCAGACAAGTTATCTCTGGGCCAGGGAAGTCCCCTGGTCAGCCTCACCTGCAGCCAGTACAAGGAAGAGGAGCTGGAGAAGATGGTGTGCATAGGCATGGTAGAGGCGATGACTGCCACAACCATCCAATTTATCCCAGGTTACAGTAAGAGTTTAACAATGAATCTCTAAATTTAAGTTACAAAAAGTTAAAAAAAAATTTCTAGTTTTCTACATTTATAAGATGTGAGTTCCCATATCCCGCAACAGTTTTTCTTCAATCTGAGCTAATGAAAGCACTCCCTATACAGCTCCCTCTCTCAAATTAGAAAAACTCCCAACTTCTTACCACCTTCCAAATGTGGGCTCTCCATCAGTCAGCCCTACATCAGATGATCTCATCACTAGGCAACCATCCACAAAGATCACTTCTCCTTGAGGACGTTCGCCTATTGTTGAGAGGTATTTCATTTCTGTGGAAGTGTGTTCACCTGACAACTCTCTTTTGTTGGCCTCATGCTGGTGGCCTTTGGGATTATTTTCTAACGCAAAGTAAAGGAGAGAAAGAAGCTAGGCTGCACATTCAAAATGGAATTTTCCATTTGAATAAGAATTATAAGAATTCCTATAATCTGAACAGTGCACATAGCTAAACAATCCTCTTGATAACAGTAACTATGGGACATCTAAAAGGTATGCAGTATGGCAAAATTTTCACTGTAACTGTAGACTTAATAACTGAGACATTCTTTTTAATGCTATCCCAAGCATTGTAAAAAGGCATCCTCAGATCTGACCCAGCTTCCAGCATGGAGCACAAATATACCTGTTGGGTCAATGCTTCCGTTTACTCTGTTAATGGAATGAAACCTCCTGAAGGCGGTGGTGAAGACCAGATGAAAATTGTCCTTTTGCAGGAAACTCCCCATCCGGTCTTAGCTAGGCCACCTCTGCTACACTTGGCTCTCCGCTTGTATCAAATCCCAAATGACGCAAGACCCCTGACTTGCACAGTGGCCAGATTGCTGTGAGTCTGGCAGCTGTCACCGAGGCCCTCCGGCGCTCAGCCCCGTGCCGTCTGACAGCAGGGAAGAGGGAGCAGAAATTAAGCAGCGGGTGAGGGACGGTTCCATAAACACTCACTGGCTAGAGAAGAGAAAGAGCCTTTGGGGCCAGGAAAAAATAGCAAACTGTTTGACAGGAATACAGGTGGCCCATTTTTGCTTGCTGAGTGCGTTTATCATGGTTAAAGTTGAACTTTACTGGGAAAGTGGTCTGCTCGTTTTTAGGGCATATTGTGATTTCCCTTGAAATCACTTGCCTCATAGTATTGTTTTATCCGTTAATTGTTTCTGGAATAACAAATAAATGCACATCAAGCACAGAAACCCAAGACACTAAGTTCCTCAGACCCTTTTCTGATATTCATACTGTTGCAAATTCACGACAGAGTACTGTTTTACAATTCTCAACTGAAAGAACAGGTATCAAGAAGTAGTACATTCAGCAAATAGAAAATAAATGTATGTATGTGGCTGATTCTTTCCCCTTGAAGAGTCATTTCTTACCACTTAATGAAATTATGAGCAGTAGCCTTTCTTTCAAGGTAGAATAATTAGGAATCAATTACCTTTTGCACTGAAACACTCACTATCCTGTAACCATTATGTAATTGTGAAGCAGCTACGTTGTCATTTTTATGTAGTTACACCCAATTACACAATCATTTCAATGGAGTTATACTGCAAAATTATATATGGATATGTTTATATTAAGTCCTGCGGCTTAAGGACTCAATCTGAAATAACTGATCACTTGGAACAGGCTCTGAAGACAATATGTAAAGCCTTATGACTATGAAGAGAGAAATAAAAGGTTCCTTAATAAATCAGAATGTTATCATTAGTATCTTTTAACGTAAAGTGGTTAAATACTAGTGAATTATTTCAATTACTTCATTATATTGCTGACCTAAAGAAAAAGAACAATTGATGAAAAGGTGGTGAAAACTTAAGAATATGCAGAAATTATGAACTGGCCTCAAAAAGCTATCACTGAGTACATTCAGCTGGCACCTTCAAAATTTGAGATGTTTAACATTAAATGGGAAAACTTCAAATCACTAATTTAGTTCACAGTGTGCTTCAGAGATTTAAGTAATTTCACATTTCTATAATGTCAATATAATGCTTTGAAGTTAAAGTTGAGCAAGGTTTTAATTTTAACTTGTGGCATAACAGCAGGGTGTAAAACACACCTACAGTGAAGCTATAAGAGAAAGTTTTCATTTTTGACTGAACTAAACAATGAACCTTAGGGTCTGAAAGAATAAAAGGGTCTTGCCCAAATGTAGTGCAAAAGTAAACACTTCAAAGGAGAACCCCACCTGTGTAGAGCAGAAGGAGATGTGTGAATCTGAAGGGGGCTGCTGAATTTGTGAAAGATGCTGACAGAAAGAATTTCTTAGACTACAGGGGACCAATAAGTCTGGTAAAGTTCAAAAATGTGAGACTGATAAATAAAAATCTAACCTGTGCAAGGCTTGCATATTAATTGTAAAGGATTACTAAAATATCCCACAAAATCTAATCCTCTGCCAACCTAACTACAGAATTAAGCCTACCTAACAGAGGGATAACGAAAGAAAATCTTACTGTTTTGAAAGACAATTATTGCTTTTTTTTGCAAAATAAAAAGCTCTCTTGCTTCTTTAAGAATGAACTTTACAAAATAAATATAGAACTTAAATAATAATTTGAAATTTTTGCATTTGCATATACACTGCTTTTTTCTGTTGAGAGCACAGAAGTGTTCAGAAATATAATCTTTCTAGTATTGGCCCTGAAAGCTCTCCAAAATGCAGCTGGATATATCCAACCATTTTCTTCTTTAGACACTGTATATCAGCCACTCTTATTTTCATGAGAAAGCAAGATTTTAAGAACATGACCTTCACTGAAACTAATCTAAAATCATCAAGGTCATTTGTCTGCATCTGTTCTCGAGTTGATCCTCTCCAGGGTCTTTTTTGGTACTGCAGAGTAACCACAACCCCTTTGCTCTATCGAGATTATTATTTAGTGCCTGAATCAAATAATGCTGAGGCAAGAGATCAGCCTCTCTCTCATCAGGAACATGACTGTCACTGTGACTGTCTTCTACCCTGCAGGCTCCAGCAAATCACCTTGCCAAAACAAAAGCACACTTTATTGGCAAATTCCATAATTAGAAATGGAAGTTGGAAAATAAGAGGTAATTACAAAGAAACTCATTTAATTGGACATTATGAAAAGAGTTGTTAGGGGAGAACAATGATTTAATTAGAGTTTTGAAATATTACCTACAATGTATCGATCCCATTTTTTTTTTCCTTATTTTTAAGGTTGTCTCTGAGAATGTCTCAAGTTTACTTGAGAATTTTTTTGCCCTGCAATATTTCATAAACAGGAAGCGTTCTCTACATTTTCCATTGCCCATCCATCTCATGAACAAGATGACAACTGAACCGTAATGTTACCTCATCAAAGCATTTTGGTGGATTCATGTGCCTTGCCTATTTCAACCCTTCCCAGCCTAGGTGAATGCAAGGATATCTCCCAAGTAATTTTTCCCAAAACTGCACAGAGAGCATTACTGTATTTTCTTCAACTAATTCAGCTTCACCTATCACCTTATGAGGTGTCTCTCTCAATATATAAACCAAAACACGCTTTGGAAACCGTCTGCCCAAGGCCAACGATACAATACATTAATACAAATATGATGTCAGAAGTCTCACAGTGAATTATGCATTAGTCATCACTGATGAGGTATTCATACATGTCCAGGTTTCTGAGATACTTAATAAGGTCCATCTCTTGATCTGTGTTTTTGGAAGTTGTTTTGAAATTCATTACTGCTAAGATGGGACAGGTAAACAGGTAAATTTGCTATTAAATAGCCTGCTCTGAACTAGTTAATGGTTTATTTCAAAAAAGATACCATTTCTACAAGGAAGCCCTCCTATGGGAGGATAACTACTGTTAACTAGCTGAAAAGATGTGAAAGAATAGTACAACTGTGCAGTTCCTGAATGGAAATCCTTGCAATTTTCAATGCAAAAACTTTTAAACACATAGGTATTTAAACTGTGTTTAAACCTCCAAATGCTAGCATTTTTGCCATTCTCCAATTAGTTTGTTAAATGCCAGGCAAAGGTAAAATTGGGACTAAAACAGTACAATGTAGCCAAGCATACAATAAAACTGATGTTTATACATCTTAACAAATCATCTTTTCATGCCTTTCACCTTCCATGTTGAAACCTAGAACTACTTTGCAAAAAAAAAAAAAAAAAAAAAAAAAATCAGATCTCTCAGAGATACCACAAGAGAGAGTTGTATCCATTTTACAGGTAGGTAAATTGAGGAACAGAGAAGCTATGACTCATCTAAGGCTGAAAGGAAACTCCTATATTGACTTTCATCCCTTGGCTTTAACTGACAAAATGTGCCCTCCTCCTTATGTCCCAGAGTAAATCAGAGCAGCTTTTTCATTAAGTTTCAGACATGTCTCATCCACACAGTTGTCTGCTGGTCATGGAAAATGTAATGAAAAGGAAACAAGGCTTGCATATATACCAAAGTCACCTCAGCTTTTCTGTCTTGTTTTTATACTTGTGAAAGGTATATTGTCAAAAAGATTACATCTTTTTTTTTTTTCAAATTACCTAAGAGTTTTTTTTTTTTTTTTTTTTTTTTTTTTTTTTTTTTTAATAATAAAGGCCCTGTCATGGGAATTTGCAATAGAAATTACAGAGAGACTCTTAGCTAAAGGCACCAGCACCATTGCCTGCTCTCTGCATCCTAACTAGTTCATTGGTACATTTTTACGTTCACTAATGCAGTGTACCCTCCCTGGATCTCGCTGGAGTTTGAAATTTGGAGTAAGAAACAGCAGAGTGCAATTCAGGCATTGCAACCCTGGTGAAACTATATGGCAGTGTCAGTCTTCACATTCATCATTAGATTTCTATTAGATACCTGACTGAAGCGTCCAAACATTCCAGGTGATTGAAAGGTGGCTTGGGTAGGTTTACCTGAGCTGTGCAGGCGCTGTGTAGACATTCTCATT
Source organism: Rhea pennata (assembly GCF_028389875.1). Taxonomy (NCBI): domain Eukaryota; kingdom Metazoa; phylum Chordata; class Aves; order Rheiformes; family Rheidae; genus Rhea; species Rhea pennata. The sequence continues at coordinate 67,680,986 of NC_084666.1, forward strand.
TATCATTAATCCTGAAGCACAAACGTGCAAAGCAGGTCTGACAGCCCCAATAACTGAATGGGAGAACCAAGTCCCGGGCCCGGCTCCTCTGGGGCTGTCCCAGAACAGTCATTACCCCGCAGGCTGGGGAGACATCCAGCACTGAGAGTCCTGGGCAGTGGCTCTCCAGGCACTTTAAGGACTAAAGGAGGTTACTTCCTATGGGGGTATGGATCTTACTGTGGGATGCCAGAAAAAAATGGGTTGTACAAAATTATGTGATATGTAGGGGAGGAACCATAGGTGATGAAAGGGAGAGATCAAGGTGGTTTGGGGAGGAATCAGTGTGGGAAAATAGAGGGAAAAGCAGATAAAGGGGCTGGTCACATAAGCAAGCAGGGCTGCTCAATGCACTTGGCTGTCCATGGACTGTACCTGATCAGCAGTCTGTCCTGTCTTCTTACTAAACTTTATTTCTAACTATTCTCCTGGGTGATGGGAATCCCTATTCTGTGTGCACATGCATGTATGGAGGTCTAAGAGCCAGCAGCTGGGACCACAGGCCTCAGGTGCCAGCAGGTCTGTAGTGCCAGCAACTGGAGTAGGTGAGGGTATGCAAGCCAGAGTGGCTGGTATTCTAGCAAACCCCAAGCCAGACTAGCTGGCAAGTAGGTTCAGTAGGTTGCAAGTCAGGTATATATGTGCATCTCTAAGAGGGAGACAACCCGACGAGTTGCCTGCTGAAGGCACCAGGAAGTCCTGGCCAACCGCCTGATAGACCATAAAGTCTGGGGGTCAACAGAGACCCACGTGTGCGTGTGCATGTTTCTCCACAGCGGGCAACCGGGGAGAGCGAGCGTTCAGGACCAGCTATTAGATGGACAGAATGTCTAAGCTCAGCCCCCAAAGGGAACACGTGTTCAGCCTCACGTCTGGTTGGAGCTAAGGGCACGGAGCTGCAGCAGCCTTGCCTCTGCCATGCTGCCAGATTCTGCAGGTCCCTAGGGCTTTACCCTTTCGTGAAATATTACATGAACTATTACTGTAATGTCCACGACAGTGTATGAAAAATAAAAACCTGGGCCTTCCTTCCACATCAAACAGACACACCAAGCTCATTACTGTGGAACACTCATTAAACTTTAATTTTCCTACAAGTTTGCAAACTGCTAGCCTGATTCCACTCCCTGTGCAGACATCCCTGGATAGTGCTATAAGGGCTGTTTTTCCCCTTTTCTTCCTCCTGTGAAGGACAGTAAAAATACAAACACAAACCAAAAAAGAAAGGGAAAGAGATAGCCCTAAACAAAATGACTTTAAAGATGATGGGACCCCCCACCTCACAACATTTAAAATAAAAGCTTTAAGCCTATCTTATAAATGAACTATTATCTTTTGGTCTCCTGTTTGATGTAATGGTGAAGTACCTTGAGGATACTTGATAATAAGACACTCTGAGTTGTATTGCATTGTTCTGTATTTCAATGTATTATTAACACCAAAAGCCAAATGAATAATGAACACAAGTTGAGATATTACATTTTCTTCTTCCATTGCCTATTTATTCTGACACGAAGAACTTGTTAACTGCTTTCTTTTTATGATATGGTTTTATGACTAGTACAAAAGAATGCATACAGTATTGAACACTACCTTATATCTGTCTTATAAGGGAGGGATCTGAGGTATAAGCTTTTATCAAAGTTGGTTGCTAGATATCATGGTAGCTAAAACTTTTTGCATACACTAAAGGTAACTTTCTAAAATGAAAGAATCTGTAAATTAGACCTTTTCTTCCACTTTTAGCTGGTAAAATCAGCACAATTGTCTGACAGATACAAGTTTCCAAAGATGCAAGACCAGTGTCTTGCATCTTTGCTGTACTACCTATAACAGCATTTTATACTACAAGTACTGTGCCCAAGTAGTTAGTGCAAAATATACCACGAGAACAGATTTTGGATGCTGTTCCCAAAAAACATTAAAGTTCACCTCCAGTTCTTAGCTCAGTTTCTTTCATAATTTCTGTTTTCCATCACACTGTATTATTCAAGACTAATTCATAGCTCCAGGCTTTCGAGTCTCATATAGAAACTGGCTGGGTGATTTTGTTATCAAGAACATAAATACTTCTATTGGAACCACAATTTCATCCAGAATGTTTCATCTGTAATGCAGTTAAGGAGGTAGCTGGAAAAAGCAACATTTGTACAGGGAATATCTGCAAAAATATTCTCAGAAATGCTACTTGCAGAGTTAAAATAGGTCTCATCAAATGCTACTTGTAGAGTTAAAATAGGTCTCATCACAAAACACATTGAAGACTTTTAGGCTAAGATGCTTTCCCTACTTCCTAGCTGCACAACAAGGATATTACAAGTAACACTGGTCCCTGGAAAATGACATGTCCAAATCCAGTATTATTTGTTTCAAACACTACATCGAGCAGTTTAGCTGCAAGAAATGTCTTTAGCCTGCATCTGGGTGAGGACAGCTTTGAGTGAGGACCAAGTATTTCTGTGCATCACTGACTTGAACAGGGCATGCCTGGGATGGACTAGACACACCCAGCAATCACTCTTAACACTAGACAAATGTAAAGAATTGATTTACTTATTGAATGCTAAATAGTAAGACCACAACAACGTTTAGAAAGAGAGGTACAGAGGTGAAAAGGAAAATGCCACTTACAGATAACTAAATGCTAGATCATCTGTAATTAGATTTCTCCATTTCTTCCAAAGATAAAGTTATCAGGATGTTTACACAGCCCTTATAACTAAGATCCAACCTTTAGGTGAAAAAAGACTCTGGGTGACACTTCTGTTATTGGGAATACTGAACTGGGTATAAGTATATGCCCATTTTCTGCTTGAGATTACAGATCCCCTGATTACAGTCAGAATCCTATTTATTCCTTTCCCGTAGGATTTCCTCTGACTTTCAAATCCGAAACTTAAGAGACCATCTTGTAACACTTCCCCCATAAGACATTTCTTTTTCTTTCCCTTTTTTCACAGCGATTACACCCCGTTACAACTTTCAGCTGGGCTAGCTAAAACTATCACATATGTATAGATGCAAACAAAACTCCGTAGTGATAGTGCAAGAGCATAAAAGAACTGTCTACTCATTACAAGCAAAGTTGGTAGACAGCCCAGCTAGCTGGCTGATCAAACATCTGTGTCTAACTTTCCACTATGAAAAATACATTATCCGCATAGAAAGCAATAACTGTAGGTTAAACGAACATATAAAGGAGGAGGTTTCTTTCAGATCATTGCAAGCTCTCAGAGTCTAGAAAAAAATGAAAATCACAAATGTGAGTGGCAACACCAAACTTGGGTGTTCGATTCAAATCCCACCTTTAAGGGAACATGATAGGCATGAAATTATGATTAATGTGTGTACAAAGCCTTTTTTCTTCCCCTACCTCTTGGGTACCTCAAGCAAATGAACTGCAGTTTGATCCTTGGAGCTTTCAACTCAACAAGCAAAAGGAAGACTCACAGTTAGTGCCTAACTACTAAACAGTCTTTCCTCTTCCTTCCCCTGTATAATTCCAAAACGCAATTGCTGAAGAGGGAGAAAGAGCTTTAAGCTTGAAAAAGAGATCAGGCAACCAAACAGAACTTGGAGTGGCTTTCTAGCTCAGAAAAATCAACTGCAGGCCTGTTTGAACACCATTTGTCATGCCCGGTTCATTCAGCCATTGCAGACCTCCACAAGACACCTCCCTAATTAACTGCTAGACTTTATTTAATTAAGATCACACCTGTAATAACACATTAGAGCAATCACAGCCTTTTCTGACTGGAAAATACTAGGAATGTAACTGCTTTATTTCTTAAGTTATCAACTCATTTTCACTACACACCAGTAATATCTCATGAGACCACTTTCTGAATATAGTTGCACTGCTGTAAACTGTAATTCGTTTAGTTAGAAATTTACAAACACATTACTAAAATCAGAATCTTTTAAAATTTTAACCTAACACTGGGGCTATAAACACTAGCAGAGCAAAACCTCATACGAACTTTATGCAGTAAATACTACTTTTATTGACTCCTTTAAACAAGGAATGGTGTCTAGAAAGCACTCAAATCAGATGCTTGGAGATATATGTAATTTCCCACTAACCAGATATTTTAGAAGTAATTTACAGTAGCTTAAAACTGCTGTGCAGGTATCAATAAAAATTACCAGAGTAAGAGACAAGTATCTCAAGAATGTATATAAAAAACATCCCTGTGTTTTCTCAGTGCAAGTGTAATTGGCCCAAGAAACTTTCAAAGTCAAAGTGGAGCTGGTTGCCCAATTACTACTGAAAGCTAACAGAGATCAGGCACCTTTGTGCCTTTGAAAGTTACTCTTCTAAAGTCAGTTAGAGTTACTTCAGTAATGATACCTTATTCTAGCAAGAGATGTTCTATTTGAAAAATAGAGCTAAAATATGAACTTTTTACTTCTAGTATCGACAAACAAGAAGGACTTGGTAAATCTATCAGTTGTGTAACTCTACTTAGAGACCAGGTTAAATTTGCATGAAATTCTGGTTTGAAATAGTAAGTGGGTTTATTTATGGTCAACTGCACTTTCTTTATCACTACTTTTTGCCTTTTATCATCAGGCTCAATTGCCATCTATTCCATTTTGAGAATTAGGAAAGTTTTCCATTAGAGAACGTGCCAGTATCTTTTACAATACGACAAGGTTTCATTTTTCATAGACTTTTCAAAACAGACTTTTTTTTCAATTTAAAACTATAAATTAACAAAAAATAGTTTTCCAGTCTGCAATTTTATAATACTGAATTTTCATTTGTTCTGAAAAGAACTTAATAGCTCAGTATAACAGATTGACAAAGAGATAAAGTTCTTCAAAATTCATCCTATTTTATTTATTAAAATTTAAAATGATAAAAAGAAGCATATTCACTGCTCTAGAAACCATATTATAAAAATAAATTTCATCAGCATTAAGATAATCATTTCAATGGGAACTTTGGCAGTCAGAAATGACAGACATTATTTGCATTTCATCTTCGTTATGGGAAGGATATCATTAGCATTCTCCAAAGCTTGGTCAAGTTATCAATGCTTTGATTACGAACTGAAAGGAATAGCCATTGAATTTGCATATGGATTCCTGCACTCAAACACCTCAAAGATCTGCATAAATACAGTCCAAGATATGATCAATGACATAGTGTCAGGTTTTGGAAATGCACGTATTCTTACTTCTCTGAGCAAAAGCTACGCACATGCTTCACTGTTTACTACACAGAGGGAGGAGTTTGCATAATTCACACTATGCAATGCAGTACCTTTACTGATTAGAGATGTCAGGTGATTAGCCCTAAGAGACGACAACTTTAAGGATGCTGTGTTGTACCGCTTATATTTTGTAAAATGATTTCGTCACTGGGACACAGTATAAGAATATATGGAAAATCAGTAATTCACAACTAATAGAAAAGAATATTAATAGAGAAAAACAGAAGAATGTGCAGTACTATAGAGACAGGATTAATTTCAGCATCTACAGTGCAATTCCTTTAAAAAAGGCTATGACTTATATATTTTAATTCTCCCAAGGTCAAATTGATCCATGAAATCAGTTCTGGTTAGGCATTCATAGAAGTACCTAAGAGTAGTTTTAAATCACACTCCCATTTCCCCCCAGATTTTAAGTTTTTAAGAATGGGAATTTAATTCATCACTTAATGATGACAAGTTATTTTTAGTTCTATTTTAATATACACCTACCAAAATATATATCAAACCCTAGGACATGCAAAGCTGATTTTAAATCACTTGAGAAAGAAATGCGAACTTTTTCAATCCTTTATCATTTAGAAAAAAATGTCATCTGTGGATTCATGTTTTAATTCACTGTCATAATAGGCTGGGACAGAGAGGAGTTTTGCTTTTGAGAAGCAAACAGCTAAACAGAGGGGTGAAAGTTACAAAAATATATGTTGAAATTCACAAGAAAATAATTATTTTCAATATCTTTCAAACGTAGAGCTGTTAGTTACAGCCAATACTACTTTGTTTTTCATGAGGAATATATATCTTCCCATTTCTAACTCTCTCTTTTTAAAACAAAATTTTTGCTTCCTTTCTTTCTGTCTTGTTTGCTATTTTTTTATTAGCCAGAATGTCAGAAAAGACTGATCTTTATCTTGCAAGGGAGGATGTCAGTTTGCTTTGGCTTTGACCACCTGTTTATATAACAGATGAAAGACTATCAAGCAGTAAAACAGAAACCTATCATTACGTTAAGAACCTTAACAGAGAGGAACCAAAATATTTTTATTGACAAAACCAGTTGCTTCATTGATCAGATGAAAAAAATCTTGTACACATATTGCAATTACTCTAGTCCTTCCTTTGTAGTTAGAGGACTCATTGACATTACAGAGTCAACTTACTTTTGTAAGTCCATAGATTTATGCGCAATTATGCCAGAGATGAGTAAGGTCCCTGAGCAGATGAAAAGAATTTTAAAATAATTCTGTATTTTAGTGATGCTGATACATTAATATTATAAAGAGTGCTATCATTCAGAAATGAATGATTTGGATGGACAATCTGACCTTCTCATACTATAGGATTTTACGAGAACAGCATCTTTTTGTGCCCCAGTCTCCCCATTTGTAACCTGTCTCCTTTTTGCCTTTAGTGTCTGCTTGCTACGGTTAGCATGCAATCCCTGAGCAAACCCACTTTCCTCCAGGCTTGTGTACCAGGAACCTTAACCTCAGGAAAGTCCTTTTAATGTTACATCACTTTGGAGACATCCATCTCCTGTATTAAGCAAAAAAGCAGAAAACTCAAAGGCTGCATGCCCTCTCCGGGACCTCCCTTTCGATCACCACAGCCAGCCAGCTTCAGACTATAAATGCTCCTGGATATCTGCTACCTCAGCAGTGCTTCCAATTCAGTTTCACGTCCTCCCAGCACTATGCCATTCTATCCAGTCCATATCACAGATTTAAAAAGAAAGAAAAAAGGAAAAAAACCAAAACAAGAAAACAAAAAGCATTTCTCTGTCTCCAGGCCTCCCCACATTCACCTCCCTTCCCCACCTGGTGCCACGTGCTCTCTCTGTTAATAATTTCTCCTTCCACCTGGAGAGGTTTCCTTTCCGCATACACAAGCTGAGGTTAATATGCCTCTCCATAGCCAGAGCTGCTCCCACGCAAGCCTGAAATGCACCATCGCTGTCTCCATTTCCTTTTAACTCACGGCAGGAGGATGCTGTCTGGCCTATTTGTGAGGGGCCCGGAGGGGCCTGGGAGGAGGGCGTCGGGGAAGAGGGCACACGCCAACTCCAGCCTGTCTCCCGCTGACACTGAATTGGCACGCTGAGCTTTGCTTCCTGCTGGGCAGACTCTTGCAAGAGCATGTTAGAAATATAGATATGAAGAGATTATCTTTATTTCACTAATTCTTATCAGATATCAGTGTTCCTAGGGAGCATTTGAAACACCTGTGTTTGGTTTTTTAATTATTCTTGGAAATTGTGCGCACCATCATTACAACTTGGTATGTATGGCTTTTGACTGAATGCAGTTTTAGATGAACTATGGCTATTAGTGCATTTGAATCAAGACAGCCAAAGAATAATAAAGTGCTGCAGAACCTCTAAAGTCAGTGAAGACTGGCTTTGAAGCTGGTTGACCTTGTCTTATACTGCTCTTGAACTGGACAGAGAACTGGTAGTCAGATCTCTGACAACACGAGGAGGTATCCTAATCCCCGAGAGGAAAGGAGAAGTGATACTCCTCCTACTACCATGATTTTATGACTGACGTCTACATCTCCTGAGTTCAATTACAAGGTAAGTACTAGAAGCTTAATTCATATTCAGGATGGAAACAAAGGAGCTACACTTTCCCTGAAGCACACCCACAATCTTCAGCTCATCTCTAAATACATCTGTATATTTTATCATGAACATCAGCATAGATAAGATGAGCATTAGGCCCCAGAGTTAACAATCACCAAGGCAAAACTTGGACTCTACACATCTGTCAAATTACCATTCAGCCAAATATTTTCTTGGCTTATTTTTCTCTGATGACAAAAATGCTAAGAGGGATGAATTTGGCACATCTGCACACCTTCATAAGGATATTCTTCCATCACAAATAGGATTTTTCCCCATTTCTTTGTAATAAGCTTTTACTGTGCTACAAATTCTGAGGAACAAATCCACAGTTCATATCACACCAACAATTCAAAGCATTTATTTGCCTCCAAAATGTTCTTGCAACACCAAAACATAGTGTATGAATGCAGAATACTAATTTGACAGAGAAGTAAATGGTCCTTCAAAAACTAGAAGCATTAATTAAATACCAGAATGTCCTAGCCCTGTCATGACTGAATCACAGAGGATGCACGAATGAATATGATCAGTTGGTGACATGCTAGAAAGCTCTTCAGAGATCTGAAAATATCAGTGTAGCCCCCTCCCCAATTCTTTGAAGGTAATTTGGCTCTGAAAGGAAATTCTAGAAGAAAGTCAGGGTCTGCCCTGTTATTTGGTGGCATCAGGACATCATCTCCAAAATCCCTTTGTACAACAGAATCTCTCTTTACCGGATTGCTCTCTCACCCTAACAAACAGAGAAAAGCAAACTGCCACCCTACAACTCGCTGAAAGCGAGAAAAGAAAGGAAATGCTACTGGCTTTGTGAAGTCTATTAATGACCTTCCCACAGCAATCTAATTAACAGAGAGAGTGCACTGGTATTGCACTGCAAGCCCCAGTCCCCAAGCCCAAGCATGTCAGATCTTGACATGAACATTTTGGGAGCTCTGATAGCTGAATATCCTTCATTTCAATTAATACTGGGAATACTTGTGTGACTGAACGCAGCTTTGCTTTGCAATATGCAGCAATCCTCAGCAAGCAGTTCGTCTCGCACAGATTATGTGGCAGCGATGGAGTTGCACCTGGGAGAACACTGAGTGAAGATTTTGGGGACCTTTGCAGAGCTCTGAAAGCTTCCCAGACTTTTCTCTGTGATGAAGAAACTCAGACTTCACTGCACAGTAACTGTTACCAGTGAGTATCTATCTGCTGTGGACCAAGACAGGGCTTTCCTGACAACCTTATGTGAAAGGAAAAGCTTATTCTCTGTGATCTACAGTTGCCTACAGTTCTCTATGCAGCAATTTCAAAAAGAAGTTGACAATGATGGCTCTTTTTTAGTTACTATAGATGATGGTGGTTTGTTGATAAACATACTGAAGCATCAAATACATAAGAAGGGTGATACATTTTAAACACTGTTTTAGTTTTTCTCTCTTTACTAAACTCAGTGGGGTTTTTACTGTTCCGTGTCCAAGCTTGCCTGTTTGCTAAAAGTAGAGTAGCCCAAATAGAAGCAGAAGAACCAAATATAGACATCACAACCCATCACTCTCCATCTTCCAGCAGTCCTAGAGCACGCACAGCACGTGAGAGTTAAAAGTGAGTAAATGAAATGCTATAAGCTCCTGGTTCCTTAAAAACACCAACCCAACAACAAACAAGCAGCTGAACAGTACTTGAGTGAAATGCCACACTATTGCTTTAAAACAAAAAAAAACCCAAAGTTTTCTGTGGTTGCCTGTGTTACTAACATCTTCCCAGCACACAGGTGGACTCTGATCATTTCTCTTCAAGATAGAAATAATGCTTAAAATCAATTGTCGGCAGAAACACAAGGCACTTCTAAGAAGGAATTATAGACGTTTCAGGGGATAAATTGTCTAGCTGCCTGAGCGTTTCGATTTACTTGTCCATCTGTATTGAATAAAACCTCACCAGTAACATTTCTGAGCCACCCAGTGCAACTGTGCATTCAGCTACCTCATTCCACAAGGCCTCTGCTTGCTAGGGACGGTGTGTTCCAAGGGACACAGAGTCCTGCCGATCCGCAGTGAGCCATCTGGTCCTCGGTACTGGCGTATTTGCAGAGAGAGTGCTCAAAGGAGCAGTGGGGAGGAGCTGAGCTGGCTGCCTGCAAACCCGCAGGCTGCAGTAACCGTGAGACAAGCTGAACGATCACTATTTAATCACGTATTGACCACCGTACTGTCACAGAGACGTGTCGCACACTTTAGGATCCAGGTCCCTGCTATGGTAATGTCATAAGAGAAACTTTTTTGTAATGCAGACCAAAGCCTACCCCCCCAGCTGGTCTCCCCACACACCGAGAACCTGGACCCGAGCCTGAGAACAGGCCCACTTTGGTTCCCCCGCTTCCACAAGAAGCTCCTCTTTAAATCACACGACAAACATTACATGACACTGATTTTGAAGGAGTGCTGACAGTAGGCTCCCTTTGTTCACACTTAGCTAGCTAAATAAGTAATACTTCTCACACACTATCTATTTCACTGAGTATACCTTTGAAAATTAAGGTGATGAGACATTTAAATGCAGATTGTGTTTAGGCACCCTCTAAAGAGGAATCACTCTAGCTGTACACAGAGATCAAGGAAATCACCAACAGATGTGGACTGCTATGTTACCTGCTAGCCAAAGGCTACGCAATTTTGCTCTCAGCATCTAAGAGTATCTGGCAAATTATTATATTTCAGAAGTCAATGCATTCAGCTATAGACACGTGATTTAAGAAAACTGTCCATAAAGAGTGAATCTAACTTCAACAATCCTCAAGGAATTAAAGACAGTATTTCTATAAACATCAGATTAGTTCATGGTGAACTTGAATCTGAAGCTTGAAGTGGTCTTCACTTCTAAAGTTGGAGTTAAACTATCAAGAACCAAGCCTAAAATGATCCTGCCCTATTCAGTTACATAAACTTGCATTAAGCCAAAAAATTGCTAGTTTAAGATACAAAGGAGAAACTCATTTGCTGATGAAAGAGAAAGATAAAATCATTTTCTCTAGAAAGAAGAAAAGACAGCAAAACAGACCCAAGCTCTGCTGCTGTATAATGCACCTTGGTAAGATTTTGAAAGGTAATTGACATCTTAAGAAATAGCAGGAGTGTCAAAATTTGAGTTTCCCATTAACTTCCTATTAAGTAGATTCCCACTCTATCAGTTATCACTTAAAGAATTACATCAACAAAATTTCTTAACCCTAATTCACAGTAACAGAAGCCTCTCTACTAATCTACTGTACTGCTGTAACAGAGTAATATTTATTTAAACAATAAGAAAACTCTATTCTTCATTGCAGTTACTGTTCAAGAAACAAGGTGTATTTTTTTATTTAAAAATAATCCTGTTAACTTTATGAATTTTATCTTTTCTCTTGGGCTGCATGTTCAACCCACAGTCTGAAATCTGGACTTCTGATCCTTGAAAAGGTTTTAGAACTACATCAAATTCTCATATACTTACTGCAATGAAGAAAATTTCATCTCCATAAGGCAGAGATGGCAAGAGTGAACTGTAAGCTGGCTGGGCATAGATCTTTGTTTTAATTATGATCTTGTAATGGAGCACTAAGGACTAAATTTTTGCAATTAATAAGTTTTTGGTATTTAATAAATGTTGTAAGTGCATAAATAAGATCGCACTAATGGCCCATCTTTAAATGGCACTTGCAATGTGATAAAAGACTCTGCTGTGCACATACGTAAGTTCTGTGTTTGTGTGTGTATGTATAAATACATACATAGAGAGATGGCTTTTCCTAGAAAGCACTGACAACTTCAGTCCTACTTTTCAACTACCAGTAAACCCTCAACATCATAAATTAAAATAAAATGCCTTCCTTTGGCATTAAGACAAATTTGATTTTTCGCCATCTGAGCTAGAAGATAGAAATCGAATCACAGATGCAACGCTTTTTCTTATTCGATCTGGTTATGAGTTCCATAGCAGACACACACACACAGTGCAACCCTTACGCTAAGGAGCTGCAGGTCCCCGCAGCGCACACACAAAACCAGGGTTTTGCCCCACGTTCGTTCCAGCCTGGCACCATGGACTGAGCAGCCACGAGCAGCCGTGGCACCAAGGGTGTCTCTGGACTGCACCTTCCAGTTCGGTATCACCTGAAAAGAAACTTGCTTGCGCACTGGGAGATTGCTCCAACGTGAAGCAAAGCACAGCACTGGTGATCGGTGGGGGAGAGATTGCTTCAAAAATGCACCCGATTCAAACTCAAGTGTTATAACAAGCACACCCTCAACCCCCAGCCAGGCCAAGCACACTGCTGCCACCGGCATCCCCTTCCCAAACTAAGCAAGAGTCATTTAAAAACAATCAGTGTGCCGCTTCTGCCTCTTCTGTTAACAGGACCATACAGGACCACATTGCTCTTAAGATTTGAAGACTTCATTCAATATCCATATTATTTTCACTTGATGGCATTCACTTATAACCATTTTTCTTACGTTAGCTTTGCTTTTTATCTTCAAAGGCTCTTTGATGTTCATTCTTTGATTCATTCACACCAGCCAACGTTTATTTTCCAAGTCACCCTGCCTTTGTTATTCTAGGGACCACCTTTATGCCTATTTCAGCATAAATTCCTCTTTTTCACATGCAGGCATGTGGAATGGTGCACAGTATTTGAGATGAACCAGTGACATTCACCGGCATTACTGGCTCTACTGCAAACTGCTTGTCTGATGCCTTTTAGAATTGCGTTTGCCTTTTTAAGGGCAACATGATACGGGCAGCTCCTAACTGCTGTGTGAACAACTAGATGTGGATCCTTGTCAATCATTTCTGATCAATGAGCTCCCATGATATGGGATAAATTCTGCTTATACATTACTGAATATTTAGCCTTACACTGTCATGTTAAATTCCATCTGATTTGTATCACTATCTTCCAGGAGACCCATTTCTTCCTGAAAAACACAGTTTTTCCCCTTTACTGACAATACCTTCAACACTGTATCAACAGCAAACTTTCTCAATGTTACCTTTTACTGATGCTACCAATACAAGAACAGTTCCATGAATCCTTGAAATGAGACTAGCTAATGCCTTCTAGCAAACCTCCTCTGGTCCTTTTCAGCATGACCTCTTGCCACCTTCATTTTAACCATTTTCTTCTCTCATTTATTCAATTTCGATTACTCGCACTAATCATCATCTCCTCTACTTCAAGTAGTTGTCTCCAAGTATTGCATTAATAACCTGCAAAGAGACCAGATCTACCATGTTTTCCGAATTGGAAAATCAAAACTACTTCTGTTCTGAAAATAATGGCTTCACACCTAAATTTGATGAAAATGTCCTCATCGACCTCTAATTTGCCTTTTCCACTAAAATATTGAAGTATGCTCAGACACTAATGAAAATCAAGAAGTTTTTAAGGAATTACACATACTTTTTTCTTCTTTCACTGACAAAACTCAGTTTCATATTTTCCATACTCTTAGACAGCGATAATGCAATTTCCACCTTACAAAAACTACTGCAACTTACTCTTCCACAGAAAAACCTTGAATAATTGCTATTAAAAGAATAACTTAAATTACTGAAGGATAGGGAGAATTTGTCAAAGCAAAAGAAATTTGCATCGCCTTATTGTGCCCATTTGACTTCCCCAATTTTATTGCTTTATTGATGCCCAGCATACACATCTGCAACACAGCAAGAAGCGTTCTTTGTTTTTGCTGCCATAGCTGACAAAAGCTATCAAGAGACATAAGCATTTTCAGCAGAGCTTTATCTTGTACTCCCATGTTCCCGTGTTGTGACACTTCTGGGAACAACCACGACATTTTGTTCGGATTAGAATCATTTCGCTTCTTTTAAGTAGCGCTGAATTGTATGGTGTGATGTTTTTTTCCTTCTTCATTTTAGTACAGCCATGCCAGACAGCGTCTTGTTTATTATGAAGTAGCATTTCCCTTCTAGGCTATTTCCTATGGTGATAATAGAACAGTTTTTCAAGTTACCCATGGAAATATTGTACGATATCAAGAACAATTCAAATAATTGCTTAAACGCATAGATTTGGAATTGTATTTCCACTTCTCCCGAGGCTATGAAAAGAACAGAAGCCCCTTTCACTCTGGGGAGGGGAAGGGGCTTGTACAGATTTACCTCAACAGACATCTCTATTTTCATCATCAACAACAACAAAGGGCAGAGAAAAAGAGGCAGATAAGTATGAGGAAGTCCCTTAAGGAGGGCTTGCAGATGTTCTGTTTTAGTCAGCTTTGTCTCTGCCTTGCTTTGAACTCCCGCTTCGCTCGCAGAATCGTATCTCAAGCGGCCAAGGACAGAAGTCCTGCAGGCGCGGCTGCAGCGCTCCGGAAGCGCCCCCGGCCTCCGAGCTCGCCAGCGGGCTTCCTCTCCTCCCAGTAGGGAAACGTTGCTGTTCTTCCTTTTGCCTCACAGACTTTGAGGGAAATTAAGGTAAGTAATTACTCTAAAAGATACAAGCCATGACCCAAAGAGCTCCACTCGTGTTCTCAGTCTTTCACAGTAGATGAAAATACCATTTTGTGTTAGTACCAGTTCTAAAACGCGCTACATTACCACTGCTGTAGTCATGACGGTCTAGAGACATAAACAATAGAAGAGTATGAGTAGAATTAGTATGTTTGGCAGGTTTCTACAGTCAAAAACTGGAGATTTTAGGTCCCTCCTCTGGTCTGAAAAATACACACACATTACAGTGTTTTTTTTTTTTTTTTTTTTTTTTTTTTTTTTTAAACAAACAACAACAAAAAAAGAAAACCTCTGTAATATGTGCCTAAGGATAACACTGGGAAACACAAATGCCAATATGCACTAAACAAGAGATAATTAAAGCTACTGAAGATATAACTAAGAGGGGGTGTTTTAAAGGCCAGAAACAAACAGAAAAAAAGGAAATATGATGATCTCTGATGGGTGAGAACATGACTTGGCATAACACTGATTTGCCACTGTACATTGTTTCACGATGAGATGAATCATTTAAAATACCATTGCCTGGAGGATTTCATTTTTCCTTAATCTCGACAGAAAGCTGCATGCAGACACAAGTGGCAGATTCAGAGCAGCGCAGTTTATAAAGATCAGTGGTTAGAACGACTGTGTTCCTGTTAAGGTTGTTAATTCACATTCGATTCTTCTCACACTTCAGGGGTTTTGTTTTTGTTTTGAGGCTTTTTTTCTTAAGCTTCTTTCATGTTCATTTGTTCTCATATTTCTTAACTTGCTAACCATGCAAGATATTTCTCTTGGGCTTCCGGAGAGATAAGTGAGTTATATTTGCAAGTACTCAGACGCCCAAGAGGTAACTTGGAATACTGTAAGCAGTAACTTCAGCTGAAAGAGTTTTTTCTCCCCATCCCTCCTTCGCCCACCAGCAGAGATTGCACACAGGACGAGTCTTGTTAATCTTTCCTGTAGATGGCTGTGCAACCTGTTCTCTCCCATAAACAAACAGCATAGATTCAGAGGGGTCTTATGCCCCTGTGATTCAGGGAGTAATGAAGTCTTTCCTTCTCCTGACACCCTATTTATTTTCATCTGCCCCAAAATTGGGGTCAGATAATACCAAAGTTGATACCATATCCAGGCTGGGCTGAAGGCTTCTGCTGAAGTTAAATGCACACGGGGCTATCCAACATCACACCGGCCTGGGAGATGAGATAACGCGAAATGATGTAATGCATCAGGGGAAGAAAGGAAAACTTCAAGATCGACCATCTGCTGACAAGCCCGATGACAACAATCCCATCACAAAACAATATTACAGATAAAAGTGGAAAGGGCTGCCACGCACTATATACTGTGTACCTGGTGATCACAGCAGTCTGTCTACTCAAACCCTCTTCTGCAAACCTTCTTTGAAAGGCTGGGAAATTAGTCTTCATTTTGTGCTTCTATAAGCATTTGTTTTATCATTATTGACATAAAATGTAAAAAGCTAAATGTACAGATAAAGAGAGAAATACCTAATGAGGCTATCTGCCATGGTGAGAGACAAATTCCTAACTCATGAAAGAAATATTGAATAGTAACTTCAAGAACTCTCTCCTTTTCAAGTGCTGCTTAATAGCCATATTTTATGGCAGCTCCATTCACCAATGCATTTATTAGAAAAATATATTTTTATTGCTAGGTACTACTTATATGATAAATAAGAAAGCTTAACAGAATCAATAATGAATTACAAAACAGCTGTCTTACTTTACTTAAACTGGACTGCATTATGGCCATGCTCCTTCTCACTTTGGCTTCAATTCATCATGGTACTTAGCCTAAATTTAAGGACATGATTTGTGGCACTGGCTTAAGTAGATCTTGTAGTCAGACACATGCTACTGCTTAGGTACTTACAGTCAGACGTAAACTCATACCTCTAATGGGAACCTGTTTGTAAATGGGAATGTCATGCCATACCGTACCTTGAGGACATACAACATTCTGGATCCAACACCATTATTTTGTTGGCTTTTTAAATGGTTTTATACAGTGCTTAGCTAAAAGCCACTTAATCCAGAAGTTAGAAAAAGGCAATAACCCTGGAGGCTGCGCTACTAAAGGCTATAAACATTTCTGAGGTAGAAAGTCATCTTTAGCCCTAGGGAGTGGACTCTAAAGGGCTGAGGGGGATTTTATTAGCATCTTTAATTAAGCATTTATTTGAGTCCTTTATTTGGCACCGTATCAATTTGTCATTAGTCCTTTTGTTATTTAATTAGTGTGCTTAATTACTGTAAATACTATTAGGGCTAAATCCTGCAAGTTGCTGAGAAATCTCACAACTCCTAGGGACTTCAGTTAAAATACAAAACATTTTCCATGTCCCGCAAGCCACAGACAGTTGCTATCTGAGGTACTGCTTATGACAATCATAATGATAGCACAAGCAGCAGCTATGGTTCTGGAGAGACCCAAGTATTGAGTATCAAAAATAAGTTTTAGAGGTACAAGGGGCAACCTGACCACGTTGTCAATGGAAATTTTCATCTGACTTCATTCGCGTGATGATTTTGTCCCTACAAATTAAGCATTTGGAAAAAGAATAAAAAGTCTGACTTTCTAGTTCTGAGAGAAAAATCATAGAAACTTTACTCAAATTCTTCACTGAAATAAGACATTGTATACTAGCTCACAGGACAATATGCTTAAGCATATATGTACTGTAGTTAGCATTATTCAGAGAATGCAGTGATAATTTTTTCAGTCTTGATCCCCTTGATTTTTTTTCAGTACACCATCCAGTCTAAAAGATAAACCAAAGAATCAGTGGTAAGACCATAGGAACACTGCCTCTGTCTCCATTTTTGTTATTCTTTCTTCTCCCCCACCACCTGGTCTTTCATCTTTGGGCCTATAGAACAGTGATTGGGAAAGGCCTCAGAAGGAAAAAGGTAGCTAGTGCTTTGAAACACGGAAAAAAAATCCATAAGAGAAAATAGCACCAAGAGAAAAATAAAGCTGAATAACTCATTCCCCAGAAAGATAAATATAGTTTTGGATTAACAAATATACCCAATGAATTTGAAAAAATAATTAACAGAAAATTGTCAGTAGAATTTCTTGAAAGGTAGAATTTCACTGCAACATTTTTAAAATAAAGGCTTATATTTTTGTTTTGTTCTGATGTTTCATTTTAAGGAAAAACAAAATCCCAAAGTAAAACAAAGCAAGCAACACGATATTTTATTTAACTCAAGATTGTTTTTGTTTTCTTTTTGGTTCAGTCAAAAAAAAAAGATAGAGAAAATGTTCTTTCAGAGTGATCAAAAAAATCTTTTCCTCCTCCATGGGTTTTTCTTTCCTAAGCTACTGAACCAAGAAGTATATATTCCACACAGCTCTCCCCATCACTGCTCTGCTGAGGTTCTTGGCAAAGCGCAGGGAATGAGAGGAGAGGTGATGCACAGACAGTATCCAAACTGTTGAGAGGGCAGAGAAGGGACTTTGGTTCAGGCATAGCTGGAAGGAAGGAAAGATCACAGAAAGCATGATTCAAAGCCAAATAAAGTCAGTGGGAGATTCTCTGTCGACTTCAGCGGGCGTTGAATCCACACCAAGCCGACAGCGAGGAATGAAAAATGAACAATGGGGCATGAGGAAGAGAAGGACAGAGAGTGATGTGGAACGGGGGGAAACACCATCTGTTCCACTTGCTGCAGCTCTAGGAAAGCAAGGATATGCTTTTGGCTGTCAACACAAGCTAAACATCCCCTCTAACTTTGTGCAACATAAGACTGAACGCCTCAGGGAGATGAAGGCTTTTTTCAGCTGATGCTAACAACATGCTTGCCCAAGGGGGCCCACTTGCTGGGGAAGGAGCTCCTATATATGCAGCACCAGTTTTCCATGCATCTACTATAAAACACGTAATCTAAAAGCTTTCACAGAGTTAAACAGACCAAGCAGATGGACAGGGAAATTAAAAGAAATTGGCAAGGTAGAAAAGATAAATGGTCAGCCGAGATTTGAAATGAAGAAGAGAGTCAATGAGGCAGAGAGCCACAGTGAAGCTATTCCAGATGGTATGGGCTGCGGAAGAGAAGGCGTTCAAAACACTGCTGAAAAACAGACCAAGAAAAAGGCTCATCAGCAAGGAGTGCATGGACTGTGAATCCCAGTGATGAGGTTTGGATCAGAAAAGAGGTCACATTTCAAGAGAAAGACCACAGTGACTCAAGAAGGGTCCAAGCTGCTTCTCCCAGACTAACACCTCAGCATATACATCACATTGGCCATTTTCTGCCCTCAGCAAATCTGCTTGCTACATCACCTGTTCCTCATGAATCCATGGACTGTATCTTTCTGTATGGGAGAAGCAGAGAAAGTCTGAAAAGTCCAAACAACTCTGAATAATGGGATTGTTTAAAACTCAGCCAGCATTAAAATCCAGATCCAGCTCTGCAAGTTCTCCCCATCTGGATCTGAATCCCCTTGGTCTGGAGAGGTTTTCTTCTTTGGCCAAACAGCAAATTGGCCAAACTCACACTATTTCTTGCTCTATGTTGGCAGAATGATGTAAAATTGAAGCACAAACAGTGTACATTGGTAAGCATCTTCCACTTACCAATGATTTATCAACTGGGTTCAGCAACTGTTGCTCCTAAACTTTTTTTTTTTTGGGGGGGGGGGGGCAGGGGGGGCAATCACTTAAGTAACACTACAGGAACGAGAGATTGAGAGATCAGGGTCTACATCTTATTTTTAACACTATTTTTAGAGGTAATCTTACGGTCAAGGGTTATTATGCCTAAGCCTGTTGCATCCACTGCACAATTTTACAGCTCCATTTTGTGGTAAGATCTCTGTAACTGAACCTTCAACATCAATTTCCTTGATTATAAGTCTGTGTCACTGAATAAATGGCCATCAAAAGCCTCTCCTCCTACTTCTGATTTCCTGAACTTCAAAATGGAATATTAAGTGCCATTTAGTCACTGACAGCAGCAATATCCCATTTATCAGCCTATTAGGTACAGTAAGTAACGCTAATGGGGGTGAATGTAAAATAACAAAAGTTTAGCACTGATGTTTCTTTCACCCTGCTGAAAGGCTTAATTCACTAATTACCGACCATGCCTCATTTAGTAGCCCAGCCAAAGGATAAGGAACAGGTTATTCAGAGGATTTCAGAGCAATAAATTAAGCACCTAGTGTTACTTTATTATTATTATTATTCATTTTATCTTTTTGCATAGTCTAACAGCCAAGTTTCACTGCAGGGAGATCTCTTCCAGGACCTTCACACAAGAATCTGAAGATTTTTCTTGAGCACTAAATTTAGCTACAAGTATCTAGGATAACAACCTGTCACTCCTCAAACCTTGAAGTTGCTGTGAAACCTCCCGTTTCCATTCAGTCTGATGAACTACTGCTTTGGTGAAGATGGCAGCAACACTAAACCTTTGCAAGCCATTCCACAATACCTACTGAATATGGGGTCGTCTTTTTACGCAGTTTTCCTCAGAAGAAAACCGCACAAGTATCCTGAAGAGGTCCTGTGCTAGGCACAGAAGAATATGTTGGAGTTGCTGATGAGATTATTAGATACTGCAAAACATCTGCTAATTTGAAATAAAAGATCTAATTTACATGTGACTTAAGTTCGGCTGTTCAGGTATAATGAGGAAAGGATACTGCTACATATCTGAGTTTACCGTCCTGGTGAACAGAGCTATAGTTTAGGCAGAATACTGAAGCTTGGCTTGTTCCAAACCAGACTGAATCTTGGAGAAAAAAAAATGTGGAAAATGGGAGCCATCTAAAATATTTTGGGTTTCATAACACTTTACCTTTTCAATTTTGCATTAAGTATTACACAAGTTGAAAAAAATGATATATAAAAGTGTCTCATGACAACAAAATATTGATATACTTCATTCTGACAATATTGAAACAAAGAGCTCTAACAGAAATTTTTATAAACAGAGGATTTCATTGAAATCAATATCATTTCACAAGGTGTTTTTCATTTCAGAACTGCATTTTCCAAAGGGAATCAAAGGAATTTTCTTTTCCAGTTAACTCTACTTCAACTACAGGATTCCGATATCCTTGCCTCAAGACTCATCCCATTGACCTGTACCACTACATTTTTCTGTACCATCAGGAAACAGTGGGAGAAGACCCTTCTGTCTCTGGGATTCCTAAAAGCCTGAACTCTGTAGCCTATCAAACCCTAAAGGTCTCGGCAGGCTCAGTGGAAAGTGTAGCTGAACTAAAAATGTTTATATACCACAGGAGAATTGGACAAAAACTCTGTGCATCTGCTTTGTGGCAAGTTCTTCCTATTTCACTCATCTACAGTGAAAGAAGTGAAGATCTACAGTAGTATTTTAGCAGTTCGGCTCGGAAAGGCATTTTCGAATCAATTCTACCAACTGAGACCACTCTGTGGAATGAACCAAAATGACGACAGTCCACACGAATCCGATTGCTTCCAGATTGAGCTAAACTGGAAGAACTACTTCAGGTTTGCATCCAGTATGCTCCAGTCATTAGTGGGCACAGAGTTTGCGGGGCTGGGCTAGAACCAATGTGAAGTAAAACCCCTGCATACAAACACCACAGATTTTGGCTTCTCAGCCACATTTGTTTTGCTGTACATCTCTCCACCTATGGCTGCAGTATTTGCTAGCGTAGACGTAAGCTTATGTGCACTAAGTCCAAGTATTAAATACATATACTTGCTGGCAATACGACAGCAGAGAGCCAAGACAGCAGGGAGATGCATCGTTTCCTGGAAAAAAAAACCCTACCTAACTGCAACAACCCTAAAGACTAAAGATAAAATAGAAACATTAATAACTAAATGACTTCACCAGTGCATCCAGTGCTACCACAGGACGGAGAGGGTAAGTACCAGCCTTTGACCTGGCACAGTACGGCACCAGAGACCTGGTGTTTTGAACTGCAGATTTGCTCTCACCTCTAGTTCTCCAGTTTAATCACACAGATTTCTGGAAGATCAATTTACTGCAGACACAGTTTACAGGCTCCAGAAAAAAGTTAAATATTTAAGTTCCTTTTTGGCCAGAAACAATAGAAATCAATTACAATAAAAAAAATGCCCGAATAAGCCTGATCCAACAAGAAAACTCAGTAGGGCTGTGGATCAGGCCCAAATTGTAAACTTTTCACCTCAGAGTATTGGATTCTTCGAGCAAAAGCAATTTATATCAGACTAATTCCATTCCTTTTATACAAATACATGGATGATGTATCAGTGCTTCTGTGAGATTTTAACAAGATTGTCATACAAAGTTACACTTACCCTTTCACTATTTTTGTCTGTAATTCCACAGTAACAAATTAAAGAATAACATTTTTCCCTCTTTCCATTGCCAGTGAGAAAAAGACATCATCTTACAGATTATATGTGCATGTGTAAGAGTTGCATCTATATGTTGTTTTAAAATTAGCAAAAAGAAATATGTGCAGAAAAATGAAGGTGTTACTGTAGTATTATTCTGCTAATAAATATGGATAATAGAGGAAAATTGGCACACAGCAGCAGCAAAAATAGAAATATTGAAGACTGCAAAGGAAACAGAGCCCCATGCTGTGATTCTGATTGCTCATCATTAAATCGGCCTTCAAAGGCAAGAAAGTTATCGGAACAATATTAACAGTAAAGCACACCTTCAATAAATAAGTGCTATAAGAGTACAATAAGAAAAACCAACTTCAACAACACGCTGAAGTAGACGAAAAGCAGTTAAATGCTAGAAAGACAGGCAGAGATTACTAACCCACATGTAGCAGCTATTCAGAAAGGATTTTTGTAGCATCAGCCTATAATCATACAGTCCTCCCTAAGGGACATAGCATCATGTTCTTTAAAGCTTTGCTCTTTCTCATCCTAAATAACTTTCTCTCTCTCTCTCTCTCTCAACACCTTTCAGGTACTGAAGAGCTTATAATTTTGCTGAAGTCAACTGCACAGCAAGTTCCTGACACACCTGGCGATTAATCCGGTAATGTGATGCGATAGGATATTTCAAAGTCTCTACAAAACAAGAGAACTCCGGTTGTCCTAATTCCTAGCTTTATCCCTTCTATCCTTAGCTTTTCTTTACGGAGCATACCAAGAACTCCTGCAAATTTTGATTTACGGTGAAGACTACCACGATCCAACAAAACGGCCGGCTCAAACGCCGACCGAAGCGCCGACCGAAGCGCCTCTCTCGCGGAAGGCGGCGAGGTTCACGAGCAGCGCTCGCAGCCCTGCCGAGCGCCGCCCCCGGCCCGCGGGCCGCCGGCTGGGAGGCGCGACGCTCCGCGGGAAGCGGCCGGGACGCGAGGCCGCGGCCACGAGGCTCCTGCAGCCCTGGCGGAGGGGCGCAAGGAAGGCAGCTCGCCCAAACCAACGCTGCGCCGGCGGCTCGCGTCGGAGCTTCCGCCTCGACCGACTCCTCGCCCCGATTTTGCGGGTCAAACAAGGAGAAGGAAAATACCCCCCTACAGAAAGGCCGCACAGGAAAGACGAGCGTGTACAAACCTTAAAAACTAAGCTCCTACAGAAAAGATTACGCGTGTAATTCAGTAGTTCAGGGAGCAGGTCTACCCTTCGCCTCCCAGCTTGGGGGCGAATCCACATTGCGTCCGTTTTCTCACCTCCCGAGTAACACAGTGTTTTTTAACATTCAGTTAATTGCAGACTCGTGAAGCTCGGCTGTTTGGCCTTACGGATTCTATCACAGTTCAGCAAAAAGAAAACTCCGTATCCATTTCCCTGCTGAAGTTGTAATTCTTACAAACGTGAGGAGTCTCTTGCTTTTCCTTCACGTATTTAAAGGGGAGGGAGAGAGCTGTCCTACAGCTATATACAATATGTATGTGTGTATATTTATATATTTATACACACACACACGTGTGTATGTATATTTTATATATATATATATATATATATATACACACACACACACTCTAAATACTGTATATTTACAGCACAAATTTGCTTTTTATTTTCCTATACCACTCCTTCCCAGAAGGAAGTAGGCAGAGTCTACTTGTAGGCAGAGTCCCTCACTTAGTTTCCAGGCACATATTCTAGATCCTGGCATCTATTTGGCTCCCAGGCATACAGTGTAGCTAAGCACAAGACTCCTTCTCATAAGCAAACATAAAGGAGAGCACATCAATCCAATTAATAAACCCAGGCACATTACAGAGAGGTATTGTATACTGCAATTTCACTTTTAAGAAGAAAAGCTTATAAAAGATTAAGATTTCTTATATGTTTTTTCTTTGACTAGAAAAGGAATGGTAATATCCTCCACATGCAATCCTGACCTGTTTAAATTTGCTGATTAGCTTCTATAGAAATTCAAGGAACAAGCGCTTCAGTCAGTTCATATTGGTTCAGGAAAGGCCACCGTAGCTAATTCTACAATTCAGTGTAACATAAATTATAAATACTTTAAGTAACTTTAAAAAAAGTTTTGTTTTTTCTTTTTGATTCCCTGCTTCTTTATATGGTGTGACCACTGGGTCACATCATAGATAGTTAAGCTAAGATGGTTTAAGCTATTTAATCCTCAGTGAAACAAAGATTTCAGTCCAGATACCAAGAAGCTAAAGTGAATGTAGAGTTGTTTTTTTTTTCCTTGCTTTATACAGAAGAGATCTGTAATTCATTGCTTTCTCCACTGGAAATTCAAAAATATGTTATTTAAGAAATCTGACAGTTCACACTTAAACAGCAGTAGGTAGGATAGCTCTTGACACTGTAATTAGAATGCTTTTAGTGGAAAAAATATCAAGTAAATCAAAAAAGCTACTTTCATTTAAAAAATAAAACTATTTCTAAGCTGAGGATTGTGGTTACTTCATTTATTTGGGTTTTTTTTCTCCAATGCCCAAAAAAAGAAGGCTAATAGAGGTTATTAATTTTGATATTGTCATAAAAACCAATGTTTCATAGTATCTAATGAATATGAATACATATAATTTTTTGCTCTTCCAGAGCATTTACCAAGTTCCATTTCAAAGTACTTAAATATTGCACTATAAACCCTACAACAATACTGTTTTCAACGCTGCATATTACCAGTTAACTTAACCGCTAGGAAAAGTGTCTGAGGCAGAGAGATGCAAAGGTTGAGAGGACAGGACTCATTAGTGCTTCTGAAGGAGTAAGCAATATTGCATTCTAGTTCGAAAAAGTTGACCAAAGTTGTTAACAAGGGGACAAAATCCAGTCATCGATTTCTACAGCCTCACATGTCATAAACCGTATTCATAACGATATCGTTGTTCAAGATCATCTGAGTTGTGAGAGTACAAGAAAGCCGCCTTCGGTAACGAACGACGCGCCAGTATGCGTCATTCCAGTTCATTCAGAGCGTAACACTTTATTCTAGAAATTCAGCTCCTCTGTTCCCCCACCTGCAGGTAACGTTGCGGAAACGAATGGGATCTTTCACATCAGAAAGGGAGCAGAATCCAGCTCACAGTAATTAGAAGATTTTTTTTTCTCTTGTTTCAGCCTTGCACCATATGCTTCCCTTGCAGCAAAGGAGCAACTGAACAGTAGCAGCCTTTGCCTGCGCTCACCCACAAAAATCCCCTCATCGCAGGGGGCCTGCGCCTTGAAGGACTCACCTCTATCACCCGAAATGCCAAACTGCCGTAACTTTGCCTGCTCTGTGCCCTCTCCTTAGGGCTGTGGCCGTTCCTGACCTGGCCTCCTTCTGAGAGGCCTTCAGACGATTTCTACAAAGCACGTCTCCGAAAACAGGGCAACGGGAGATGGGACTTGGAAATGTTAGAATAGATTTGTTTTCAGATTAAAAAAAACAATTAAAATAACAGATCATATTTTGTATTTTACCTGGTTTGGAAAAAACGACTAAACTTTTTTTCTGTTCTACATTACTTGGTCATGAGACAATAAACTTCAGCCAAAATGCAAAGCAAGCATCCCTCTTTCTCTCTCCTCATCCACAGGCATGTGTGCACCCACTTGTGTGCATCCAATATAGACAGCCTGAGAACAGGCTTATATGCATATATTTTCACTAATGAAACCTTATGCTACTTTGTTACTTATTGCAGAAATGACACAATACCTTCTCTAAAACCAGTTATCTCGCTTTAAATTTTTCAGCCAGAAAATGGAAGCATTCTGACAAAAGTTTGCAAGAATGCACATGAACATTAGGAAGCTAACACACTGCAAATAAATGTTTACTAACTTAAGCCCAGAAGCACATCACTGAGAGATATCAATCTATCTTATTGCATAAAATGAGTACACCACTACCTTAGCAGAACGAGCAAAGCTCCTACCTTCATTTTGTAGACCATCTCCTTAAAGACTCAGTGTTTTGTTTTTTTAACCAAATACCTGCTCTTTAAGCAGAAAGACAGAATGCTAGCCCCTTCCTCTAAGAAAAGATCCACCATGTACGAACAGGTGAAATACTATTACTAAAATTATATGTTGTATTGCAATAACAGCAACCTAACCTAGGAAATGCATGCAAGATGCTGTACATACGCATAAAAATATTTACTCATTGCTTGAAAGACAAACATGCAAATACTTCCACTGCATCAGAATTCCCCAGGGCAGAGGGCTGGCCCAAAGCTAACACACACATTGCTTATAGCCTACAAAAGCCCTGGGTCTTGGGCTTGCTTTTTGCAAAGTAGCAGCTCTCATTCCAAATGACTGACTTCTAAAAACAGTACTTCTGCCACTCCACTTGCCTGGAGGTGGTCTTGTTAACTTTGAGAAAGAAGATGCTTTTGGTGGGGAAATATTTTATGTGTATGGCTGTATTCACCACTGAGGAGCAAACTACAGAAAGCTCAACGAAAGGAAACAGAAGAGACTTAAATTAGACAAGCTTCTATTGATGAAAATATTATCAAGAGTGAGAGATGATAAAGTGATAAAACTTGAAATCTAGGTTGAAATTATGTCCCTAAGGACAAAATTATATTGAAACAGGCATTGTGGTTATAAACTTTCTGTTAAATTATACAAAACATTAAGCACTAGATGAGGATTCTAAATTGGAAGTGTTTTCAAGAAAAACTTCAGTGAAAGTTATTTTTCACACAGTCTCCTGAGGTGTAATCTATGAGGTGCTAAATAAGGCTTTTTACATAACCTCCGTGTTCTCATAGGCATCACTTCTTTCTAATTAAAGGAAACGGGATCTGTTTAGTCAAAGAAAACTCCAACGAAAGCCTCAGTGGCACAGTTGGCAGTGCTATACGAAGAACCCATTCAAAGAAGCCTGAGAAGAGTGGGAATGGTATTTGAGATTTTGTGGACCAGTTCTTCCCTAGTGCTAATTTCCAAATCCTATCCTACATTCAATGTCTCCTTAATGACACCAGACATCCTAAGCAACTAGTTCATTTAGTTTGGAAGTCATACCAAGCTTTACCTGTATTTGTTATCCCTTCCTATCTACACAGATGCTTTTCACTCCTTGTTTTCATTTCCTCCACAAGCTTAAGGTCTTATTACATCCGTACACTTCAACAAGCCATAGCTTTCTTTTCTATTTGTACAGTCTTTGTAAGCTTTCTGCTGTCATGTAGTATCCTTTTAGGTTGACAAGAGGACTGGAGCCTCTTTGTTTGCAATACAATTTCCAGACTTCAGGAAAATTCAACCCTCCTCCAAGTCACAGAAAGTTAGTTGATTTGTCTTATCACCTAAATACTTCACTTCTCTGTATTTGTTACAATAGAACCTCTTTAAGTGCCCTCATCTCCTTCCTGCTGCACGTGATTTTGCCCCAGATGGATGGGATTGTTAACAATCCATTCCTGTATTATACAGCACAAACCCAAGATCTCTATCTTAATCTTGGTCTTTCCTTAGAAAACTGTATGCCCCAGTACCTGTACTCTGAATCCATCCCCATAATATCTGATTTCACATCATCCACCAGCAATCATTTCTCCTCTTTTTTTGCCTACTCTTCTTGCACTGTTACACAAATATTTCAGTTGTTTCTGAAACCTAGTACGGAAACTTCTCTTATCTTCATCATATCTGCCTCATTTATGACTCAGTTTTTCCCCTGATGCTCAACATTATGCTCCCCAGTGTTCTTTCAGCCATTGCTACATCCTTCCCATTTTGCTCTCTGTACATTTAAGAAATATAAGAAATGCTAAACTCCAACCTCAGAAGGCTAGTAGCCCAGGTATTCAAGTCGAGTCTACCAGTCGGGAGGAATCTTGTTTTGTGAGTGCTTCCCAACAGTCAGACATCCTCAAACTTTCCTCACAGCATCAATCCTTGAGCCACCTGCCCATCTTCATTATCTTGTCATGCATTTGCCCTCCTTCTCTGGGGACTGGACAAAT
This sequence comes from Rhea pennata, assembly GCF_028389875.1. Lineage (NCBI taxonomy): Eukaryota > Metazoa > Chordata > Aves > Rheiformes > Rheidae > Rhea > Rhea pennata. The sequence continues at coordinate 67,708,727 of NC_084666.1, forward strand.
TCCACTGAATATTATGCACATTAAAATAGCACTGACATCTGCCGACAAGGAAGCGTCCTCCACCTTGTGGATGTTACAGCATTTTAAAATGGACCAATGTTTACAGAGAAGGATGTAGGCCTCTTGCAGCCAAAACTTCATTCCTCCAGTGGCCACAGATCCAGCTAAATTAGGCTACTTTCCTCTCTTTCCCAGCTGCTCTTGTGCAATCCTATTCTAGAGCAGTACAGAGACATAAAAATGAAGAAAGAGGCTAGCAGTGACACTACTTGGGGAGGAAAAGGCAGATACAGAACAAGACTCATTTTTCATAATGGACTAACTACAAGTAACATATTTGGTGCTGGAAATGGTACATCTTATAAACACTGTTACCTTCTTGGCCAGCATAACAATATTCTTCTACAGCAGATCTTATAAATGGCTATATAGAATAACTTAATAACCAGCCTCAGGAGAATTCCAATGTAAAATCAGTGCAATTCTTTTCATTTAATTTGAACAAGGCTGGGATTTCATATCTGTTATTTACATGTATTACCTTTCCATTACTAAAGAAAGAAAAGAGGGAGATAAGAAGGTGTTTGGAAAACATTTCTATCAGAGTTGACAGTCTTGGTTGGTGGGCCTGGAAGTTTTCTGAGCTTAGTGACTGTTTTGCAGCTGTTAAACTACTTGCAGATAGAAAACTGTCCCAGCATTCTGCCATTGTAACCTATCTGATGAATACATGGGAGGAGGAGAACATCAGCCCGTAACTACAACGGACACGAAGGCAAGAGCAGTTCTGCCCGCACTCCAAACAGTCATGGGATAATCTAGCTCAAATCCAATAGCTGTGATCATATTAGCAAGATACTACAGCTCAGCAGGATAATTAGCCTAAGTTTAGCACTGTAGTCACATGGCATTTGGTCACCTTGAAGATTAGGCAGAGCATGCAGACATGCTACTCAGGTACCCCAAACTCACTTAAAGTGCATACTTTAACTTCATTAATCAGAAAAGGTACAAGAAGGATGACAAATGATTAGAGATCCATCTCCACATGAAAAAAACTGGAATAGACTAGAACTTTTCAACCGGAAACAGGTTGACTAATAAGACAGAAGTCTGCAGATCTCTGAATGATAGATGGAGGTGGTCTTTAATTTGCTTGTAATATTCCAAAGTAGGGAGCATTCAAACGCATACAAGGAAGCACTTTTCATACAGTTGGTAACTAAACTGTGGAATCTACTGCCACAAATTACTTCAGCAATCAAAAAAGGAATGAGAGAAATGTCAGGAAGACATACAGATTAGTGGTTATAAAATATGAACATCCAAAGGCAACCTCTGCTGCAGGAGCTCAGTAAATCTCTCTGTTGAAAGAAGGAAGACCCAAAAAGGGAAGCATCATTCTATCCTTGCACTGCTAGGTTATTTCTCTAAGCATCTATTTCTGACACTTTTAGAGACAGGAGGCTGGTCTAAACCAATTTGGCAGCTCTTATAGAACACATTTTCACATTTTTTTAAAATGCTTTGCTATGTAAATTATACCAGTTTAGACTTTACATACTGCTATTCTGCATATAACTATAACAAAAAGCTTAGCAGAATAAAGACCTGCACTTCCAAGAGGGTCACACTTACACTGCTTTGCACACCACCTTTAAAGTTGGCTTATTATTTACAGAGAATTCCTCTTCAAACCTTTTGTTTGTTATAAAGCATGTATCTATATATAAAGTGTGGCTGGTAGCAAAATACAGTCACAAACAAATATAAAAAAAATGCCAGCACCCTGTCATGAACTTCATTTGTAGTAATATGTGGTTCCACTGACACACAGCATCTTCTCTCTCACTTAATGAAAAGAAGAAGGTTTCTTTTATCATTTCTGTAACAAGCTTGGAAGAGTGAGGCAGGATTATCTGTTAATGCTCACAGAATTACAATTCTTCCTCCCAAGACAAGATAGAAAAAAGATTTTTGGTCAAATATCATCATCTTGAGTCACTTGCTCAGGTCTGGAGCTGCAGATAATTTTGAAGCCATGTGTTAAGTATCACTAAAAAGTCTACCTTTAGGCTTCTTTCTAATGACTTTGGTAAAATCTGTCATTGGATATGCTTCATTCCTGTAGAAGTCAAATAATCCTGGAAGTCATCAATGAAATCCATAAATTTAACAAGAGACTTTTTAGATATTTAAAAAATAATTAAAGGATCTCATCACAAAAAGCTATTACTATTATTTTCATTTTTCACACATGCTCAAAGTGAGATCTTGAAGTGATTTACTTCTGAGTTTTACAGGAAGAATACATAAAGTATTGTAGATTTCAATATGAAAATAGACATTTCAGGAAAACACACACATGCACACACTAACCAATGTTTAAGGCATGCAAATTCTGACAAAAATAACCCTGCAAGTTTCTGAAGTGGTATTATCCGCTTATTCCATTTGTTTTTACAGAGCCATGAAATAAAATATTTTGTTTCCTTAACAGATGGCTTTTCAAACCTATTGAAAGTGGCAGTGCTATACGGCTGCTCAGTTTCTACTTAGCAGAGCCATTCCTCTTTAAAAATGGGAACGCTGTCTCTATTTTACTAACACCACACACACTAGCATTACACTGATCATTTTCAGTTAGGTAGACGTGGTGTTTACAAGTTGAACGCTGCATATTTCAGGTGCATGGGCCCCATTTGTGATTCAGCCTAATCGTACCACTGAAGAAAGCTGAGTAACTTAACAACACTGGGCCATCATTAAGAAGCTGGACAAAGATTTAATAGCAGAGAATTACTCCCTGACTTAGTAAAAAAAAACTGCGCTTTTACGTGCTATGTTGCCACACTTGTCTCAGTACTAGGAGATATGAATAGTGTTTAGATCTATGGGACTATGTCACCTTCCCCACATAAACAAGTGAGACTCTGAAGAGTCGCACACTTTTATAAGTTCTTGAAGAGTACATAGCAAGAAAATATGAGCTATTCCAGCCTTAAAAAAAAAGTTGTGCTCCAGCTAGTATTTCAAAAAGCAAGCATTTTTCTTTGTATTTACTTCTATCCCTGCAGCTATAATGAATTATTTAAGCTATATCTATACAATGCAGGATTTGTGCTTTTTGTCTATTTTATCGCAGGCTACTTACAAGGGCAAGTGTGCTGAGTCAACACAGGTGTAAATCACTGCAGTTTTATTTTAATCAGTGGAACTAGGCAGACTGACACCTGTCTCAAAGCTGACCCAATATATTTAGCACAGGGGAGATTTTACTGGGTTATTACTAATGGACTTAGTTATTGCTTTCTCTTAAGCAGCGCGGTGGGCAAGGTATGCTTTTTTTCTTCCTCTGCTGCACCCCCAACTCCTCTCCTTTTTTAATAGCAACGTAAAACCAAGAAATTTTCCATACATCGCAATAGTATCTAACCAATCTCTAGTTCAGCGCATACCTCTGGAAAGGACTCTCTAGGTAGGCCTAATCCTGTGAAATATGCTGCAACGTAGAAATCTTCAAGCACTTTCTAAATGACCTGATATAGCTACTTGGCAAAGCACTTCATTACACAGAAATGTCAGCTTGGCTTCTAAAAGCAGCAAAGTTGCATCAGCACTGCCTTCTACTAGGACTAAATGGGTCAGGAAAAGCACCCTACCAAGAAGTCTGTGTGGTTTCTACTTCCAGAGGTCATTGCTTCAGAGCTAAGCAGTACCTCTACAAAGGGCTCTTTCTCTCACTTCAAGACTTGGACCCTCTACTGATGACCCCATGTGTAGCAAAGCATTAAGTCTCACCTAGAATTTAACTGCACTAAAAAAAGCTCTCTCCTGTCTATCTTTGAGCGTGTTCTTAAATGTTCGTTTTCACCGGGTAATAGGGAGTTTTAGTAAATCTGATGCTGTCAAATTCCATGATAGAAATGTGGTAACATTCGAGAGATCCTCTATTAGAGAGAAGAAAAGCATAAGGCTACACTCTGCATTGGCAATTCGCACTGCACTGGAAACAAAGCAGAGGGAAAGCTAACTAGATTGTAGAAGTGGCTGGTTTTTAAAGTCAAAGGTAATCTGCGAGCAAGTGTTGACCCTACCAATACTTCCGTGGCACAAAGAGGTAAAATACATGACCAGGAGACAAGGTGCAAATCAAATGTTGTCACTATTATTGTCTAAGGTCAAAGGAGGCCTTGATTATTACCTAGGCCCTCTAGAAGTCATCCTAAAATAAATTACAAACACGAACTCCTAGTTCCCCTGAGGTGTGAAGTCCCTGTACCTGTCTATGCACACTTTTTAAAGAATACCGTGACACTCAAAATGATGGATACGGATATTCTAACTGATCCAAGTTTGTTAGCCAGTAATACCAGCAACTTCTTGCAAATTCGCAGAAAGTCTTAGCTTTGAGATGAAGAAGCAGGAGTTTGGAGGCACAGTCAGAAAGTGAATCCTGTCTCCATCCAGGCTAATCATTCTGAACTCATCTCATCTGTTCAAGAAGATGGGACCCATAGCATTGCTGCTCATTTGAAATACACTAAAAGATCTCATTTTAACTTGCTATATATTTTAAGGAAAGGTCAGAACAGCTGTCTAGTCATTGTATCAATGAAATGCCTTTAAGTGCCACAAGCAAGCAAAGGTGCAAGAAAAAAAGGCCAAAAAACAGAGGTGCCTATCAATTCCATGCTCTCCGTTTGATGCCATGTCATTAAATGTAGAGGAAAGCTTGAATTCTAGTTATTTAGGAGTCTCAATTCAGAAGAAGCTTTTGGCATCTGAAGAGCAGAGTCAGGTCATGTTCACTGCGAGATGAAAAGGCAGAAAAACATAAATGTTGAATCTTTTTTCTAGACGTTTTCCCTACTGTTAGGAGAGCAAATGTAGTAGTGGAATACTGATATTAAACCTGCATTTTACAAGCTCTGAGTTTACCTGTCGATACATACGTTTCTGTGTATTTCATGACAGTGTTCTTACCAAGTACTGCTGAGAGCTTCAAAACAACATTCAGAGGAATTAAAGTTCAGTTATTCTGCAACTCACATAGCATAAGATTAAACCTAGATTTAGAGCAAGATCCCAAGGGCTACAAGGAAAGGAGCTTGTATGCTGCAGCTAAGACTAATACAGTCATAGTTTATTAATGCAGACAGTAATACATAATGAAGTGTCATTAATTCTCACGTGTAATATCAGTTTCTAATTCGAGGAATTGTGCTCAATTATCTGTAGTTTAGTTATTCAGATTTATAACCAGGCAGCTCAGAACAAGAAAGTGCTGAATTCTTTTCCATTACCTGAGAAGTATGAAAAATAAAATACTTACTCCTTATAAGGGCAGCCTGTATATTTCTCTAGTCTTTTTGCTGTTCTCAATTTATGATTCAGTTCTCCAAGGGAGTTGCTAAAAAGTCATTTGGTAACTGTGCAGACTTATTTGAGATTTTAAGGTTACCATCTGTGAAAGGGCATTGTTTCAGCACAAATCTTAGGGGCCACTGTTTCAGGGCAAAGAGCTTCTGAAAAGAAGCTCAGTGGCATCTTTCAGAAAAAACTTGTCAAGCTTTTTACCGATTACAAATGCCACCAAGGTAACATTTAATGTCTTGGACCATACCATCCTATGAAGCAACTAAGGACGCATCAGTATAACTCTCAATGAAGTTGGTATTTCCTACTACTTTGGTACTTCTTGCTACTTTCAAGGATCATTTTTCAAAAACGCTTACTTCATTCTGAAGCAACATAAGAACTGGACCCTTTAAAAAGGCAAGTTATCCCTTATAGCAAACACTGCTGATCTCAGCTGCAAGGCTTCCTCAACCTTCTCAGCAGGGAAGCATGAAGATGTCAGGTAAACATAATCATGCTATTTGTGGAAAGTGTGAGATGAAAAAGAGGGAGGTAATGAAGCATAGACAGAGCAATTCAGCTTCCCTGCCTATTTAGGTAGATTGTCTTTCTCTAATTGTTTTTCTCCCTGGAGGTACAAACACAGAGAATTTTGATACCATAAAGTTAAGCTTTATTTCTGCAGCTTTCAGTTCTTTCATGAAGAAATATGTACTGTATTATAGTGGGGCCCAGTAGCGATGCCATAGATAAGGACGTGTCAGCAATCTGTAGCAAAGAGGCTACAGACCTCTAGTTTACCATGAGCTTCTAAATTCTGATGTAAAAGCTATTATCAGGCTAAAATCAGGCATAAGATGCATGCTTAGAATACTATCAGTCTGGAGGAAAAAAATGACCTAAGCACATTCTTTGGTGACAGTGGATGATAGCAGTCCTTTTAAAAAAAGGAGATAGCCACAAGTTAAAGGCTTCATCTTGTATGTGTTTAAGTAGTATTCTCCCCAGTAACTTCCATCATTATCTTCAGTATGAAATGAATTTTTTCAAAGTATAATGAAAGATCTAAATTAATGGGCTTTGTCCAACAGAATGGCAAATTCAACCCAGCAAAGCACATTTTTATCTCATTAACACTTAAGTATGAGAACAGTTCATTCAAAACCATCAAGACAAGAATGCTCACCATCTTTCAGAATTTTCTTGAAAAGAAAACAAAATGCAAGTACACTTTAAAAATCAAGTAGACATTCAAAGACAAAATATTTGTGTTCCACGGAAATATTTATTCTGTTGTGCTGTATTTCACGCTAAAAACTCTGCTGTATTTCATGGTTAAGACTATCAATTTTAACAACTAAAGTTATAAGAACTCCTTAGGCACACAACAAATAGCTGAAGAAAGCTTGTTCTGAAAAGTAAGGTCAGCAAGCACACATTTATATACAGATACTGAGTACACACTGACATCCAAAATTATATCTGCACACAGACAATGCAAGACATCAATAAAGTAATGAACTTCAAAGTAAGAGATAAGAAAGCACCAACATTAGATACAACAGCTGATAGGAAAGCAAACTAATAATGAAATAGTAAAATTATCTCTTATCTTGTCTGCTTTTGAGTAGATCTCAACACTTTCTAAGCAACTTGACAGCATTACCCAGATTTCACAGACAGAGAAAGCAAGGCATATACAGATGAAGAGATTTAGCCAAGGTAATTCATCAGGCCAATGACAGGACTTGGTACCAGATCAGTCACCACACACATTATGCCTTCTTTTTTGAAAGGGATAAGCAGTGCAACTCAGTGTGCCCACCACCACCAGCAAACTGGGCCACCTGAGCCACCAACAGAATACAGCACTGTGAACAGACTGTCATCTAGTAATGATACAGCATGCTCTGGCTGTGTCTTGCAAACCACCTGTGCGTTCACTTTGTAAATAAGAGTTAACATAACGTCCATTGGTTACTTTGCACTTAGCACAGGATAAGAGCATGTACCTAGGTAGTCCTCACAGAAGATGTGAGGCACAGTAGCTCACTATCCTGTGATTAGGTGGCCCAGGTGGTACTCTCCCCTCACTAAAGCATGTGCATCCAGGCTGCCACAGCACCAGCTGTGGCTTGACAGGCACTTGGGTATCAGGGCTTGCATATCCACATGCAATCACAAGAAGCGGAGGGAGGAAAATTTAGGGAGTGGAGCTGGGAGTATGCAGGAGAAGGGAAAGGGAAGGTCAAGCTCCTAGCAGGAGGTATGTGAATGGTGTTAAAGATAAAAGGCATGGGTCTAAGTACAACAAAACAAAAGCAGAAGGACAAAAGAGATCATGAGTTGCTGGAAATGTAGGTATGGACTAAGATGGTGTGTGGTGGGGAGGGTATGTGATTACCAACCATGGTGTCAGGAGACAGGTACAAGGAAATAGCAGTAGGAATATGCAGGGTTACATCAAAATATCAGCAAATTCTGTTATTTACAGAATACACTACTGACTATAAAACCTGAGCTCCTGACATGCAGCAGATGAGGCCCACAGGGAGAGCTGGTCCTAGCTCTCTGGAAAAGAGGCAGTGCAGTCTGGCACTGACAAGTCAGCTTCTTTAATAGTCTAACCATTTACTGCAATTATGTAATCCTAGATAAGGAATAATTCTGCTTATTCTCTTCAAAGCTATTGGCTTAGGAAAGATAAGTATTATTTATTTTTTGAAAAAGGCTCAAGTGGAAAGGCTTGAGAAACACAGAAGGCTGCATTAAGTGTACACATGAAATTACAGATCAAAAGAAATAATTTCACTGGCCAAGAGACATAGTCTTAAGACTAGACTGTTGCCCAATTCTGAGGCCCACATTGCTGAAAAAGTGCCAAATAGTAAACAGGTTAATGGAGAGTACTCAATATTGTGGTCCTCCCAAACAGGACATGATGCACTGTCCTAGCTGCGCTGCCCACAAACATTTTGCCAGTACTGTATTGGTCTAATAAACACATCATGTGACATTTAAACATAATGCTCTTTCAGCTCATCAGTGTTAAGCACCTGGAAGCATAAGAAAAACCCACAAGGAAAAAAGTGTTTCAAGAGGGAAGAAAAAAGCTTTGAGGTTTGTTTGGGGTGTTTTGTTTTTTTGAGTTTTTTTTTTTCCTACTAGTTTTGCTTAGTAATTAACTCAAGACCTAGAAATGGTACAAAAAAGTTTGCAGGGTGCATAACTGTGTTCAGCAATAGTGTTTGTAGACTGCTTGCTTGCAACAGTCATGACTTCTGCTGTTTCCGATTTATTTTAATTTTTGCCTTTCACATTTCGTTTCTCTTATAGCATTTCTTTGACAGTCATAAGCAAACAAAGCATTCAGAACTGCATTCCTGCTGCCAGGAGAGAGAGAGAAAAATCCTTCTCACTCAAATATCTATGTGAATGGGTAGGCTAGAAATACCCAAGATGCTATGCTGCTAGTAGTATCATCCAAAAGGATAAAATTCTTGATTTATGGTTAGCTTTGATTCATGACCATGGATGTAGAGTTCACTGCAAGAAATCAGTCATTGTTAATCTAATAATGATAACTATTGACTTTGAACTTTTTATATTAAAAACAACATTTCTGAAAGGGCTGCAAAAGCATTTAAAACTAGCAAGAGAGAAAACAGCAAATTTTGCTATCTTGTCTCTCTCCCCCCCACACCCAGAATTATGAAAACAATAAGATAACAGCTAGAAAGTTCAGCTCTTAGATTCCTTTATCTTCTTCATCTTTTTTCCACTACATTTAATTCTTTGAAAAGGTTTATTTTTCCCAGTGCAAACACTTTGGTGTGGTACCTTTCATCTACAGAAAAGAACCACAGAGCAACAGTGCAATAACAAACTAAAACCGTTATGTTTCTTTATAATGAACATAAGCACAAATAAAAAGCAAGACTAACTTTTTAAATCTTGAACATTAAGTTATAGGTGGCAAGGATTATGTACACTAGCATACACAATAAAGGAATCTGTGATACCAAATCAGTAGTCTTGCTTTTGTAGCAATTTTTTGACACTATGTTCACTAGTTTGCCTCCATTTTCATTTCTTGTTGACATACTTCTGCTCCCACTGGCTAGAAGCTTTATATACGTATGTCCTCTCCTACACTATAGCAATTGCTTCACTTATAATAACGCATTAGGATTATATAGAAATTCATTTTCAACTAGAAACAAGCATCCTAACAAAAATTACAGGCGAGAGCAAGTAGAAATTTTGTAGGGATTTCCCTCTCTCCCAACTCCTTGTCCCAGTTCTTTCAGCTCCAAATCATATTCCTACCATTTAACTGTCAAAAGGAAATGAGTCCACTTTGCTTCTTTCAAAAAGCAAAAGAAAGCTCCCTTCTAACTTCTATACTTGCCGTTATTAGAAACTGTATTTAAGTCTGAGACTCAAAAAAAGCCAAGGGGAAGATGGCTTAGTTTATGAATCTAGGGATGTCAGGAAGGGTCACAAAAGCCTTAATAGTATTTGCCTTTAATAATTTAGGACCCTCCATCCTAAATCTCACATATATATAAAAAAATGCCAATTCAACTTATTTTCAATATTTCCAAAACTACAGTCCTAACTTTTCTGTGCACCTTTATATAAGAGAAAAACAATATAACACTATCTACTTTAAATTCATTGAACTTCCCAGATTAAAAGTACAGTTTGACAGTTAGAATGCAATACAGAATACTAAAACCAGATTAATTCAAACATTCCAGGAATGAAACACTTAAAATATTTAGAAAACTCAGAAACAAAAAAGTATAATACCAGGTAGTCTGACCCCTTATTCAATATTAATTATTGCCTAGTGCTACTGTTATCACTGAGGTGCTTGTACAATAATCCCCCCAGGAAATTACTGAAGGAGTGTTTGATGAAAAAAAAAAAGGATTAGTGTATTAAAGGACTTTTAAAATACATCACTGATTAAAACATAAGAAAGGTAAAGTTATGTCAGCCATATATCAGGAACTGAATACTATTATAGCAAGGCTGAGAGATAATCTAAAGTTCATACCTCACTTTGAAAATGAACGAACATTTAAAAAAAAACATAGTGAAATGTTTTTACAGCCATATATCTTGCAAGGTAGTTCATATAATCACACATATAGTAGGCACTTTAAAAAGAAAAAAAAAATGCTCTTTTCTCCCTCAGTGGTGGTTCAGAAATGGTGCTTCCTGCCACCATTGTTATTATGTACATATATCATAGGAATAAAATGTATTGTAAAATGTGACCATTCCAATAACTTGAAAATGCTGTTTTGCATCTGCTAGAGTGTAGCACCAGGTGACATCCATTCGGGAAAGTCAACCTTGTTGATACTGACAATTTGTTATAAAACCACCAGTGTCAACAACAAACTGAGTACAAAAAGAGAGCAGAAGTTTTACTGGTAAAATGGATGAACCCATTCCTGTTTTTTGCCTTAAACAGTTTGTATTCATATACGATCTAACATGAAATGGAAATAGGTATTGAGATCCCAATTTAGGTCACTGTAGGCACTCGCAGAAATCAAAAATCATAGATCCAGCTAGCACAGCTTAGAAATTCTGTGTGTAAAAAAAAATTTTTTTTGAATCAATAGGATTTAAGATGTCAAAATGAGTAGCAGTTCTACAGAGGAAAAGAGTAGATATTGTGAAAGACATGAGACACTTCAGGATCCATCTCTGGATACTTTAGTTGGGCACCTAAAATAATAAAATATGATTTTGGACTTTAAGGGAAAGCTGTGCAATTTTGCAAGGCCTGTCTGAGGAACTGGGTACTTTTTCCAGTGCTAGCATAAATCAAATTCTGCTTTATAGTTACCTCTTATTTTCATATCCTTTTCTTGTATGTGGCTTTCAGAATATTTTCTATAGGGACAAGCAGAGTAAATGATTCTGCTTAATAGTGTAATAAGATGTTAAATTTCTCAACTGCCAAGCAAGACATGTTTCCTTGCAAAAGCTGGCTTTTTCCTATTCTGTTTTTAAAAGTACGGGCAGTTTGCTCATTATACAAAGAGACCCTTCAAATAGTGCTCAGTTGGTAGAGGCTCTTAATAAAAATGACTTTATTAATAGTCTTCCATTAGCTTTAATCTTTAATCCCCAGGGTTTACTTATATTTGTTCATTTCCAGTAAACCTTTGTAAAAACAGCCACGATGACTTCTAGAAAGACAGCATAAGTGATCCAAACTTCAGATAGCTTCAGGTGCAGAAAAGTGACACCATCTGAGATTTTCTCTGAAGCTTGGATCATGTTTGCGTCGCAGTTTTAAGACTCTAAACAATTGTCCATCAAATGCTGAGCAGCAGTGAAAGCGCTACAGTGCGGATGATGCTACAGCTCTAGTAAATGAGAAGTTATGTTAAGGTCAATGCCAAAATAAAACAATACAGTGATAGAAATATTTCTTATCTTACAGGTGTGTGGTATTTCAAAATAAGAGTAATAATCTGTAGTTGAAAGAGATAAAAATCAACGATGTTCTCCCTTTGGCTGCACAAACATGGCCAGAGGAGCTAGTCTAAGATTTTGGAACACGACAAAATAAAATGTGCTCTGGTTTCCGTTTTTTCAAAGAAAAAAGTCAAAATTTTTTTTTTTTTTTAATAATAAATAAGGTTTGGCCTCAGTACTTGATTAACCCAAGTATTACAAAAATCCATTTTATCAGTTACATTAGCGTAATAGCTGATTATTTCAGTAATCGAGTTCTGTATTTTCACTTCCTCCTGAACCTGAAAGTCTGTTCGAACTAGACTGTCAACTAATGTGAATCCTTATAGACTCAAAAAGCGACGTAAAAATTACTGATAAAATGTGGTGTTGTGGCAAATGTGCCAATTTTGGTTGTTCCTTTAATTCACAGAAATCAAAAAAAAGAAAAACCCACAAAGCAAAAACTGTTCAGTGGATGGCGAATGCATATCAAGCATGCAGGAGCACGTCTCTTTTTCGCTCTCGGGTTGCCCCCCCAGCTCACCCCGAGCGCCTGGGGCTGGCGGCGGCAACGCTCCCCAGCCCGCTCGCGCTGCGGCGTCAAACGCAAGTGATTCCTGGCCTGTGCGACAAACCGTCACACACAGAGGCAACCCCCAGCTCTTCCGAGACTGCACCGGTATCTAGCAGATCTGCATGGATTATGAATTTCCCTCTAACGCACGGTGCAACTACATCTGAGGTCGGCTGTGTCTCTTTTCCAATTTATTTCATTGCTCCCAGTCTCTCCTCTAAACACAAGGACTCACAGCTGTACCTTTACCTAGGCCAAAAACATTACGCCTTTTACTGCCTGAAGTGCCATATAGCCCTTTGCCTCTATCTTTGCAGTTGCTTATGGGGAAGGTAAATATCCCATTGCACTTTAAAGGGATTAAAGCTCAAATAGGAATACCTGTTTCCAAAGAAAGAATTAACAGAATAAATCACAGTGAACAATTTGCTTCACAAGTTTAGTTTCTTTCCTATTTGTGAATTTGTTTTACGATTTCATTTAATTAATTCTACATTTTAAATCATTAAGAGTTGCAATAATTCTGGTACTGTTTTGTAGTAGATTCCACTATTAAGCTACTAGCCCTTTGATTTCTGCTCACTGTATCTTTAGGTTTCCAAAAACTGTGCACACGGTAGGGTGGGGGGAAGAAATCTGTGCTGTAGTGAAGAGAAAGAGCTCCAAACCAGCCCAACATTGAGTGAAATCTGCACAATTATTTTCACTGAAACACTAAGCCAGAAGAATTTCACCCACTTTTAGAGTGAAACATTCATTTAGTTTTGCTAAGCATGATACAAATTACTGTTTGTCCATAAATTCACTTTGCTATTTATTTGATTGTTTTGCAAAGCATTTTGGTACTCCATGGGTAGAAAAATATATCATATAGGACAGAAATTAAATTGTTTGTTCTGGTGAAGATGAAACATTCTCTTAAGTATTTATCCTGCTACAAGACTCAGAGCTGTGTAGAGATAAGAGGGCACTTTATAATTACTGAGCTTGAATACTACTGTCAGTTTTATATTTTTAATAATATATCAAATATTTAGATTCATGGGGGGCCAAACAAAGAAAGAGAAATGAAACACAGATCTCATTAACTAGTACTTTGTTCTTTACAGGGTCTTGTTACTACTGAATACTGAAAGTTGCCTGAAAAGTTCAAATGCTACTTTGGGAAATCAGCATTCAGAAATGCTTCCATACTGCTTTAAGCTCTGCTTTTGAAAAGCATTATCTGTCTCTATAAATGCTATCTGAGATTCAGAAGTTGAAAATAAATAATGGAATTGCAGCAGCCCACAGAATTTGATGAAAGCTATTAAAAACATGCCAAAGTATCAAGCTCTTTGTTCTTTTCATTAATGATGACATTTCTCCTTGAATCAGTGGCTCTAGTAAAATTACCTTTATGTACCAGCGGTGCAAAAATAAGGGTCTTTGTCTACCTCAAATGAGGGTAGTAGAAATACCAAGAATTTTCACAACTGCCTGTTATTGGTAACTCCTGCTAAAGATACTGAGGGCACACAGAACTTCATTCAAACTTGCCTAGTCAGGAATAATTTAAGTTTGTGGTATTCATTGCTTCCTCTGGATCACCAAAAGGTGCAGCATGCACTGCAGAAAGAAGTCTTGCGGACAGGCTTTCTGCATGCACAAACAGCAGACAGGCAGGCAGGCAAGGGAATTATCTGTACGTATTCAGCTGTATGAATTTTGAATTCAAGAGTGGAAGGACATTACCTCTCTGAGTTTAGGATTACAGGAGAACCACCAATATTTCAATAGTTTCAATAATTGCTCTTCTGTCTGACTTCAGTTTTGAATGGCAGTTCCCTTGAACCACCCTCACTAGGAAAAGAAACTGCTGGAGGGTTTAATAAGCCCCTGGGATGACCAACACAGAACAAAAAGGAAGGGCTTCCATGGAGTCAGGATACCAGAGATACAGATGGAGAGCTGCAGGTCAGTGCCTTCATTCAACCAATGGGAAGAATGGAGGTGCAAATACTTGGATCCCACTTATTCTTTTCAAAAATAGTATCTCTGAAATGATTCCTTAAAAGCTCAGCAAGCATTCTGACAAACTGTGTAATGTAGAACAATGCAGGACTGTGGCAGGGTTCAGAGCCCCTCCACATGCACACATCTTGAATAATTAAATTTGATTTTGCTATCAGTAAGGACAAATGCAATACAAATTGAATAAAATTTTTAGAAGTGGAAAAGTGACTTGCAACTCTGACAAAGCTCATTTACAAGTTACATTAATGACTAAGTAAAAGAGAAGTTAAAACTGACATAGCAAATGAATAGAAGACTCTCAGCAAAAAAATAATAATACAAGCAGCAAAGACTATACTCTCCAAAGGCAAGTGAAGTGCCATACATAATGCCGCCTTTCATGAGCACAGAGTTTCCTGGCAGAAATACGCCAGTTACAAGAGAGACCTAGTACAAATACATTTTTCTCGACTTGTAGGTGTTAGAAACATCCTCTTGGGATCACACAGCAAAATGAGCAGGAACGATACCTCCAAGCAAAGATAAGAGCTGTCAATCTCTTGTGCTCTTCCCCCAGATATACTTACTTAAGTAGCCTTGAACTACTGAGCTGCATAATACTGCTGTCAAATTCTAGAGTAGATTTCAGGCAGATGAAATTAAGATTTCTGAAGAACCCTTGACAGAAGCACTAGTTCAAAGTGAGGTAGATCTAGGATGACATCCGCTATTACAGGGAGAAGTAGATTTTACCTAGTTTACTTCCAGAGCAGCTGCTTTAGCAAGAATTGTATTTTTGGTTGAGATCAATCCTCTTAGACCATATCAGAGGTAACAGAGTAGTTCCCATGAAATAACTTATTGAAAGTCTAATAAAATCAATAAAGATTTCCCTTTGCCTCCAGAGATCATCAGATAACAATGGATCAAAAGCTCATTTAATCACTGTATCAAAAGGTACACAAAGAAAATTTAGCCAGTGTTTTGTGAACACAATGTCTTTCAAACTACACACCATCCCTGAAGAGATGCTCAAATATTCTGAGAGCAGAGGAGAAAACAAGTAGTTTGGAATTGCCTTGCAAAGGAAAGGAATTCAAGTCTCTCCTAGTAATAAGCGCTCTAAGCTTGGCTCTACTGTCCAAGACAGGTCTTTCCATTTCCTGTGCTTAAGAAAGGTTTAGGGAGGTAATGCCAAATTGTAGGAAGGCACCTTTATCTCGGCAAAGAATGATATTTAAATTCATAGCTCTTTTAGAAGCAGCTTTAGGCAGCTCTCTTCCAGCATGCTTTTCCTGTGTCCACTCCACAACTTTCAGAAGATTCACTTGCAGATCTTAGACTTGCAGTTCACACCTAAGTCTCATGGTAGGTAAGCCTCAGATACGACAAATACCACCAACCATCGAACAATGCAGACTGTTTCCCAGCAGAGACAGTATCTATTTCGAAGGTACGTGCCTGGTTATATAAGCGCATGAGTAAAAAAAGGAAAACACTGTCTATAGTTTCCCTACCTTGTTCCTTGTCTTTTGTGTGGTTTGACCCCAAAGAAGTTTTTGTGGAAGTGATAGCAAAACTTCAGAGTAATACAACAACTGAGCACCATTCTGGATTTGTAGGGTGGAAGCAAGTTGATAATGCACAAGTGACATCAGTTTTGCCTCCTAAATGAAGGCTGCATAACAGAAGTTTCTCAAAGTTGCAACACCACAGAACTGTTTAAACCCACAACGGGATTGTGCTTGTACAGATACCCTTATAAGTGTGTTTCAGGTATTCCTACATCCTTCGAGATCTAATTGCAAAATGTGGTAGACTGATTGAACCGTAGTAAATACAGGATGTTCACTTCAGTGCACAAATCTCATAACTTTTTTCCTCTTCACTGAGGAATCTCACAAGTTGTCTCAAGATACTTATAACATATATAGCATTCGTCCAGCAAAACATAAAAGTTCTACCCCTGAATCACAGATCGAATAATTAGGGCTGGCTGAAAAAGAACATGAACACCAGCCAGTGACCTGCCTGGAAATTTCAGTATTTTTCGTTAAATCCAAAATGGTGCAGCTCTGAGACTTTGTCATTCTGCTCCCAGAGTAAATACCTGAGGAAATAATAGGTTGTCAAAGATGCTCACATCTACACAGCTAGGGATTTTTCTTATTTGATCCTCCCTCCCCCCCAGCCCCAATATGGTACGTAAGCACAGCTGTACAGAAGTGATCAGCATATCCACTTTTAGCCAGCTCACAAGGGTTTGTATACGATAGCCAGAAATTGCTACACTTTATTCATCATTCTTGAAAAACAATGCAATGTATTTCTTTCCCATGCCAAGAAAAATCTCATTCTTTCTGGAAGTTCTCAGATAAAAATACCAACTCATCGTGCAGTTTTATATATTTCTTTTTATATGGAAAGTCTGTTGCATAAGATCCTTTAACACATTTTACAATTCTATCAAAGTAATAGATGAATTGACAAACATTTCTCCTTGGGTAAGCTCAGTTCGATTCAATACACAGTTGGATCAATGACCAAATGCTGTTTTTAAATAGCTCAGATAATCCACTGAAGTCCATGAAGCTGCTTCACCTTTCCTTCTTTGTAGCACAGCAAGGAAGTTTAACTGACAACTGCCTTAGCTGCACGGATAATTCTTACTTTTTGTAATGTGTATTGGCAGGGAAAGTGGTAACTGAAGACAAAACGTGGTCTACAAAACACTAATATGCTGTACCATAAATGTAATAATGGTACCACCACCTGTCAGATTTTTAATTGCCCTACTGGTTTTATTCCAATATATCTTGAATATAGCAAAGCTGTTACACTCCAGTAACTCAGGATATACAATAGCTCCATGTGAGCAACAGCTATTTTACAGTACTATTTTTAGAGCTGTGAGCTCTCTAACTTCTGAGCAGAGCAGAACTGGTAAGTAGTAGCAGAAGAAACTACGTGGTGTTCATAGCATTATAAGTATTCTTGTTTGCCAACACCTAAACTAGCTAACTGGATATCTTCATTACCAAGACTCCCAGTAAGTTCTTAATAACTAGTATACTGATACTTTATAGCCACACAAGTCAACCAGTTCTGAAGGAGTTTTTGTACAGGAAAACTTCAGGCTAAGATAATAACCTAGCAAGTTAGTTCTGTAGTGTGCAGATGACTGGGAGAGCTTTCAAAAGCCTGCTGAAGTAATGGCCTAATCACAGCACGACTGAGATCAGCATAAGATAATTTACCTTACCAAGAAGCAAGGAAAAAAAGAGATCATTAGCACCAAGAGTGGAGAGTACTCTAATAACAGGTTACACCTTCAGCACAGGGGGCAGCCCCACAACAAAACAGAACAGTGCTTTCTTTGAGAAAAGCCATCTCAAAGGGGTATCTCGCAAGATAAAGTCCTGACTTCTTCAAACAGAGTGGGGAAGAAGTCTCTCACCTCCAGAAGACAAGATTTCCTCTCCCCCTCCAGGAGGGCTATGTTTAGTAATATGATTTCAGGTTCAAGTGAACTGTATTCAGCTGATAGAGTAATGTATGAAAGCATACTGAAAAGCAAGACACTATGAGCCTATTCCCCATTTAAGCTGACTTGCTGTCAAATTTAAACCTCTGTGCCCCAGTTTACCTATCTATAAACTAGGTTTTAATAATACTGTTCTACTACACACAAAGATCTAATGATTTATCACATATAATGTAGCGGGAGATAAGTGGTAAATCATTACATAAAGACAAAGCATTATTATTCAGAATGTGTACAGTGATAGTAACTTGCTTTTATAGACCAGTAAAATCATGAGATCATAGGAATAAATTCTGATTATCATGTGTCAGAGGGTTATGGAAAACGGATAAGGTGACATTCTGGTTTAATCTTCTAAAAAGCATTTTTGCATAGTAAAATCCATTTAAGAAACGTTATAACAAATGGAATGCATTTCTTTCCCGCGTATGGAAATTCCCAGAAAATACAATTTTATCTGAAAAATAGTAATAATTTCAAATATCAATTATTCATTTTTCTGGAGAGCTCAAAACTCCATCAACTTTAAAGCATGAACACTTTCAACAAGGCTATCAAAGGGGGGAACATTTTCTTTCTTTAAATTATGTAAAGAATCAGTCGAGCTCTAATTTACAACTCATTCTTCAGAAGAATATAAACTTAAAGTTCTCCTCCTTAACGCACAGTGAAAAATGCTTTCCTTCAAAAACTATGTTCATACAGTGCAACCCATCCCCATGACCACGAGCAGGACTTTGGTATAAATTCCTCCAGGTCTGAGAGAGGCAGAAGGAAGTGTATGAGCAGAAAGCAGAGGATGTCATAAGGAAAATACTTGTGCCCCACAGTCACAGCTCCCATGCTAGACCCACCTGCTGGATTAAAGAAATAACCGGGAATTTGGCAAAAGGCCGCTCTCCTGGTTAGCCTCTGAATGGTCGCCTGTCACAGCGACAAAGTACCGCTGCAGGAGCTTCTCTGCTTCGCTTTTGAAGACACAAAAAGGCAGCTACCGCTGCCCTCTGTTCTTCCCACCTCGCACGTGGGACACACAAGGCTTGTGTGCTTGCACACACAAGCACAAGTATTTCACTCGCGCCCAAGCCCAGCCCCGAAGGGTGTTGTATCGCGGAGCAAGCCAGGATCTTTGTCCTCAGTCATGACCCTGTTGTGCCAACAGCAGTTCCAGACGTGAACAAAACAGTTTCCTTCCCTGAAGGCCTTGCAGCTTATTCAAACGCATGTTTGTCATGAGGGCTCTGCTTGATATTTTGATTTCCTTTCCAAGTTAAGGAACAGCTCTCTGTATGTTTATGTTGAATTTCTAAGAGACCAAGCTGCCATCTTAGAGCACTGCTACCTCTATTAAGCAAGGCGCTCCATGCCTTTTCCAATTCTGACATTTTCCACCTACCAGACTCAGCAAAATTTGAATTCAGCAAACAAGACTGAAGTTAAGAATGTACTGAAGATGCTTGTTTTGTTTTTTCCAAAGATTCATCAGCAAATAACTAATGTTTTTCATAACAGGGGAAGGAGGATAACTTATGTCTATCATGCTTCCTTTTAAATAGATTTTTGCTTCAAATTCTGGTTCAGGAATTTCATTGCGAAGTTCTCTTCAAATTTGGAAGCAGCCTTGTCCAGCCTCTAATCTAACAGTTCTGTTGCCACTGCTCTTCTGTGTGCAAAAGGAGGATTTATTAGGATAGGAACAGATTTAGTTATAGTCCTTGCTATGCAGTAGCTTTAATTGTTTCAACAAAATATTTTTAAAATATATAGACACATACACCCTCATACACTAAGGCAATAGTTTTTTTTTCTGTTAGAAATGTCTATGAGGAAGACAGAATGTGATCTGAAAAAATAAAACCTATGTATGTAGCACAAAATAAATGAAGGCAATACTCCACAGAACAGATAAGAGAAAGAGCAGAAGAGACGCACACAATTCCAAGGCAAATATAAATGCCCCATACAAAAAGGTTACAAAAACAAAGAAAAAAAGCAGCAAAAGAAAAAAACAGTGCAAACCACCACACTTTCTTCAGAGACAGAAGTAGCAAACAAAATGGGAATGGATTTATAGTATAGTAAAATGGTTTCTACTGTTTTAAAATAAGGATTTTTGCACCTACAGGAATGCAAAGAGTCAAAAGAAATTAAGAACATGTTAATTATATATTTGAAATAAAAATCAAAAAAAATTTCTAAATACTAGTTTATGGATAAATGTTTAATTTTTTTTCAGTACTGTTTATTTCAGTACAGTTTACCTTCCCCAAATCCTCCCAGAAAAAGGTGACAAACAATATTTGATATTAATCATTTTAATACTTTGCCAGCAAGACTGAAATATATCAAACTACAACTGAAATAGACTTATTTGAAGAGAGGAGAAAAGAGGGTCAGAATCCTACATATAGAGCAACAGGGAGAATCCTACATACAGATCAACCCTGCCAGATTTCCTCATTTCCTTTCATCCTTGTCCCCAGATCTACTCTCCAGAAAGAATCAAATAGTGAATATCTAAATCAATGAAATGGTCATTTGGTCATTGATACAAGAAACCACTTTTTTTTTTTTTTTTTTTTTTTTTTTTTTTTTTTGCCAGACTTGCAGTTTTGTTTTATTTTTACTGCCTTTCTCTGAAACCTTGAGAGTTGTATGGAAAAACAAAAAAAAACAAAAAAAAAAAACATTTCTCCAGAAAGAGATCATACACAGCTAGCATTTATAGTTCATAAAACTGTATTCCATCAGAATTGGTTCATAGTTCATAACAAGAACACAGCAATAGCTGCAGAGGAGATTTACAGAATAGAATTACATCGCTTAAAATAGGCTGTGGCTGAAAAACATTATAGATGCACTACTGATACAGGATAGTAAAGACTGCAGTAGATCTCACCATACCCCAAAGATTTGGCTATCTATGTTTAAGAAAAAACTCTTCTATATGTTGAAATGAATAATACATTAATGAGAAAATGAAATAAAAACATATCTGATGTTAATTACTCCTTGCCAAGTAAGAAAATTATCAAATACTTTATGACCTGTAAAGAGCTTTGCTTGAAAGATAAAGACACTCCTTCAAATCAAAGAAAAAAAAAAAAAAAAGGAAAATTTAACTTTCAGCAAATACAAGCAATTTAAGTCGAACCACAAACATTCTTATAGCAGTCAAAATCTGTTTTTTCCTGTATTACATGCTGCTAAGGAAAATAGAAAATTTATGGCAACTATGAATGATGCTGGGATCAAATTGTTGTTTTACTGGCTTAAAAATAACAGATTTAAAAGATACAGTTTCCTAACACATACGATCTGCTATTCTTATTCATTTACCTTACTGAAGATGACATCTATCTAACATATTTCAATTCTCCACTTAATAGGCAGAGAACTGAATTAGGCCATACAAGCATACAATTAAGAAAGAATTCACTCCTAATATTCCACCCAGGTCAAAAATAGCACTAGCAGAGATGGCAAAGCATCTGGTGTTTCAATGTACATAGGCCCTTTCAGAAGCATTCACTGGTCCAGTGATACGGGGAGTGCCACGTCCCAGAACAAACAGCAGGCCCCTATGCCAGGTGAAGTGACTGAAGAGTTCAATAATTAACTACCTATGATCTTCCAAGGAATATCCAACAGAATCAGATATTAACAACAGTAATTATGGAAGAAGATTTATTGATGCAAACTGCCATGATGAACAGGTATAATACTTAAGTCTCATAAAGGCATAAATCTTTAATGAGTCTTTTCTAGAAATCAAGACCTATTCTAGTAGGTATATTAGATATATAAATGTATATTAAAAATATTTACCTAAGATTAATAACTGCATGCTTGTCAGAAACACCCAGCAGCCACATAAAGAAAAAGATGCCATAGTTTCCAAAAAAAACTTTATATTTCATCACCAAAAATTCAATCACTTAAATCAGTAAGAACTGCATTGAATATATCTGGATACAAGAGACATGAAGCAGTATGCATTTCTGTTCTGTTTTGCCTTGTAGAGATGCATCATTGTTTACAGAGATATCTTCAATATTTCTCCATTATCCATCATATTTTCCTGATTAACTTATTTCTTACAGCTCATAGAGTTCATAATTGTTTTCACCTTTCTAAAATCGGCCATTCTAAAGCATATACTCACATTTAAAGCAGTATATTTAATTTCTGGGTGTCTCATGAAATTCCTTAACTGGTAAGTATCCAGTGGATCCATAAAACCACTATGTATAATAAGCTGTTAAACATCCCATCCACCCCACTAACACAGAATCATTAATTTCTGGAATAATTGAAGTTGTAAAGGACTACTGGAGGACATCAATCTGCAAGAACAACAGAACGTGTGCATACACAGGCATGCGCACACACACCACGAAGTCAGAAATCCCCACAGAAGTGATCATTCCAGAGAGGGCTGCAAATCTGAGATCAGCATGAATATGCTGAAAATTGCTCATAAGAGCATTTTTTTTTTCATTGTTTAGAAATATATGCAAAAAGGAAATTTTTCCAGAGTGAACCAGCAATGATTAAAGTTTAAGGGAAACAGTTACCTCAGCTACCACTTCCAAAACAGTAAAACCATAGTCTTGGTCCTCAGAGAAGCTAACAAAAAGATTATGGGGTTAAACATGGACCTCCGATGTGCGCGCTCACAGGGAACTTGCAAACACAAGGAGAACTGCCTGATCCAAACACAAACATCTACTGAGTACACTGGCAATGAGAAAGACAGAATGACATGAAATCCACAAACGGAGAAGTACTGTACGGAAAGAGTTTGTACGTGTGTAAGAGCACGCGTGCGCCAACTCAAAGGAAAACCACCCGTCTGTGTCATAGTAAAAGGAGGATGGAGGAAGGCTGCCGGGCAATCAATATCATCAGAGAGAAAGCACAATAATTGAATGATTGAGACTGCAAATGACAACATTCAATCACAAAATGTCAATGCATTAGGTGGATTCCACCTGACTAACTCTCTTGACTAGAATGCTGAAAGCTCCCAACCCTCTGTAAAATGTTTCTAGAACTGATAGGGAGGGTGGAAGCAGGGTGAAGAGAAGAGGAAAAAAAGATACGAGCACACCTTTAATCCCCACATCATGCCGCACAGGGCTAGAGACATAAATTTAGGTCAGTACAGTGATGCAGTGGGGAACATTAGAGTTTCAAAAAGATAATAAAGGTCAACCCATTCAAGAAATTTATGGAAAATTTGATAATACTGAACTACCCCAACCAATTCCTCATGTTCAGGTCAAATTTCAATTATTGAGAGACCTTTATGTCAGGAAAATAATTCTCAGTGTTGGTAGCGTATGCCACGTCAACATAAATCACAAAAACTGGATATAGCTGCATCCATCCGCATTTCTCAGGTCTGCATTCGGGAATCTTTTCATGCAGCTTGCTGCTCTTACACTGATTAAGGAATGATCTCCTTAGCCCTCCTGCCCCACCACTGTAGCTCTACTTGCTTACTTTACAGCAAGAGCTATCACCTCACTTAGGGAAATAGTGGTGGCACACTGGTATGAAAATGTATCAAAGGCTTCCATCATAAGTGTCTATTAGAAAGTCACATCTGTCACATTTGTGCCGTCTCTTCCTCCCCTTTATAGACAGACTTAATGGCTATCACCAGAGAAAGGAAATATACTCATCATTGATTTCTGAGCAGAGAAAAGCTATATTAGAGAACAAAACACGGTCGCACAGAACTATAACTGCAATAAAAATAATACTCAGGACATGACCTAGTTGAAATCTCAGCGTGCTGGATGCAGAGCAAGCAGCAACTGACCATCACAACATACTGCTTCCCAGCAACGCTCTGAATTCTTGCCTGACACTCGGATCTAACTATAGCGCCCTGTAAGATCTGCTACTGTAGGATTTCCCTCTGAAACTATTAGCTGAAAGAACAGATTTAAAAGATCCAGAGAATCAGAGTTTTGTCAAGTCCTCTATGGTACAAACTTCAGTGCCAAAAAACAGAAAATAGAAACCTAAAGGAAACATGCAATTGCTGCAAAGCTATTCAATATCATTTTTTGCAGACCAAAGAGCAAAGTTACCTCTCACCTGGTTTGGGACAGCTCAAATCCAATGCAACTCATGCCACAGCTTAACTTACAAGGGTCACAACAGATGTTCCATCAGAACAACACGAAAGAATCAGGCTTGCACATTGCAAGGGAAGAATAGCTTTTCTTAAAATAGTTAAAATGAAGACATAACTAACTTTAATCTCTAAAAATTGTAAATGCCATGTTTTTTTGGCAGCGATCATCTTTCATGTGCTTTTCCTACTTTATTAAATAACCTTCCCAGATATTATTTCTGAATGATTTAAATGAAATAAACTATTCCCAAAAACAAATTTGGCCTTGAGGAACAGTGCTAGAGGTGTCACTTCTATTCAGCAGTGAGCGCTGCAGTCTACAGGACAGCAGAGCTCCCAGGCACTTCCAGTCTCTCTGCACTTCTCAAAATGAAGCCTGAAGGCTTTGAGGAAAATAAAATAAAATAAAAATCATCTCTACCTCCAAGTTGATAGCGAAAAGAGAAACAGTAGGGATGTCTCAAGTATTACCTTTCTTTTAAATTAAAATCAAGGATGTTTTTTCTTTTTGTTGTTATCCAGAGTATATTCTAGCAGGGAAACACAAATATTGCATTATCAATGTGATGCTGATCAACAGTCCTAGTCTGGCCTTGCAAGGTGTAAACGCTAGAGTTTATATACAGACACTAGATAGTCTTTAACTAGTATTATGTGCCAGAGCATGGAATATTCATAAGAATTTCTTTATCTAGGTAACGAAAAGTAAAATGCTATTTCAGCTTGACATAGATACAAAATTACACAGAAACTGTTTTTTCCACTGGAGTGATTTGCTGTAGGAGTTATCCATATGCTTTAAATATGACTGACATGTCTCTGAATTTAATATGTCACCTGCTGAGTTCAGGATCTGTTGTCTATCTCTCAATGTGTAAAAAACGAATTGCTTCAAAATGATTTATTACCAATGAAATAGAATTTGAAAACAACAATAGAAATAGTGCTGTAAAAGCATCCTATATTTAATAGCACTGTTTGATGAGTAAATTATTTCACACATGTAATCAAACATT
Source organism: Rhea pennata (assembly GCF_028389875.1). Classification (NCBI taxonomy): domain Eukaryota; kingdom Metazoa; phylum Chordata; class Aves; order Rheiformes; family Rheidae; genus Rhea; species Rhea pennata. The sequence continues at coordinate 67,733,857 of NC_084666.1, forward strand.
CTTATTGTGAAACTTTCAGCCTTGATAAAGCTATTGCATAGCCTTGAATCTAAAAGTCAGATTCATTAACTGCTGCTGCCTTAAGAAAAATGGAGACTCATACCTTTCACTCCCTGGGTTTCATCATGGCTTGTAATCCAGTACAGAAAATAAAGGGTTATAATTTCATTACCTACCTGTGAAATTATCTCCCTGCTTTTATCTTTTGCTTCCCTCTCCTCCTCTAGAGTATCTACAGAAGCATCTTTAATAACGGATTTTCAATTTCCATTTCTTTCTACAAATAGGTGGCTTAAATATAGGAGATAGAGCTCATCTGTGTACATGATAGCTTGATATGTGGAGCCATTTTAAAAATATCAAAAGTTACTTTTCAAAAATGTTAAGTGTAATGGATTGATATTAACATTTAATCTTTTAAATATTTTAACCTTAAAAATTTATATTAATGTTAAAAATTGGTGATAAATACTGCAGATAAAAGCTCCAGCTCACCAAGGCACTATAAAGGTAATTGGGCACGTGAATAGTTTTCCAACATCAACAGAATTACTACTGTGCTTAAAAGCAGATTTAAGCAGACAGTCACATGGCATACCGAACCATACTCCAGGTTCGGAACAAGCAATGCAGGAAACCTTCACAAAATATCTTTCACATCCTTTAAAAACAACGCACAAGTGCTTACCTCCCTTGGAAGAGGGTATCTGTACCATCCGCACCAGGGTCACCTGCCAGAGCCGCTCCTAGCACACAAACAGAAGATAACCAGATAAAACTGCTGGCTTTGTTTCCTAGAAGTTAACGCCAGTGCTTCGGTGCCAACTGAAGTTATGCTCTGCTGTCAAACGTTTGACTGAGAAACACCATCGGTAACAAAACCAAGCGCTACATATCAGGTGTTGCCTGACTGCTAAGGCAGACCACTCACTGCAGGGCTCTGATCATTAGGCCCAGCTCGTAGCCATCGTTACCATGAATACTCATCACAGATCCCCATCCTCTCCCTTTAGGGGCCCGATATTTGGGACTCAAAGAATAGAGTGGGATATCTCTAGGCATACAAATATACATAGATTAGCAAAATTGCATTGGATTTACACTGTAAGTAACACAACAGAAAAGGGGAATCAGAATAAAGTTACTTTTTGTTTCTGTCTAGCAATTACTGATGGTTGCTTTTTGCCTACTAATTACTGACAGGGAGGGCACATAATCACTTCCTCTGCGTAAGGTTGATTTTGCACCAAATGGTTTGTTTGTGTTTGGTTTTAAAGGAAAGTACTGAAGAGGAATCCAAGTGGTAGCTTGCCAAGTCATGATAGGTTATCTTAACTGTTGATGAGATCGAGCTTCTTGCCAGTGCTTAAATTTACCCACAACCTTTCAACATTGACAAAACAGGGAAAATTGTAAGTCATTTACCACAGTATGCTATGTGCAGAGGAACATCGATATTTTAATGACTATAACAGAAGTAGAGAGCTGGAAAGGGGGGAGGGATAGGGAAGAACCTCCTTTCTGCAGCCTTGCTATCATTTCTAAATACATATAGAAGTTTAACGGGAGCCAGCTGCTGCTTTATTTGATATTCATGAAACCAAACTCCTATGGAGAAGCAGATATTACATATACCACAGGGTTATTTAGGGCTAAGTACACTGGGAATCTCATCATGATTGATGGCACATGGCAATAGTCAAAGCTTACTCCAAAATGCTTCCACAGTACAGGCAAATTTGGGAAAGGAAAATAAATAAATAAAACAAACCGAAAACAAAAGATGAGATAGGTGAACATAGTTATGCAGTAGGTTAATTGCAGACTTGACCATTTGGTGCTGAACCGAAAGCTAACTCGTTTGCCAGGCCATAGACATTGTTGCGACTGCTACGGCCAGTCACATTCACGAGCCCGAGAAGTACGCTGCCTAGCAGAAGTACGCGTTTAAAAACGATACCTCCAACTATACAGCTACCTTTCTACATGCTGCACAGAACGCAAGAGTTCAGCATAAACAAAAACAGGCATTGGACTTCACAAATCTGATTCCCATGCAACTCTAAAATTAACTTCAGAAGCATGAGTTTCTATCTATTCTGCTGGAGATTTTTCTTTAATTTTTATACCTCGAAGGAGAAAGAGGCTGATTGTTTCCCCTCTGAGTGCATATGAAGGAATTCATTCGCAGAATCATTTGTTAAATCACATTTGCTAAGACACAAAACAGAAAAACTCATAGGACCCATGAATTTTATTCTTTTCTCTGTTATATTAGATAGGTAGATCACCACATTACTCTGAGAATAAAGAACATAAGTCACTGCCATCGGTTTTGGATGTGTCACCTCTTACTGCTCATTTCCCCCCCTCTTCCTCCAGTACTACATAGGAGGAAGCTCTGTCCTCAGAGTGCAGCCTTTCTGCACCCAGCTGCATCCACTAGAGGCATAGACACAATGCTCAGTGTAAGATGCTAAATTTAATATTCAAAGGTAAATTTAACATGCAAAACCCACACAATTTGAGATTTGGGATTTAATTTCATCTTCTCTCATTGAGAGGGATTGGAAAGAGCATAGAGTTTTGTTTTTTTTTTTTTTTTTTCCTCCCAAATACACTTGCATGGGATTAACACTGCCTCTACCAAGAAAAGTGACCTGGATCTCCTAGCACTCCAATGTGGTTTGTATGCAGCAGCGGTGGCTGTCCCAGGCATATCACTAGCTCTACAACTGTCAAGATTTGGCAAAGGTGACTATGACAGAGGAGAGCTCTGCCACATTTGTTAGTGCAATGTCTGCACACATTACACCCAAGTGACATGAACTACACATAGCAGATATCAACAGCACTTTTGTACTACAGCACTACTGCATCTGAACTGCTTCCTCAAACACAGGAATTACAGATCAAATGTAGAATTTTAAATCAGTTTTTAGCTTGAAAAGTGTGTCTACTTTGTTCCTTCCCCCCCTCCTCCCAGCTTCTGCTCTACAGGTGAGACTCCACAGAGCCCATGACAACAATTAAATTCTTCACAGGTGCAGTTTTGCAGTTTCCTTTCTTTCTTCCATTATGTTTGACTCTGAAGTCAGACCTTTTATTTTGCTTTAGCATATTTTAACCACTTCAAGAAGAAGGGGAACTCAAAAATTAAATCTATTAATAATTAATAAATTTTTATTGACCTTACAGGAAACTTTGGTAGTCCTTACAAACATCACATAACAAGAACAAAAGCTTTTCTCTTAGAGTTTATTCCTGGGAGCTTTCCAGCTAAACAGCATGCTCAGCTGAGTTCAATTCCCCCAAGCCAACAAGTCCAGTTCGTTGCAACTCATTTCAGCTTTGCATAGTTTCATTTACCAAGTATCCCCCCCTGCCCTCCTCTAGCTATTAGGGAGAAATACCATTTGTAGGACAGCATGTGAAGTTCTTTAACAGAAAGACAAAAGGGCAGGTGGCAATTCCTGCTCTCTTGCTTTTTAGGCCACATTTAACAAATTCAATGCTGTGATCTTTCTGTCTACTAGTGTGACTAGAGAGCTGACAAAAAGTGTACCAAGTAACAGCATCAGAATTGGAAAAGCTGTCCAGTACAGGAACTGCTCAAGATTTAAACATTCCTTGGAAGGGGCCACATCTAAGGAACACAGGCACAGACAGACTGCTGTTTCCATGACTAGCTGGCACCATGGTCCTGGACAGGAGCACAGCAGGAGCAGCATGGGGGCTGCTGCCACCCTCCGAGGCACTGCTTGCATTCGGAGGCACAGACAGAGCTGTGCCGCAGGCTGGTGTGCCCCCCCCCCCCCCCCCGCCACATCAGCAGGTAGGTCCTCCAAGCTGGTCATACTTCAGCTTCCCCCTTCCACTGGGCCAGTCACAGTTAAGCGGCTTGCCCACCACACCCAGCACACCAAAACTGCAACCAGCTCACCTTCTCCTCCCATGTCCTGTCCCCCAGAAGCAATCCAAACTCAAGGAGCAGCCAGGGCCTCTCTGAGCTCACCTGGAGCTCCTATGCTCCTCCCCCTGCCCCAGCTTCCCAACTTATCTAACCTACCTACCTCCAGGTGCAGCAAATTAGGGGCAATTGTGAGCCCAGGCCCCACTGAGGAGGGAAACTGCCCTTTCTTCTGGTCTGGAAAACACATGGCAAAGGGAGAGAGAAAGGCTGACTACATGTAATGGGATTTTTATTTTTTCAGGCACCGGATTAGAGTAGCTGCCATCTGCATAAAGGGATCTGTTAAATCTTTGCAATGCTGTGCCTTTTACTGAATGGTTCAAGACCAGCACAGCACTAAATATCTTCCCAAACTGAAGCTGGGAGTTGAAGTGTACAAGTTGACCTTTTACGGCTTCATTGAAATTACCAAGTCCGCTATCTCAGAGCAACACAGGATAGCTGAATCTTTGGTCTAACGCTAAAAGGGGACAACATGCTATACTATGGATATCTGGGCACTAAAGGAAATTTTAAATGACTGAAATAACTTCAGTGTTTGTCTTTAACCTCCTATCACTAACTAGGCTGTATTAGAGCACTTTCAGCCCATAGAAGCCTTGCAAATCCATTTCTTATATCCATCCATACTCTAATACAATGGATGTCATACAGCAAATAGCAGTAATAAATTTTGATGACTTTAATAATTATCAATAGAAAAAAGTCTCAAATAAATACATCATTTTATGTATGTTTATTAGTATTACTAATCTTAGAAAGAACTGCAATGTCTGAGTCAGACTTAATTCTTCACAATATTGATTCACTCTAACATGATTTTTAGCAATAATAAAGAAACCGATTTTCTAAAGGGATGTAAGAACAAACTTTTATATACAAAAAAGACATAAAGATAGATGGATATAGATGAATGTATAGATACATACACAGATACATACACAGACAGACAGATAGATGAACTCATACAGGCAAGGATATCCTGCCAGAAACAAGCAGCCAGATCTGGAGTTGCAATTAGCTGCATAATGAGAGGAGAAAAATTTTGTCTCCTAATATTCAAATGTGCATACTAGAGCTCAGATGATTAGAATTCTATATTTTGAAGAGATACAAATAAGGAAAGGGATTTCCCTGCTTTGCTCTGTGGGAAAGCGGCAAGCTTAACTATTAGAGCAGCTTTGAGTGAGGGGAAAGAAGAGAAGCTTACAAAATTACCTCCTGCATTTCCCTGGCAGTTTGCTATACCCCAAAGTCAATCCCACCTGCTTCGTTTGGGGGAAGTCTTCCCAGATCAGTACTTCACAGGGTAGGAGAGCTGAACACTGCTAAAAAACTGGCCTTGCCAGCGTAATATTGATGTCATGTACGATATGATATAATACTTTGTGTTATATTACTGTGGAGGAGAACCCACATAAATAATCTGAATAGGTTCGCTCCTCTTGTGAAAATGACTTCTTGTTCTGCCGAAGGGGAATAGGAAGAACTGTGTACAGACCTGGTTTTCACCATGGTGGTTCCAGATAACTTGTGGGTGGCAATTTGGCAACGGAAAATATGTTTCCTTAGAGACAAAATACAGCACAGCGTTACATCTACCCACTCATCAGCAGAGGTTAGAGATGGAAAAATGTATTCATTCTTTTATTCTCTATTTGGATATAAAACTGTAGAGATAGCAACACATAAGAAATTATGTTAATATATTTCACATACTTCCATAAGGTTATTTTGTATGTCTTCTAGAATAAAGATACAGTAAGATACTGTTCTTTGACTGATAAAGACATACCAAAATAGGAATTGTTAGAAAAATCCCAAAAGTAAAATAAACAATCATTTCTCTATTATGTTCAGCAATATTAATTATTCACACTAACCCTGTTGTTTTCAATTATTTTTTCAAGGAGAAATAAGAAATTTTCTGTGTTTTTTTAGAGAGGTAAACCAGATTAATGCAGTAGCACTTAAATATTTTCACAAATAAATACGATAATGAAACACCCCAAACCTATGAGTTAAAGGATTTGTGAGATATTAATAAATAGAAATAACAGTAATACTTCAAAATTACATGCTTTTATATGTAGCTTAATATGCCTAAGATTTCTAATAAATGTTATAAAGTTCAAGCATTATAACCATGCCAGATGCTGGATTGTACGGGCAAAGGTTGGTTTGAATATGCTGTCATGCTAGACATACTTGCCAATATTAAACAGACTGTGACTACTATCTGTACATTTGTCTCTCTCTAGGGCATTTTTTAGAATTTTGTTAATTAGCTTTTGTTTCCGAGCAGTGCTTTCATTTTTCTTGATAAACCTTTTGTTTTTCCAGGTTTTATTGAATTCAGATTAGGTTCCACATTTCCTATATTCATTACAATAAGAATATGAAGCTTTTAATAATATATGAAAATCAGCAATGACAAGTATCTTACAGTGTTTTCGAATTCAGTTAAATATGAAACAGTTTAATGGTTGCTTTCTTTTATTGTTTTAATTTTGGCATAATCTTGTAGTATTTCTCATTAGAAAATTCAAACAACGGGAGGCTATGAAAAATGAATGAGAGGTTGAGTCATGATGACAGAAAGTGTGCTCCACAACATAGACTCCAACTATAAGAATCTCCAGTCGGCAGCTCACCATCTCATAAAACAGGATCTAAAACAGGTTACTCTACTTTTCCTGGTTAAGGTAAAAAGCACTCATCCAAGACTCATCTTTATTTACCGTTTACTCTATTTCTCTTTATTTCAGAGATAAATGTTAAGTTAAAATAAGAGTGAGCATATTCCATATGCTGCCAAGAGGATACAAAACTATGGCTAGAATATAGTTTAGCATGATCTATTTTTCCTCTGAGCCCAGCAAGCCTATCGTGACTCTCTGAGTCCAATATGTAAGCTCTACCAATTCAGACTCCCTCGAGACTGAATCTATTAGTCGTACCTATTTTCTTTATCTCTTGTAATTCTGCCAATTGACTCCAGTTAGGGCAATAAATGATGTAGGTTCATACTTTAAGTTTTGTATTGGCAGTCAGATTTAAATGCGGGGTTACAGACCAAAACAATTTTCCACAAATTAAAGTAACCAAGCAATTGTCATTTACCTTGACAGATATTAATAGTGGGTTGACCAAGTAACAATATTCATTCTTATGTCATAAAAAATGATGCTTATTAATGGTGTTTCACTGCCTTTCACAGCAGGGTTTCTCATCCTATTTTGTTATAATGACTAAGCCAGCATCAGGTTTTAAGAATGAATGTTATCATTATTCACTACAGTACTGCACTGAAGCTTCACTAGAAAGCAATAGAAAACAAAATGTATATTTTAAAGACCCTCATTTTCCCTAAATGCTTGAATTAAGTTGCAGACTGTGGTGTTCTGAGAATTGAGTTATGTCCTAAAGCAATACTCCGTCGAAGTGCATTATGCCTGGAAATTGGGCTCTGATTAGCCTGTGAATTTTCTAATACAGGCTACTGATTTCTGCTCTTGTAGCTGCTATTGGATTTTGCATTTTGGCATGGGGATTCTATATTTCGCATGAGAGAATGATGAATAGTCATCTGAGTAGCTCCAAGCACATACTTATTTCCTCCTCAATAAGAACAACAGTCAATATCATTTAGGCACAGAAAAGCATCACTACAACACAACGAATCTAAAGGAATGCTTTCTTTTTATTGCTGATAAAATAATAAATTGCAGATCTTTCAAGAGCTTATTTGTGCTGCTGCTGTGCTCCAGTGAACAGGTACAGCTAAGGAAGGGATGGGCCTTCAAACCAAGTAAGATACTAAAGTACCGACTCCAAAAGGGACACAGTATGTAAAGAAACCATAAAACAGCAGCAGACTTAAAACTTAAGAATCTCACTCAAATTTGTTTCTCATTTTAATTTCAACAATCCAAAAGTAGCCAACCACATAATACCAGGAGAATACAGTGCATGCAGGAAACGGTAACAGTCTTGGTTAAACGCTTTTAAAGTCTTTCTTTTTTTCCCCTAATTGGAAAAAAAAGGTGATTTATTGAAACTGAGAACTTTTGATCTCAGCTCATTTGATAAATTTCATGACTTGAAATTTTTATTTGTCTGGTATTTATCTGAAACTGGTAAAACATCCTGTTTTTACACTGTCAAGATGAAATACTGAAGGGATAATTAATAGATTTGACTTTTCTTTTTCAAAGTTCTAATAACCAAGCTTTCCCTATGGTTAAAATGAGGATGGGAAAGTTCAAAATTAAAATGAAATCTTTTGAAATGGCCTAAATAAAGCATTTTTATTTTTCACATACAGAAATCTGAAAGATGTTTAGGGACTTTTTTTGTTGATATCCCACAACGTACCACAACGGGAAAAAAAAAGTTAACATTTAACAGTTAACATTTCTGAACACTCCATATCTATAAGGAAGCATAACTTAGAAATGAGTTTATGATTACAGACTTCCATAACATTTGTAAGACTTAGTGTGTTCTCTGATCACAACATATGAGCAAAGCTTTCTTGCTAGTCAGCTAAGTCCTGATCCCATGGTCACTGAATTCTAGGAAAAATCTCTTGGCTGAAGGGACTGAGAAAACCCAGAATGCCATATAGCATATTCTGAACCTTAAGTCATTGTGCAGCTTTGTAAAATAGAGTAGTAAGTGTATATCTGCTTTTAAATTATTTATTTTGCTAGCCAGACATACTCTAAATGTGATCACAGTTAAAGTAAATCAGGCAATAACAACACTCAGAGACCAGCTTCAACCTTTTTGGCTGTTCTGGAGTGGGAATCACTAGCCAATGTCTCAGAGATGCTAAAGGCTTGTTCCCCAAATGGCAAAAGACTGTAATTTCCATCAGTCCAGGTAATAGGGTAGGGTATGACATGGAGAGCAATCGCCCACTATGTAGCTACAGTCTATGAAATCTCTACAGTGCTCAATGTTCCCTTGTGCAATGCCCAGGCTTTTCACCAGCTTTGCCTGTCTAAAGTAGAGAAGAGAATCTGTTGCTTCGATCCAGTGTAGAGGTTATATTTGCAAACATGATGTTTTAAAACTGTTTATCATCCAGACTATGGCTATAGAATAGAATAGCAGGTAGAATGGAATCAGACGCAGAATGGAAATCAGACATAAAAGTTATGTGTAGAAATCCCCTCAGTCTGCTCAAGAGTAAGACCCACCTGTAGTCTCTGCAGTCTCTATTCCAACCATGCATGATGCTCTAGATGTGGATAGCTCATGGCTTCTTCCACCTATCTCCTTTTCCCTACAAACTCCCTGATTTTCAGGACAGGGCAGCTCCACCTGGGCTGGACTGGGCCTACATGGCACACTGGCGTACTAATGACATTGTCTTGGGTATTAGGGTAATAGGCATAAAAAAATCAAAAAGGCCACGAGATCTGCATACCTGCCAAAACCGACTTTCAGGGCTCTGTCTCCCAACAGAACTGGAGCCCCCAACTAGACCAGACTGAATAAAGCAAATATCTTCTGTTAATATTGATTTGAATTTTTAAACAAACCCATTCTGGCTGATGTGGCATCTGTTTAGCAGTCACTGAGAAAGGGATGAGACAAAAATATTAAGTTCTATAAAGGGTGGAGGCACCCTTTCAGGTGAGATCGTCTGGAAACTAAGGTCCATTTTTCATAGCAACTCCATGTCACTTATAAACTAAAACTTCCCTATATTTTTACTGACCACTGATATTCCCATATCGGGATGTTGTTACATCTCTGCCATTTACATCTAAGTATTAAGTAGTTTGGAACAACAGTAGTTACTGAATTTCTAGTTGGCAACTAAATATGTATTCTCAGATGGATGCCCTGAATTAAGGGGAAAAAAAAAAGGAGAAAAACAGAAAAAAGATCACATATGTGAGTTACATACCAATTTTATAAAAGGTTTATTTGGCAAGCTATTTAGCAGGAGCGTCAATTTGGGAGTCAACATCTCTGCGTTTGGGGTCTAAGGGAAGATGGCACTGCATAGACCAAAGTCAGCACAGAGCAGCTGACAATCAGGGCACTTTAGTGGGGGTGCAGAAAGTGGTTTCCGAGCATCTGGGACCCTACAGGCTGCATGGTGCCAAAACAACGCTGCTTTGTCAGGACACATTAATCCTCTCCATTCCCATTCCCCTGCACAGCCCGGTGGCGTGCTGGATGTGGTACCAAAAGATGCCAGTAGCAGAGCCAAAGCTCGACCGCTTGCATCCTCTTTGCTTTCCCTCCTGGGAGCCTGGCAAAGCCCCAGTGACAGCGGGACGGGGAGAAGGCTGCAGGGACCACAGCTCTTCCCTGTGCAAGTGACGGATGGAAAGTCAGAAAGACCTTTCTTCAGAAGTGCACTGCACATCTGGCTACAGGCCAGGCAGGACTCAGCAGGATAGGTGTTTCTTTTTTAGGTCAAATCTTTTCAGGCTTTGTTTTCTGTTGGAAAGCTCTGCTGCACACATATCTAGCACAATATTTCAAAAACAGTCTGCTAGAGGAAAATGTGCACTTGACAAAAAGGAAATTGTGCAGTACCCTTTGATATGTCAAATTATATCAGTGAATATCAACAACATTCTCCAAAATACAGGATGTTTCAGTACTCGAAATTCCTGGCAGGAGTGTGCCAAAAATGCTATGAACAACTTGCTAAAATATAAAATAATTGAAAGAAAGAGTTTTAGAGGTGTTTTCTCAGTTCTGTCAAGTATCATAGTAAATATCTGTGTACATCTGTTGTCAGGCTACTGAAAGTCAGAGCCTCAGCTAACCTAAATCAGTAAGTCATAGTAAAGACTAAACAACTATTTTCTTTAGTGACAGAGGAAAATATAGCTCAGGATGTTTTGTCTGCTCTCGTCCTGCTCCCACTGGAACCTGGTTTGGTTGGAAAAATGAGCTAGTACAGATACATTGAATTATCTGAATATTAAGCCCAGGTAGATTGCCATGATATGATGGCTTTCTCAGACAGCCTATCTGTAGAAAATGATGTCACGGTATCCCCTATTCAGTGCAAGGATTTAGATTAATATTGATTCACCCTTGACATTGTGCAAAGTACTTAGAAACAGCGAGTTCCTCACTAAGGCGTTTCAAGGGCTTGTTAGCTGTTGCTTGCTCCGTTGCTACCAATTGATCCCTCATTTGATTGTTCTATTTGCTCTGCAATGATTGACAAGACAGAAAGCTGAAGGATGGCACTCTTGGTCACCTTATTCCTCTTCAACAACAATGTCAAAGAGGCAGTGGTGACAGTGACAAGTCAATTTAGCTATTTTAAAATTACTAAACAACACCTACTTAGTTTAAGATGAAAGAAAGTCTCTGCTCCTTAGATTTCCTATGAATTTTTTTCTTCCTAATGAATGCATTTGCACTGGAAAGATTAATGGATTATGTTTTGACACATAATGAAAAGAACTCTCACAGTACGAAAGTTTGGAGCTCATCAAGCAACAGTAAAATATAATTAGTACCGAAGATGTCTAAAATGTAGAACTTGAATTCATACTTAAAAAAAGAACTCAACACCTAGCAAGTCCTTACAAAAGTGCATATGACTTAGATGACTTTCAATGAACTAGAAGACTGCTTCAGACTCATACATTGAGATGCTCCACAAAGTCCATTAATTATAGAGCAGTGTATGTTGGAAAAAAACAAAAAAAGCTTCTCCTTCAGATCAGTCGCACTGTGAGCCTAGACCCTAGCCTCCTTTATGATATAGACTCAATGATAAACTGCCTTTCAATCTTTCTACTCAACAGAAGACACAAATTGATAAAAAATTGACAGGGAAGTTTTTTTTTTTTTTTTTTAATCTGCTCAACGATAGTGTGTATGGATAACTAGCATGCAAAACAGCACCCTGAGAAAAAACAGGGTCACAATACAGCAACACATCGCTACAGCTCCCCTGAGAACACAAATACTGCGCTCATTTAGTCCACTTGTGAATCTGGTCTATACATTGCATTAACACGAAGATTATAAATATGGAATTCTACTGCCAAAATAGGAAAATAGATAGGGTAGACATTACCCTATCCATTAGACATGGATGGTATCTATCTGATTTTTTTCGTTGAATTATTTTGGTATTCAGCAGAGCTATATCATTGTAAAACTAGTGTAACAGAGTGCAAAGATGGCCCCACTCCTTTGTTTTTATTGCATTTACACTGCAACTCCAGTTTGTTAGCTGGCTGACTTGGTGGAAGAGTGACTGTTTCATAATAAATACTTGGAAAATTAAAGGTATATTAACATTTATCTAATTTTCATTTAGAGGAGAAAACCTGGGTTAACTCACTAAACATCATGAGCTTTTCTGATTAGATTTTTTTTAAAAAAAGAGATAAGAAAACTGTTCAGGTAAAATAAGGGCTGTTTCAAACCTCTTTATTTGAAAGTTCAAACTAAACTTGCAGTTCTTCTAATTTTCTGTACTATAGAGAAGTCTAGCTACCCTTTTGTGAACTCAGAACTGTTGGTTTCTTTCTTATTGCTATTTTTGTTATCATACCTCCTGATTTATTTCATCATGAGATGGGAGTTCAAAATACTACAAAATAGGCTGTTGTATTAATATTTCTGGCCCAAATGGAAGTAGCAAGTGATAGGATCCGGCCGCAAATTCAATTTCAGCTCTTTCCAGCTGCCAGCTCAGCGTAGAGGATCTCCCAGTCTTGCTGTGTTCCCCTGTATGCCATAGAGGAAAGCCAAGAGGCCCAAGAGAGAAGTTCATAGAGGGACACAGAAAATCAGACCTGCACACTGTGCTGTTTTTCACCAACAGCTAACCAAGATCCATGCAGATGAATGCAAGACTATATTACTGAATCCAAGGAGCCCTACGTTTCCTGGACTCTGTAGCTGATCCTCCATTTGAGATATTGCCTAGATTTTGCCCCTAGCTTGGCATGTATGTTGGGCAGTTCAATATATAGGACACTATGAAATGTGCTGGAAGCATATTCTTAAAAAGACTATTACGTAACAGAGAATAAAAATGTTAGCTAGAACCAATCATACTATTTCCACCATCATAAGCCCTGTTATTAACCCCCACTTATTATGAGACCTATGCCCAAGCTAAACAGAGCTTTACATCCTTTAAATGCTGAATCAATGCTGAAATCCTGTATTAGCCTTTCTCCACCCCTTCATTCATGTTTCCATGGCTGGATGTTTCTAATAATCAAACTTCTACGAGCTTCTAAGAACGGCACTATATCACAGCCAACACACTCAGAACAGTGCTTTAGAAAAAGATTTGCACCCAAAATATATTCATGTATCTGCTGCAGTGACTCACTGGTGCTGAAACATCTCTCTGATAGTGTTTGTTAGAAAGAACATGTTTTGGAATTATGTTAAAAAGTGGTGTGCTAGTGATTAGACAGGTACTTGAATGCTTTTGTTCCATCTCTGGATAGGCTCATAAAATGACTAAATTAATATCAATGCTTTCACTTCTTGGCAGCACTATCTGTACTCACATCTAACACCTATTACAAAAGTTAAGTTTGATGCTTCCTATTACTTTCCTGCAATGAATTTCTGGTATTAATTGTACAGAATAAATAGGATACCTTTATTCCAGATCTTCCTTCCTATTTATCCAGAAACACATGTAGAAATGCTGTTCTTTGATGTCCAAAGATTTACTAGACACTTGCATGACACACAATCTCAGCTGGAAAAATACCTTACTTAGAGCAATAGTCTTAAAATCTAGCTCTGCTGTGTTTGTTACAGAGAACACTGAGACACTCAGAGAGTTTGGGGTTGCTTTTTTTCTAGGAGGAGAGTTTTCAATATAGTGTTGACACAGGAAAAGAAACAGCCTATAAAAGTGCTAGCAGAGAGTTACAGTGTTTGAACTGACAGGAATTAATAGTTCAAGTTAACCATGATAAAGCATTCTGTGGTTACTATTTAATGCACTGAAAGGTCAAAAATGCTTTTCATTTTAAACCTGCCGTAGTTTACATCAAAGTTTAGCAGGAAAGGTCAGAGGTCTCATAAAAGCCTGAAAAGCTGTTAGCTGAGAGTAAAGACCTGCCTCCTGATCGGATTGTCCTGTAAATAGTATGGCCTTTTATTTGGCAGGCTAGGCAATGATCTTCAACATCACTTGCAAGGCCTTTTTATTTATATACATCTCTGACTATTAACGTCCAAAACCATTACGCACTGTGTCATATTCTTACACATAATGCAAGTATAAAACAAATAGGCCTATTGTTCATGGGAAAGCCAGTATGAGCTATCTGCACAAGGGTTTATGAGAACAAGAAGCATTGCTAAAATGAATTACAAATGCAATTAATGTCTCTATAGACATATTTGGCAATAGCTGTAAATTGGAGAAAAATTGCAACAAGCCATGAAAGCCATAAGTTAAGTACAGAAAAGAGACAAAATGGGAGACTGGATGCCGTATAATGGGCAAGAGAATAATCCAAGGGTTGATTTATTTTAGCAGCCATGTTTTGTAAGTGCTACAGATCAAGTTGTACTGTAGCTAGCTCTGAGGACTTTAGTCCTTTCATTGTAATTTCTTATGTTTGGTAGGGCTTGTTTTAATTTTAAACTCTAGACTCAAGTATTTAATTTTCAAGCCCAGATGTTTTGAAAGTACAGCTTCAGTGACATTCAAGCACATGTGTAAAAGTCCGTTTTCCCCAAAACTCTGGTACAAATTGCACCACTGGATAAAAACAACAACAACAACAACAACACAACAAATAAAATATAGGCAAACAGTAGGCTGACAGCAGTATTTATACTAGAGAACAAGATTTTTCAGGAGTACATCCAAGTGGCAAAAAGAAAATCTGTAGCTGTGCTGTTTGAATTACGACTGTCGAACGTTAATGAACATCGCAAAGTCTTAATTTAAGAATGTTTTGTCCACACAGCCTCCCATACAGCAGGTAGTCTGTCAAGTAGTTCAGATGTTTCTCAGCTTACAGTCTGTATGGCCTCAGACTGCATGGGAACGTGACCATCTCTGTTAACAATATTTCCTGGCACAAACTTAGCCTGCTCCAATTAGTTGTGCCCCTGGAGCGGTTCTGAGCCCAGCCTGGCAGGTAGGTTTCTCTGGGCTCCCATTGCAAGTGGGAGTTTGCAGCCACCCTGCACTGGAGGTGAAGGCAGTTTACTAGGCTTGGGCTACTCCACGCTAGTTGGTTCAGTGCATGGAAATGCTCAAATACACGTCAAATTTACATCAAAGCATAGCCCAAGGGGTTGTTTTATGAAACATCATGAGGCACGCTGAAATTTCCATACAGGCAAGCAAGCAAGAAAATGAAACATGAAAAGATTAGCCTAATATTTATTTGGCTGAAAACAAAAATCATCCTGACAACACTCTCCTACGCTGACTTTCTATCTTTTCCTAAATTCTAGTCACTTTGTAGAAATGATGCTTGCATCTCTGCTACACACTTGAGGAACAAGGCTGGGAGCAGGGTGTCACCAGGAACTTTTTATGACTCGTCTCAGCACAGCACTTCCTTATCTCTCCCAAAAATTAAAAAATAAAAATGCATTGGGCGTCTCCAACCCTGCTCCACCAAGAATGCCTAATGCTCCACAGACAAGAGAGGGGGTCGCACCATTACCTCTTCTATTGTAGTTCACCAGCAAACATTGCCTGGTATGTACTCCCTTCAAGTAAGAAAGAGCTGCCAGAAGCTTTGGTACAATTAGACTGCTTCAGCACCCCAAAATTACTTTAATGGAGTTCCTAGCCTGTACTGAAGAACATTGGATGTGAAACTTTTCTTGTAGACCAAGCACAAGCAAAGCAGGAATGTCCAAACACAATATTATCAATAGTGCTCTTTGGTAATCCTGTGTTCTATCATCCTGTAGGACTCAGCTGAAGTCTAGCCACTTCAGAAATCTAATCCTTTGTGTACTACCCAGCCTCTCTGTTCTGTAAGACTGCCAGGGCATTAAAAAACGTACTGAGGTAATGCTTGACTTCAGCCCAGCACAGACAAACACACACTGCACATGAAGGATGTTCTCATTACTAAGGAGCTATAGGTCATGTCATTGCCATCACCCCATTCTAGCAGTGCTCAGTTAAGTGAAGACATGTGTTCTCTCTCACTACTTCCTTTTATCTACTCTTTCTGATGTGTGGGAGGCTGTCTGATGCAAGTTTTCTTTTTCTTTTCTTTTTAGGGTAACTTCAAAACACTTTCCAAGTAGGCTTCTATACCTCAATCCTGCTCTAGCTGTGCACATATGTTGTTCCTGACCACTGCCCAGGACTGAAATCCCATTCTTCACAGGACTCCCATAGACAAAGACCAATGATTTAAGTGGGTCTGGGTCAGTCTCTGTATGGATGCAAGTGGTAACGTATTGAATAAGGGGTGCTGGTAGGGCTCTCACTTAAGAATGTAAACAATCTGTGCACAGGTAAATATATCACTATAGTTACATAGGTGTAGCACAGAAAATCTAACAACATAAAACCAAAGTCAAACAAGGTCAGAATCAAATACTTTTCATGTGTTAACAATTTGCAGAGAAAGAGAACATTCTGCTACACTTAACATAAGCAATATTCCTTTTTAAAGAGTAGCTAAAAGAGTATTTATGGTAACATAAAGTGGTCACTGGTTTGTAATCTATTTAAACTCATCTTTCTATGCACAAAATCTATTTATCCTACTCCTGGGACCCCACAGCACAGCTTACACTTGCCTTTTCTGTACAGAACTTTCTTCTGAGGCAGAAAACAGGGTTGGTTACCAAGGTGTCCTGAGGTAGGTCACTAAAAAGTAGAAAGTAGAATGCAGCAATGAAGGCTGTAATAGTGCAACCATGGGGAGAAAGGGAGAGAAAGAGAGAGGGAAAGAGAGAGAGGGAAAGAGAAATAGAGGGAAAGAGAGAGAGAGGAAGTGTCCTTCAAATCAGCTACAAGTTTCTGTTAATGTCTATCTATTCATCTGTTTTTTATCCTATCAGGGAAAGGTTAATCTCTTCATCTGCTGCTTCCTAGGGATGGAAGAATTTTCTCTCTCTTCTTTCCATATTTCTCCTAGTAATGTGTGTTATTTTGGGCATTAGTTAAGTGGTATGAAACAGTTAAGAAGAACGAACATTACAAGACAAGTGGTAAATTATAATGTCACCTGCACAGTTTTAATTACTGCATCTTACCCAGCAGTCATGATCACCAAATTGCATAATTCTGAGTAGTGATTTACAAGTGGATTTGAATAAGCTTATCGCAAAAATTCTGAGACACAAAACTGTTAACAGTATAACACACTTCTTAATCTCTCATCTATGAAATCCATTCCTTGTTCAACAGATAAAGGGTTTGGATCATCTTATTTTGAAGGAAAGAGACTTATCAGTGAATGAATCCTTCATCCTTTTTTTATTGGTTTCAGTCACAGCTACTATCACATCTGACCCTTTCAGTACCTACAGCAGAATGTTATCTTAAATTGGATATCAAGAGATTACAGAATTATGACTTTCATGAATCAAGTTTAAATTACTAAGTTTTTTTTTTGTTTGTTTGTTTGGCTTCTTTGTTGTTTTTTTTTTTTCCCTGAACCGAACAGGTCTGAGGAAAAAAAATACACGAATGCACAACATTCAGAAACAAGAAGCCTGGAAACAACACAACTTCCCCTGCTTAAGCCATGTTACAATCCCTGCTTCCAGCAACTGTAGCCTTTAGATGATAACAAGAAATTGAACATACAGCCATTTATGATATTATATTAATAAACTCCAAAGATTTTGGCAAGTATAAGGAAGATCATTTATGGCAATGCTAACATCTACTGCCAAAGCTCACAAGCAGTCCAGGAAGTGTCCCTAGGGCTAAAAAGGTGAAAAGGACCTTTGATGATTTCCCAGGTCTTTGATGTTAAACAGAGCAGAACTGCATGTGTGTGTTCTCTTCTTTAATGTTGCACAGAAGTGTTTTCCTACTAACTAACTCTCTGGGTAGTTCCTAAGACCATCTTGTGTGGCATCTTCACAAATTAAAATTAAAATGAAAGCAACAGCAATGTCAGGAGAAAAGATGCCACTAAAGACCAAAGCCAGAGACCTTTACTCCTACTGGGGAACATGCTGTTCAGAGAATAGTCTCATTGGAAAAAAAAAAATCGACGTAAGCCTTTGCCAAGTGAGGTGCAATCACAGTATGAAGCAGAGTGGGAAATACCATCATGTTAAGTGTTCAGTCTTGCCCAGAACAGACTCAGAAAGTTCTTCATACAAGTGTGGTAAAATAGTGATGAGCCGGACTGGAGTTCTACTGCCCAATAGCGAAAAATCAGGCAAATCTCTTGCTTCCCTTCTGAGGATTGCAATTAAGCTCAGGACTTCTCAGCTATAATCTTCTCTCTGCCCGTTCCTTGCCCTTTTTTGTTAGCTGGTTTTCCAGTTGCTGTAGGCTTATGTGGTCATGCTCAGTGTGTGTCTGTGCACGTGCGTTCCTGTCGGCATTTGTGTTTGTGGGTTTTGCACTCACAGCCCAATTTCAGCCCAGTTGGACAGAATGTGAGAGGTCTCAAGGATAAACGAAGTTGCACAAGTTTAAATACAGCACACTGCTGCTGCCCTGGCATGGGAAGGATGGCATCATGACCTCAAGCTCACTGAGCATTAAGGATTTCTAGACAGGAGGAAGATCTGGTGTGTGTGCCCAAAGCACGGAAAAGGCTTCAGTTTGATCTTACTCCTTACTACATTAAGTTTACTTAATTATGAATCATAGATATAAACTAAAATCAGGCCTTACTGGCCCCAGTCTCTTCAAAGCAACTTGTTTATTCTGTGTTCTTTTACTTCACAGAGCAATCCTAATATTTATTACTGCTTTGTATGAGGGACTATACCTTAGGCTCAAAAGTGCAAACCATAAACACTTACAAGAACATGGTCTTTGGCTCTAGGGAACCCCTACAGTTTGACAAATGACTGCCAAAGTTAAGAAGGCACTAAATAAGAATGGCCATCACTTAATTTCTCTTGTGCGTGATTGTTGCCTCCATATACTTGCCTCAAAGCAAACACAATTTGCATTTCATTAAAGACTAGCTAAATCTAGTGTGAAATCCTCACCCCATTGAAAATACTAGGAAAATTTCCTGTGATCTGAATTTCATCCAATGAATCCAAAGAATACTATCCAGGTACAAAAAATGTTTCCTGTTTCTTACAAGCGTAAGCACTCTTGCTCCAAACAATTAAACAATGCAAGCTGGTAGGCAAAACATTCATTAAGGTTTTTAATTGTGGACTTGCATTATTTTCTGTTGAAGACAAATTATGGGTCTACATTTTACACGACACCTATAATACTACTGAATAATAATTAATTTCTTTCTGTATGAAAGAAGCTTTTTTTTACGGCTATTTCTGTATGAAATAAAAGCTGGCTTTGAAAAATTTAGTGAGATAAGGAGATAATCTAGTAAAAAATACATCCATAGCTTTAAAGGCAATGTTTTGTACAGAGGAAAGCTTATTGTAGGCTTATGCACTATATTTGGAAAGTATAGCCTTGCTTTTGGATATATGGAGTGTGTTCTAGACCTATTTATATCACCAAGGGTTATGGGGCACACTTGTCACCTCTGCAAATCTAGTGAGTTGTGATAAAGGACAAATACCGAGGCAAATAAATGAATCGTATCCTATGTAATCTACATTTTCAGAGGAGGGAGGTAAGATTAAATTTACACCATTCGTTGTTTCAGAATCTGTTATGCTAACTCACTTTAACATCAGTCACTGCTCACTTCTTGCCTGACATTTAGGCTCCTCATTGCAGCGTAGCTGGGACAGCTCCTAACAAGAGCATGCAAGGTGATATAACAACTATCAGGCTTTAACTTACAATTAATTTAAGATTTAACCTCTTCTCTAGATTCCACAAAAGTCTGTTGTCTAAAGTCAAAGGTGACATGTGCAGATACACAGATTACAGAATAAGCAGTTACAGGACTGTATATTAAAACGAGTTAGACTGCACCTCCTGAATATATGTGGGACCACGAGCTAGCACTCCCAAACTGTGTTTTTCTGAAAGGCAGTGATTTCCCTAGAGAAAATATCCAAATTCATCTTCAGGTAGGTTAATGGTAAAATTTTCCAGAGATAGTAACAGGCTTGATCATCAAGTAAACTGTCACTCTTACCCTCTTTCAGGCCATTTTAACTATTGCAAGAAAATTGTAACAAAATAGACAAATTATGATACTTTTTTTCTGGAGTGGCTTACTAAAGCAGAGTTGCTTTACTAGAGATACTTGATTTCCAGAAACACACGAGAGTTCTTCTTCTTAATATCAAATAGCTTGAATGATTAGGCTAGGTGACAGACTGGGATATTTGGAGATTTATGTCTTTTCCTTGCTCAGAGACAGGAAGAGTTTATGCAGCCATCCCCTCATGCTGACCTATTAATTCGTCTCACCAAATGTGGCCAAGAAGCTTCTTCCAGGAGACAGAACATAGCTCATACTCAATTCACTTTTGTCAGTGGTCCTCTCAGACATTCAGATGAACAAGAGCACTTGTCCAGATTGTGGCCGTTGATTAAAAGCAGTTCAACAATAAGAACAAACCTGGTAACACTAATGTGTTTCTTCTTCAATTTCTGCCAAACTGAGGCAGATGTGAACCAGCAACTTCTATGTAACTAACTGCACTTTAAAATACCCAAGCCACCCAACTCTATACTGAAGAACATATTTTTGTTTGTAATTAGTTATCTTTAATAAAGAAAAAATAAAGATTCTGTAACACTGCTCTTCCTCCTCTTGATCAGTTTTCAGCTTTCTAACAACACAATACCTCCAAAGCAGTTCATATAGAAAAAGAATAAAATAAATGGCTTAGGAATTACTTTTTTTTTTTTTTTTTAATCTAATCAGCAATTCAGGAGTTCTAATAATTGCATGCCAGATGCAAAATAATTAGCCTTATACCTATTTGTAAGCTGGAGGATAACGGAAGTAATGACAACCTAAAGTTCTTTAATTATAAGGAAAAGATGCACATACCAATTCAGAGAGGGCTGGATCCTGCGCTAGACTGAATATCATTCTGACATATTCATACGGCCTAAGGAATTCACCTTCAGCTGTCAGCACAGTATGTATATGGTTAGAAGAGGTCTAGTCAAAAACACCAATCATTTCTGCATGCATACTGGGTAAAAGATGCTATAAAGTAACTTCGGAACCCAGTCAAAGCAATTATCAGGTGAAAGAAAACAAGAATCTCTTTTTCTCTACAACAACGAAAAATAACACTACCAGAATCAATTGGTACCAGTGGAATCAATCAAGGCATCCTATGTTTGTCTTCATTCTCAAGCTTGCACCGGAAAAAATTGAAAAAGTGCCTGAAGTTTTGAGAAATTAACTCATTCTAACATTTCCTTGAGGAAAGCTGATTTATCTAAGGCTCTGCTTGCTGCTTTTGCTCTCCCTTCCCCTGTTCCCTCATCTAAGTAGCCACAAGTTCCCTGGCTTACTCTTTGCTGTTCATGTGAATCCTTTACCTTTACTCCAAAACTGACCATAAACAGTAAGTTACTCCTAACAATTTCCTAGTCAATTAATGACATTGTTGATGACATTAAGATAAGGGTTATTCATTACTGCCCTCCAAGTGTCAGAGCTGATAAATACGGAGCCAAAGGAGGCAGAAAATGATTCCTCCAGTCCTAGATAGCTGTGATAGGCAAGGAAGGAGCATTAGGCTCACAACACAGCTGCATGGTGTGGACTGTAAAAAATAGGAAGAGAGGCTTTTTCCCTTCCAGACCTAGGACCTCTGTGAATCTGAACGGCGTAATTAAAGAAAGGAAAAAAAAACTGAAAATGTCCCTCTTCAAAGCAAATGAACATGAACATGAAACAGAAGTAACTTTATCTATGCAACAAAGTTAGGTCTGATCACTCAATTGAAAATAAATCAGATAATAAACTCCAAATTGACTCCAGTGAATAGCACTCAGGTGTTTCTGATTAATTGCTGCCAGCCAGCCAGCAAACATAACTCTTGTGTAGCATTAGTTTTCATTCAGAAAGAAAATTGCACTTCCAAGGAAAAGATTTCCTGTGCCATTAACGTGGTTATTGGAAGCATCTTATTACACAAGGTTAAAACAACTGGCATTCTGCACTGTAGAGACAGATCAGATGAGTGAGAGGAGCTGGGAGAGAAGAGGAAAGTGAAAAGCTGTCTTCTTATCATCTAGTTCTTAAACCATGAGCAGCAATTGAAACTTTAATCCTGTCATCTTTCAGATAAATACCTGAGGAGGTGGGGAGAACTTTAATAGGTGCAAATAGTTTTTCTCATCAATAGAGATTAGATGATCTGCTTAAATGGACGTAACAACCACACATGTAAAATAACAGAAAATTGCAACAAACATTGCAAATATAACTCTGATCTGCAAACAGTGTTACATTCATCTACAGCATTATTTGTTCAGGACGGTAACATTCATGTTACCATTTTGGAGAACAAACAGGAATGCTGGATCACATCCACAGAGGAGATATGCAACCTCATGTGCCAGAAGGTAGTTTTAGGGCAGGATTCAAAATGCAGCCTGAATTAGCACATAGTAGAGCTGAGTTCTCAGCGAGCACAAAAGGCAAGCCCACATCACTGAAGTTCATTCAGCAAGTAGTCCATCAGGATCCTTCCGAGTTAGAAGAAACGTCCTAATGAAAATTTGAGGCACAAATGGGGATAAGACAAACCTTAATCCTGGGATAGCTACTGAAAACAAGTCTAATTTTCACAGCACTGCATTAAGTTGCCACATTTGCATTGACCTGTCACGAAAAGAACTCCTCTGTCAAAGGTAAAAGAAATCATTTCCATCACTTCATTAATGATAACATTACATTATACTTTTACAGTGCTTTATTCTGTCTATAAAATGACTTGCAACTTTACTGATTCAAAAGCTCATTCATTGTCACACAGCCAACTGCTACAGCAATGTGCTGGTCTGCGTTAGAGACATGATCTCTTAACATTGCTGCTACTTGCATTTCCAAGTATATACATAATTATTTATAATGTCACTGCTATACTTGATCATAGCCCATTGAAAAATGCTTGCTTTCTCCATGTACCCATTCCTCTTAGAACAGCCAAGTTCTTTTGCCAGAAACACTCCTTACCTTGCAAACATACATACTTCATACAAAGGTGCAAGCTAGTATTTTTGATAAACAATGTGCACAACTGCAGACCATGCTACACTAACTGCGTGTGCCAAAAAAGCTTTCCTCAAACTTCTGTTTGCACAAATTAAGTCCTGTGAAGAGAATTCATGCATGCTGCATTTGTCATTTGAGCTCAATCTGTGTTCAGAGTATTGTAGCCCAATGCTTTAAGTATAGCCAAATGTCCCCAGAAGAGCCCACTATCTGAACACAGAGCATCTGGAAACCTTAACTGCAAACTGATCCTGCAACTTGATGGAGTGGTCTCGGATTCAGCTCCTGCCTATTCCTGCTGCTATTGTCTTCACAGGGAATTTCTCTATCACAAGTGTTAGCCACAGATTTGTCAGGTGGGCACACATAATTTGTATCAGAAAGACCACTTAGAACCCCCACCACTGTGACAGGATAGTCACAGCCCTCCCTCATTCCCAGGTTAGGAGACAGGATCCAAAAAAGTGTGAAAGGGTAAAAATAAAAATAAAATAAAATAAACACTTCTGTATGAAAGTTTCAAATTGATATTTTTGACAGATCACAATCTCATCACTCAGAACTAGAAGGAAGAGCATTACTCAAAAAAAAAAAAAAAAATAGAAGTAGGGCTCTCCCTCTCTTTTTTCCTCTAATTTCTTCTCCTCTGTCCCTCTTAATTCTAACTTTTAGGAAGGGGATAAGCACTTCTGGATGAAAACTGCCATACGTTCTTCTGGTCAAAATGCAGGAAGAAAAATGAAAGGAAGCCCAACTAATATTGGAAACTGAATTCCTGAACTCAGTTCTGTCATCTTACACTGGTACACAGCCGTTCTTTCTACATATTTGCTACAGATTTACATTGTAGGAAAAGACAACAAATGTGTTCAAATGAGCACAGAGAAAAAGAGTGAGTTTGTTCCTGTTTCAACTTTGTACCTTAAATGCTACTCTAAAGTAAATGTCCCACACTGTACACTCCATCAAAGCCACCAGTCTGGACCCAAGAAATGTTCCATAATTTCCTTTTCCTCCTCAGACACTCAGCTATCAAACTCAAATCTGTTATTCTATTTAAAACCAGGGTTTTTCATATTGAACATGAACTTTTCAATACATTTATCTGTAGGACCTATGTATATCTACACTTCATCAGCAAGCATCAGAAGCAAAGAAAAAATCTCTGGCATTATCAATGAAAAGGAGCTACTTATTATGTCTTATAAGGAATAATTCTTTAAAATAATTGACATAATTTTAAAATTGGAAAATATATGCATTTACAAAAATTTGCAAATATTTGAAAATATATGTTGCTAGCAGAAGCTGTTTTATTTAATGAAGAATTCAGGCCAATTAAAGAAATACCTGAAAAATGACACCTATCACAAAAATCACAGACAACAAAAGGCTTCAAGGTAAATCCCTATTTCTTATGTATAATTCTCATTTGCAGGTCCAGTTGCAGATACTGGAATACAATTCTACAGATTTTTTTGCTATGTTTGGTAGCATCTATTATTAGTAATATTAGAAAAAGATACTTGGATATTTCCTAAAATGTTTTAGATTTACAATAAAGTATTTTGTAGGAACTTCTAATAGTGAAGTCATTCTAATATTGTGACAATTAAGAATTAAATAGGAAAAGTGTTCTCTTATGCAGTCAGACAGCTCTCTCTTCTTCAGGAATTCATATATTCAACGGCAATGTATTTTCTCAGTTCTTGTGTTGAAAACAGGCAGACCAGTTTTATCCATGTTATATCTAGGCCTACATAGCTCAAGGCATCCTTGCATATACAGTGAAAAACCGTGACTTTGGTCAGACTAGTATGTCTGTATGTATACCTCACAACACACAAAGTGGATTTTATCAGTTAGTAAAGTAATAATCCAAGAGGATCAATGTTGCTAGTATATATCTGCAACTTTTTAAGGCAGGACTAAAAGTGGGAGCCTCAGGAATCAGACAGATTTTCTCAAACCTAGAAGCCAACAGAGACACCAGATTACTGCTAGAGGATATCCTTGAAAGAGATAGCAAATGTGCAGCAACTGTTTGCTCTGAGTGCAGCAACTGAAGGAGCTATGTTAGCTAGCTCACACGTCAGCCAGTCTACCTCGTAATTCTCATGATTATGTTCAGATACTTGTTCCTGTTAGGCAACACTAATGAACATATAATTTCCACGTGGAACATTTCCTGAAATGTTTTTGGAAATCTAAATATTTTGTCTGAAGAGGCCTCTGTGTAATGCAGAGCAGTGAGGCACAGGTGCATGTGTTTTGTGAAAAGAAGCTGAATGTGCTTCTTCATATGCTCAGGTACTTTCTGTAAGATTTCTTAGGAAGAAAAATCAAACAAAACTTTAGTAGAATTTTGCACAGATATTACATTTCTCGTACTTTGGGTTGTATAGGTGGTATCTTTTGGAGAAGAAAAAAGTTCTTATTGTACTGTTCATTAGTTATAAGAAAATACAGAAAGGTCAGAATTTCAGGCAAGATTACTTAGGGGGCAAGTGAAATGCACGTCTGCAAGGGCATGTTGATGCTGCAGGCTGCAGATCATACTGTAATACCAGATAGAGATAAAGCCAGTTACTGAGCTGGTTCAGACATCAAAAACAGTCTAGCCAGAACAACAAAGACCTCAGTGTGAGCTCATTTACTCTGCCCTTCTTTGTTGCTAATGTGTGTGTTTGATGTTTTTTACGTTATTCAAAGCAGTACCATAATAATGAGAAAATAATATCTCAGTAGCCTTTTTTCCCCTCATGCTGATGTTTTAAAGAACAAAATGATAATATGACATTATAATTACAGTACCATTAGGCCCAATTCTGAAGATCTCACTTATTTTCTGGTTGGGAAAATATAGCAGTTTCTGAGGTCTGAGGTGTAATGGACTCATTCAGCACATTTTGTACTTTTTTTGTTAAATAAACAAACACATCAAAATAAAAGTTTGTATTATGAAAAACTGGCACAAAACTTGATTACTTTCTCCAGGAATAAACATTAAAACGTATTCAAAAGTGCATGTAGGTGACTCAGTTATTCAAGTGTCTTTGCTGTTTATTTGACTCATCTGGAAACTTAATCCTTTACAAATCAATGGAAGCAATAACATGGGGGAAAACTTCCACATTCTTTAGTTCTTGTTCTTTCTATTCAAAGATCAAGTAAGCGAAACTTCCCTCCAGGGTGCATATGAAAAGCTGGGCTCTGCAGAAATACTGCTTCCCAGACAGCACTGGCACAGCTTTGAGTAAGAAAATGGCTGGCTGACGGGAAGCCCTCCAAAACCATGGATACGAACCTGGATAATTTTAAAGGATGAAAAGGCAGAAACATATGCTGGTGTAGCCTGTGGTAAAACCTGTTGAGTTTAAATTTTCACTATAGTTTTAATTGTAATACAGCTGGGTAGAGGGGCGTGCCCCTGCACATAGGACACACAGCCATCAAAAAGGCACTCCCAACTGCTTCCCAGATCATTTCTACCTCAGTGAGATTCTTGATGGATAGATAAGGTGGTTCTGGCTTTGCATAGTCATCCACTGACAGGAGTGCCCTGATGGAGAACTCCAGTTGCTGCTTTATATTATGCTCAGATATGTTAATTATTGTAAAGGACAGTTTTGGTATATAGCTATGTTGTGTACATGGCTTGAGATAGTCAACGGAAACTCATCATGCTGCAGAATGGTCACGCAGGACCATAGGCCAGCTGAAGTAATAATTCTCTGTCCAATAGTTCAGGGAGTCTCACCTGATCCAACTGAAGAGGTCATCACAGATACGCCTGCAGTGGAGACTGCAATGACCATCTCGACAGGGACTGACCATCTTGTTAAAGAGATTCTCCTCATGAGTGTCAACTTTTGCAGAAGACGCAAATGGATCAGTTTCTTTAACTGGCAATCTGTGCCTGAGTATCTGTGCAATAAGCCAGTAAAGAAACAAGTTCAGTCAGGATACAACCCAGACAGCATATGATACAGAAAAGCAGAATCTTTTCTAGTGCTAGCAATGGCAGCAGGAATATTGTTCAGCAGTTAAAGCTACAGCTCAAGACCTAGGAGCCTCAGGTTTAATTCCTTGCTCCAGCTATTGACTTTCTGCAGGATTTCTGGAAAGTCTTCAAGATAATAAACCTCTAAGTACCTTTAGTACTGGACTCTTAGTTTCCCTGCTCTTCCTTTATAAATTGAAAATTATAGTACTTGCTTACCTCACAGGCATGTTATGAAGGGCAAATGCACTGAAGATGGTTAAGTGCTCAGGTGCTGCAACGGTGAGGGCCAGATAAAATTCTGGCTCATAATCCTGGTGATGCAGTGTCTGGCTGTGTGACTGGGACAAACTTAGCGTCTCACTTCTTTAAAATTGAAATAATATTTTTCTGTTCCCTCCACAAATCATATTAAAGCAGCATTCATTAATGTGAGCAAGTGATGAAAGAAAATGATGAGCAGGTTCTGAACGCTTATAAACAAATACAACATATTCTTGTAAACAGCCATCTGTGATAGTTTGACTATGAAAGGTAACTGCAGACAGCCAGGGGAAATGAAGCTTGAACTAAAACCCAATGGGAATATGATTCATGGATTCATGGATTTTTTTCTTGATAACATGCAGATTAAGAAATAAGGCAATTTAAGAACAAGATAAGACCTGAGCTGCCCAATATAAGGCTGAGATCTCCTGTGCATGCAGAAGAAGAGAACACTATGTCCCTGGGGAAATCCTGACCCTAAAGTGTTTCAACTTCATGTGTCTAAAATGGGTTAGCTATCAGCTTTTGGGACTTAGGCCACTCAGTTCCTTTCCAGTCAAGCTCTACACTCTTCAGAACTTCTTCAAATCTTTATGTCACTTTATACATCTGCTTCTGCAACCTGAGACTTTAAAATGTATTTAGATGTTTATAAATTGCAAAGAAATGATCACAGGTTTTTCAAATGCTTCTAAGAAGACAAAGTGCTAGATCCTATTTTAATCTACATTTACATTCTAGTAGGTGCTTACCCATATATTTGTATAGCTCAATGCCATTAAAAATCTGCTATTTAGGCACATTGCAACATTTTATCCAAGTTCTTTTCATGATGATTTATTTTGTGTCTCCCTTATCAGTAACATATGAGCAATTACTGAATTTCATAGAATATGAATCATCTGAAAGGACTTTGGTATTGGTTTTACTAGAGCTTAAATAATTGAAACTTATTACTTGTGACTTACCATTTATTTATGTAACAGTGGTAATGCAAGGCTATACATTATCCAAAATGAAAGACTTAAATAAAAAGGAAAATGAAACTCCATAGCTTTTTATATTTTTGTTTTAGTCACAGTGGTTGATCTAATTTCTTGGCAAACAGTATACATTGTATCTGCTTCATCAAGTAGAACTTCCACCAACCCACCACATCTTCATTTGAATGTCACCTGAATGCTGTGGCAAGATGTAAAAATCCTTTTAAAAAAATACTGTAATAGCTATTAGTGTTAATATATCTGATACATCACTGTGCCAGCAGCTTTCCATTAATAGATGATCCTAAAGAGACAATATAAAATGTTACATAGATGAGAAAAGCTTGTTTCACTGTTCAGAAGAAATTGCTGATTCAAGGACTTAATTCCCTCCATAGTGGGAGGACAGTAGAGAGATTATTGATGCCAGTAAATTAAACTTTGTTAATGATCTGTGTGAGACCAAGGAGAGGGTCAAACCTATAATTCCTGCAAATTTAAGTTTCCTTTTAACTAGATCCATCTCTACAGAAATTGGGGCATCCATTCCATTACCAAGCTGCTGTAAGATGCATAAGGTTGATGTGTTTGGCCACCAACATGATTTGTAACAGGAAAAAAAAAAGGACATGAAACTCAAGAGAAAATGTGGATCTGAGAGTCATTCACAGATTGCTTTTACACATTCATTTCCTACTTAATTAGTAGAATTATGTATTGCTGACGAGCACCTATGTTTAGCAAGGCCGGGGAGAATCACCTGTGAAGTCCTACACTGTGTTAGCGGTCAAATTACAGAAACTGTAAGGCGTCATCATAAAAACTGAAATGTCTCAGTTCAGATATACTTATTGTCAAATTAAAGATCAAGATCAAGGAGCAAAAATACAAATACTTACTATTCAAACGCAAATCTATCACTTAAATGTACAGATCACTATAGTTAGACACTGCTAGTTTGTTATTTTGCAGATTAACAGGCAAATGAGCTCACTTTCCTGCGGACAAACCTCAATGATTATACATCTCAAAGAGAGAGAAAATCACTCCCTACCTTCTCAGTAGTGACTCACAAAATCTGATAGCTGAAAAATACCACATTTTCTGTTATCATGGTACAGTCCTTCTTTTTTATATACTCGATGAATAGGCCAATACAGAGGTTATTATCATCTCAGAATTTAGAATAAGCTTAAACCAATATATTTTGATGAATGTTCCCAAATGTACTGTTACTAATTTATCTGTGTATTTGACTTTGTGAATTCACATCTTCCCAGAATCTACTGAGAATCTTTGCCAAGGACTATACATACATCAAGAAGTGTATACACCCACAAGAAGCACACTCAGTAGCTAGGAACTCTCAGAAACAATATTTAGATTCCAAGCAAATTATAAAATTTCTTTCAAGACGCAAATCTGCCCAGAGACTTAGCCTATCAGCCACTTTAGTACAAGTTAACAAGAAAAGAAGAAATTTTATGTTTGTGTTTGCATTTATGTTTGCAATTGATTTTCATGCAACATATGGGATTTTCTGCTATACAAAACCACAATGACACAGTGCAGTAACACATATGTCATAAATCAAGAGAGAAAAATAGTGATCTCCCAAGTAGTCTTGAAATTACCAGAATGAATAGATATCTATTTTCCAGTCCTGGACCTTGTCATATATCAGGAAAATCAATTCAGTCAAAAATTGCCCAATAATATTCATGTTCTATTTGGGACAGTCCCAAAACAATTTGATATATTCTTTTTCTCTATATGCACAAGCACTGAATAAAAGAAAGTGGAGACAGAAAATACCAAACAGCTTACATATTCATGCCTATCATCTCAATCATGTTAGATGGATCATTCCATCTTATATTGGTCCAGTGTGGTTTTAAAACTCAAACAACAGCATCTTTTAGCGGATGAAATCCTAACGCTCAGAGGTCTACAGCTTGCTCAGAGACATCCACTTGTCAGGTAATACTTAGGAGACATTTTATCTCAAGGGGAAATATTAGGTAAGCACAGCTCTTTCCAACTCCAGGATTAAAAACATAATGTCTACAGTTATCTTGCCATCTCTTGGTGTACGAAAAATATTTTTGACACAATGCTGTACTAATACTGAAGCCCTACAAATCTACACTAGCTCATGATAGATACTGTTTGGCCTTGGACAAAGATCTGACATTAAGTATCTTAAAAGCTTACGAAAAAGTCAGCAGGGTTCTCATTTGAAAGTATTTTGTCAGAGACCTAGTCTACAGCTTTCCACTTCTTTAGAACTTGGATCATTTCAGGTATTCATCAAATAAATGCACTGGGGAATTTTAATGTTGCTCAGAGTCTCCTGGGTCCTTCCTTTGTGACTCAGTCATTCCCAAAGACTGGTTTGATAACTAAAACTTTTCAAAGGTTTTCAACCAGCTCTCCATTTGTGTATTTCTATCTTTACTGTAAAGATCACTAATGTGGACAGTCTTTATAAACCAACCGAGCACATTCGATCAGATACATGTAAGTAAACTCTGCATGTGTTTAATAACATACAGTGACTATTATGAGATATACAGTTAATGGACAAGCTGAAAACGTAAGTAATGGCACACTGAAGTTGCAATACAGAGCTAGAAAGCACCATCTTATTTTCTCTGCTTTCCCCAATTACTTCCCAACAATAAAACCCCAGGGTTTATTTTCAGAAGGGCTGAACACTTATAACTCCCACTGACTTAAGCTAAAATTCTGCGTTTTGAACACTTCTAAAAATCAGGCCTGCAGCACAGTGGTTCTTTCTCCTTATGAAATACAGATGAGGATTTCTAATGTTCACACAGAATCTGTGATTTTACAGTGTCAGCCTAAAGACACACATAAGAAATCTGTTTATTAAAAATATTTCCTGTCTCTTAAAGATGAGATCATGCTGCCCACATCTGAATCTCTCTCCAAGGAGTTTATGAGTTTTAGGTCAGAGGTGTAGATAACCACACTAAGTCTACAGACAGAAATACTAAACAGAAAAAAAATGAATAACAAGCAGTTAATAGCACTGATGCAATTAAAAAAATTCCTATTCAGCTACAATAATATAAGCAATTGCACTCAGCTTCTGGGGTTTGAAATGCTCATCAGAACATTTTCCTTTTTGTCCTTCGAAGCATACTCACTCACTTAACCTATTAATTTTCTGTCTCTTTCCAGAAAGCAGTTAAACATCAGCTGTAACTTTCAATTGCCTCATTTCAATGCATGGCTGTATTTATAGGACAGCTGAAGAGGTATGTGACTTAGAGTGTCAAGACACAGATGGAGGGGGGAAAAAGGCAAGAAAAGATAGAGATGTTCCATATAAATTGAATCTGACTGTTGGTGTCTTACAGTAATAATTAAACTAAACAATGTAAAGAAAAATATCTCTAGGGAAATACTTCTCTCCTGGAAAGCTATTTGAACATAAAGGACTGCTCTTTCTTCAACTGCTCTTTCCTTCTGCAGACTCAGGCTGCCTATTAAACTAATGGCTCTATAAAATAAAGTGATTGTGTTTAAACAGGTTGTGTGTGCTTAAAGCCATGCACCGCAAGGTACACGCTGCCATCAGACCTCACTGGATCTTTTGCTGGACAGAACAGTTTTGCATGCTCCCCTCTTTTGTATTTCTCCAACGTGAGATATCTTTCAGGAAATAAGTTGTCAAACTCTGACATTAGAAAAGGTATAATTACACAGAGGAGTTATTAGATTAGGATGATTACTACAAAATGAAAGTTTTGAAAGAAAAGACAACGAAAATTGTAGGGAAAGATTATTTGAATCAATATAATAGGTTTTTTTTTTTTTAATTTAATAAACTGATACCTCTTTGAATAGTTGAGCCATTAAATGCGTTCCTTTTTCCACACATCCATATTATCCAGAACCCCCCCCGCCTTTATTCTTGGCAGCAATTCTAAAGCAATCAGGTATTTGTTACTTTAAGAGGCTTACATTTTGTCTCAGCTATGATTACACACTATCACGCCGTACCACGTGTTCGTGGTGTTGCTCCGCTCTTGGCAAGCTGAGGATGTTGTCATTTAGCTAGTCCCTAATAAGTTGTAAACCGTCTAAACCTTTTTATTCCCTATTTGACAATTTACATGAAATTATCATGTAGTAGTTCAGTAATGCTGTTTTCAACCTATTTTAATGCAAATTAGACCTATTACCTAATACCCAGATATGTTCAACTTGAACAGTATTATTCAAGTTAGAGATTTGGTTTTCATGTTTATTATCTACCCTTTATAGCTAGGCTTGTATGTATTTTTGTTTGTCCTCTTTTTTGTTTCTGGACTTAAAGGGAAAATATAATTTAATTGTGCTCACGGATATTATTATTAATAGTGTCTTTGCGGTGAGCTATTAAAAAGTATTCTACTCACATGGCTCTCACAGTGGAAAGTGGCACCTCTTTCCTTCAGCACTCCAGAAAATTCCACCGTTGTTTATTAAAACAAAGAGCATGTAAAATACTACGATCGAAGCGCGCTGTTTGCTTTGTACGTCCCACTCCTTGGTCAGCTGCATGAGTTCACGTGCAGCTGCATTTTCTTCCTTGCATTCAGAAGCGCAGTGCTGACCTCCCCCAAATTTCCAGTGACATTTAGAAAAAAGATAAACACGGTTTTCAGCAGAATAACAAACATCCTGGAAACATTTCTGTCTAACAAAACCAAAATGTATGTCCTCAGCCACTTGACATCGTCTTTTTGACAGCTAATCTTTTTGATAGAGTGTCTCGAAACTGTATAATTACACCAGTTAATGGATAAATTGCCCTCATTAAGACTCAGGTTTTCTAGCACGAAAGCCAAATAGAAACATGAAGACGAGGCTTTATTGGCTTTGACACAGAACACTTCCACTGTAAAGCCACCAGCACAGCACTCCCGGCACGGACCTCTCACCGCGGCGCTTCCCAGAGGGCTGAACTGCACATTGCCAAGGCAGGAAAAGAACCTAACCAATCCTGCGGCTATCGGTTCCACGTTAAAAAATATCCTTTTAGAGCCATAAACAATTTTTTACTAGCAGTTAATCTGAGACAGTGTCGTCTGAGGAAAGAAGTTATGCCCAAAGATTATTCATAGGTAAAGCCATGTATCTCCACAGTTTAGTAGTTTGACGTGAGTTTTATAGTGCAATTTGAGTCTGAAATTCAGTGTGTGATTTTAGTCTACACATTTCTGGTGTTTCTGTAAGAATCCTGGTTAACTCCTTATAAGACCAAATGGTAAACAATCCCTTCTGGAACATATCTGTAAAGGACATCTCATTTAATTAGGCCAACTTGGCACAGGCATGGATATTGTCGAGCATTTATTAAAGTGCCTCCTACACTGCTATAGCTGTGCAAAACCTAATTAGAATAGAAGCCAACGTATATAGCCTTATAAATAAAACGAAGTCTTGCAGTAGAGACCTGCTGTCTTTGCACATAATCAGTGTGATCATCTATACAGCAGATGGCTACTTAGCCAGTTGGCTAAGGGTTACAGTACATTTACATTTATAAAAATAGCTGAGAGATTGTTAAAATCCTTTCAAGCAACTGTTTTTCCATGATGTCCTTGCCCAGTAACATAACATTAAAGGCAGTTTATTGGTTAATTGCAAAGATCAAAATGAAAATCAAAATGGCTAATTAAGAGGCTGTTGTAATAACACCTTTTTATCTGCTTCCACCAATATTCCTTGATTTTTACTATCCTGAAAAAATAATGACACTTCAGTGAATGTAAAGCTTAACTGCACTGCTGCTCTGGATAATCTTCCAGACATTTAACAGCTTTTTAGCCATATGAACAACGCATATACAGATAGAAAACAGCTTTTATCCAGATACATATGAATTTACAGGGAAAAGAAAGGAAATATATATCTTGTGAAGTTAAGGGTAAATATCCAGCAATCCTAGAAAATATGTAATTGCCTATTTGTAAAACAGATATACTGGAAGATCTCTTCAAATAACAACAGTAAAAAAAAACTCTTGCATTTATAGTCTCTCTACCTCTCTATGTACAAACAGATACAGAGTACGGGAAGGTTGGGGATAGCTCTATAATTAACTGGTTTTAGTACTTCAGTTAAAATCGACTCAATCTTTTGTAATGCATAAAAATTGCAATGTATCCTTCCTAAACTTATCACACTGCCTCATTACAAAATGAATTTGAATTCAGAATGAATCAGAAATCTGCTAATTCTTTTAGGAAAAAAAAATTAATTTAAAAAATATTCATTTAAGATACTTAACACTCCAAGTCATACTACTCTTAGTAACACAGTAACACAGTAACACAGACTTGAGGCTTTCATATAGTTTAAACAGTGAAATGTTATATATAGGCTACTTTATAATTTTTCAGAGGTAGGGTTATTTGTATCTTCATTCTTTCTTATTCATTGTAACAGAAAGCTCTTCAGTCATTGCACTCTAAAGGAAAAACAGTTGAGTCGGAGTCATCCAGTGACGAACAGTCTCATCTATAACGGTTGCCATCATTTATTCTTCCCCTGTGGGACTGAAATCAAAGCCAAGCTCTAGTGGTACCCATCACGAGAAAGACTGGATGGCAGCCTCCGCATCCCAATTGCACACCACTGTGTTCCAACGAGTACGTAATTTAGGATTCAATTTATATTGTGCTTTAAGCTCAGCATTCCAGCTGCTTTCAAACACAAGTGTGCATGGAAAAAAAACTTATAAGTAACGTCTCTCCTAGTTATGCTGTGAAGAGAGTGGGCACACGTAAAAGAGCAATTGCTTGGCCTGAAACCGCAACGTATATCTCAAATTGCTTTGTAGGGACATACTGTGACAAATGTGCAGCATGTAAGATTTTGATTTCTTTCTGGGAAGGTCCTGGCATTGTGTATAGCAATGTACCATGGTTATGCAGACTGTTCTGCTTGTCAGATGCTGGAGTAAGGCATGTGGATGCACAGCGTGTAGATTATATACCGCACTATGCTTCAGATTGCTCTTGGCCCGTGCTCCACTGAGCAGCACAGATACAGCTTTTGACAACACAAGGCACTGTTGATTGATCACTCTGAAAGGAGTTCTTCCTTGTGCAAGAAAACATTCCTGAGATGATAACTGCAAAAAATGACCATTCATTTAAAATCTATGATTTCTCAATCGCTACCCACTGAACCTTATTATCACGAGATGCAGAGGAGGAGGGGGAGAGGAAAGCATACATACCCTCACACAACTGAGTGAAGCAGATGAGAGAAGAAGTGTGTTTGCAAAGAAAATCCAGGGATGCAAGGCTCAGTTGAATGTGTATTTCTGGAGATATACTCATACATGTACATGTGCAAGTATATAAATTTTACTGAAAGCTAGGAGAAGCCAGAAACAGGTGCATCTTAAAGCACAGGAGAAAGCAAAAAACTAGGGTGGCAAAATGCAGAATCTCTCAGTCTAGTTAAATGGCTAGTTTGTACTGGCAGTTCTGTGCAGGGAAAACAAAACCAGGATATATTGCTGAATCCGCAAAGTTAAAAGTTTTTGAAGGCTGATACCTGTTATTTCAGTCTTTGAATCCCTGCTCACACTGTGTACACTTTTCCATGGTGTTTTGTACCCAGGGACAGCAATTTTAAACTAGACAGAACTAAAGAATCCCCATTGCCCCCCCGCCTCTCCCGCTCCCCCCCCCCCAAAAAAAAAAAAAAAAAAGCTGATATGCAAGGTGGGGTGAAAGCATATTTCTATGTTTTGGAGTAAAATCCATTACTGGGATGTTGTAAGTATTCCTAAATGTGCATTACAACCCTAAGAAATTCACGATTGAGAGTAAGCTTGGTAGCACTCCAAATAGCTCAAGTTAGAAGTCTGCTGTAAAGTTTCAGAAATGACTTTTTGTATAACAAATTCTTCAAACTTTCCATCACTGAAACCTGTTCAAAAGGAACATTTGCATTTTACTTTTTAACTAAATTGTATGCTTCCTTGTGTATTTTTTCACTGTTTATACGCTTTTTACTTTAATAGACATTTATCTTTTAATGATGCTACACCTTTTGGTATCTGATATAAATGAGAAGGGAGAAGATCATCCCACTTTGCAGGGGAACTAGAAGTTTCATATTTTCTAAGGCAAATGAAGTTTAAATAAAATTAATATCTTTTCCCCTCAAATCCCAGATGATTCTTTTAACTGAACTTGAGTTATTCCTTTTAATTGAACTTGACCTATTCCTTTTTAGGTTCCAGAATACTTGAATAACTACTTCTGCCTAACTGCCTTAAACAGGCATTCATTTTAGGCTTGAAACTAGGTCATGAACTGACAAAATACACTGACAGAGTTGCTCTTTTAGCGCTGTCATCACTAACACATTTTAGCTGGTGGGGATCCTTCTCTGCTGAGGGCACAGGCATAGGGTAAATCCAGTTCCTGAGGGCAGCAGTGCTGGGCGTGGGGCTGGCATACGAGCCACTGCCACTCCTGCTTTGTCCAAGAGGAAAACAACTCTGCAAGCTGTTACCAAAGTGATGTTTGGTGAAGTCCTGGTGCGGATGGATCCCACTGTCCCCAGCAGAAGAACTGCCCCTCTCCTGTCATATTCCAGCTGGGAGCAAATGAGGAAATACTGGGAATTCCCGAAGAACACCAAACCAAGCAAAAAAATAAAATAAAATAAAATTAAGCTTTCCGTGTATGTCCGCCTCAAACCAAACCTGCCCCTAAGACACCTTTTCAACTTTCTTCCATTGCTATTTCTAAAGGGATTCCTTGCCTCTGAGAATCTCAGTTGAGATCAGCTATTCCAAAGACTGATCTTCATTTACTGAGGCAGCTTTCTCCAATTCTAGATACTTTTTAAAATACAAAAACTTCACATGTAGTTGGAAAACAAACTATTTATAAAGCTTCATTATTTGCAGTCCTTTGTACCATGTTTACCAAAGTGAGAATGTTTTTTGTGGAAGTTTTTTTCTAGACAGTAATTCATTTTAAAATAAAAGAATATATTAAGCTGAGGTTCCTTCAAAATATTTTTAAATTAGAAAGCCTGTCACAATTCTTCACTGTAGTCAGTAAATTACAATAATTAATATGTTAGTCACTTTTAACGTTCCACAGATTGGTGATAAACAATTTGTAATATTTCAGATTTTTTTATAGTTATGCCCACATAAGCAAGCACCTGTGACAAGACATTACTTACGTACGAGGATAACGCCCCAAGAACAACCACTTGCTGTCTGAGAATGGCATTTTATCGGTGGAACTTCCATTAAATCAGTCTTCCATCTTGTTAATGCCATGGGTTGTTTTTGTTTTCAGATCGCGAAATCATTAGTGTGTCACTGCAAAGGAAATTGTCTGTAAATTTTAAATGCCAGAGGAATAGTGTTGGTAATTTAGCATTCAGATCTTTTTTCTCTTTATAAGATAAGACTGTGAGGTCTTCATAAGACACATTCCAACACGAACAGGATGTCACTAGGTGCAGCCTGAAGTTACAACAACAAAGTTGGAATGTTTCATCTCCTGTACAAGTTGTTTGATATTTCAAGGTATTCCTGTCCTCTAAGACAATACATACTTTCCCAGAAAAAATCACTGCTGCTTAACCTAGTTTTAAAAAGCCACAAAAACGAAACAAGCCTAATTGCTTATTTGTCAATATAATTTCTATACATATGTAAATATTACACACAGAGCTTTTTTTTTTTTTTTTTTTTTTTTTTTTTTTACTATGCATGGTTTACACATACGAGATATTTTTTTCCATGAACACAGGGAAATATGTTGCCTTTGAAGTACATAGATTCCCTACACATAACAACCATCTCCAAAACCGCAACCTTCTGCGAGGTTTTTGAATTGACAAGGAATTAACCGAGCAAAGATAATCGGGAGCATTTAAAGTCATATGTGCGTTGGAGAAGCCTGTTTGTTTTTCATGGTGCCTTTGAGGGCGAGGCACAATAATCTCACAGCATGCCACAGTTCACGTTACTCCAGCAGGCACTCACACATATGCCATTTTGATTGTTGTACGTCAAATGTCTAACAATCTGATCCTACGTCTATTCAAACTGAGAGAAAGTCTTTTTTAAATTTCACTGGACATTAAGCATGATCAATTTTAAGATTTGCAGAATATGAAACGTGTCAAGTCTAAGCGACATGGTGACTCGTGACTATAAAATTATTCTACTCCTTCCTATTTTTCCACTACCTCTGCAATAGCCAACATGCCCACAAAACAGTCTTAACAGAAGAAATGGGACAGAGGACAGTTCTCATACAGCTTTGAAATAAGATCCCCCCTTTCTTGGCTATTTCATGTGTATGCATGTAATTCTGATATTCAATGTGAAGTGCTGTCTGCTTCTCTTGGTATTGTATGTCTATGACCTTGAGTCATTAAGGGATATCATATAGCTACTGCACATTGGAAAGATATTAGAACCCATTAGAATGGAAACAAAATATATACTGCCATAATTTACTGAAATGTGACGCTCTTGCTACATTAAAAACGAAGCAAAAACCAAAACCAGAGAGAAATAATCAGCACACTGCAGAGCCAGATTACCGGTTATCCATACTGCACTACGATAGTATCTCAAAGTCTGCTCCAAGTTATTCACGTACAGCCTTAACCACACTTTTGTTGAATCAACTGCAAAGCTTCAAATGACTTCAG
The DNA here is from genome assembly GCF_028389875.1 of Rhea pennata. NCBI lineage: Eukaryota > Metazoa > Chordata > Aves > Rheiformes > Rheidae > Rhea > Rhea pennata. The sequence continues at coordinate 67,773,100 of NC_084666.1, forward strand.
CGAAAGGCAGGGTCAAGTTTATTTTTCTTTAGCAACATAAGCCCATTATTTTCTGTAGATTCCTAGTGCAACTACCACTTTGTTTTGGACATTGATTATTCTGGCTGAGTGACTTGAGGCCAACTGAAAGTTGTAGGACTGAAACCTTAATGTACATCTGTGTTTTTGTTTAACATGTCTAAGTCAGATTACTTTGCTTGGCAAGCTTTCAGGGGAAAGTTAAATCTCCATGTTTTATGAGGTGCTGTTTAAGCAGCAGTAGGACAGAAGATAGAGAAATCAGGATATTTTACAGGCTTTCTATCAACTTACAGAGCTATCTGTGTTTAAACCGTATTGAAATTAATGCTAACGTTTGTTTTGAACTTTGATATTGTTTATCCACCAAGTATAGAGCACCTCTTCTGCTTCTTTTGGCTGAAAAATGGCTGTAAAAGGCAAGTATGATGTTTGAAAAGAGAGGAGAAACCTTGCAAAAAGGATATGTAGCAAAGTTAGAAGAAAGAAGTTGTACAAGCAGTGTTGAGATATGTTACAGGAGTTCCAACAATAGGGTAGAACAACCCCAAACACCAGCAAAGAGGTTTCTTTACTAACGTTAGCCCTAAAAATTCTGGATTACATCTGGGTATCAAACTGTGCTCCTTCCATATATCACCTCTAGGAATAAAGAGGTGATATTTGGAAAGATATGGAAGGAATATATGGAGGAATAAAGACATTTTTTGTCTTTATTGAGGCAAAAAATGGCCTCCACCATCATAGGCAAGTTCTGCTTACTTGAGTTTCTGTCAATGAAATCCACAAAACCCAAGTCTTTCATTTCAAATTAGCTAGTTTAAAAAAGAGAACACATTTTTTTTCATATGTATAACAAATAAATGCAGTTTCTGCTCTCTCTATTCTTCTGATTTTCTAAGAATAAAAAATAATATGTCTTTTTTTCCACTTGTGTAAATAGCCATAAGGATGAAGGAAACACATCACTGAATGGGGAAACTAAACTACTTTCTTCTGAGTAGGCAGGAATAATAACAGCAATTTCCAATCCCTTTAGATGCTTTTCAATTTTCGGTCTCAGATAATCCTGAATTTGAGAAAACTGAGATGAGGTGATGCTTAAGAGCTGAACCTCAAGAACTTTACAGGAATCTCTTTTTTGGTGTATTAATCTCCACATAAATATTTTGTTGTAGTTTTTGCCTGCCATTAAGAAATCCACATCTTTGTAACAAACCCAACTGCTGTGTATTTTCCCTGCCATTTGTCCACCTTTTCATCAGCATGCTCAGCACACTCTGCGTGGCTTCTTCCTATCCACATTCATTACAGTAAGAAACAGTTTTCAGATGAGAAGGTGAGTAGGCAGTTTGATTGATCCTGCTCGCCGCCTGCAGCTTTCCCTGCTATCTGAGCTAAAAAGAAGAACTCTCCTTGGTCTTGTGTGGATTAAGGAAAGTCAAATTTAATTACCATTTAGAAATGCCAACCCCTTCCACATACAAATCACTAGCAAGTAGTTTATTGGTACTGATGACTATCCATACCCTCTGTATCTTGACTGAATTGTCATCCACTGGAAAGGAAGCTAATAGTCTGTGTGTTTGTTATGCAAGGCAATGATTATACTCACTTCCACTCTGCAACCGAATTTGCATTTTGAGTAATGTACAATTAAACTTGAAGTTAGTCGGTGTTCACACAGTTAGTGAACACAGCAGCAAATCAGAACTCATTTTGGAGATCCCTAGCTGGACTTTCACCAGAAGAAATTGCTAAAGACAAGTTATACAATAATTAAGATATAAACAACATAAATAAACAAGTAAACAAATAGAATCTATTCTTATAGAAGGATAGATGGAATTTTATTATCCTTTAGCTGCTATAATTTTTACAACCTCTTGAGAAACTGTTTTAACATGTTTCCTCACTTGTTTTTCTTTTCTTTTTGGATGTCATGATCAAATGACCTCTTAATGATGCCAACATGTGGTGTCTTTTCATTTGTATCAATGGATTGCTGGTTGGGCAGAAGTGAGGTACTTATTACAGGGCTTTTATTTTATGGACTTGTTTTAACTAGACTTCTAGGTACATATTTGTAAAAGAAAGAACAAGTATTCTCCAAACATTTGATCAGGACTACAGATGCTTGCTTTTTACCTTAGGTGGCTTCTTCCTAGGCTGCTCAGGAGATAAAGACTGATCCTAAGGAACTCCTTATATTTGAAATATAGGTTTTTCACTTTTTGCAAACATAAAAGTGTCTGCAAAAATGAAGTATGCTTCTTTGAGAGGACAGAGCAGAGGCTGTGGCTTGCAGAATGTGACTGACCAGAAAATCAGCAATACAGCTTTGTGGGAATCTCAGAATATCTGTAAAGACCCTCCCTTCCTATGTTTTTTTACAGATAAAAAGGAAATTCCTGTAAAAAATGTGTGTTAAACTAAGATTTTTGTCAAAATTCTCTATCTTTTAAAATGAGACCCTTTGAAAAAAGAAAAAATAACAAGAAAGCCATGAAATTCAGCTACAGTCAACTTTAGAAAAAAAAATACTAGCCTTTAAAAGTAAAAATATTCATCATTAGAGTTTTCCTACTACAATTGTTAAATATTATTTTTCTTTCATAATTTTACTTTCCTGATTCATTAGAATCCTCTCACTGATTCACTCTGACTGCACAGCAGTTAAGGAGGGACTTGTTCCTAAAAAACAGTCCAACATCCACAGAGCTAAATGATCCCAGCAACTTAGAAGGCAGAACATTTTCATGAGATTGCAGTGCTAGATGAAATCCTGATCCATGCTAAGATAGGATGGAAGAGATTTTACTGCTAAGACTCAACTTAGCATGTCCTCTAGATCCACAGCCTGTATTATACGGTTCAGCGCTAAACCGATTGCCACAGCTGTAAGATATCAAGTACAGATGATGGAGACAATTCATTCCTCAGAGCGCTGCTTATCTGAAACAGATAACACAAAAATTGCTCTATTTATCTGAATTCCAGAATGTGAAGAGTTTAATATTGCTTATCTTATCTGAAGGCCCATAAACCTACTGCTTTATATGCCAATACTTACATTGCACCCCCTCTCAAATATCCCCATTCACATATCGCCTTCCGCAAACATAATCCTCATCCTTCCAAAGTAAGCCCAACGTGAACAAAGCTACCCTTACACTAAACACCTGCTCACTCCTTCAGCCTGAAGGTTCAACTGTGACCAAGCGTGGTGAGCAACAGTGACCCATCGTTCCTCTTCGTCCTCATCTTTCAAGCCATCCATTTATAATTTCTACTTTCACACTGTTATGTGTAGAAGTCACTTAAGATACGCTTCTGAAGATAAGAATTGGTAGCTGGGAATCTGAAGCGGATGTTAATGGCTGGAAGGTATAACATAATGCAGTCAGGATTTCCCGGACACTGTCTCTAACCAGATGTCCTCCAGATATTGTTATTTCATGTATGTACATATATTTCTAAGAGCATAAGGCTCAAATCCAGGTACTGTTTTCTTGTTGCAGAGCAAATTATTTGCTTACGAAAACTTTCTTTTATTAAATACAATGAGTCAGAAAGGGAGCGAACCAGTTCAGTTACAAAGTAAACTGGTCTTCACTTTACAAAGCCCTTGATTATTTCAAAATCTAGGACCGATGTTTCAAGGACATATCACTGACTAGTGGAGTAGAATGAAGCATTCTCATTGTGAGGAAAATTTCATGGTAAAAATAGCCTTTGAGTAAGTCACACAACATTAGCAGAATAATTAGTCTTTGACAAATTTCAAGGGCAATTCAGAATGACTTATTTTAGAGGCTGGCTTTTGTTCTTAGATAAGTATAGAATAACCTGTCAGGTACTGCTTTTATTTTCCTTATATTGCGACTCCAATCAGCCCTATACAGAGATGATAGAAAGCTCAGGCATACACAGTATATTTACAATGAAATCCTGAAGCTCATTGTCCAACACCACAATCCAGAAGGTCTAACCATAATGCATTTTTAACACTGGCAGGCTTTCACAACATCCTTTTCATGATGATAATAACAACTGTAAGTATGTAAGCAGCAGAGGCAGTAGCCTGCCTTACCAAAAACACCAACAAAATGCTCTGTGCTACATATTTTGAAAAAAACACTGCAGGAGAGTCACACAAACTGCATCCAAAACTGAAGGTTAGAATACAGCTGACTTTGCTGGAACGTAAGGCACTTCCAGCAGAAACAGCATTTTAGGTGTTACAGATTGCTCCATCTGGGAATAACAAAGGAGTAGCAGATGCTCTCCAATACTTTAGAGAAGTACTCCAGTTGAGGTCATTCTTTGCAAAAATTAGGCATGCTCATGTGCTGCGAGTTATGAAAATGCTTCCCCGTCTTCCTGAACCAGGATCTCAATAATTATGAAAATACTCAAATACTCATAAGACAGCAATCCTTCCTGCCAAGGACATTCCAGAATCTACTCTGTCCTCTCTGGGTTTCTCACATTTTTTCTTGAAAGAAATGATAATGCATTGCTACAGAATTTCTGTTGACAGCACCAAGAGGGCTGACTCAGTCTGCCCTTAGGTTTCACTATAGAACAATTTTCAGAGGCTATTTGATTAGGAATTAGATACAAAAATGTCCTTGTAGGAAAAAAAAAAAAAAAAAGAAAAAGAAAGAAAAAAGAAAGAAAGAAAGAAGAAAACAAAGAAAACAAAGAAAACAAAGAAAACAAAGAAAAAAAACACCTCCCCCCCCAAAAAAAATGTTATTGGATTATTGGAAAGGTTATACCTAGGTTGCTTCATTATATTGCTATGATCCAGGTACTCTCCTGAGGAAGAGCAATGCCACATGCACCTTTTCCCACCCATTTATTTCTGTGGTACACTGTGTGATACTTCATGTCTACATATCCTTAAAGGCAGTGCAGCTATTCTCACAGGTATTCCCCTAAAAAACATGATGCAGCACTGTTTTCCACAGGTGTAATGTTGAGAAAGTGGCCTTGGTCACTGCAAAAGGCAGAGCTAGCAGATTCCTGCAATCTGCTGATGCCTAGCTGCTATGTCCCAGTACAGGTGAGCTCCTGGTATTTTCCCTGAGGATTTGGCTTAAGCAGTGCAGGTTCCAGTAACATACGGTGGTCTTTTCACCCCTCAAGCTCTGAAATTTGCTACATGAGGAGCTAGGAGAATCTGGGTTACAGATTTTATATTGTGCCATGCCAGGGCACTTCTTCTTCCACTTATTTTCTCTGAGAGGCAGCCTGGTGCAACTTGGCAGGCAAAAATATGTGCAACATCACACTGGCCAGGAAAGTAACACACCTCACCCTTGGGTGAATCACAAAGCCAATGCTTTTCTGATTAAATTCATATGACAAAATTTGCCCCTCATTCACACCAGCAAAGCTCTAAGCTCTTCACAATTCCTCTCGGATGTGTGCATGGGAGTGCAGGTATGAAGAGAAGGAAATTGTGATTTATGATAAATTTTTTCAGCTTATTAGGATTTAGCACTTCTTAGGAAACTGTGAATTCAGCTCACACACTTAAACTATGATGAGTGGCAAGGCTCATATTCAACTTAGATGATTTTTATGCCATGCAAATTAGTTACAGACTGGAAAGATAATGAATCAGTGTTTTGAGCTGTTGTGCCTGTGCTTTTCCTGTTAAGTTGATGGGTACTGACTTTCACCGCCTTACAACCTACACTTTGTTACAATAGGCACTATTATGAGCCTGGACAGCAGCTTATATTTTTTACTTTCTATAATACATAAAGTTTGAAAGGCTCCACTGCCACTACTAACAAACAGCTGAGTAAAATCAAACAACTGAAGTTAAAATCATTTCTTCAGAATTTATCAAATGTTGTGCATAATAATTTCCCACAACAAGCAATGAGTTTAAAAAATTCAGGGAGCCATTAATACTTGCAATGCATTTTAAATCTCTCTCTCTCTCTCTTTTTTGTTTTTTAACCAAATGCTTTTTTACATTTTTATGTGATAAAAAATATGTTATAAAATAACTAAGAGAAAACCCTTGACCACAACAACTGGCTCAAGTTTGAAAGGATACAGAGACATTTTACTGCATCCAGCATTAAACTGGACTGATCTTTTATATTCTAATATTATACAACCCTGTACGCCCAGCTTCTAAGAAGGCATGCTGAAATACCGATTTTGGATTTGGTGAATGTTTCATAAATAAGTCATATATATGGATGCAGCCAAATTTCTGGTATTAAGTCAGATTCTGCTCCAAGAGAAGTCAATCGTTTTTGCCTCCTGAGTTGTGTATAAGCATGTGCACTGCCACCGTGCTGGGAGAGCTTTTCAGCTATTGCTGTACAAACCACAAGATGCCAGCTTCCGCTGTCACAGAATCACTGTAATTGTCTAGATGCAACAAATTCTCCTGGTATTTTCATTAATGAAGCATTTCTGAAGGGAAGCATTCAGGTTGCTATGGTTAAAACACAATTTTAAGCTGATGAATAGGTGGTTTGTTTGTGTACCTGGCAGGGGGCACTCAGAGTCATGTTTACATTTGAAGTTACAGTTCTTGTAGAGCACCTCGTTACAAACAAAACAGCATTACTGTGATTCGAATAAAAATATGCTGAATTTTTTAAAGTTGTTTTTCATATTTTAACAATGTAGACAGAAATAAATGTTCTGTCTATCCAGCTGCAACATCGAAATCATCAGGCAAATTCATATCTTTCTGATAGTCATCTGTATAATAGCCCTGGAATAAATATCAGATTCATTCCCGTAAGTGAGAGGGAGTGCCTTATTTTCTTAGAAGTAAGAAGGGAAACGAGGGAAAAATAACTCACTAACTCAAAAGATAGTGAGATACCAATAGCAAAACACTAGCATTAGCGCTACAGTATTTGCAGTTATTTCACTTGCACATTCTTTCAGATTCATCCAATTACTGTTTGGATGAAGAATCTGTATCTGAATGGCGAAACGTTTATGTATTCCACTGCTAAAGCAAATCAATACAGCCAGTCAAAAATGTAGTTTGTTGATATTAAAAAATATTTAAAGAATATGATGGTCTCACTGAAATTTCTGAGGGGACTATGATCAAATTAACTTCACTTTTCTTGTTTTGGTTATGTAGTGTCACAACACTGTTCTGCGATAAAGTAAACATCATTTTTGGATTGTTATTTTGATTACTTGCATTTCAACATCTACCTTCATGTATTTGTTACTACACGATGCTTACTGTTTTTCATTCCAGTATATTGTTTCCCATTATTGAAATGAAACACCCAATATCAAAATGACAATACTCACTGTTTACACACTGAATTTTTTCAGACTTAACATGCCCACGCAAAATGTTAAAATGTCATCCTTTTATACCAATCCAGAATGACACTTCAGAGACTAAAAAGTCCTTTTTATGTTTTATCGGTGAACAGTTGATTAACAAACATTCTTGCTTTTGGAAAGTATGGACATATGGTGCAGCTGGGCAATGAAGTTTTACTTCATTGGACCAGATTGTTTAAAGCAGCAGCATGTTCTTAGAAATGTATTGAGCTACAAGGTAATAAAAGGAGGGAAAAAACCTTACCATTCTAGAAAATAAAGAAAACCTTAGAGTATATTTTAAGTTCAAGACCCTGAATCTTGACTCTCAGTTGAATTCTCACCACCGAAGTTGTAGCTTTTCCTAAACTACCACTGCACTGAAAAAGTAACACTTCCAGTGCTACTTAGAAAATGCAGTGTTCCTACAGCAGAGCAACAGAATGTAAATATTGGTACCAGAGGTCAAGGCTAACACACTGTCAAACTTAATGGCTTAAACAAACACAACAGCCTAGCACAGAAATGGATCTAGTGACTTTCAGAACTGGTTTATGCATCTGGATATAGAATTAATACATTCTCCTTTCTAATGTTCTAGCAACAGCTTTTCAGATTACATACGTTACTGGAAAGGATGATTAGCCAAATGCTAAAATAAAAGCATTTGAAGGACACAGCAAGGTAATTCTGCTCAAGTCCACAGTATCATTTGATATAGGCAAATACTCATATATGTATGAATGCATGCATGTATACAGTAAATGTAATGCATAAAATGGGCAGTCCCAGTATAATTACTATAAAAACAGAAGCAGTTAACACTTTTCCCTTTTATCCATATAATAAACATTCACCTATCTGACAGAATTATCTCAAGGAAGGAAGACGATATTTGATTTTTCAGGCCCAGGTTTTCCAAATTGCAGTTCTTTGCTGAGATGACTGTCAGACAGCTGCTGTCAACTGTGAAGCAGGTAACAGAAACGAACCCAGGATCAAAACCTAGAACAATCGCCAGAGCAATTCCCACCAGCGTACAGTTTTTTAATCATTGCTTTCCTGTCCAGATATGAACACACAAACTAGTACAGAGAAGAGAATTTCACGTGATCCATGGTCAATATTATAAAGCGTAGTCGTACATCCTGTCCCATCGCGCAAACATCTTTGGTCTCTCCCATGATAAACAACCAGTGTGATGCCTTGTTTAATTAGGACTTGAGCAAGCAAGAGATGCAGGATCACACTTTTCAGGTTTGAGATTTGAGTCCATTTCTCACCCTTATTCTTACTAATGTGCATAACAGACTAGTCTTCCAGTATCAGCTTTCAGTCATTGTAACCATGGAGGCAGAAGGGTAGGGTAGAAGTGAAACTTGATAGAGGATAAAGCATTTAACTACAGTACTTTAAAATCTATTTGAAGGAAATCATACTTTAAATCCACCTTTGGCAGCTGCTAAGATGGTTAACCATAGTTTTCTTTGTTGATAATACACACTGCAGTACGCATGCAAACGCACAGAAATCAGTATTAGTATATAAGGCACCATAGATCTGAAAATGCAAGGTATTTACAAGTGGAATACATATTCACTCACAGAAAGCACATATGTCTTTAGAGATGAAAATGATATAAGAGTCTAGACTTATACTTTACAAATCATCAGACAACCTGAGCATTTGAGATGCAACTATTGAAAAAGTATTTTCTCATTAAAGAGGAAGAAAATGTGAATTTTACACATTATCTTCTTGTACAGCATATTGCCAATGTGCTTTCAGTGAGTGATTTTGTGATGTTTATTTAGAGTGAGCAAGGTTAGTACAAATCAGTAGACAGTACTAAAGACAATGGATACCTGTGAGAGGAAGGATACCAAATCTATTCTAAAATAAACTATAAACTTTAAGCAGAAGTACTTCCACAAGTTCCGCAAGCACATGGCACCTATCATCTGCTGCAAGAATAAATTTATTTTAAAATAGGCTCTTGATTGGCCTATCCCCTCCTAGAAATTGTCTTAGAATTAATCATAGTTAAAAGACACTTTAAAAGGATCTCTACTTGTGAAATAACAATATTTGGTATTTAACTGACTCATGGAAATAAAGCTTTGTTAAAGCTCATTCCATAAAAGAGCTGGTTTCAAAGGCCTATGGAAAGCAGATGGATTCTGGGAAGGAATTAAGTGTCTACTGGTAGGGGGGTGATGGGTTGCTTCATTAATAAAATGTGAACAGCAGGAGGACACTAATGAATACGCACCCTAGAAATGGCTTATCAAATTTATTCCACTCTCGAAATGAAGAAAAAAAACAACAAAACAAAACAAAACAAAACAAACAAAAACCAGCTTTACCACACTGACAAGTTGAAGGAGCCTACAAAGCGATTCTGGTAACAGCAAAGTAAATGGTGACTACACGATAACTTCGAAAGAAGTGGAAAGACCTTTGAATACTAGGCAACTTTCCCCAACAGGAGGTCTGGTTATGTGTCTTCTCAGGCTTAGCTTTTCCCAAGGTCACTCTCAGTTCACTGATACCCTATGTAGTATAAAGACACTTCTCTATTTTACTACAAGTATTCATGGCATTTGACAGAGCATCACAGTATCCAGCAAACAAAATGCAGCAAACTTATACCCTAGTTCAGCAGAGCCGTTATTCATGTATCCAACCTCAAAGACAGTGCTGCTGTCTAGCTCTCTGTAGAAGGGAAATGTTCTTTCATGTTTGAAGATCTCTGACTTGACCACACACACAGCCTTAATGATGGTCATATATAGCAGTTCTTTATTATGGGTTATAAAGCCCATTACAAGTTTTATTTAATTAGCCCTCAGTACACACAAGTCCTAGATAAATGATATCATCCACTTTTGAGAGGAAGTGCAGAAGCTCATGAAAAGCAAAGCATTGGTGTTTAGCCATGACAAAGTGCCTGAAGAGCTCTTCCGAGAAAGACAAAAAAATATTAGTATTTAGCCATGGCAAAGCTTCTTGAAAGTTTATCATTTACTGTACTAGTCCAATCCAGTTCAACATAGCTTATGATCTCAGAAGTTCATTTGATGCTTTGGTTAGCATGTTGTGGTCTGACATTGTAAATCTGGGGTAGGTTTTCTTAGCTATAGCAGCAGTACACTCCTGAAGAATCAGTCTGGCCCCTTAACAGTCAGCCTAACATTTTTCCCCTACAAGGTGCAGTAAGACAAAGACTCCAGTTTCTGAAAGGAACAAGAAATCAGGAGAAAATTATCCTGGAACTGCCAGTTTATGGGAGACTAGGCATGCCTCCAGGCCAAGCACCTCAGAAGCTTACGATGTATCCTAACAGGGTGCTTGCTCTTTGAATTAGCTCCTCCAGACAAACACTGAAGGCACAAACATGTGATAGGTGCCTCGGTGTGCAACTGGATGTTAATGATTTCCCCACGGCTTTTTCAGTAATGCATTACACAAGCAGGACAAATTTTAGTGGTATCTGAAGATCAGATACCAACAAGATCTGTTCTTTGAACGGATGAGTGTATTCAAGAGAGAGACCTGAAAAGTCAAATGAAGCTTTGGATTTGCCTTGAAGAGAAAGCCTTATAAAAGGAGCTACCAATCTAAACAAAGCAACGAAAGATGCTAAATATTGGGGGAGGCAGCTGATCTTTTCTGGGTCCTAAATGCTTGAAATATCTTTAGAAAAATAGGCTACCATAATATTCATTAATTTAATTTTCTGTCAGTATGGTTTGTTTGTGTGCATCCATTATTTTGCAGTCTTAGCTAAAGACTAACAAAGCACAAAGAAAGATCTTTGTTCTAGCTTTTTTTAAGGGGTCCCCTTTCAGAAGCCTTACAGAAATTTAAAGGAACCCAACACTCTTTCCTCAAATGGTGTCCCATCAAAACTGCTTCTGGTACAAGTACCCAAATCTGGGAATTTAAAATACGCTTTAGAGGCATAGCTTAGAGCAGAATATTCTGTCATTGAACACTGACCACATTTCTGCATATTCTGCAGTGCCACTGGAAATGTTAAGTTATCCTTCCCTAAAAGCTAAAAAATGAGGGGCAGGGGAGCAGCCCAGACTTTTTTTTTTTTTTTTTTTACATTTGTCAACAGTTTGTTGATCCATTTTACAGTTTTAACTCAGCTTAGCTAACACAAAACATGATTTCGTGCTACCCAAATCTAAATGGGCTCTATTCATTAAAGTTCAGGTGTGGCAATAAAAATACTATGTATTTTTTTCTATAATTATTACAACTTCCAAACAAAGGCCTAAGATAGGGATAAAGTAGCCAAAAAACTATTGGTACAGTACATGAGGGCTTAGAGTCAAAGCACCTAAAGGAAACTCAGGTTTGAAGTACAATGAAATGACACTTTTTCTTCTATAAGTTATCTGAAGCAGAACACCCCAATCACCTAGCAATCTTATGTGAAACTCACTGTAAGATTTTATCACCATTTTATTAACTTAGACAATCTCTACATAATAAACGGAACTTTCCTTAGGCAAGTGTACCTGTCACAGAAGGGGCACAGTCAGGATATGGAACAGGGGCACCTTACTCACACTTCAACCTTGTCATGGTACAGTCTTCACTCTTAGCGAGTGAAGGAGGTAGGATGCTTCCTGCTATGTGTGATAGAGAGCTGATGTACGAGCCTTTGCTGACAAAAGGAAGAGAGCATCTCCCAAAAGACAAAAACAATTTCTGTCAACGCTGTGGAAACTGTTACCTTTGTCCAAGGCCCTATAGTAGCAATGAAGAAGAGGGATGCACACTGTCCTCACTGCTGTGTACTGGTATTTTGCGAGTTAAGGTAGACATCTATCAGACGGAGCAGCTGCCCTACAGCTCTACTGCTCTGAGCTTCCTTTTTCCCATTTCACAGCACATGTATCTTTGCTCATGTGCTAATGTTCTGCGTGCGGAACAGCATGTGCCTGTAGTTCATGCTGGGTACAACGCAACGCACTGACCTTTTCTTTAGGTGCTTACATGTTGCCCCCATTTGCAAGCAATGCACTTAATGGATTGATTTCCCAGACTGATTGCTGAATTTGGGTATCTAACAAAAGAAAAAGAAAAAGCACCCGTTACTTGTGGTCTCCACAGAAAACACAGCACTTTATTTCCTTCTTTTTCTAAGGTCTTTCACTTTGAAGTGGAACCACCTGAAACACCACAGGGTCGATGAACGTTGGGTTCTCGCCACCGTTTCATTTTGCTAGCACAAGCATAGCTAGTAATGCCACTAAAAACATTTATTGCAGCTTTTTTAATTCAATTTTTTTTAACAAACAAATGAGTCTAACAAATATTAACTAGATCTGGAGAATGTTTTCTTTCAACATCAAAAAATCAACATTCTGAAAAGCTCTGCAAAGTTCCCTGCCATTAGATAACAGCAGTTATCCAGCACTTGGTCCTCTCTTCTCCTCTCCTTAAATCTTATGCACACTTTTATACCAAAGATTTAAATTTGTATAAGGTAAGAAGAAATATGAATTTTCTCCTTAAAAAACATAATTTTATGTTTTCTCTTCTTCACTCATTTTGCACATGAACAAATGCAATTAGATAAGCTTAGAACTGGGTTCATTAAAAACACATTTGACATACTTTCTAGAAAAAATATTTAGAAATTATTACAGTGAAAAGGATACCCACTGTTCAGATCAGCAAGCTTTAAGTAAAATAGAAGAATATTTAAGACAAAAAAAGAGTACAGTACTAATATGTCAATAATTACATTACAGTTAGTTGGCTAATGTCATATTTTGACAAACACCTCTGAAAAAAAGTTACCTTTCCCTGGAACTACAAATATACTTTAAAACTTTTACTATGCTTATAGATGGGCGATACGTGTCTCTAAGGAAATAAATTTTTATTGTTTATATTGTGTATCAGATTTCCTACAGAAAAGAAATTTTGCAGGGTATTTATTCAGTATTGCATGACAGCGCATTTATTTAGCTTGCATACTAACAATTCATTTCCAAATGCAAAATAATTGTACTTAAATCACTTTAAAGAAAATTATACACTTCAGATGCACATATGTAACATATTTAAACAGCTCTTTCAACTTGGCATACGTATTTACGTATGTGGTATGTAAAGTTTCCACTTTACTTGCTAAAAGCGCTAGTTTTTTAGCTACGTGTAATTCCACATTCCTTTAAAACTGAGCTTTTAAAACGCATTTGTGCATCCAAACTGCACACGTATACATGTCCATTTTGGAGAGCTGATTCTGATGAGCTCAGATGTTGCCCATTGCCTCTCATCCTTCCACTGCGTACCTCTGAGAAGAGCCTGGCTGCACCTTCTCTTCATCATCCCATTAGGTAACTCTAGACAGTGGTAAGATCCCCCTCCTTCACCTTCTCAAGGCCAAACAAACCCAACTGGCAGCCTCTCTTCATATGTCCTGTGCTCTAGAGCCCAGCTATTACGGCTGCCCATGAGGACCCCCAGATCTGTCTCTGCCAAGCTGCCTTCCAGTCGATCAGCCCTCAGCCTGGGCTGCTTGACATGATCCATCTCACACGCAGGATTTCACATGCACCTTTGTTGAATTTCACGAGGTTCCTGTAATCTCATTTTTTTTCAGTTTGCTTAATTCCTTCTCAATAGGAGCCCTGTCTTACAGCATACTGACCTCTTCCCCTCGTTTGATAACAGACAGTCACGGATTAGCTGGGGTTGGAAAGCACCTCCAGAAACCATCTGATACTGCTCAAAGCAAGGTCAGTTAGAACAGGCTGCCCAGAACCATCTCCAGTCGGGTTTTGAAAATGAGTGATATCATTAATAACTGACATTTGGACTTTGTACCAGCGATCACTACTCTTTAAGGGCCCAGTCAATTTTCCAGCCATCTTGTTGTTCACTTATTCTGATCATATCTCACCAGTTTAACTGCAATATGCTTCATATAATGCCAAAGTGGTTTAACTTCAACAACCAGAAAAGATTTTTCTATTTATAGCAATGAAGTTTGCAAAATGATTCAAAAGATTATTCCCCAAAGCCCCAATCCCGTGATAAAATCTAAATAACATGATGCACTGAAGCCACTAGGGATTCCTCATGAGTGATGGAAAGTCTTAGAAAAATAAGGTTCTTCAGGATCATTTGAAATAGCTGCTACTATCTAAATATAAATGCACTATCATTATTTCAATGGGCAATCACTGAAGTAAATAGCAACATTTCTATCAATGTGAAGAGCTCCACTGCAGACAGGTGCACATATATTTGCGTGTATCTGAAGCACCATGCACTGGCACGCTGTTACAACTTTAGCCAGAAATGGAATATTTGCAGCATGCAGTTTTCAAACACTTCTAACTATGTTACACCTTAAACAAATGTAAAGGCACTTTCGTCCACACAGCAGGCTTCAATATTAAAAATAAGCTATTTCTGAGTTATTCATACTCAAAGAAACAATCTATAAAGGTCTTAAAGCCTGAAAAACATCTTTCTGTCTAGATATGACTATTCTCAAAAAGGAATTATGTTTAATAAACTCCTTGGGAATATCTGACATTTGAATGCATGGATATTTTCATTTATGATTTCTACGAGAATGTACTTTCTCTTCAAAAAATAGGAAAGGGAGAAGAAACTAAATAGGTCATTATCAGCTGGAAAAGCCAGAAAGCAGCAGCTTGTTGCAAACTGGCTACTTAAAGGTTATAGCTGCTTTGTATTAGTATTTCAAAGGCACAACAAGATGTACATGCAAGAAAACAGCACCTGCCAAACAAACTCAGAAGGTAGAAAGTTATTAAAGACAAAAAATTATCCAAGATCTCCAAAAAGATGGAGCTGTTCTTGCTTTTGAACTTAGGTGTTGCTATATGGTAGAAGTATACTATCAGAACATCATAGGCGTCCTTGTATATGCAAATTTTGTAAAATCTGATTTTACAAAGTCATTCCCAGTAGGGGATGCTGCTGTTTTAATTTCCTTCACTCAACTAGCTCAGTTTGTCTTTGGGAATCCTTACTCTTACCCTAGTCTCTCTGTCTTCCAAGAAGTAACTTTCTTTGCTGAGCAACATCAGTGCAAGACAAAATGATGAAAACATTAGCAAGCTCAGCTGATTCTGTCTACAAGGACAAGGCAGGAGCACATGGGCAGGGAACTGATTGCCATATGGATAGAAGAGCATCACTGAACATGCTCATTTGCATCAATGCCACTGTGAAGCATGCACAGAGACTGAAATACTCTGAAGGCATGGAGAAATGTCCTTCTTGGACACTGGGGAGAACATCTGAGCCACTAAGGAAGACAAGTGTTAATACATATATATATATATAAAAAAATGGTGTTGAGCTATAAACTCATCTATTATTAAGTAATATTAAGTAGGTAAGCAGGTAAATTTTTAAAATCAGATAAATGAGATACAGAGATGTTGCAATAAACAGCTTTCTAAATAAGAGTTCTGTAACATGCTTATCTCTAGGAACCCATGAACTGTACTTTCCAGAAATGCATAGTAAGAGAGACAAGAGCAGGAAACAAAGTTTGAATGGTACTCAGTCCTGACATTCATAAACAGTGCAAATCTCAAGTTTCTGGACCAAATAGGAACTACGTTATGCCTCCATATTTCTTTTTTCTTCTACAGCCCCAAAACTGATGTTAGGGATCCAATAGAGAATTACTTTCTTTATAGTATTCCTGCTCGCAGGTGAAGCTGGACCAGCTCATAAATTGCAAATAGGCTATGAAGTTCCCAAGTTATTTGCATTTATGTTCAGCCCTTAAGGGACTTACTGATACTAAATGCTATAAAACACATCATCATTGTCTCTAAAAAATGTGCTGTCCTGCCTTTAGTGATAAAAGACGAGATCACCATTTCCTAATTATATATATTATTTATCAGTGAAACCTAGCAGATTCTAGCTGCAGAGCATAGATCATATCATTTTCATATTAAACAGCATATAATTTTTTTAAAAAAAATGTGTTTATTAATTTTGCCTTATGAATAGAGCCAGGGAAATGTCGCAGAGATGGAGATTTTGAATTTGTAGAATGGATTAATAAAAAACTTAAGCTATATGTAGTGACTTGCACTAAAGTATGAATAAAATCAATGAGAGCAAAGCAAATAAGAAGCAAGGCATAAAGATGTTCAAGAGAGTTAAGATAAAACAGAGTCGTATAATCAAAAATTTTTTCCAGGTCCTTATCAAAGAAGGCTTTCATAGTCATCAATGGGAAAAAAAATTTAAACATTTCATGAAGAATTTTTGGATTGAATTAAAATCAAATTTAAGACCATTGATAAACCTTTGTTAATTTTTCACATCAAATATATATTTTATCATTTGATTTTGTTAAAAATATTAAATAAAATTAATAAAAATAATTACATTAAAGAATTTGACTGTAAATTAAAAAAATTAAAATCCCATAACTTTCTGTTTTAAGGGAATAATAAATCTCAATTTTCTATTCTGACCCAGAACATTTTTTTACAGGTTAGAATTCCTTATAGAATGGAAATGCTCATTCTTACTATGTATTAGTTGAAACCAAAGCCATTACCACCAAATTGCTAAAACATCATCAGCACAAATACAATGCATCTCTTGTATGAGGTATAAACTCTCATTTTCTCTTTCACTATTTTACAGGTTTTTGTATAGTTAGAAGATTCTACTCAAAGATCGCAAGATTAAACTTAAACGATGCTTTCCTGAAAAATGCATTATAAAAATCTGTAAAATTACCAAAGAAAAGTCTTTCCCAATCAAAGTAGCATTAAAAAAAGATATATTTGAAAAGTTGAATTGCATTAGCTACTTGAAAAAATGCTATATTACATTTTGTTAGAAGATCTACATTGACTGTATGCTATGGTATTTTGCCTGGACACTTGAGTGAGGAAAGCTGTGCAGGGCTGCTATATTATGTACAATGTGTGTTTTGTTCTGGGATAGCTGCAGGTTCTTTATGGTAGATCTGCTGCACCTCTTGATGAGACCAATCCTTGACTAAATAGTATAATGAAGATAAAGTCTCATATTTTCATCTTTCACATTCCAATAAAAAAGTTAACCCCACCAACCATAATGTAAGGCCTGAACCTAGATCCAATAATGTCAAAGACCAAATATTAATTGATTTGACTAAGGGCAGGACCAGAGCTCAGGATAGCCAACTGGTACATTCCCAGAGAGAACACAGAATAAAATACCTGCATACTATCTATGGTAGTTAAGATATTGCCTCACTTTCCATAGCCATTCAGTCCTGGAAAAAATAATAAAATTGGTTGTCCAGAAGCAATTAGGAAAAAATAACAAGAACTATTATAGTTAATGTTTTCATTAGTCTTTTGATTAGAAGATATGCCTTAATAATCCTTTTTACACAATTAAACATTTCAGATTACTATATATTATAAACACTCCATCCTAGATTAAAATTATTATAGTTATTAAGACTTTCAAAAGCATTATGCAAATTCTCTTTTAACTATAATACTATTTCATACAACCAGCAGCTAAGAAAGATGAGATCAGTTTAGCTATAAGGAAAGAACACAACATTTTTAATTTTTTATGTGACCCACAGCACAATATATGTTCTATTCTCAATTTGGAAGTCAAATTTTTAATCAAGGCCAAGGCAGCTGCAGTAAACAAGCATGCTATCAAGCAATACTTTTTGAGATAGCACGAGAAAGAAACTTGCATTCAAATCCTGACTATTCCTAATTAATTAGGTAAGTAATAAATGCAGCATTGTCTTGTAAACCATACAAACAATTTTGCTGCTCATTCTCAGTACTTGGCTTTTAATAGAATTGTAATGCAAACACTTTCTGACTGTCCATCTGGAGCACGCACGCAATCAGATAAAACTATTTACTTGTTTTTAAAGGGCAGGAAATACAATATGCCTCCTTTCGCATTGCCATGCTTATTTTATGCCAGCCTATCGCTCTGGCTTAAGGTGCTTGAAGACCCTGATTCAGAGGAGACCAGGTAGGAATTTGTTTTCAACATTCACTAAATGCCAGTCAGCATCTTTTAGGAGTCATAGCTCCTGGCTATAGAAGGATCTACACTAGCCCTTGTGCTATGGTCAGAAAATCAACAGTCCAGACCTAACGGGGCTCAAATAAAAGACAAAGCCACCACAAGCCTGCTATCACACTAAAGTGATCAGTTTTCTCTTATCTCTGTCATGAGCCAGAAATGAGCCACATGTATTGACCTCGTTAATATTGTTTACATAGTTGTTGTTTTACATGTTTATATGGATTATAAGCTTCAGTGCATGCAAAACTTCACCTGAAGATACACATATTGACTTACTTGTGCAAAAAGCATTTTGCCTCTCAGTGGATTAATATTTTGCTAATAATACAGTCGAGTATAGAAAAAGCCTAACCTGGCTTACTAAAGGGATATTACCATCTCCAAAATAGTGAGGAGAATCAATCATCTGAGGGCACTAGGTGCAGATACACAAGTCAGGCTGAGCCAATTTAAGAATTCAATAGTTCTGAAAGAGATGGTCACATTCCTTGCTGCTGGGTGTCCGGCTCCTTTGCTGCTGCTGGCTACGTCAATCATTTAGTGGGCCATTTCCCATCACTAAATGTGCAGAAAATGAACTGATAAAAGCGAAGAATTTACCATTAGAAGTGAACTTGAAAGGAAGATTAGTTTGCTGAGAAGTACATTAAGTTTAGTTTTCTTCCCTTTATTCACTCACATCTTTATGAACCTTTGCTTCTAGAAACCTGCATAGGAAATTTGGGATTTATAATGAATTTTGTTTCTGCTTTACCCTGGTTTCAGATAATGATGTTTTCAAAGTACCTGTCTAGCCTCAGGGCACTTCCTTTTTATAGGCATGGCCATCCTCAAAGCTGAGGCAGTGAAACACTCCTGCCTCTTCTGGCAATTGGCAAGCTGTGCTTGGAACTTAGCAAATAAATGGGTGTCTGCTCAAGGAGCGCACTAGTGCTAGCTGGCAGGAGAGCAGTAACAAGAGCATTTGAACCCTGGAGGCTTCAGAAAAACTGTGAGACAATTTTTACATTTTGAGAATATTTCAGTAAGCAAATTTGTCCTGTTATTGCAAATTGTAAAGGAGATGATTAGTCATTCTAACAGAATGAATGGAGGCTTTGGTTTATTTTCAGTACCAAGAAAAATTTGCTTAAGCTTGGAAAGAGGGCAAGACTTCTCTGCTTCTATCTTGGTGAACAAGTAGAGTTGAGGCTTCGTTCTGAAAAACTGAGATGTCTCAGTCTTTTAACTCTTTCCAGCATAGGAAGTCAACTATTAAAGTAGAGCACAGAGGTTCACTCAACCTCTTTCAACTCTCTCCACATTGTAAAGGGGATTTACTGAATGAAAATCCCTTCAGCCTCCAGCCACATTCTTTGCCTGTTTTGGTGGGCTGTCTGATGTTTCTGTCACAGTATGCATGCACTTCCTAAGAAGTCAAAAACTACTCATTTAGATGACTGAAAGTTTCTTCATGATCTCTGACAAGCACTATGTGCACCTGTTAGGGAGCATGGTCCCAGCTTCAGTAAAGAGACTCTCCAAATACACACTAAGCAGTAAGCAAGAGAGACGGATGAGAGCTGGCCAACACTCCCCTTTAACTGCCAGAGGCTGGGAATCAGTAAAAAACTAGCATCCTGTTTTACAAAATGCTATTATCCATTGCGCTTTGAAGCAGCAATGGCAGTAAACTTCTGCTTCTCAAAATATTGCCATCCACGCTCACTCTCCAGTCCGAAAGAGAAGATGACTTTTTGCTGTCTGTCTGAACAGCAGCCATGTTAGTATTACCTGGTGCTGCCTCTAAGCACAGATGCTGTCTTAATTAGCAGAGATAATGGGTTCAGCTTCAGGTCAGCAGAATTCTTTTTGTTCTGATAAAAGACTGGTACTCCTAAATCTGAGACCTGTACGACAGTATGTCTCGTTCTAGATGCTTCAGGGAATGTGTTTTTCCAGAACGAAGACTGTGATTTGCATCAGGGATCCCTCAGTAGTGCCACTCTTTTCCTAGTTTACTTCTTTAGTATGCTTCAATTCTTTCTTTAGCAAAGGGACTATTTTTTGAACTGTGCTATAACTTCATAAAAATGTGGGAGAATAAAATTAAGTCTGTTGAAGATTTACTGAAGCTGTGTTTTCTCAGACATGCAACAGTAAAGAGTCATGTGCTGTCACCGCTACTACATCTAGCTCTTCTGCTGCTGATCCAGCTGTCATAACATGCCCATCATTGCTTGTCTTGTCCCTGGTCCCTATACACCAGCACTTACGTGCACTCTCCAGTATTTGCAGCTCTTCACGTAGCAGCAGATTGGCAACTGCATTGTAGCAAAATAGGAACAGCTAGAGAACTGTGGCCTGGGAGTAGCTAAGCCATAAAGGATACGAAGGCCTCGCCTACACAGAGAAAGGACAACGTATGATTTCTTCACATCCCCAATAACTTATATAATTTGGGCTTTTATGACTCCTTTCACCTGCTCTGAAAAGACATTGAAAAAGTCTACAAAGCAAAGTTGTTGAACTAAGGCTGATGAAACCATGGAAAACACCAGCAGTGAGAAGATTACTGGACTTCCTGCCTGCTTGCTTCCCTCAGGAGTACACGTTTTTACAGTGTGCTTTCTCCATGATTTTTTTTACATGTTTTATAGTGACTGATGTCATCATCCCTTTGGCACTGTTCTCTGTACCTGCACAGATGACAAAATAGCAGCAATATTTCTAGTTTCAGAGTGGAAAGGGTCCAAAACCCAGGAGGCTGCTTAGCCACCCTTACCAGGAGGTGGCCTAGATGATGACAGCTGCTGTTGAGTTACATGCAGAGTAGGGACATAGCTTTGTCTCTCCCCAGTTTTTGTAGGCAAATGAGGTCCAGTAGAGGTGGAGGGAGGGAACTTTTTCCCTACCTGTGAATAGTGATGAATAATGACATCCTCTCCAGAGCTAAAAAGACTCAAACACAGTCTCTGAGTAAGTACTGTCTCTGGACACCACCCTGCAGCTGTAGAAACTTAAGAAAAGCAATTGCATATAGTGTTAGGCTACAGGAGGATGCTTTCAACTCTTCCTCCTCCAAAAGTATCATTACCTCATGCACCTGGAATTGCCAACAGAGTTTTGTGATCCTTTTCAGAGCAGTTATCTGCCTGTAGCAAAGCCACATTTGTTAATTCCTAGGGTTCACTTTGCAGACTTTCCACAACAGTTTCGTAACTGAATAAGCTTCCATAAGAAGGGAACCTGTTTCTTTTTCTCAGTCTAAAATAGCCCATACAGAGAAATCATCTGCTGTGATCTTCTAGTACCATTAAGCCAGCTCTTAGATTCCAGTTTTGAGAGAGGTGTGTTGATACTCACTCAAACTAGAATAATTGTATAAAATGGATCTCTTTTCTTCTCCTTTGTGACTGAGATAAATTGTGCTTCCAGTCCCTTTGCACGATGGAGAAAAAAACACGGCCTTATGGTACCGAGTTAGGATCAAGGCATGATGGCTGCCTCGCAAAACAGGATAGCACAGGCCAGGCCAGGAAAGGGAAACAGGAGAAAGAGCTACAGAGAGACTCAGATACTGGTGCACAGCAGCTCAAGAGTTATTTTATCTGTTTCTCCATCAAAGATGCAATGCGGTCTGCTCCTGGGCCATGGACAGGCCCTATATTCATAGGTACTGTATCAACAGCCAAACCTTGATAAGCTGAAATACAGCTGAATCTGACTAAGCTAAACCAAGTGGGAAAAAACACAGCCCTACCACCAATCCTGGTGGCCACAGAATTTTCCAGTATCAAACCCAACCAAACAGCCAAAGTTAAACTAGACATTTGAAGTTAAACTAGTAAAAATGAAGTGAAGCAAAATGGTCCACAATGTGCTTAAGCTGGACAAAATGTTTTGCCAAATGTGATGTTATTTGAGCACAATATTGAGCTGAAACTGGAGCTGGAGCACATCTGTACTTTTTAACAAGAATTGGAGTTTACCAGCCTCCTCCCCTTACAAATTGTGCTCATTAAGAACTGCATTACTTGACTACAACTCCTGATTATTTCAGCTAGTCAGTTGGAGTTTTACAGTTGATTTATGCCCACTGAATTGCACAAAACTTTTATGGATGTTGAATGAGAATCTGTATGTAGCCTTATAATAGCAAGGCTTATAATTCATCCCTTCTCAAGAACTTTTCATCAGGCTTTTAAAATAATTTTTCAGGTTCATCCTTGTCTGCACTAACTGCTATTATTGATTAGCAAACTTATTTATTCTTCTTTTGAAACTAAAATAAATATGAGGCAGTTCACTAAAAAAAAAAACAATTTCATGCTATGATAACATTGCAAATAAGAAAAAATACCTAGTTATATGTGTGCCTGTAAAAGAAGATACTTTAACAGCCTCAACATACTGAAATATATTAAATGGCAAATCCATCTATTCTTAGCTCATCATGCAAATGCACACCTGAAATAAGAGACTGTAAATTTATTAACTTAAGAAGAGCTGCACTGCTTACACCAGATCTAAATTCACACAACCGTTTCACTTAATATTTGCTATGTTTATGGCTAGAGAGGAAAGGTAAGATCAGAGCTTTGCAAAACTTCTGTTTGCCAAGAATATGGGAGGTTATGTTCTTTTTGTATTGCATTAATAACGTAAGATCATTCAATTAGTAATTGCTGTGATAAATATCAATATTGTATCAATTCAACATTAATAATACTAATGAAGAAGAATTGGAAATAAATAGAGGTCAGGGTTCAAAATATGTGGTTAGTAGGAGACAGGTCTAATAGGCTAAAAGCAAAATTTCAAAAGTTTTACTTGTTGTAAACTATGTATCACCATGCATTGAGTTTGGTGTCCAAATCTGGACACAGCCTTCTATCTTCACAGCTGAGAAAAACTAAACACCACAGAGTTACTACTTCACAAGTTTTGCATGTTATACTCTTTTACATAAATCACTGTATATCATTTATCATTTTTATAAGAGGATAACATTGACAACTCTTATTTAAGCTATGATCAATTACAGTTATAAGAATTTTATTGCAAAATTTGTATCTTTTCCATCCTATCCTTGTACAACTGGTTATTCGTACCTAAATGTAATATCCCATACTTATCCTTACTGAAACAGCTTTACTATAGTTTTCAATCACGTTTCCAATTTGTCAAGATAATGAATCACAGAATGGTAAGGTTGGAAGGGACCTCTGCAGATCATCTAGTCCAACCCTCAGCATAGCCCATATGGGGATTGAGCCCGTGACCTTGGCATTAGCAGCACCACGCTCTAACCAACTGAGCTAAACCTGCCCCCCATCTTGAAACCTAAATCCCTCTTAGAACATTTTCACAGGTTTCCCAGGATGATGTCAGCTGCATCTGTGAGAAGTGTACTTTATTTCATCAGTCATGCCATTAATATGAATATTCAATAGTACCGAACTCTGGGAGAGACCCCAACTGAGCTTCCCCTATTTTGACAGCGCAGGATTGCTATCTACTCTCTTGAAAACGGTTGTTCAGGCAATTTGACACTGAATTGTATAGCAGATAAATTTAGGTTAAGATTCTCGAATTGCTTACATCAGTACTATGAGAGGCAAAATTCCTACCAAATTTGAAATGTTTTATCTGTTGCTTTTCTTCGTATGCAAGGCTTGTCAGCCTCCTGTAGAACAAAACTGAATGAGTATGGCACTAATTATTCTTGCCAAAAACATGCTGGGTGTTAATCTTCCCTTTCTTATTTTCTTAGTAACTGCAGATATTGCTTTTTATTTTTTTAAATGTATTTCTGCTCTATTCCAGTTGTCCATCGTGCCATCTACCCTCCAGGATTTCAAAGATAACTTTGGAGATTTCATCATCCAGTTCATCAAGTACAATGTATTTAAGAACAGCTATGATATTTCTAATCTCTTCTTTTGTAATTGAAGATGTTGGTGTTAAAATAATAGATCAAAGAAGAAGAGGAAGACACTATCTAATCTCCAAGACTCGGTGGACGTATTCCATATTCAGTCAGCTTTTCATAGTATTTATTTGTCTATAAACTAATATAATAAACATCGTATACACACATGCATGTGTTCATGAACACAAATGCAGACCATACCACGGGATGGACAAAGCGCTGGAGTTATCCCTCAACCTCAAGCACACAAACATGCATGCTATTTCACTTCAGTTGTGTAATTTGCACACACTTCTAATGATCAAGAAAATGAGATTTGCCTGATTAATGTAAGGGAGATAACCATCACACATGATTCCAAAACATTATTCTCTCCGTGACGTTCCTAAGTAATTTATGTGGCCTTGAGTAATTTCTTGCATTTGCAATTTGGTAATAAACCTCACATACTTCAAATATGAAATGTTAACTTGGCATTGGACTTCAGTTTAGCTATTGTGCTTTCACTTCATTTTGTATTTGCGTTATGGGTCTAATTTCTAAATCTTCTCAGTGTTGGCAATTTTGCTTTCTTTTCACATTGACAGCTCAGATTTGTTATTTAAATTAAAATGTGTTTAAAATTCACCATTAAAATTAAAACATAAAGCATATGTGCTTAATGAGGCCCAAAGATTTCTTAAAGTTGTTCCTTCATGTGGTTTATAAGAAAACAAAGGCATGCTAGATTCATGGAGAAAAAGTACATTGAGGAATAACGTAAATATTTGATCTTAACTATCTTTATCTTGATCACTTGAAGGCAACAAGACTACCAGCAAATGCAGTGCTCTTCCAAGCTTCTGTGCTGTGTTCGCAGTCCCTGAATATACGTGTATGAACTGGACTAGCAGCTCCTCACTCAGTTTGCGTGCATTCTCTTTATCAGTAATGTCACACACATTTGGCACAGAAAGCTGATCCACAGATGACAGGAAGCACAGAAACCTGCTCGGTATTTATTCTTCAGTACCAACTGGGTTTCTATAGAAAAAAGATCCTCTACAAGGGCATGAACTTCTTTTTAAAACTTTATAATTTCCATCCATCTGTAAAAAGACAGAGGATCCTAAAACAGGTTTGAACTTAATATGCAAAATTAGCTTCTTAGGTTTTCTTGGAAAAGGAAAGGTTAATAAAATGGAGTAGAGAGATTTCTTTTCTTTTTCTTTTTCTTTTTCTTTTCTTTTTTTTTTTTTTTTTTTTTTTTTTTTTTTTTTGATCAAGAAGCACACCTAAGTTTCAAAAAAGATTGCCAGGTTATTAAAGTGGCCTTAGGGGGTGCGGAGGTAGGGGAATAGGACTTTTATAAAAGTCCCTTTTTATTATAACATCACATAGCCATATTTCTGAGGAAACAAATTGCAATAAAAGTAAAGAATCAGTGATGGAACACACACTGCCTTCCCTTCCATATACAGATTCATACCCAAATCTGTCTTTGTGCATCTACAGAACATTATTTGCATGGAATTATTTGTAAAGAAATAGAAATTTATAATAAGAGTTGCTTCCCAAAGAATATTAAAGCTGTATTTCTTAATAAAGTAGGTGCAAAGATAACTGTTTTGTTTGTTTTTCCTAAGCAAAAAAGGAGCTAGGCAAACAGACTAGACCAGCATAGAACGGGCACATCCAATCAATTTGATTCACAAACCGTGAGAGTTACATAGTGGTGGAAATTTTTCAGAAGTGTCAAACAAGTAGAGAAAATGAAGATGCAGAGAACCAACCAGATACTTATCTTGCAACCTTTAATGTAGCAAGTTTGAACTGAAAAAATCTGATGAGAATATGGTCTGGCTTTTAGGCTTTTTTTAATTAAAAAAAACAAAACAAAACCTTTGTTTTCTTGTCATAGGCAGACCTTTAATACAACCAGATTGAACGCTCTCAAAACACCTATCTGAGCTGTCTCTTTACATCTTCTCTTTCAGGGAATATGCACAGCCACCAAGATCGCTTTTTCTATCCTGCCAAAAGCCTCCTTGCCGGTGATGGTATTTCCCAAGATTTAATTTCTGAACTCCAAATTCAGAAAAGTCCAAAACACACATCATCCAGAAGAGTATTGCAACTTTTCAATTTCTTCCTTACTCTTTGGATCTCTTGCATATTCACAACTTGTAGGCTTCTTGCTAGAGCCTTGTGCCTGGGGAGATGAGATCAGCTTTGCTCTTTTTCAGCTCTACTCCCATCTACATGGCAGATGTTCTACATCATTTCAGAAAATTGCTTAGACTTTCTCTACTTCTGGTTTCTCCATATGTAAAAAGCAGGAAGTGGGATGGGATAATTACAGCCACTTTTGTGGATAAATATTTCAACTGTTACACTTCAGAAGTAATCACAATAAAGAAAGAATTAAAGATTTTTTTAAGCACTTGAAGTGCTGTGAGAAAATTTTGCCCCTGATTTTCTGTTGCTATTCATACTTGAATGGTTGCTCTTAGGTTCATCGTAAAGAGTTTTCACTCAATTACTTCAAGTAACACTTGGGGAACTGCACCTGAATGCCACATAAATTGCTCAGTGAATTAAGCCAAAGTCACTTTTAAAATCAGAATCTGGGGGTAACTGAAATCTGTACACAAGCACATGCTTTCAAGAAGTAAGAGCTGATTACTGCAGAGTAGTTTTCATCTGCACTGTAAATGCAATAGGGGTTTTAAACAAAGCCATTTCAAACATGCACCTGCAGCGATTCTATTATTAAGACTGGTAGCAGCTCAGGGTCGATCAATGTACCCTAAATCTATATTGCTTTGATTTGCATTACAGTATACTTGTACTATGTATACATTTACAAAACAGCTTATATTCCACTGTAGATATTTCCAACAAGCTTGCTGGAGTTGTATATATAACAAGCTGAAAATCAAAGGTTTGAGAAAACAAAGTTCTAGTAAAGCAACTTCATGAAATTGGAATTTTCATGCTGTATTGTTACTACCAAAGTCTTTGCAATGTATTTAGAATGTATTTTTACCATGCATTATATTTACTATGATTTAAATATTATATATGTAAGTTGATAGGGAGCTTAAAAAAAAAATCCTTGCTCATCCACCAAATCTGAGCACAGATTCAAATGCTACTGAAAATCAGTTTGGATTTTTTTTTCCCAGTTCATTTCAGTAGGATTCTACAGTATTGAATCAATTGTGAACTGATTAAAATTACCACTTGATTGCTTGAGGGTTTTTTGTTTGTTTGTTTTTTGTTTTTCTTCGTTGAAGTCAATCTTAAAGCTTCTGCTAATTTATGTGGAGTACATTAAAACCTTAAAGCCCAAGTCTGGTTCCCATGAGCCGACTAGTGTGGAATAGAGACTAAGTCTCTGTTTGTTCTTACTTCAGAGTAATGACATTAATTTGTCACTGCATGCAGCTCGAGAGCTGAAATAGCCTACATGGGACACGGCCAGCTTCCAGTGGAAGAGCCCGTGCCAGTGGATGCACCTGCAGTTTGGGGCTATCATCCTCCATCCCTGCTTGTGCTCTGCAGGGCCGTCTAGAAGCTCCTGGGGAACCACAGTCAGTGTGGTGGAGAGGGAGTTCACCCTGCCTGAAATGTCATATTGCTTCCCTGGATTTGCAAAACATTGGAGATACTGAGGGTCTCAGAGTGCTCTACCATACAATGTTATGCCTACTCTACTCTATCTCTGGAGAGCACAAAATATTTTTCAAATACTCAGTAGTTTTCACACTTGTCTGAGAGACAGATCAGGAGAAGCATACAAGATTTATATGGGTGTCCCTAGTCTCCAAGCTATTTGGTGGCTGTGCAAAGGGCACAGATTTTGTGTCATGCTCATAGGAGAATTTGTTGATACTTCAATCTGTACAGATGAATAAAAAACTAAAGATCTACACTACAGTGAGACAGGCGGTATTGATTTTATTTTCACTACTGCATTACGAGACAGCATTAGCAGCAAAGAAACCCACCATCTGAATATAAAGTAAAGAGGAAATACAATTCAGTCAGTATGGAATAAAATAAATATTAGTACTGTCATCCAACATCATTATAAACTGTGTCAATCACCCTACACAGAGCAGAGCTCCCTAAACACAATTTTGACTTCTTGACTATTTAAGACTGACAGTTGCTTCTGAAGGCAAATGAATCTAAAAATATGCTTTCCATTATGTACTTTATATCATGGATCTCCATTTATAAAGAATATATAACTGGACTTACCGCTTTCAATAATTCAGTTCAAAGTGATTCACATTTTGTTTGGGAACTAAAAGCACTTTTCCCCCTAAGGATTCTCTGAACCCTAACTTCACTTCAAAATGTCTCAATATCGTACACTTGAAAATAAATGGATATATGCTATGCCA
Organism: Rhea pennata; assembly: GCF_028389875.1. Lineage (NCBI taxonomy): Eukaryota > Metazoa > Chordata > Aves > Rheiformes > Rheidae > Rhea > Rhea pennata. The sequence goes on from NC_084666.1 coordinate 67,801,861, forward strand.
ATTATGCCAGCAAATGGTGCTTTATATCACATTTTCCAGCCTGCCTTTCTATGTGTCTACAAACAGAATGAGTTCCTCCTATACGTATGCAAAGACAATGTTTTGTCCTCCTTTAAATTTCTCCCTCAGGACAAGCACCTTTCAAAATGTCTATTTAAGTCAACAATGACTAAGCAGCTTGGATACCTTTCGGCCACACTGCTCAAAACTTCCTGAATATAAGTTATAAAGCATCTCTTTCCCTGACACAAACCACTTCTTTGTACTCAGCTACTGTGTACCTGTTATATTATTTATGGTAAGTATTAGCAGGCATTTGCACAGTGCCAGTTCCAAAAAGTTAAGTCTGTGAATATTACCATCAACACCAACAGTAGTAGCAGGAGTGGCAATAGTAGTAGAAGTGGCAGAAATAAGTATAATACTAGTTATATTTGATACAAAAATATTATAACCCCCCTTTTATAAATGAGCTATTGAAGTAAAGATGGAATAACTTTCAGAGATGCTCATGGCATAGACATACTTAGAAATAGAAACATTCACTCACAGAGTTCTGGAGTATTAGGTGGATGTTTTGATTTTATGTTTGAAAATCTAACTCTTAACCTAAATGTCCCAGATCACTGGATTCCTTGCGGGAACCTTAATATATGAACTATATTTTTGTCATAAGGCAAAAACCAGCTTTGTCACAGTAGGTTATCATACCAACACTGAAGTACATTTCCACACAAACTGTATATATTTCAAATCAACACACAAACCAAATTTAAATGTTTCTTGGATAACATCCTAGATCTCTAGTTCTTCGAGCATATACACTAGACAAACATATTTTGTATAAATGGTACGCTAATATTTCTTGAAAGAATTAAGAATCGAATGCAGACCTCACGACCTGTATATCAGCACATTAACCAGTAAACAACCTGTTCTCTTTGTTATCTCCCATACACCGAGGTAAAAATAATTCAAACAGCCCAGGAACTATGCTATGAGTTGAACAAGGCCAAATTCTGTTCATTCTTTTAGTTTGGAACACTAAAAACAAATTCAGTGACATTTCTACAAATTTGAATACTTTCAGCCCATTGTATGAAATGCTGCTAATGCAGAAAGTTCACCGACAAATAGACCTCTTAAGGTCTAAGATGTGTCTTTTAGGGTCAAGCCTTAAGGGAAGCAGATGACTTTGCAAACTCTGTCCCTGGGTAAGTCTCTCTTTCAGGCCAATCTTTTACAGCAGCCTAGTAGAAAACACAGCGTATCTTCTTTGTATACGCTCTGCTCACTATTCAGTGCAGAAGAATTTAATCAATAGTTTGTATAAAACAAAGATTTTTGACCTTCAAACCAAATATTTCCTGATATATCTAATGACATTGCCAGACCACTGACAAGTGACTTTATAATCTAGATGCTGTTCTTGTTTTTAGGCCTCATATGTCAAAACCCAACAAAACACTGTGGTATATGTCTTCCATGTGGAAATTCATGCTTTCCTGTGATTTGAAAGCTTAAATTGTTCCTCTGGTTAAAGCAGACAGCAGTGCTATCTTTATCAAGCTGTTGGATGCTTTATCCGATTGCCTGAGTCATTGGCAAAATAGCTTGAGGCTAGACAGGTATATTACTCTTTAGAAACAGATGGTGTTGCACACAGGAGACTTGAGAAACACAGGCATTCTCGACACAGTAACAGATTTCTCTAACACGACTTGTACAATTTACTACAGTTCACATAAAATTTCTGCTCTTACTTCTATTACTCTGCCATTAAAAGTACTTGGAAATAGGTATAAACACAAAGGAGTTTTATTTTCTGAGAATAAGTGTCAACGCAAAAGAGCTAACACATTCTTTTTTGTGCAGTACATATTTTGGCAGAGATAACTAATTCAGAAAATTAATGTTGAAGATTAGCATTAGATACGGGAATTTTTGGCAAAAGTGCCTGAAATGCCATAGTTTTCTGAAAAAGATGCAGCACTTTGATATTTTGGAGGGCATTAATAGCTTGGAGAGGGAACAAAAGAAATGCATTACTCTTGCAACCATTTTCTGAAGTTTATCTTGCTGTTTCATCACTTAGCTATAAATCTACATTTTCCTCGTAGTAATAACTGAACAGATAGATATTAAAGCTATATCAATATTTCTTTCCAACTCATCTTACAAAAAAAAGTCAATGTACTCACATAGTATTTACTATCACATTCCCAGCATTTCTGAGGATAGCTTTCAAGTTTGGGGCTAAATCTACTCTTCACTTTCTATAAGAATAACTAAATATAATTGTTAAAATGCCTGCAGAAACTGGAGGTCACAGGAAAGACAGTAAAGAAAACTACTATTTCCATATTTTTGCACTTCAGTTTTCACTTTGGATTTGGATTTTTATAGTTGGGAGAACTTTACAGAGAAAGGAAGTTAAATGAGTATCAATTTCCTCTTCACAAGAGTTAAGATAAAGTAGTGTAAGGGCATAGAGATAATCTGATTCATGATGACTTTAAAAGGAATCATTTCTATGCTAAAACTAACAGTGCAAATAGACTAGGAACTACTTCTCAAATCCAGCAACATTCCCAGTACAATAAGCTGTCAGAATTAAAAAGTACCAACTTTGATAATACTTGAGGTTAATACTTAATGTTATCACTGCAGGTTTTTGCTGTGTTTTTTGGTTTATAGAAAACTTAGTAGCATGTTCAGTATTGTTTTATGGCAGATAGTTTACAACTTAGTAGAACCTGCAACATCTCTTTATCTTAACAATTCTTATTTGGGAGATGGAACTCAGATTGGACACTGGTTTTTGTTAAAGAAAAAAATACTGCATCATTTGCCTATTCAGAACAGTTTCTGTTCTAGTACTAATTTCAGTTAGGAAGTAAGTATTTGCTAGTATTTTTCTTTTTTCTTATCTTTTCTTTGTCTATGGTTTTCAAGAACTTTCAGTTTAATGCATTGACCATATTTACAAAAGGTGAAAGAAAAAGAGGGGGGAGAGGGTAAATTGTGCATATGGTGGATATTCCCCACTATTGTGTCAAATAGAATTAAAACAAGGAAAGTGAATTTAGGAAATTGCTACCAAGACTGAAGTGATGACAGCATTTCATTACTAAAATAGCCAAAGAAGGTGACAAAATAGCCCAGTAATTTATCAAGATCTGGAGACCTAAGGGGAAGAAAACTGCCTCTGCTGTGAGACAGTTTCTTTTTTGGACTAAAACAGAATGTACTCCCTTGCTTATGGCCTTTCTAGAACCTACAGGATACTCATCTATTCTTCAGGAAACAGAAGATAAACAGCATTAAGTATTACAGCTAAGACTAGACTGACTCATCTTTTACTTTATGGGTGACATCATTCCTCCAGCTGCTCAGCACGAAGAAGGTCAGTTGGTGATAATCCCTGCCAAATGTGTCCAATAAGCACAGATGAAGAGTGAAGCCTACCCATCATCATAATCTTCTTCCCTCTGAGACTGTGGACTCTCTTTCGGATGAACACAGCATGGTCCAGGATTTCACATAATTTCAGGGGATAAGTCTAGCCAGAAGGAAACGTAGCCAGGCAGCAGCCACTCTTGGTGGCATTGTTCCATGGCAAACTGGAAGATAATCCACCAGAAAATCCAATGGAAGTAAGTGCTGGTTGGAGATGCATTACCCCTTGCTGCTGGCTCTGCTCACATTAATGTGTGTTCCTTGTGCATATGCATGGTGAGAGAGTAAACAATTTAAGCTAGACCACTAATGCTATCATGGCTCGTGACTGAGTTTTCTTGCCAGGGAGAGAAGCCAGACAGCAGCAGGAAGCGCCTAGACCTCTCTGTTATTGTCCTAAAACCTGCAAGGTGGTAATGAAGATTCGTTGCAGATCCTTACGTTAGAAATGAGTATGGACACACTTCGCGGCCACATTCAAGGATTTGTGGCAAGTCACTTTCTCCCATCCAGCTAAGATGAAAGCGGTTAGATGTACCGTTTGCCATGATGTACAAAAGGGAGTAGGCCTAAATCTTGGTACTACCTGATAATACACTACTACTACTGCATGCAGTCAGAAAGCTGGGGGCTAATTTTGTCAACAAGTTGCAAGAAGGAACACCCTAAGGATATGCTCATCAAAAATTTTAAGAAACTGTGTTTGACTAAGTCCCTGAAATAGATGTACCCTACATAGAAAAATCGTTACAGATTTTTATACAAACTCCATTCAATTTCAGGGAAGTATTGTCCATTGATTTTAACGGTCTTCACATCACAGTCTTAAAACTGATCTTTTTTTTTAATTGTACTCCTGTTTCGCAAGCCACTCATGCCTTCTCAATAGCCAGCTAAGATTAAGATATATTTCCATCTTCAAGCTAAGCACAGAGCAAGGAACAGAGAAAAGTCAGTAACAGAGAACAAATAACAAACAAGGACACTTTATTTAAAGTGTACAGTGACTGCAGGCCATTTAATTGCATTGTTACCATTCAGCTAGTAGAAAATTGTATAGATACCATCCTGTCAGCACAGGAAAAATGCAGATTTATTCATCTCTTCTAATCAACCAATAATATTCTGATTAATTTTAGGCCATCTTCATTGTTCAGTAATTGTCTAAACAAATAAGCACACAATCAATCCTCCGTGGAAGGCAGTACACAGCTAAGACAGCCAGAGTACAGTGAAATCTATAGGAAGTCTTCCTCAGGGATTTGTCAGGTGGTATTTAATGCCTTGCAGAGGATTTAAAAAACTTTCTAGTACAGAATTGAATAGAAAACACCTACCTACTTTTTTTTTTTTTTTTTTTTTTGATAGGGGAAAAAAAAGCTTCGTAGTGTGGGAAGCTAACATTTCAACAGAAAATTAGAAATATACATTAAATCCATAAAAAACAATGGCTTCTTTATATCCAGGTACCCATGTATGCAGTGCATCTCAAATTACTGAGGCAAGTATAACGCAACATCTGTTTATACTGAGCAGTACTTTGCTCCACAAAGTTTCCTATCAAAATTAATCTAGCGTCTCGCACAGGAGAAACACAGGCAAGAAATGAACACTTTGATCAACAAATCCAGTATTCCACAATAACAAAGAACTTTGCAATCAAAGTTTAAATCAGAAGGGTCTGAAGACCAGATGCTTTATACCCTGCTCCATAAAAATCGGTTCTCACCCCTCCATAGCAAACTGAAGAACTAAAACAAAAAAACAATAACCAATAAAATCACAGGTGTCACTAATAACATGCGAGGTCTCTGAAACATCAGGAAACGTTATATAAAATTCCAAAATAATCCTAGGAACAGACTGGTCCTCATTATTACAAAAATACCACAAAAATGATACTAACAAAAATCTCTGCTAACTTGACTTGAGAAGAAAAAAATCATCCTGAGCTTAATCCCAAGCAGTGAGCAAGACTAAGACATTTTTCCATGTGATAAGAAGGTAAGAGAATCTGGTTCTATGTAATGAAAAAGCTGAACTAACACAAACCAGAATCAACAGCACAAATATACACAAAACATAAAACCGCATTTGTGCAAATGAATCTCTCATTTCAACTAAAGCAAACTGTACCCGCAGTGTTGCAGGGGACATGATGTTACACTTTAATCGCACCATAAGCAGCGCAGAGAAAAGCCTCCCACCGAAATAAACAGGAAAAAAACAGGAAAAAAACAGGGGGTGGCCACTAGGCTCCCTACAGAGGGGCAATCTCTGGGCAGCAGAAATAAGGCAAAAAGATGCTTCTCCCTTCTTTTGCAGTAGACATTTTGTAAACACTTTCTGTCCTGACTTTCCTCCCATCCTCCCCCAGCTTTAGTTCTTTGGACTGTCATCTCCACCCAGGCAGAACTTAATGTCTCTCTCTAATGAACTCTTTGGTGGGATCTTATGACCTGCCAGGCTATAAGGAAATGGATTCCACCTTACATTAAGTCCAATACTTTTTGGATACTTCAGGCCCACCTCCCTACCTTTTACATGGTAACCATAGTTTTGATTTTGCGAAACAAGCTCTTTCAGCACTTTATTTCCAGTCCACAATGTATTAAAATCAACTATATCAGCTTTATTTTCCCAGTGACCCATGAGCCTGTGGACAGGCTTCATAAGACTACGAGGTCTATTTGCATGCTAGTGAAGCATAAAGATTGTCAGGTTTTGTAGTGGTGTTTTTCCTGTACTACTTTTTCCCGGGTCCTTCTCCATTTTCAGTCATATCTCTAAGCCAAAGATTTTATGCAAGACACACTTGATCTAATCCTTATGCAGAATTCTGCATTCTATGTATGCTTCATAGCCATTTTCTTTGCTTAATTTTGTAGTCCTGGTTTACAATTAATGACTTTCTTTTATGCAGTATTGATCCGACTGCAGGACTGCAGGACCTACAGTACAATACCTGCAGTTCTGTTATACCTGCAGTTCCTACTGAATCCGTCTCCCCAAGAGGGTTGCAAGTAACTGGTTGAACTGTTTCATGAGAGATACTTTATCCTGGAAATACCATGATATTCTTTACTTTTTAACTATTCTTGTACCAGCAACCAACTGAACACAGCTGCACTGAAACACTGATACAAAACTTTGCATATTTCATAACCCTACGTGTTCGAAAGCATCGCCCAGCAACACAGCTAGGCAGGCAGCACCGCCCTCGTACCATTACAGTCACTTCAGACTCCTACAAGCATATTGTGATCTATTATCCAAATCAAAAAGTTCTCATTTAGCACTTCATGGAATACTTTTTCCTTTGTTCCTTCAGCAGGGAGTAATCCCATCCCCCAAAATAGTTAGTCATGAGACACATTTGACTCTTCTCCAAAATTTCTCAGTGCGTATTACAAAACTTCCCCATGCCATTTAATAAAGTCAAAGGGTCTAACGCTGGTAACCCTTTGCTCATGTACCCAGACCACAAGGGTCTGGCTTTGTTTTATTTTGTTTTTTTTTTTTGTTTGGTTGTTTTTTTGTTTTTTTTTTGTTTTTTTTTTTTGAGAATGGAAGGTTTTGATTCTGTGGTTTTATATCTTGAGTGATAAGTTATTACTTATTTGAATCTTTTTTTCTTACAGATAGTATACAGTCCTCCTCCCAAGCCCTATCTGATATATATTAAAAAGGGCTGATTTATTTACCTTTCTGTTGGTGCTTTGCAGTCCCCCCCCCCCCCTTTGAGGGTTTGAGATGCAATTTGACAACTGCCCCTGCTTTTCCAGGCTAGAAGTCCAATCTTGAGGCAGGTATTTTATATTTACAAACAAACACAAAATAAGCTCCTGTACTTCAGAAACACATTTCTTGAGCTTGACGCTTCCAGCTGGCTTTGTATTCTGTTTGTCGAACTGGTTTGATCGCTCTTGCTTTCTAAATGTAAATCTTGTGAATTCTTCACTGCTGCTTCCACTGCTGTTGCTAATGCTATTGCTTTGGGCCAGGCTAAGTTTCTATCTGCCAGCAATAATCTCTGAATGCCCCTATTACAGGGCATATAACACCACAAGCCAATCTGTCCTGTAGCATATCCATCACTTCCAAATGTCCGAGCTATGTTCCATTAGCCTTTTTACCTCTGCCACACAAACGCCTATAGTTTCTTTCTGACTCTTCATGCCCCCTATGAAACATAAAATATTCTTCAAAAATGTTGCATTTGAGTGCATAGAGCTGTTATAACCTTTTGTAGGTCTTCAAAACAGTTGTCCCTGGTTTTCTGAAGCTATCATGACAGCCTTAAAAAGGAGCAGATTTTGTACAAACCAGAAGTAAACTAATTGGTGTTTGTACTGACTGATCATCACAGTTTTAGCAAAAGAACCCTAATCTAATCTTTCAACATACTGCCCCCAACCCTCATTATCTGAATTACGTGTTCATATGTTTCAATCTTCTTAGCTGTTTTTTGCTTCTATTTTTTCAAGTCATCGCCATTTTTGTAATAAGGCAGCTCAGCTGAAGACAAACTGCATTCTTTCTTCTGCCAGCTGGAAGTTGCTTTACTTTAACAGCAACACAAAAAAGAGGGTGTGGGAAGGCGATCTCACTCAAATAAACAGGAAGCATGGATGGGACCACATGTCTCTGCCCCACAATATTCTACATGATGTTTAGGATTCCTTCACCTCCCAGGTGCCAAAGAGAAAGAAAGCATTAAACAAACCATTCCTTGATACTATGCGGCCAGTTTTAGCTGGCAAACAGTGAACAAATGTATTGTATGTTTGCTTTTGCAATGTTTTTCCTCCTCACCATCTTCAAAACAATTCATTTAAAAACTAGCTGCATTTGATTTAGTAATGTTGGCACATTTTTGTACAGACACACACAGTCTTTCGTTTTAAAGGCCTGACCTCTCCCTCTCCTTCTGTTTTTCAGCTTTAGGTTAAAGCCATAGAATAAAAGCCATTAAAATTGAAGCACATGGCTTTTTGTGTTGAGCCATTGGATGACAGTAATTGCACTCTACTTCTCAAAATTTCCCTTTCAAATGCGAAAGAAAATTTTATCTTTTTTTTTTGCTGTTCTAAGCTACAGTTCTCTCCAATCTTACTCTGCAACCAGCTGTTTCATTTCTAAAATAACTTACAGATTTACAAAGCTAACTTCCTTTGAGAACACTGCTAATGCAGCATAAATCATTATCAGATTAGCATTTCCCAGCAACATGGCTGCTTTTCCTTCCATCCTCCTCAGACGAGCAATCTGTGCAGCAGAAGACATAATGGGCTTTGCCATATTGTATAGTATATGCCATATATGAATTACAACGTGATAACATAGGATAGGAAGATAAGACTACTTACTTTGTTAGCACTGCTGCTGCTGACTCTAGTCATTATACATATTTGTATATTACTTTTATTTTCTTTTTAATAGAGATATTAAGAAAAGGAAATAAATCATAACTTATTCCATGTATTTTGTTTTAGATATCTGATATCTACCGCTGAATGAGACACCTGATCAGCTGAGGTACTTAAAGTCAAATTTCTCTCCGTCTTATCTTCAGAAGTCATATTCCTTTTATTCCCTGTTGATGCTTAGCCATCAATTCATTTGCAACACTTCTAAAGCTAAAGAGATACTGTAAAACTATATATGCTTCAAAAATACCTTTCTGCCTTCTCTTAAAGGTATTCTTCCAATTTACAAGCAGTACACATGAAGTTAAAAACCAGGAACTGTACCTCTGATCTCCATAGACTATCTGACTTTGCAACCCAAGCCTTCAGAAAGGCCGAACAGCAAAGCACTTGGCTATTCTAAAACCTGGGAAAGTCTGTAGTGTGGGCTTTCCAGGGTGGTTTTCTTTCTTTCTTTTCTTTTCTTTTTTCTTTTTTCTTTTTTTTGTGTGTGTGTGTCTTGCACACAAGACACAAGACCTGCATGCACACAAATGCATCAGGGACTGATGTTCTCCCTAACGAAGTCCCTATGCATTGCAGGATACTGTTAAATGCCTTCCCAGCCAGTTATCACTAATGCGCTGTTCAGAACACATGCACCCAGAGTTTTGTTCAATAAACTGCAGTTACCACACAGCTTCAACTGTCTCACTTTCATGCTACTCAGTAATCCATCAATCCTGGGATTACTCACAATATCCATAATACTCCAAACTTTAGAGTGCTGCCAATAACTTCAGTTTTAAAAATAAAAAAATGCCCAAACTGTTCCCTGTCTTCCCTACAAAATTTTTGTAGGACCTTACCTACAAAATTACTCTGCCCTATGAGCAAAGAAGGACAATAATCAGCACTGGGCCAGTGACAGGTTTGAATTCCAGTATTTCACGACATAGCCCAGCTAGAAATGAACGTTAACACACCAAGAGGTAACAGTGATTCTCATCCTCCAGTGAGACACAGAAGCTGATTCAAGATCTAAAAGATAACCTGAAAAATCATAAGCTACCTTCTCTCTCACCACATATCTTAGGTATATATGATAACACATTTTTAAAATCCTGCATATTTTGCATTTCTTTCCCTACTTTACAAATAGGTAAGAACAAGCAATCTCACTAAAAATTCATCCTAAACAATTATAAAGATTTACTCTGCAGATTCTGTTCCATACACGAAGTGGAAAACATGAGCAGGTGCGAGAAATAAAGTGCTACCACTTTTGAGGTGACCTGCACGAAACACTCAAAACTTCAATAGTGAAATTCACACGCATAGATCTTTGACATTATCCTAAAAGTCTGTAACAGTTTGTGGGGGTACAATTACAATTATATGAATGATAGTTTGCTAAAGAAAAAAAAATGGTTTGGTTTTCAATTCTTCAAGCTTGCATTTGATGAAGAAACAACCTACTTTCCTGAATCTCCACAGTATTATTTAAAACACAGATATACAGTTCATTCAGGAAAGCTCTATGAGATTAAGTATCCTTTAAAGATAAAAGAAATTAGAATTTAAATAGGCCAATGGCATTATTAGTATTACTCATTTTTAAGAGGTAAAGGTTTCAGTGCATAATTGTAAGACAAAGCATACGTTGCTACGAACGTTGCACTAACACTTCATACATGATGCAGATTGGAAAATCTCCACTGTCCAAACCAAAGGAAAACCTCACTGGCAATCTGAATAATAAAAAAGTATATGTAAAACCCTGGAAGTTCCCATTTAGCAGCACTCTCACAGAACATTTAAATCCTACTCTGTTCTCTAGACTGAGTTCTGTATTTAGACTTCAACCCCAAATAAAGTACACTGTGAACACATTTATTACCAAGGAAAGTAGTTCATTATGAAGGAGCCAGCTTATGGGGAGCCACAAAGAAGTTATCATCCTGAGAGTCTGGCCTATGAGGCAAACAAATGCCACAATACTGGAGGTAGTTGGAGACATTTTTTTTTTTTTAGGTATTTCAGTTTCCCCACCAAAAAAAATAGATATTTGCTGCATTTACTCTAGTTATCATGATTATCCTGTCATTTAGGCAAAAGGCTTTATCTTAAAGGACAGTATGTTTTTGTTGCTACATCAGTAGCAAAGGAAATGGAATAATTGCACTGCAATGTGACTGATGAATAAACACCATTTCTTTGAGTGGAATTAAACAAGAACAACTTTCTCCTTTGTGTTTCTCTTACCTTTCATTATGCTTGACATTTATGAGACTTATTTTTAACTTCAGAACTGCCTATTGCACGGCGTAGTAGAGATTAGACTTCACTGGGCATTATGTAGACATAGAAAAAAGTAAACGCATGAGAAATTGGAATGACTTGGCAGTGGCTTGAAGGTTGAGATGGTGTCCCAAATAAAGGTGTGAAATAAAATACATGTCTGTGTACGTATCAAAGTAGTTCTGTGCACAACAAAAACTGTCTAAGCCGCTACAGGTAAATTAGGTATGTGTTACTTCTTTCCTTTTAAAGAGTGCCCTGGCTATATGTGTTCCTTATTGCCTGTACAACACAGAAAGGCATTTCAGATTACTTGTTTCATCAATCAACAGAATTCTGGTATTCACAGTGCTTGATTCTTATACCTTTCCTGAATAAGGCTAGATGGAATTTAGCTTGGACGTAATTCACCTTCATGTAACTGCACAAATGTTGCAACACTTGGCCAGGACCAAGGAACACGAAACTTGTTTTGGAATAATTAGTGCTTGAAGATTCACTTGTAAGTAGTAAGCATTAATACTGTGAGCATAAACTACCTTTTCAGAGCTCCCGTCCAGTCTGTCAAACCTAAACTAAGCAATGCATGAAACTTGCATTTCCTTTCATTTCAGATATGCAGGACTGAATTGCTAGCAGCCTTTAAGCTGAGCTCAGCATTTCAGAAAAAAAGCTTTGCCACAAACATACCTTCTTTGCACTTAGCCATTGAAGCAGCTGTATTTCCAGGGATTATTTTAAACTGGCCATTCCTGCCAGTTTTCTACTTGCCTTGTGTCACTAGAGCAACTCAAAGTAGTCAGATGCATTACCAGGATTTGAACCTCTGAATAACAAATCCTTCTTGCTCTATGAGAGCCAATTTTATTGGATGGTTTCCTCCGCTATTATTCCTTTCTTCCTTTTCAGTTTGTTTTAAGAGTGCCAAAGTTATGATCTCAATATATTACAAGCCCTTCAGATAACAATTTCAGGATTATTAAGAATGGTTGAACGACTCACCAAGCATGTCTCGTCTGGTGCTAAATCAACATTTCAGGAGTACTTTTTCCCTCGATGCTAAATGTTGAAACAATTCACATGTGCAGTATCTCCTTAAATCCTCCCTTCAGTTTTGTCAGCTTCAATGTGTACCAACAGATCAGCACTCATAAACACCAACAAGAAAGAATTTAAAAAAATCTATGATTCCTTCATTCCTTTCATGCTGATTCTACAGCTTCTTTCCACTGTTGTAGTTGTCATTCTGATACCAGGGAATCTGCTCTTTTTTATAGCAATATAAATCAGTAATAGGTTCATTGACTTGAGTGAAGTTATTCCTTGCTCCTCCTTGGGGGAGGCAAGGAATCCTATCACGTTACAGCACTCCATTAAACTGTACTTCAGCATCTCCACAGAGATCAGGACAAGCTGGTATTCAGTAAAAAGATGAACAGGCCAGAAAATATCTGAGTGCTCCATGCTTGCTGTGGATGGTTTGGCCCTACACTAATTCATTGGCCAAAGGAATGCTGGAAGGACAATGTTTAGATATTGTAGACAGACTGTTCTAAGAGTAGAAAGTAGGAAGTACAGTAGAAAGTAAATTCAGAGTAGAAATAAATTCAATGGTAAGACAATATATGACAGATATAGATAGATGATAAAATAGTATCCGCCAAGAAAAATTGGAATAAAAAGATGAGACAGAGCCACTACTGAAAGGTGAAAATACTCATATGAATTTACACTTGCTGCACATAAGTACAAATGGTCAAATAATGTCTTTGTCCCTGAATAGGTAAGCATACAAAATCATATATTTGAAATCTACTTGCATGGGAAGCTGAAAGGCTACATGTTCTGATGTGGCATCAAAGAAAAGACTTTCAGCTGGGTTTAAGCTTAAAGCGGGGGGGGGGGGGGAGGGGAAGAGAGAGAGAGAGAGAGAGAGAGACTAGGAATTACTATGGACCGTATTAAAAATCCTCTTCTCTTCCTTTTCCACATCCCCAGTACTTTTCTGCATGTGCTCAACATTTTTTTACACATTGGGGTGATGCCATTCTTTGGTGAGGCACATGTTGTTAAGTCACAGTCCAAATGTTTTACATAGCTTTAATATATGCAACTGTTGTTAGGGTGAGACTGCCAGGTCCTTCACGTGCTACAAGGGCAGTCTTGAGCAACTCTGTCACTGCTGGGGGAGGAGGGCGATGAGAGGGGAAAAGGACATCCCAGGCACTCTGCAATTTCTGCAGCCGTGAAGACAAAGCCCTGAAAGCCCCACTTGTCAGGGGCTCCAGCTTTGCATCAGAGATTGGGGACGCACTGAAAACAAACTCAAATAGGGCTCTCTAGATTTCCTGTCTCCCTGCTGGACAGGATTTACATGAGATCTGCATCTAACTGGATTCTCAGGTCTTCCAGGTTTCTGCCAAAAAAATCCAAAGGTTTGGAAGTCCTAGCCTGTACTTTCACATCTGAATCCGAATCATTTGCCACAAGGCAACTGCATCGTATGGACTCCTAAAAATGAGGTGCTGAGGTTCCGGTGGTGGCTGTCCATTGGACTGCCTGCATCTTGCAATCTGGTGAAATCAGCTACAGAAACAGGGAGCTCAAGAGTCAGACAGTCCAGGAAGGTGGACACCAAGAACTGTCTCTGCTCTGTATTAAGACATAAAGTGGTCATACTCTGCACACCTGTCACTGCTCTACTTAGCGGCGAATAGCTGTGAACCTAACAAAAGTCAGCCTGATTTCACTTGATAGTCTCAGACAGCAGACAACGTCCATCTGTTGCTCTTCTTCATACCAATCATTCTTTTTTTTCCAGTATTTCTGCTTCTACACAAGATATTTAAAAAAGCTTTATCTTTACAATCTGCCACCTATTATATCATACCACTTGTGTGTTGGTGTCTAGTTTTATTTTTGTTTTCTTAACACTTCAGAAAAGCAAAACACTTATCGACTTACTAGATACTTTTCCTCCTACAGCAGTGTTCTGCTAACTTATAGATCAGTGCAAAATCAGCTCCCAGGATGTTTTATGGAGCAGATCTTCAGCTGATGCAATGTGAAGCCCTGCAGGCTTCAGTGAAGCAGGATCAGTTTATATCAGCTGAGGATCTGGATCTGCTGTAGCTACACCAATCTTTGAAATAATACAAGAAGAGCCAGACTCCTCACAGCAAAGCCAGCAGCATTGGAAGATGAGGAAGGATAAACCACGTAATCAGTCAATGGGAGGCCGTGACTGTGCTAAGAAAAGCTGTAAGGGATCCTCTGACACTGGGCTTTCATACCATATTAAACATGCACGATTGCAAAACTGAAAAAAAAAAAAAAAAAAAAAAAAAAGAGATTCAATTACATCTTTCTTAGTTTTAGCATGAACCCAGCATGGCTGGTGTCAATAAGTGACTCTAAAGATTATTTCACAAAATAGGGACGCTGCCTGATTATACGCATTTTGCACTGCAAAAGCAAATGGATGTTATTCCAAGAATTAATATAGGTATTTCCCTTACCAAGCTCAGCACTCAGTGCTCATATGCCTTGCTGACCTGGGGAGTAGCAGAGTTGTACACTTTTGTCAGAGTACTCGAAGTTTCATGTCAGCAGAAATAATAGAGTAAGACTTTGACTTGTTATGACCCTCCCTTACTACTTCGACTTTTCAACAAATCAGTTAATAGTCTCAGAATACCTGATACGCTGTGCTACTGGACTGCCAGTAAGTGCAAAAGTGGCAATTTTCCATTCAGTGTTACAATTAATAAGACTACCAGTTCATTGGTTCATTAGTTTAAAGTGAATGCATTCTTTCTTTCTTTCTTTCTTTCTTTTTTTTTTTCCCTCTTTGGCTGCACATGGTTCACTTCAGACATTCTCCTCTATTTTCAGCAATGTAAGCAAATTAACACCAGAGAGAGTTGGAATCTATGAAAATGAATCCTCTGAGCATCTGTTAAGCAGATTTTTGTTATGCCATATAAATGAGGATCAGACCTAGGTCAGGTCAAGTGCTGTGAAGGACATGCTAAACATATCAATTTGTGGCAATCACTAACCTCTCTTGTCTACATTTTTAGGACACAAAGTAACAGATTACTCGTTAACCCAACATGCAGACTTACTGATAGAATTAACATCTATCATGGCAAAAGCAGGAAGTCCACAGATTTTTCTAACATTTAAACTTCTTTCTCTCATCTGAAAATCTATAGTGATTTCGCTCTTTGTAGTTCTTGATGGAACAGAACAGTGTTACTAACATTTGGAAAATACAGCAGGAGTATTCTGAGCACATCCATTAAAAGACACAAGCCTGGAAACCTTTCAAAAAAACAGAATTTCCTGCTTAACTACATTAGTCTTTGCTTTCTTGCCTCAGCAGGGATGAAGGGCATCAGAATAGATTAGGACGGCTAGATAGACAGACTGACCGACCGACCGACCAAGCTGGTCCCCTTCTGTTAAACAGTTGGTGGTTTGCCGTTGTCAGGGGGTCTGTTTAATGTACAGCAGTGAACTGATGTACACAATGTCTTACAGACACAGTGTGCCTACCATGAGCGGAGAATGCAAAAAAACTTGGCTCCACTTGCACTGTCACTCTCCCAGCATATCCAGACAATGGCTTTTGTTAACTCCTACTCACACATTGCTACAAAGAATAGCTAGGGCAGAGTAATCTTAAAAAGAAAGTATCTTTCCTACAGATATTAGTAAATCCCTTAAGCATCAGTTTCATACCCAAAATGCAAGCACTGCTACTGCTAAATATGCACAAAAAAAAATCATTATATTATATTAGGATTAAACTGTATGATTGTTTCATGGAAGAGAAAACTGTCCCCTGGGATCTCAGCCAAGACAAAGAAATTCTTTCTATTCTTCTGTTAACACTAAGGTGTTACAAACTTCAAGTAAGGTGCAAAAATGAGAGGCTATGACAATATATAGGGTCAGGAAAATAAACAGATAACACATTTGAATTTCTCGAAGAAATAAGTCTAGTCTTGCGGAACTAGTCTTTAACTTGATTTCATTTAGAGCTTTATTTATGGTCTGAGTTTTAAAAGCAAGACCATGGGAATTAAATATATTAATGACAAGGTGTGTGTGGCAGAGTAGAAAAGGCATCTCCTAAACATAGGGAAAAATTATAGTATCAGACAGGAAGAGTTGCATGACCTTAAATGGACTAACGTAATTGGTTGTAGTACATTAAGGAACAGAAACCTGCTAAAGTTTGGGATCTCAGCGTAGGAAAGCACCTGCAGAATAATGAACGAATGAGGGGTGCTCTAGTCAGTCACAAGCCACCCAAACGGGAAAGAAACAAAAAGGGCCTATCTCTGTCGATCAAGATCCTCTGTAGAGAGCACGCCTGGAGAAGGCATAGGCCTCTCCTGTATGAACACATCACGAAGATGAAAAAGTGATTACTTAAGTTAACAGATAATGCTGGGAAAAAGGATTTATACATTATCAGAACCTCATAAAATAGCAGGGACATTAGGACACAGAAAGTTAATGCCATATTTCAGCCTCTTAAGCTTTTTATTCTTAAATGAAATGTTTAGGATCACAGCCAGTAGCTACAGAATTTTGTTTGCACAAAAAATTAGGACATTCAAGCTTCTATGATATGCTGTTAGGGTTGTAAATGAAAAAATATATTTTTATTCAGACGTGTAATCTTTCCACAGGTTTTTGAAAAATATGCCACAAGTAAGTATGCATTTAAAACACATAGGTCCCTTATTCATCTGCATGCCAAGAAAGAATTATATTTTTATTGGCACTGCAGATTTTCCCATGTTAATATATCTTTTCGGTGTTTTTTTTTTTTTTAATCAAGAGCTTAGGGAGCAGTACACAATTCACAATGCGTAAGATTCTGAAGCAAATAAGTAGGAGACTGTACAGTGAAATAGGAAAAAATGTGTTCATTGACTTAATGAAAATGAATGGGGAAAAGTCTGGGGGAAAATATTCTGATCAACATCTTTACTCAGAGACATCCTTAGTGACTGAAACCTTGGGTCAGACTAAAACTGCAACTGTATTCAAATTTTATATTAAAACACTACTTCAGATGCTACTACTGTTTGTAAAGGAAGGCCTCTTTACTGAGAGGATGTTTGTTGTAATTAAGCAATTTTATTTCACTTTTAAAAGGAAACTGTTATAAATGTTTTTCAGGCAATAATAGTTAATGATACCTTTCAATTCCATTTTACTTAAATTATATAACCACAAGAGCCAGTTTTTCATTGCAGAGTGGAAGTAAGTTCCTTCTGAATCACTTAAACCACTGTTTTGCAAGGCATAATCCTCAATTAACTAACTTGTTTGACAGAACATTTTTTCTAAGGAGATGTACAGCTTATGAAGTCCTCTCAACAGAAACCAAAGAGTCCAGCCAAATGAACAGTATTTTTACAAAACATTAATCCATGGTACTAAAAATAATGTAGAGATCTGCTAGCCATTTCCACAACTAGAAGAAGCTGTCTGAAAGTGCTGTGACTAATAAGTCACCAAATCAGCACTTCTTTTATGACACCTTTTGAGAGAGACCCAAATAAATCAGATTTGTCATAAGTCTAAATACCATTTGAAATGTCAGCTTGGATTCTGAACTCAGTGTACCACAGCAAAGTGTTTGTGAGCCCTGACTGCACTTCACAAGAAGCTTGCTGTTTCCAGAGATCAAGAAGCCATTTTCTGTGGGAGGAATTCAATTTTTTCCATCATCTTTCTTCTATCTGTTTATATCAGGCAAAGATGCTCATTCTAAAGATGCTCAGCCTGAATGCACCTCCTCCTTAACAAACACGCTGCTGACCGCGTCAAAGTTTTTCTCTCAGAAACCGTTTTAAATGATGCTGGCTCTCTACCCACTCTGTTTTCAAAGAGCACGGGCAGTCATACTGCCTACACTAACAGGCAGCTGCTCATTTACCTGTGGGGACGAGATGGAATCTCACATCAACATTTTTACGATGTTTTGTCCTCCAAACATGAAAAATCCTATGCCTCTTCCGAAAGAGAATAAGGTCCAATCGAATCGAAGAGTTGTCAGCAGAAAGAAAAACTATAAAAACATCCGGACTGGATTGGTTCAAATCGACGTAACTGGACGTTAGCTGAATTACCTGTACCATTAATCTTCTGTAATCATGCACACACAGGGAAAACAGCCCATCATGTTAGCGATCACCAAACCTCTGGCTGGTCCCTCCATGCTAGCAAAGGAAGGACCCTCCACCCTGGCCCCAATTAAACCGCCAGCAACCAACAGGACAAACATAGCATTAGTTGTACATCAGTTTCCATCCACTGTATGGAGACAACGTGGAGGAAGGGTGAAGAAATATTTGACTTGGTTTTATGGCATGAAGAACCTCCCGAATATATTAGTCTCCTTTTACCTAGCTATGCCAGATTTAGAGATAATTAATATCACTTCCTCAGCACATTATTAACCCCAGTTCAATGGGAAATCTAAATGTGAAGTAGTATCTTAGGCTCCTCTTTATCTCCTTGCTGATGACTGGGTCAGTGATAGGAGAACATTACACTGTTCTAAACTAAGTTCTTACTAACGTAGTGAAATCCAAAGTTGGCATCCAGTTATCAAAGCCACATTTCTATTACAGTTACTACAGAGCTGCTTTTCTGCTCTGCTTTCAATTTCTGTGTGTATGTACTTTTCAGTACCTTCTTTTCTTCAAGCCATCCATATATTTTTATGGGCTCTGGAAGATTACTTGTTTATAAAGCCTCAGATTGGGAAATAGCCTAGTTTCTACAAGAGACTGGCCTACTAAACAACCTGGTAAATTCCATCTTCATAAACTCCCATACAATTCTCAGAGAAACAAAGGCCAGCATCACTGAAATTAAAAACTGTCAGTGCCCTCCTTACCCTCTGAGACCAGAAATATTATTTCCCTGAAAAATCTCACTGCAGTACAGGAATAAATGGTGCAGCCTAATAACTAGCCATTTGTGTAATCATTTTCAGATAACATTTTCAGATATATTTTCATAATAATATAAACCCACAAAATCATTTTTAAAAGAAGATTTATCCTTCATACTGAAATAAAGCAAGAAAGAATCCCTACCTCCTTTTCTCAACCTTGCAACTCTGTAACAAGGGTAATATTAGAAGGGCTTGTTCTCTGATATTCTTTTAGGAAGGTATCCATTAAGCAGTAGGATGTATATCATGACAGGGGAAGTGATTCCCTGTTCCGGATGCAAACACCATTGTGCATCGTGCAGACACAGAGCAAAGAGGAGGTGCAATCTGCCTAGTGGCATAAACAGAGAAGGCAGGCAGGAGGGCAGAAATGTACTGTAAAAATGTCCCGCACTGCAGAACCAGACCCCATGTCATTACGGGAAGCATCATGGGTAATTCAGGAATATTGAAAATTCTCTAGTTCTGCAGGCATTTAACTGAAAGGGGAAAGAATTCCTGCAGAAAGCTAGCCCTGTACAATAGCCGGGATGGTAAAGAATCATTTTCACAGTATAGTCTTTTTCAAAGTACCCTGTTCCATATTCCCCTTGTAAATAAGTAAATATTTCAATTTTTATTAATCCTGATCAGTGCAGCAATTTTTCCTTTGCTTTAGACATTTTTATATTGTTATATCTATATGCACATATCAAAAAGCATTATAGATATGTAACACAGTACAATACATTGTCCATATACACCTTATATGTAAAGTTGGCAAGTATCTGCCAAGAATAAGACACACTTATTTCATAGTTAACACTGCTGCATCCAACCATGAAAGAGAGGCTAAACTGATAACTATATGGGGAAGCCAGTTCTGGAAACACAGAGGTTTTTTGGAAGCCCTGCCTAAATTGTAGTAGGAAAGCTCCTAGGCGCCTCTTCACATGGTAACTCCACTTACCATGTACAGGAGCATATCTTGCAACTTCCAGGCACATACAGTTGTGTAATGACATCGGGTTTTTTAAAGACATTAGGAGTCTAGGTTCGATTTTTGAATGGTCATATATGCTATTATGGGGAAATTTCCCCATATAGCGTTTATCCCCAAATTGCATAGGATAAGTGTTTAATGGATCTAGGAGAGTTGAACAAGTGAGGGCAGCCAAAATTGGTTTCCATCATAAAGCTCATTTTATCATTCATTTAACACCAGAATAACACTGTTGACTTTTAGGGAGTTACTTCTGACTTACAGTTGCAAAAAGACCTGAGATTAAATCCAGCAAAATCAGTGGAATCTTATAAACCTCTTTAATAGACTTGATCTCAGGCTTTAAATGATATCAGAAGGTGGCCCTTTTTCTATAAATAACACCTTATATTGTTGGCTTTTTTTTTTAATAGTGAGTCAGTGGACAGCTGGGGAGGGAACACATTTGAAATGCCTTTGCATTAACTACAAAATACTTTGATATTTTCTTAGAGTATTTATGTTGAGAGTTTAAATAACTGGTTTTCCTGAGCAATATTTCAAAAGCTGTTTTTCATCCTGGAATATCAGGTTGCTCTTTATTTCCATTAAGATGCATTCTCCTCAATCTATATAAATTGTATTTTGCCTTCTCTGTAATTTCAAAAAGGAATTGAAACATTTTATACTTCAAATCTTATCCATTTCTCAAAATGTCTGAAAAGCCCTAGTAGGAATTCAGCTTTACAGATGTATTATATTTCTAAAAGCAATGAAAATGTTGATGTTTCTTCAGAAATATCATAACCTTTCTTAGATCCACAGAGGCAGTGTTACATAGCAACAGGATGCAATCCTCTCAGTTTCAGCTATTCAAGCATGGCCATTTTTTTTCTTTTTTAAGATATCTGATTAAATTTTATTAAAATCTTACACACTATACTTCGTCAATAAGTACATTTTCTTAAAAAGTAAAGTCACTCTGTAAGTGACTTAGGAAACTAACTATGAAGGACCTTATGGGTCCCCATCCCATTCTGTGATGCTGCTGAGCTACCATGTCAAGTATTATTACCATTACAAACTTTTTGAGGGCCATTTTACTTCAGTTTTTATGTCCATCTTCTGGCTGGAAAGCTGATAGTACTTTTCCATAAACCCAATGAGCAGATAGTTTACATCTATGTGAACTTATGTGAGTTGATGAACTTACAAAGAGCTTTACTTTTCAGCCTCTCTTCCAAGTCCTCTGTAACTAGCTTCAGTTTTGAAATTTCATTGCCCAGGCATCAAATATTCATATATAATCTTTTCAGTCATTTCCTTCTGACACACGATACCTTAGCCAGATTCAGCACATGCAAAACGTTTATTCTAAAGCCCACTTGTCTTTTTCTCGTGAGTATCATTTTTCCCCTTGCTGTCAATTCTTCTCATCGACACAGTATTTTTTGCTATATTCTTATTGTCCTGATTTTCCTTGTCTACACATTGAAAACACTTACCTCAATCATCTCTTCTCAAGTCTACATTTCTCACAGTCAGTAACAGACCTATACTTTTATACCTGTGTGCTTTTCACCACAACTGATGTTTACTTACAAGTCCTTATATATTTGTCCAACCTTGGCTATTTAAATTGAAACCACCACACTGGATACCAAGCATGCTCTACTTTTCATTGATTAAATCTTTCCTTTTCTTATGATATTAAGAGAATAGATGACTACTTCTCTTATGCATAAAGGTAGATGCATAGAAAGGTCTGGAGAGAAAAAGAACGATGTCGTACCGAAGGAGGAAGGCCAATTAGAGGAAAGAAACAGCACGGAGAGAAAGGAGCAGGACTTTTGGCTGGGCTGTGCAAATGAAGATCTGGATGGGCAAGAGAGCAGAAATGTTTATTGCTACCACAGTGCACACCTCACAAAACTTTGAATGGAAGCCCAGAGCCCTGCCTCTCTCATCTCAGCAAAAGTCCCCTAGAAAATATATGGATCCGTAAGTGAGTGGACACAGATGGCACCAAAACCGATCCTAATCCTGCCCTATTGCCCTTTGCAACTTCTGTATCTGATGCTCCAGGGAATGGAGCTGACTCACATAAAACCATACCAAAAGCTGAAAGAGATACAACCATGAAACTGATGCAAAGGAAGAAGAAATCTGAATGCCCTTTGAGCAGAGAAGGAGCTACAGGTTGTGCTGCACAAGGTATGGGATTTAAACCTATATATAACATCAGATAAAAAACAAGAAAACCCTGAGTTATGAGCCTATAATTCCACCATACAAAGGTTCTAGTGGCATATAAAATGCTGATGGTTTGTCACCTGACCCCACAGTGAAACTACAGATTCATAATTCACACTTACTTGTTGTTTTCCCATGATCAGAAATTTTGAAATAAGTTAGTAATGTGATTAACTAAAAAAATCCAGCCACTGCTATGTCAAAATAAAGATTGAAATTCTATTTTTAAAAGCAAAACAAGAAATAAAGAATATTGCAAAGACATATATCATACTTCATTTATATATTTTGCCTTTCCTTTACTGAGTCACAAGTTTGCCAGTGTTGATATTTTGAAAAAACATGTTTTATTTCATTTAATAATGAAGCCAGTAACCTGCCATGTATATGATATTTCTTATTCATTATCCAAGATTATTCATAAAATAGATGTGTCTGTAAAAAAAAAATGTGTGTGGTGGTGGGCAATTGTACCATTTCAATGTCTAATTATTTGGGGAATATAACACTGAACTGTAGAGTGCATTGTAGTAAAAGCAAAGTCCTGTTGCAACTATCAAGCAGAGGAACATCATGAACAATAAAATTAATATGAACAATAAAATTAATATTTTCCTGCTTTGAAACCAGACATTAAGGATACTAAAACAGAATGACCAGCACTACTGTACAAGCATTTTGTAACACCGTAACACTACTGCTAACATAAGCAGAGACAATGCATACGTATTTTGAACCACAGCCAAGCAAAAGTATATAAATAACTTGTAACTGCAAAGGGGCAAGCAGAAACCTGCAACATAGCTGCATGAAGGAGTACAGGAAAATAAGTTCAAGTAGTAAAATCTGCAAGGTAAAAACAAGATGTAGTACAGGCAAGAAAGCTGTATGGTTGAGCCACAACAGGAGCCTCCTCCCTTTTTTGTTTGAAGAGGAAGAGAGGAGCATAAAACACAAACCACGAGCAAAGGAAAACGAGGAAAAACGGGTTGCCACTTCGGCTTCAGCCTCCTCCCCAGAGTGCCCAGGAGCCCGGCCGTCTCGGCCTCCGCAGCCAAGGCGAGCAAAGACCCGAGGACCGTGACACCCGAGGCACTGGCAGCTTCGCCCCAGCGAGGATAATGCAGGATGCGATCCTCGTGCTCCACTAATGCAGGATGTGATCCTTACAGACCATCTGCTTGAATACTTAGTGGTGATGATTGACAGTAAGTACTAACCATTAGCACAAAGCATATTACTAACGACTGTCAGTCCAGTAAAGCGGTGTTCAGGCATCTGAAAGTGGCCTGATGGATCAGTCCTCCAAACCCTCCCATCACAGCACTAACTCCCTCACATACATCTGTACAGAAGAGTGTTGCGACCGAGTGTAACAGCGTTAAATTCCTTTTCTGGTCCAAACCTATCACAACAAAGGGTTCCTACCAATCATCATTAGGTATCACTTATACAGATTAAAATTATTTTACACACACAAATGGACAGACGCATGCACATACCAATCAACTCAACTTCACTTGCTGTTACATTTCTCTCACTCGTTAATGGATGTCACTCTAGGAACTTTACCGAGTATTTTGATTCATTGAGTTTGTGCTTTCTTTAGGTAAAAA
Organism: Rhea pennata; assembly: GCF_028389875.1. Lineage (NCBI taxonomy): Eukaryota > Metazoa > Chordata > Aves > Rheiformes > Rheidae > Rhea > Rhea pennata. The sequence continues at coordinate 67,825,849 of NC_084666.1, forward strand.
TATTAAAAGAGCTCCTTTCCATCTTCCAGTAATGCATTTACAGATAAGCATTGGAGTCATCTGCTGCAGGAGGGGAATGTATTTTCATTTAACTGCAGTAGTCACTGTCACTATGTATCAACAATGACAACAACAAGTGTTTTCAAAATTTTTTCCCATTCTCATGCTCAATGCTAACATTAGAGTGAGAAAGGTAGAAACAGACTCTCCAACTTACAATCCAGTTCCAGAGATATGTAAATACATATCTCAAAATCCTTTGGCACTACCCATGTACATTTATAAATAAATAAATAAATAAATAAATAAAAATCTACCATTAGACTGTAAGAAAAACACATTACACGTACAGATGCTATCTTTACAGAGGACTAACAATAGTTTCAAGATTTAATAGATGCAGCTAGTATGCAATAAAAGAAAATAAATACCCGATACATTGTCTATTGAAAGCATATCAGAATATGCTGTCAATATACTTCAGTATAGCTTTATACTATATTGACAGCAGCATATTCTTCATGAGTTATGCAAAAGGATTGATGCAAAAATCACCACATTCAGAAAACAATTCAGAACTTGTCTATTTTCTAGCACAGTCCCACTGATGTTCAGCAGCATACTTTGCTTTTTATCACGATTACCAATGAAACTTTTGAATCATGAGTTCAGTTACATGGTTGAAGCAAATAATGGTTTGGTGGGTTGTTTGCTTTGTTAGTTTTTTTAAACAAGTTCCCTCACTTACTGATCCTATGGCTTGAGTTGATGGCGAATTTATCTCGAAGAGCATTAGTAGATAGAGCATTACATGTAGTTTAAAACAATCATAAAAGCCAACTGTACTACAGTATTTCCCTACTTAAAAAGATCACAGAAGCTTACTTGGTTGGTTTTCTGTCAGTAATCACACAAGCCTATGTTGAAGGCCAGGGCTTATTTTCTATGCAGGAGTATTTACCCTTGAGGGAGAGACACAGGCCTTGGTAGGAAGTCACATCCCATCTCTGCAGACAAAATTGCAATCTTCAACAATGTTCAGTAAGGCAAGGAAACAGTTTACACAGTCTCTTTACGGGATTTACAAGTATTTTTACGGGAAAGTCTCTCAGAAAGCCTGTCTGATGGTAAGAAGATTAAGCAACAAGAATGTGTTAAAGCAGAGACCTAGCTCCAATAGTGTCCTTGACCACTGAGACTCTCACAATATTAAGACAAGCATTTTTTTTTTCTTTTGTTCAATTACAAGCATTTACATGACTTATGTAAAGCTCAGGTTGGTTTACTCTATGTTCTTCTAGTAATTTTACTAAGAAACATTAATGTTCTTATGAGAAAAGAGTAAACCATAAACGTAATATCCCGTCTTTGAATCTGAGGCAAATTCAAAGACCTTATTAGATACACAAAACTAGTTCCTAGTACGCTCACATGGAAATTGCATGTAAAATAAAGAACTTGAGACAGACTTTTACTTTCTGTTTTGTGTCCACATTCCCTGCAAGAGATCTTCCCTATGATTATTTAAATTATATCTCAGATGACTATTTTGGGCAACTCTTAACTTACATACACAAGACTATCATTGTTTTCATTGGATTTGCTTGCACAAATCGATTATGGCACTAGGCTTGGAGTAGAATGCATTAGACAATAATCAAAATAATGGCAGTATCTGCTGGAGCTCAAAGAACAAAAAATAAAAGAATAAATAAGTTTCTAGAAAAAGAAAGTATATCATATAGTATACAACAATGTACATTATAGGAAAAATAATTAATAAAACACTTGATATAATATGTATTTCACTTGGTACATACACTATAAAGTATTTAATTTTCAATTTATTTTTATTCAATATGCAAGATTTTTACTAGTACACTGATTTACAAAACTTGTTAATTTTTTTTTACTGTGCAAACAAATTACTAGTTTACACACCTCTCCCGCCATCTAACTGACAATTATACTACCTTCATTTTTTGCTGTACTGTATATACTACAGGCTGTTCCCTTTATTTTTTTGGTTCAGTCGAGTTTATGGCAGTCGTGGGATACATACTAGCACATTTAGAGGAGTTAACCTATAGCGACTGCTTTGATAATTTTGAGGTAGCTTATGATTCTTGACCAAGTTATCTAATATGTTTACAAATTTATTCCTCTAGCTAGCTTTTTCAGAAGGGTCCTGGTCCACCTAAATACTTAAGTATGCATTTAACTTTAACATTCACTTTAAGCACAGAGAAGAATAGTCTTGAAATCAGCTACTCCTTCTAAATTAAGCACGAGCTTGCTGATTTAGAGCGTCTCTGCCTTAAGGGATGCTAAGAAAACCCGAGATTCACAAGCAGAAGGTTGTGAGTCCTCTCCTGCCTCACCCCCACCCCAAGGCTCTTACCTGGTTCAGATAAATTTTCTGAATTAGCAAAAACACTGACACCCATGATCTTACTTCTGTACATTTTCATATTCATTAATGCTCAATTTAAATAAACTCCACACTTAACATTGCATTTCCTGTTATTTATGTGACCTAGTTTCTGCAGTAGTCAGGCTTCTTATCGCCTGACAAGAGCTATCTGCATACTGGTGACAGAACGGGAAAAAAAAATCCTAAAGAAAAGACAGCCACTAAATTGTAAAGAAACTAAACTGCTGGCACTTGACACCAAGAAGGTTGTAAGTGAACTTTTAAACTGAGCAATGAGGAAAAGTTGACAGATGTATAAGAACACATGATTTGGGGTGACACTTCTGAGGAAGATTACACATTTTAGGGATTGACAGTCCCACAAAGCATCCCTTCTTCTACTAGCTCTTGAGCAAACCTCCATCACAGAACCTGTAGGGCCAACTTCCATTATACATGAAAACTATAAGATGGCAAATGCATCTCCAATCTTCAAAACAGATTTTAGGGGAATTGTGGGGGAACATACATAACTGTAGGCCTGTAAGCCTGAAAAGTGTATGAGGCAAACAGCTAGAGACTATCTATAATACACGAATTCATCTACTATACAGATTTAGTTCACTATTTAGTTTTTATTATAGATCCAGTTGACACCTGGATAAATACAGTAACTGTGAGAAGACCCAGCATGGCTGCTATAAAGGGAAGTTCTGTCTTACAAACCTCTTGGAGTTCTTTGAAGGGATTTATTACCATGTCAGTAAGAGTGATTCAGGTGATGCACTCAACTTAGACTTCCAAAAGTCTTTTAACAGTGTCCTTTATCAAAGGCCTTTTGAAAAAGAAATATAACACACTATTATGCCACCGTACACATCCCCAGTTCACCTACACTTGGGAACTTGTTCTCCTCCCTTCATCTCAAACATGATACCGTCACAAACAGAGACCCTTCAGGAACAGGCAGTAAGGATTGTCTATTGCAAGGAATAGCTTCTATAGAAGGAGTGAATGTGGACTTTTCTGTCAGGAAAGTAGATGACATTAGGGGGTATAACAAGTCTATAGTGTTTTGGATAAAATAGAGGCCATCCAATGGCTTAAGGAAGTAGGAACCAGATTCAAAACACCAAAAGAAGATGGTTCCATGCATCAGGCAGCAGACCCCTGCGCCAACGGACAGTGTGGACGTAATTCATAGGGCTTGGGGGAGAGTGGAGGAGCAGTGAGAAGAAACACCCAGGGCAGGCTGCTAATTAAGTAACAACAGGATGAGGAAATCTCTATGCTGAAAAAAGCCAGAGAGAATCAGAAGGAAAGCATACAGGATTGTCCTGTTCTCACCTTTCCCAAGGCATCTGCTGGTCTGAACGAGCACAGCTCTTCTTACAAGGGAGAGGACACGCACAGGCTGAGAAGCATGGGCACGCTCGCACGTCAAACAGCTAGCGCTGCCTGGAGTTCCTTCCCTTCTCCTCTAGCTGATGGGAAGGAGCAGGAGGGTAACGTGTCAGTCAGGTCAGAACAACTAAGCAATGCCCCTTTACTAAGGGCATATGACAAGACCCCACAAAAACCCTTGCATGCAACTCAAGGAGCCAAACAAAAAGTCTTTTTAATTCAAAATAATGGAGTAACCTTTCAAGACTATTATTTATCACACAATTCACTGTTAATGATGTTTGTTGATTTTATATTAGCAACCACTCCTTCACTATTAGATGTTTTTGTTATTTAACAAGTTGCAATATTTATTATATTCCTACAATGAACAAAAACATTTCATTATGTTTAAGAAAATATCAGCCAACACCTTTCCCAGTGCAAATGCAGAAAAATGTCAAAGAAACTAGGAAATAATAAACATTTTAAATGGCAATAATGTAAAATTTTCCCAAAGGTACTTTAATTAGCAAGTGAACTGCAGTTATAACTAAATCCATTGTATTAAAAAGTGATTTCTTTTCAGTAAGTAAAATCTACTTCACCTATAATTTATTGCATATCCTTAGAGTTCAGCATCTCTCTACTAACCCTCTTCCATCTCATACTCTGCAGGGGGGTTTGATTAATTCCATGTCCAAATGAATGCAAAATATTATATTATTGTCACAGTGATTCTAACCAAAAACCATAAATATCTCCTTGCCTTCTCTCTTATATTTTCTATATCATCAGTCTGAAGTTGCAATACTAGACTGGGGCTGCACACTTCACTGCTTCCCTTCCCCCCCAGCTCAGCTGCTGATTTACCAAGTTGTTTAAACAGATTGGCAGCCTGAGCTACCACTGGTGTTCAACAGTCAGTTTCACCTGTTCCACCCACTGCTGCCAAATTTAAAGTTTTTTTCCTCATCTTCTTTTTAAGTGGACTAGTGAGCTTGCAGATAGCATGACATCGAGCTGCAGCACACATGCTGGCAAACAGGATTTGCATTGCTGGCAAACAAGAAAAATGTGTTGTGAAAACCCAGAATTCAGTTCAGATAGGATAGGACCATTTAAAGATACCATTGGGCAGAAATTATCAGCTGTACAAATGCTAGCTGAGGTAGCAAGCAAAGAGGTAGCAAAACTATCTGTTTTATAGTTGGGTACAACCTGATCCTAAATCAACAGCTTCAGGGACAAACACCATAGCTGGTTCTGTGAACAGCCGCAAGAAATTTGAAATAATCTACTGCACCATCCAGCGCACTAGCATGGCCTGAATTGAAGTACTGTATCTTGTTTTGGGCATGCACTACAAGGAGGACATACATGAACTGAAGTGGGTCTAGGAAAGGGCAAAGAAAGCATTCAAAGGGCTGGAGAGCATAAACCTGCAATAAAGGGCTGAAAGAAGTGGATTTTAGTCTAGAAAGGGAAAGTCTGAAAAGAAGAATGGTAACAGCCTTTGATGGAGCTGCACAGAAAATAAAAGGAATGGATGGATCTCAAGGGAGAGAACAGTAGGCTAAAATGGGCATAAAGCGCGAGAAAGAGCCAAGTAAATTTTCAGGAAAGTTTTCCATAGGCAAGAGTAGTGAAACAATAGAAGAACTGATCTGAGAAAGATTTAGAGCCTCCCCCATCTTGTTTTATATAAAATGTAGGACAAGCATCTGTCAGGACTGACCCTGACCTTATCCTGAGGCAGACGCAGCAAACTAGATGACTTCAAGATTCCTTGGCTAGTTTCCACACAACAATACTTTTATAGATCCTGATCCTCTGATCCCCAAAAAGCCACACACACAATAAAGCCTAGTGATCTTACACTCTCTTAACCTCACAGCCAAATGGGAGCCTAGAAGCAGTCTAGAATAACTCCCAGGCAATTTCTAGCTGTGCTCACAGCGCTCCTCAAAAAGCACTTTGGCTGCAAGAAATCGCACAAATGCACCAAGTCAGGCATTAACCTCAGTGAATCTCCTATATCAGCAATAATCAACTTGAAACTGCATCTTCCATTCCACAAAGGGCCTGCTTTAGCCAGAATTACAGTCCTTCCACATACTCTGGGCAATGGGCCAAAGGCTTAGACAGTCCCGCATTAGTTTACATTTCTATAGCATCCTATCTCCCTTCACAGGCTCCCTAGCTCCCTGTGAAGCTCCCTAGCTTCACAGTGCTATGGTACATCCCACTGAAATTGAGTCAGCTCAGAGCATAGAAGGCAGATGCCAGTGAAAACACAGCATACTGCAGGGAAAGAGCAGAACAACTATTTTGCCCATGCCAAGGAGAAAAAGCAAGACTAAATGTTTGACATGCGCAGTGCAGGCATGGTCTTATTTGAAGGATAGCATTCAAAAGAACTACTTACTCCTAGATGGATTCCTTGAATGTACTGCTCCACAAATCATGATTATGCACAGTGCAAATATATCCCATTTGATTTCTTCTAGAACACTAATGCATAATATTAGGAAAGCAAACTGCATTTCCTAAATGTCAGAGAAGCATAATAAAACCTGAAGAAGGATATGAATGTGTCTTTTACTTGAAGCTGTAATTTGTAGTTATCAATGACGTTCATTACTGAAACACAATGCAGTGATTGAAGTACTTAATTCCAACTGTTTGAATTATCTAAAAAAAAAAAAAAAAAAAAAAAAAGATGCAATCATAATTCCATAGGCAGACTCCCTGGGACAGACCCTTAGTAAATGTAAATTATCAGCTGAGGATCTGATCCAGCCTTGCTATGCCTTTCTCCCAATTTAAAAGAAAATGCCATTAGCTTTACATAAGAGATACCGACGCTTCGTTTTAAATTAAACACAGCATGTTACATTTTTATGATAGTGCCTAAAAGAAACTGACAGATCAACCTTAGTCAAAGATTATGGACTGTTCATAGAAGGCCTAAAGATGGAAAGAGTCATTATGAGTACAAGATTGGTACTAACCGTGATGCCAATGATTGCTGACACTTAGAGGATGAAAAGGAATCTGTTTGTAGTACACATGAAAAGCAGAAGAGATGCTTAGCAAATATAAATGCTAATGAAAAAACTTAACATCTAAATAATACTTGATGAGTTCATGAATTCAAATTATTCCTCAGAATCTTGTGTTGACTATCATTTAATAGCTTGGTTAGCACAAGCACATTTCAAAACGGTCAAAAATTGTTCTGCTCTGAAGGGTACAAGGTTAAGTAATGTCCAGTCCTGATGCCTGGCCCATCTGATGTACTTATGCAGTGTATCTATCTGTATCTTATCTAATTACGTGGTGAAGCAACAGCTTTTTCCACAAAACATACTATAAGCCACATACGCCCCCTTTCCTTGACCTGTTTATTTACCCAGACTAAGCTCCTGCAAGTGCGGCTTGTCAGAAGAGGAACTGGGCTCACAGGCCTATCAATCAATCATCCCAAATGGACATTAAGCTTATTCTGAAGTTCAGCACAGAAGATTTTGTGCAGAAACTACAGACCTCTAAAATACTTAGAGATGCAAATACATTCACTGTGATGTCTCTGAATGTTGCTATGAATAAGAGAAAGGGACACTGTCAAGGTTGTTTGACTAAGAAATTGTTAGGCACAAAATTTAAAGTAAATAAAGGCCATATGTGACTTACTGTGCAACCCAGTAAAAACAGACCTCATCCAGGTATTGTTTGGTGGCTCCTGCTTTTGCTTTTTTAGATTTTTTTGTTTTGTTTTGTCATGTTTTTAACTCTGTGCCCTTGAGAGAAGTTGGCTTTGCAAATGAACACATTATTGGAATCAGGAAGGTGAGACACATACAAGGAATTTTTTGGAAGAGCATTTTATTTTTGTTTATCAAAGTTAAATAATAGATGTTGGAAACTAGATCAAATTTAAGCATATGCCACTGAAAAAGAGAGCTCAGTCAGAAGATGTACCAAGTATAAACCAATGCGAGCTGTGAGTTTAACACCTGCTAAGCATTCTCTTGAAGCTCCTTTACTTCTGTATAGAGTCAGAAAACTAATTATGCTACATTTCAGTGCCCAAAGGTTTAAAGATGGCATCTTTAATTTGTTTCACAGATATCAAGAAGGATGTAGAAAAGAATATTTAATAACGAACATTTTTTTTTTCTAGAGAGGCAAAGGTGTGAAAATTGTGCTTCTATTTGCATATTTAGCACTAGGAAAAAATATTCTTCTCAAGGAAGCAGAAGAGTAACACTACAGTAGAAAATAAAAACAGACTTCAGCTGATGGACAGTGGAAATATACTTGGAAAAAGAGTCATGGTAATGATATTTCCATTCTTATTTTGACCAATCTACAACAGGACTGTTCTGTTTTCTGATAGAAAAATATAAACCAAGAAATGTTCTCAGATTCATTCTGTTTTTCTGGTATCTTTTAGAGTTGTTTTTTTCATCACAAGCAAAATCCAGCCAAATAAAATATCTATCATATCCCATTTAATATATACTGTTTTGGTTTTTGTGTTGCTGTGATTTTTTTCCCCTCTCCGTGGGATTTTGAAGCTTAAGTTAGTCTTCTGTGTTAATCAGCTCCAACATCACTATGTGAAAAGGTTCTTTTACTTTTTGTCTACCTCAAAATACTTCTGCTTTTATTTTCTAAAAACACAAAAAGTATTCCCAATAATGCAGAGTAACAAAAAAACACATATGGGCTATGTTTAAGATATATGCATACTTTACATTGTTTTTGCTTGTCACTATCTGGCCTGGTATTTTTTTTAAATAGCCAGAACAGTACAATTTACCAGTAATTCTTCATGGTAGGAGTTAGGTATCCTGTTCACAAAACGAAATTCAGGAATCTTTATCTAAGTTACATATTGATTATTTACATTTTTAAATTAAAAAGAATCAGGTAGCTTTGTGGTGAGGTTTCACAACAGGAAGATCATTAACCTTTAAAGTAGCAGAAATTCAATGTTGGAACAATTTTTGTTTTGACCAAAATAAAAGTCATCATATATGAAATCCTACTCACTACACAAAAACAATTGTGTAGTGGCCTCAGAATCATTTCATCCCTTTACTAGTATTAGAAACGGGCAGTGTGGGCAGAGTGACCATAGAGATGTTCTCACATATTCTCTAGCCCACATACACATGCTTTCCTCCCCGAGCCTGGGCAGGAGTTTTCAGAAAATGAAAGTTAAGAGAAAAGCTGCACATGATTTACTCATATTCACGCAGCAATCTTAGTAGGTCGTACAAGAGCTAGGGCAGATGGTACAGCTGGGACTTAGAAGACATGGGTGGTTCTTCTTAGAAGCTTTGCACTGCACCTGTAGAGAGCTCAGTCTTCAGGCTCTGAGGAGTGAGTCGAAGTCAAGAGGAAACTGAGGAAACGAAGCTTCCCCTGGCTCATCCTGCAGATCGGCATAGAACGGCAGAATACAGAGAGGAAAACGGAATGAGCACGTGCTCAGCTGCTTATTTCAGCTGCTCGAACTCACGAGTATAGAATCTGCTTTTCTAGTAGAAGTCGGTAGCTTCAAGGTTGTGGCTGAAAACTTTCCTATTTGAATGATTCATTATATGCTGCTTCTCAGAGTAGCCATTTTGGAAAAAATAAATTTTAAACTGAGATGGATTGCACAAATTTAAAAGCAAACACATACTGAAGAAAGTAAGTTAAAAGATGCACAGAGAGATTGCTTTTAATTTGCCTGAGCTGATGTAAACATCATATCTTCCAAATAGAAGGTGTTACTAATAGAGGAGGAAACACTAACAGCGTGATTCATTTCAGGGACAGAAAACCTACATTAATTATTTGTTAATCATTTTTGTTAATTATTTTCATGTGTAACTGTGGTCACTCAAACCATATGTATCAATGTGAAAGCTAATTCTCCATGCCTATATTAAAATATTGTCTTTAATATCCAGCAACCTTACTGTAAACCCCTTTCTGAAATCTGTAGGAAGACTTACTCAAAAGAAATAGATATATTACGTGCACACACACATCCCATTCTCCCTCCAAAAAAGGGGGGGGAAATCTGAATAAAAACCTTCAGTTTCCAAATATTTCCAAAACATTTTCAAAGTTCTATTTTTTTTTACTTTTTTAAAAATGAATATAGAGTTATCTAATTCATAATTTTCAAGATAAAAGTTACTTTAAAAGAGATCAATTTGATTCAAGCAAGATCTGCATCTTTTGATTTGATTTTTTTCCCACCAAAATTATTTCAGAACATCTTTTACTCCTTTTCCCCTTAATTTTCAGTTTCACCACTAAATAAAAAAGAAAGAAAGAAAGAAAAAACTATTCATCACACAGATCGAGCTCTGGCTCTTTACCTGAAAAATCATTAGATATATGCCTAGTTAGTACGCCCTGGTTCCCAGCAAATGATAAGTGATCCAGTCTAACAGTTTGAGTTCACAAGTCTCTCTACTGTCTTCTCAGTTTATCTCCTCCATATCAACATCAAACAAATAAGAGAATCTTAGATTTTACCTCAGCATTTTTCTCTCTTCCTGCTGACTTTGTATCAGCAGAGCTTTATACAAGAACAGGCAAAACAGCCTTTCTTTTAAATTAGGTTCAAACCATCAAGCAGGTGAGGAGTTTCACATCTGTACTTGTGAACATCAAAAACTGATATCCAGTTAACCACAGCTGATAGGACTTATCTGACTTAGCTGTGGTACAATATTATGCATCTATCAAGGCTTAACCAGGTTTTCCAGGTTCGCTCTGGAGCCACTCTAGAAGGCAATTCATCCTGTCCACACAGGATACAAACACATTCAAGTTTGGAGTGCTTCCTGCTAACCATACTTAATAGAGAGGAAAGTAGGATTCATCGCTTAGACTTTATGCCCAGTGTTCAAACTGCTAAACTCCCAGACGAATCGCAGTCGGAGTTTATCCAACTAGGCAGATTGTACACAATAGTCCAGCTTAAAGTTTTAGCTCTGAACTCTTTGTTATAATTCAGTGATGTTGGCTCAGAGCCTCGATAGTGCTGAGCACAGAAGACACAAAATTAGAGATTATGAAAATTAAGGAAATAAGATAATTTAAGTTAGTAATAAAGGAACTCAAAACTATAGGTTCCAGAAAAACTTTCAATAAAGAAATTCTAACTTTTATTTTGAAAATTAATAGAGTTTTGACAAGATTTTTCCTGGGTTAGCATCAGATCTGAGAGAGAGCCTGAAACCTTTCCAAGTGAGAATACTTTTTTGACAGCCCATTAATTTAGCCCTGCTCTCTATGTCATTTCGCTTGCCTTTCTGATCATTTCTGAAACACTGTGAAAATCACATTTCAGAGTTATACAGGAAGGTTTTCAGGGGCATCATACTAAAAGAAAAATTGTACAACAGATAAAAAGAGGAGTCACCGTCTGATGTTGTAGGGTTTACAGTCAGGCTAAATTCACTCATCAGTTCGCAGCCTATCATCTTTCATTAATCACTTCGTGCAGGGCCTGAACAGCTCATGGACTACTTGTCACAGAGACCAAGAGATAAGAAATGATGTAAAACTATTTCCCTTGACAGTGCAAGCACAGATGGAGACTTCATTCTGACCATATTGTCTGCTCTAGTGCCATCCCTAAAGCCATTAACTATCATAATGATGGGGCTCAAGTTATTTATTTCTTCATAATTTCCTAATTTTTTTGCAGCATTACACCAGTGTATTGAGCCCTACTTCAAGCCTTCGTGTTTGTCCTTGAAGGCGTACACCATATGCAAAACTCTCAACCTAAGATACTTACTAAACAGCAGAAGTACAACTATGAGTTAAAGTATCAGTTTTGTACAGCAACTGATCTAACACACCAAATAGAAACGTTATATTTATTTGCTGCATACCTATGCTTTTTTGCATCAAGGATTGAGGAATTTTTTTAACCCGACATTTTAGGGACAATTAAAGGCAGTGGATAACAGTTATTATTAGTGATCTGTTATAAATTTTTTTACTTCAATTGCTCTTGTGAAAAATCACATTTCTTGACTTCCAAGAAAAATGAAAAATTAGTTTTCAAAATTATAATTTAATAAAAAATAAATGTATAGTAACATATAAAGTAGACAGATAAAATTAAGATGTACATCCCTCCCAAGTTTTTCCTCTTCACTTCAAATCAGGCAATGCAGATCCTAAGCAGTTCCCTAATTCAAGATCTAGAAAAAAAAAAGATCACATTTAAAATTGAAGATCACACCAAACTAGGAAGCATGGTAGAGAGCGATATAGGGATAAGCCTTAATCATCTCACAGTAGAAGTTACAGTGGAGTTATTGACAAAAGAGTTTCTCATCTTAGGGTAAGACTTGAATGTTAAGTTTGGCAGAAATGCTATTGCTGACATCAGATTTCCCCAATCTGCCTGTTCATATCAGTTAGACAGCTTTTGGAGATGGAGTTACAAAAGGTCTGGCAGAGATTGCTGCTCCTCTGGATGCAAGGCAATACTGACATTCCTGGTCATGCCCTCCTGCTAGGCTGACAGCAACCTACAGCTACTTTTATCCCTCAGATTTGACTTCAAAGGTACAAACCAGGCTGATCTAACAACTGCAATATATACTTAAAGCAAACTTAGTTGGAAAGTCACTGCAATAATTTACAGCGCAGTAAGTAGCATTCAAAACAAGCCAAATTTAAGTAGCAGCTTAATAAGGCACTCTAAATAGCTCATTTATGAGAACAACATTATTTATCTGCTCTGTGCCAAGGATTTCCCACTCCAGCAGGTGCCCTGACAGTAGGAAAGCAGAAAAGTAAGACTGAATTACTAGAATGACATGTCTTGCATTCCTAACACTTTTATCCCAGGTGCAGTTGAGTCAGTTTTTACACTTCAGACCAGACTCTCTGCTTAGATGCCGCTCTCACAACTGCCATCAGGTCTGATGGGACTGCAAGTACGTGTGCCGCCAAAGGACAGAGTTTGCCCCTTAGAGCTGTGGAGGCATTTTAGCAGGTGTTCACACACACGCATCAAATTATGAAAGGAAAGCATCCTAAGGAGTTGTGAGATCCACCCTACCATTTGTCTAATTTCACTTACCTTGAAAACAAGCTTAAATTGCCGGTCCCTCCAGGTAACCCACACGCAATCTGCCGAGAAATCCTTTCTGCAGCGTTTAACCTGCCCCACGAGAGCAGGTATTCACACCTGTGCTATTCCTAGAGCTGCTTGTCAATACAGCGCAGCAATCCAATTTCAGTTTAATTGGAGTGGTGGCTTTGATGCTCAGAGCTACTGTTCCACGGAAATTAATAGGGAGACGTTTGGTCCCTGTAATCATAGCAGTGTTTATAATTTGCTGCAAAGTAATTCAGCTAATAGGATCTTAACCAGAACAAGCTCCATGGTGAATGCCTAGCATGCATGTGGACCTGTGCTGCACTAACAGTCACTTGCAGGTGATAAAACTGGTTGCCAGCTTGAGTGTCATGTAATTTAACAGGATAATTTACTGAAGTTGTTAAAACCCTATTACTAAAAAAAATCGAAACATTTAAATATTAAAAACACTTAGTCAGAAGCTTCATTCAACAAAGCACTTATTTAAACCTCAACTCACAGACAGATTTGGTAATAGCTGAACAAATTTTTGACAGGCCAACTAGCTGTATGTGTACATGCATGGACACCTACAAGCTTCTACACATATGCATACACATTACATACACACCTTCCTCCCCACTCCAACCCCACACGCAAATAATCCCTAGAGTAGGGACAGCACAGGCATTAGAAACAACCTCTCAGAATATATCCCTCATATAATTCTGTGTTCCTACAGCCTTTAAAAGCAAAAAACCTTCTCTTGGGAAAACTCAGCAAGATGCTACAGCTGAGGTTCCCTGCAAGGGTGTGTCTCAATATAAACAAAGCTAATTTTTAGTCAGGTGGAGGTATGTATTCATACAATTATCATCTATTTCCACAGAGCTTTTTAAATATCCAAGATGTGCAGAATTTTAGCAGCAATCATAGCTTCCATACCTCCAAAGTGAAGAATTTAACCCTCTGTATTTGTTTTTATATGTATACTACTGTTTTGAAATCTGACATCCAGTATCATGTTAAGGCTAAAAATACTACTGAAAGAAAATTTCTCAACTTCCCAGTGAAGAGGCATCACTTGCCCTCAGAGGGCCACACTTGACATTAAATACATAAAAATGAGATGCACAAGTTACTTCAAGTCTCTTTTATGCAAAGAATAATGCAATAACCACTATAAAGCCTGATAATTACATTCTCCTTAAGAGAAAGGCTTAGTAGATTAAAACTCTAGCGATTTATGTAAGGAAAGTCTATTCCATAAGCCCTGTGGAGTATTTGTGTCCACCAGCTCCTAGTTCCTCCACAGTGCTTCCATGTGCTTTTGCCTGGTTCTGCAAAAGTACAAGCCAGTTTGTTCGGAAAGCAATAAACTACAAAGATCATGCATTTCCAGTGTATATAACATTTCTAAACAAGTTTGTGAAGTATTGTTGGCTAGCCCTAGACTAGGTGCATATGTTGATCCCAACCGCAACAATGTTACGGGTAATGAGTCATCACACACATCACTCACACCGTCGCAATCTAACAGTCCGTACATTTTTTCCTCTCTTACTGGAACAGACCAAAGAATGGACAGGGTAGCCAGAGAACAGTGGCTTTTGATTTCTTGTTATACAGAAGTTCTCCAGTGCAGAAGCCCAACATCAACAGGAACACAGAGTGTGTTTAGTGGTTGGACTCCTTTTCCTCCATCCTTAGAATATAAAGCAAGAATTTCTTCCATAAGAGCAAATGGAAGCACACTTCATAGCACATGGGCTCTGGAAAGCTCACACATTTTTCTGTCACCCATTTCATCCCTCAGCAGTGAAGTATGGAATACATTCTAATCTGTATAAAAATGTAAGCGGGTGTACACCTGTATGGCCAAGTTTATTATTGACAGCTTTCAGTTCTGCTCCACTGGTGCATAAAGATGTGTGGCATCAAAACACCAGCCCAATTTAGTTGACAGGCAACAGCTATATGCCTTTCGAAAGTAAAGGTTTAGAAAAAACACTCATGTTAAATGAAAAGCTCCTACCTACTCAGTCTCTTTTCAATTAAATAACTGCTTTCACTGCAAATTTAACTTCGAACCTCCCGTCATCCGTACCAAGATTTCTATGCATTTTTACAGCCGGTACGTGCATATGTTCCTCGCTCTACATGAAAAAAAAATCAACCTCCACTTCACTGCTAGGAAGAGGAGATTTCCAGATATGAACAGTGATCTTTGAGCCACAGCAACCTGTCTTGGTGTCCAGGCCACCTCTATGCTCTCTTCTACCTTTCCCTTTCGGACTACTACTGCTGTTGCTGAAGCTATCCTCTTAGGAAGAGGCAGCAGGCATCAGTTGGGCTTCGCTATATTTTCAGATAGTGAAGTATTTGCGCACTGTAAGCTATTCCACATTCACATTTGCATTTGTCAAAATTAGGCAAACTGGCTTCAACAACTATCCAGAAATTTATACCTCTAGAATCAGTATGCATACAAAGCAATTTTGAGAGGAAAAACTAGGCAAAATAATAAGAGCAAATTCATTTTCAATGATGTTCTGACAACAAGGTGATCAGTGCAAAAACAATCTTATCAACTTTTGAAGTGTTTCTTTGAAGAAACCAGGTATTGCTTAGACACTCTTAATTATAGCAACTCATTGTTCATTGCCTCAGTGATATAACTAGATTGCATTAACAGCTGAAAAAATTGAAGACATTTATTTTTGTTTTCTTTTAATCATTTCTGTCCCATATTTCTCTATTATTGACCAGTCAAGCTAAAGTTAAATTTAGTGAAACTACAGAATTTATTCAACATCAACATTTTACTATTATTACTACTATTAATACTACTACTTAGGAACAAAAGTAACATTAGGAAGGGAAACCAACTCTGAGCGAGAATCTTGAAATACAGAGCTTACCTTCCCCTCTCACATCTGTGATGGTCATTAGCTAAAATCCCATTCAAGCCAACAACAAAAAAACTATTTCTATCTCTTGACCATAGTTTGTCCAACCTACAAGAAAACTGAGCTTGATCATTCTGTTTTCCTATGTATCAGTGTTCAAACTCTTAGTACAGAAGCTTTTAAGCAATACTGATAATGATACGCTGAGCTCAGAAGGAAAGAAAACAGGTAAGAAACATGCCATTTCATCATAGGGGTGACATCTATTCCCGGTACATTGCAAAAGCATCACAGAGACATAGCTGTTTCAGGAATTCATTTGAAGCTCTGTTCTCCAGTCAATCAGACATCTATAAACAAACACAGAATCAGCTGTCTTGACCCACTCACCCGATACAAGGTGAAAGAGGCACATTATTTTATATTATTATTTTATATTTGTTATATTTGTTTCTCAAGCCACATAGAAAATATGTGTTGTTAATATTGCCTTTCTCAAAAAATTTTTGTGCATGTGTGCGTGCATATGTGTGTACAAAATCAATGACCTTGAAATCAACAGAAAAGAAACCCAGCAAAGGTTTCCATTTGCACACAGAGCCCTGGGAGACTTGCCCTTCATTTGCCAACAGAAACCAAAATGGTGTTTTAATATTTCCTTTCCAATATTTTCCCCTCCTCACTGATGTGAGTAGTGCCACTGAATTAAGTGTCCTCAAAGTGACACAGGGGATTTGCAAAATGTAACTGTTGGAATTATGTTGCTACTCACTTGTGTTTACATATTTCTTAAAAGAAAGATTTGCACCTTAAAAAAAAAAAAAATCCCAGTGGAGTTTTGAAGCATGCCTAATAAGCTGATTTAGTAGCTAACAACTTTGAAAGAAAATGTCATTTAAATACTCTAAAATAGTTTCTTTTCTCAAAGACTATCAGTATCTGGGGAATCTATCATCATTCTGCCTCCAGATGTAGCACATCCCAGTTGCTGCAAATGAGAGTTACTAAATGTGAATAAATCAGTATTTCTACCTACATGAACATCATGTCTGAAATTATCGCACCAACCCCAATTAAAAACTTATTTTATTTATTTATTTTTTTAATGATCTGAGGGGTCATGATCCTCTGTAAGTAAAAATGGAAAATGTTAAATGCTGCCAGGCTTCACACAGTATACAGACTGGCAAACTCTTCCTGTTTTTTGATACTCAAATCATTTTGTGCTATCTCCAGTTTCCCTCTTACACACACACAGATACCACCTGCGTGGTTGAAAATACGCACCCACACGCTCGCGGAGTGGTAGAGTGGACAATCACATTTGCTTGGAAGACAGCTTCCCATCAAGTTAGCATATGGCACGGTGATAGCACGCTGAGTGACAACTGGAAGATTGGTTTCTGGGATGAACTCAGGCTTGCAGCCTTGACAATAGCAAAGTAAGAGGTTTTTCTGGAGGTGATGGCCCCTGTCTCCGCAAAGACAGCTGCCCAATGCAAGAGCATCTCCCAGAAGACTGGAACTGGCAAAAGGCAATGTGCTAGTCTGGACTGAAGGGAGAGCACACTGCAGAACAGATGACTGAAAGCAAAATGAGGAGAAGGAAAGAAAGAGGGGAGGAACCCCACCCACCCCCCCACCCTCATTTCTCTCCTCCACAGGGTACGCTGGCAAATTAGCATCCTTTCTTGCCACATATTGTTGATGTCTGGGGTGCTACACTGCCAAGTCTTTCTCCTCACATGAAAACGGTCCTGACCTATTTCCCCGTGCTCAGCTCTTTGAAGTGCTTTACAGGTCTGACACGAAATTGCCTCTGCTCTCAGTTTTTCAGTCTTTGACATTGGACAAGGGGAAATGACTAGACAGGAAAAAAGACTTAATGTATTATCATTGGTCTAAGCATGCCTGTCCCTCATTCTCTGACTACCGGACTTAGCAGCCTGTTCCACCTATCTGCTCCATCTTCAGTTTTATTTAGAAGGCACTGCTGGGGGGAAGCGGGAAACTTCCCTGTGTCACAAATTTACTGCTTGTTTTTTCTCTTCCCATTCCCCTTCCCTTACACTTTCTCTGTCATTTTTCCGTGTTTTCGGTGGAACTCCTAGCCTCTTCCACCCTGTCTCTCCTTCAGCCTTCCCACACCTCTTCCCCTTCTGATAAACCTTTGTTTCCTTATCTTTTCATCTTTGGAAGTCACCTAACCAACTAACATTGCTTAGCTGGGCACTGGATGATAACAGGCCATTCTGGATGAAGTACAGAAGACCGTCCGCTAACAGGCATCTTAACATACTCAATTCTTATTCAGTCTCTTAATGCTCTGTAGTCAAACCACATATAATATGTAACTGCCCTCTCCTCTATAAACACAATCTATAGATGACATCAGAGAAAGACATGCTTTAGGAATACACTATTTTCTTCTTGAGGATTAAAGATACTTCATTTTCATTTGAAAAAAAGATGAGCATGATTCACCATTTCCGTGTAACAGTTGGTCACTTAACACAAGGTAGTAGTATAAATTGTATCACTCTTTAAGGACATATTCCTTTCTATTAACACAATATTCCAGAGCCCATTTTCATTCTTGCAACAAAGCATTGGATTAAAAGCATTATTCCAATGTCTCTCACTTTAAAAAATATATGGGAGCATGTGAAGGCCTATGAGTCAACACTTGCCCCCCCAAAAAGGGGATCTACATTGAAAATGAACCACAACTGCACGCTTCAATGTAGATAGACGCAACCAATCCTGCTCCATAGCATAAATGCCAGTAAACATAATTGAACTGAACTGCATAAATCTCAGAGAGCCTGGAAATTATATATTTGCATTATACAATTGTATTTTATATATATATAGCATCTGCTATATAACCCTAATTAATACAACTTCATTTTTACAAGAATGTTAAGTACATTATACTAGCTAGAAGAAAGCAATGGGTGGGAGGACACTATCTAGATTTAGCCTTCAATTAGATTAAAAAATAATGTTGGGGGGGTGATTTTTTTCCAGAAAGATATAAACGATGATTTATCTTAATTGTTGAAGTTTTTTCCTGAAATCAGTTATGCCTTTCTGTGTGCAGCTTTTTCTATGGTAAGGCGAGAATAGTAAAAACCTGATGTCAACTGCCTGCTGAAAAATATCTTCATTTGCACAGAATTCCTCCAGCACCCTATTGGCCCTTTATTTCAACAAATAAAATCAAATCTCCTGACTATTTGTATTTAAAGATATTGTAAAGATACTGCAGTTCACAAATGTGAGCTCCAGAAAGGCTCCAATGCTCAGTATGGTAGTCTTCCATAATTCTGGTACGTGATCTTTGCTTCTGCTTAAGCAAAGGACACTATTAATAGTGCTGCAGACCTGTTTTCACTGTAGTTCTGCAGCATAGTTCAAAGATCACAAAGACAAAAAAAAATCTATTACGAATTTGTCAGTAACAAATTTTTATTTATTTTTTTTAAGATGCTTTACATTCTGCCTAAGGATAAAAAGCTGTAGCTAAGTTATCATTGGTTTAGCTAATGGGGCTACTATGAGATATATACAGAGTAAATGGTTTAATCATTAGAACAGATGCTTCTGAGCTTACAGCCATGGATTTAAACCCCAACTGGGAATTCACTATTAGCCCTATCATTAGCACAAATTGATTGCTCTGATTGGCTAATCACTTCATTAGGAAAGAGCTCCTTAAAAACTGAACCATTTTGGAATAGTTTCTATAACTACAGGATTTTTGTAAGCACATTCTGTTTAGCCCTTAGACTGTATTTGTTATTTGCCACCTATTTAGTTTTCAAAAAGCTTATGTTATAATGAATACACCAAAGTGTAATTGTTTTTCTTTCAATTTTATAAACTTTCAAAATGAGAGGGATAGACATAAAATGAATTTTATCCTCAGCTGTTTACCCTGATTTCCTCTATCTCTCCAATATTCTTCCCTAGCACAACTCAGAGCCTATACACAAAATGAAGTGTCAGCATCAGCTTCTTCACCACTCTTAGAGTCACAGGCCTCCACTTCCCTTGAATCACACAGATAAATGTAGTTCTTGGGTGCAAAATGAAAGACCACGTGTTGCATCACACAGCAATTAAGCATCATCTACACTCTTTACAGGGATCGCCTTAACAGAGATAGGGAAGGAGGAGATGAGCATTCTAGTTAAAGACAATATACGGTACAACACGTTACACTGAAAAGGTATGAACAAGGAAGTTTTTTCAAAGGCCAGCCCCACGAGCTCTACGGAAGAACCCCACAGGGTCTGCTGCCTTCCCCCTCCAACGAGCCCGATCAACCGCCTGGATCAGTGGCATCATAAAGTAACTAGTTTAAAACAGCACTTCAAGAGCTTTTTAAAAGCAAGAATTAAGCGAGTCTGTCTTGTTTAATTTCATTTAATGTAAGCAAGCCTCTGAACTGCATTCCTTTGCTCTAACACTGAGCTCGAAGCCATGCTGGCTGATTAATGCCTAGCTGTTTGAAGTATACTCTTTTCTTATCTAGCGCTGCGCAGGCCTCACTGCAGCCTGGGGAGACCTGCTGGTAAGTCAGAGCTTGGGGAGATTTTGGTCTGCTCTTCACAGAGGGGGACGGAGCCCAGATAAGCCTCATGCTATAAAACAGAAAACAAAAAGAAAGCCTGTTGCTAGTCCAGAAAAAAAAAAAATATATTTGTATGGAAAACAGGGGGAACATGCCACACTACAACACCGACTTATTCTCCTGTGCATTCACATACTACTTTCACTGTGTTGATGCGTTAATGTCCTCTCGATTGAAAATAATCAGATAGCACTATTGCCTAAAACCTTACATTTCCCTGAAGATGTCCTCCTTAATTCTATGTAAGCTTCTGACATGATATAAACACGCACAATAACCATTAAAGGAAGGCCAGTAAGGATTTGGTTAGTCTTTAAAAGGATGGCTATTAAGACTTGTCTTCCCATACTGCAGGCCAGCTGACTTCACTATGAACACAGTCTCTCTAATTCACTGAATTCCACAGATATCCCAGATCCCAAAGAAATAAAATTTAAAGTAATTTCACTAAAACATTTGGAACAACCAGAATATACACGCATTCCATACCACCTGGCAACTCTTTTTGTTACCATACAATTAAAATGGGGCAAGAAAATTGCTCGTTAGAAACACATCCTGGAGGTATTTTTTTTATTTTCTCTGATGCTAGAAAGTTATGTAAATACCTGACTTTTGAACATCTTATTAGAAAAATTAGCATTTAACATGTTCAATCTGATTGGCCTTGGAGACAGAGAAATAGAAAGGACACACAGCAGGTTTTTTCTTAACTTATTATGACAGTTTTCTAGTCAAACTGAGCAGAACAGCCCTCTAATCAGCAACATCCACAGAGATCAAGAGATGAAAACAGTAAAATAGGTGCTTCCTTGTAGTTTTCAGGTGAATTTAAAAGAAGACTGAGAACAGGTGAAACAGTCAGAAGTAACACATTCTAATGACAGGAGGCTGAAAGCACATTTGTCTGCCAGCACTGTTATGTTATTTGAATGGCCTGTGAGGCATTAATAGACCTAAGAAAGAAAAAACCCTTTAAGCTAGCAAATGGAAAAAATAAAAACAAAAAAAGAAATTTCTTTTGAACTCTATACCATTAGGAAGGTACTTATGAAAAGGAAAAGAAAAGAACTTCTGGAAGTCCTTGTTGGCAAATCTCAATCATTTTTCAGGAAAATAATAGGTTGCTTTGCTGATCAGATGAACCATGACATAAGCTTAATTGTGTTATAGTCAAGATGGTCTAAGAATATAGAAGATAAACTATCTTTTAATTAGACTAGTTAGTATGGTTGTAAAGTTGGGGTGGTGATGGAGAAAGCAGATCCAAAGAACAGATTGTCCCCAAAATGTAGAGAAACTTTTGGGCTTGGGAACATGTTCACTGAGTCCTTTTTTCTCCTCCCCTTCCCAATAATTTCACTAGTCTCATACAAAATGTCATGTCTTACACAAAACTACGTGGCTTTAGGTAGTCTTGAATGAAGAGCATCTTCTGACCACCACAGATCAGAAAGTTATCCATTTATCACTTAGGAGACAAAGCCTGATCTAACACATACATCAAGAGTTGAGTCTCTCAGTTTAGAAAATTTGCATGTCTTTGGACTAACTATATACTGTGAGTATTTATATAAAAAAATATATAACTACATAAAGCACATAACATTAACAAAATATTTTAAGATGAAAACAGAATCTTGGAAGAAGCAAAGTCTTTTTATTATATTCAATGTAAATTTGACAGTAGACCTGTATTACAAAGCCTTATGAAAATAGCTCTTCAAAGATATTTACTTGTTTTGCTGTTTATTTTTTCGAGTTCCTCACCGCTCTGAACTGCAACAAATAATTTCAAAAATAAAATTTCCAATATCAGACCACTACTTCTGCTCCCTCCTTTCTGTTCTCCTATTCTTTTCTTTATCCTCCACAGAGCAGTTTATATGGCATTTCTATACACATCACAGCTTCATTCCTGACACTGAAGACTAATGGTTGTGATAATACTTGAAAAAAATACTACTTAAGCATGAATAATATCCACTGAAATGGATTTGCTCTGTCTTTATATCAAGCAGAGCCCTTCTTTACCGCATTTTTAAAGGAATATAAATGAATAGACTGTCCTTCCTCCCTATTCATTGCCAGCTTTAAAAAGTGACAATTGTCAAGGTAAACAGGAATATAGCTTCCTTCACGTTAAAAAACCATATACACACCACAAAGTGCATGCATGTATACACAAACACACACAACACCACTGCACACACCAGCAACACAAATCCTACCACAGCAGCTTACTAGGAAATATGTTTTAAACAATGTTTAAAAGCTCAGGAAACATTATCAGGTAACTATTAGCTCCATCAGTAAGGCCAGGTTGCTCTCACCAGCTCTCTTTCCCCCCAGGTTACTTCCCTCAGTATGCTACTCTGTGGCTGTAAAGAATTCCTAAGTATCTTTGAATCAAATAAATAAATGAGAGATCCTGTTACCTACTGTGATTTAAAAAGCATAGCTTTTAGGGCTGTTGAGTGATCTTCCAGATGCAATTTCACCAGTATAAATCACACTGGCAATCTGCAGATGAAACCTAATCCAAATGCTCATTGTCTTTGACCTTTGTCAAAGACCATTTCCTAAATATCAGTTTTCTTCTGGAGTCTTACAGGAAAATAAATGGCTTTCTACTGTTTTTGAGCTCATTAATGTCACTAATTCAATGTTAATCCACTATACATTCAAAGCAGTATCATAAATTTGCAGTATTAGTTGTGCAACAAACAACTACATATGACAACATGTGTTTGAAGGGCAGTGTTCCAGCCTTAGACATAAACTGTTGTTTTCTTAAAGCAAGGCAAGGTTTGGAGAGAGAGCAAGAGCACACGCATGTGCGAATCTTGTTAGAATGACAGACTTCTGAAACTATATTAGTACTGCAAATCAGCAATTAGATTTGTTTAGTGAAAAGTCTGTAGCAAATGTTTTTAATACAGTCATGTCTTCACATTAAATTTTGGATACTATATTTGTATTCAAAATTGACATGCTTTCATATTATTACAAGTTGTGCCCTGCTTCCTTTTATAGTGTGGTGATTACAGCATTAGGTGATATCTCTCATCCCTACTGTGAAACCACTCCACTAGAGCAAGAAGCAGAAAGACTGTATGTATTTTTATGATTTGCAATATTGCCACTGTCAATTATATACCTTTGCATAAATAACAACCTCCAATTATACCAGAATACTCATCTATAGAGGACAGAAAAGGTTGTATAAAGGAAATATGAATTCTTACAAAGATACCTCTTCCCAAAATTGTTAAAGACACTTCTAAATGATATTATTGTTAGGAGAGGCAATTTGATATAAAACAAAAATTCTTACTTCATAAGCAGAGAGGAAAATGAGCAAATAAGCAAAACACAGATTTAAGATTGAGCTAGACCTCACACTGAGATCAAAGTGACAGAAGTAGTGCTCAAAAGCACTGCTGTATCTTTCTGTAACTAAAGAGTTCAATGGTACACATTCTCAGAGAAGAGTTTAAAAAATAGCATGCAAGCACTTGGTTCCCCATACTGTGTTTAAAAAATTGCTTTCAAAATTCTTTGGAAATCAAGTGCTCTAATTTTCTTATTCATTGCCCACTGATGTACGGTCTCAGAATTTACTCTGGCAATGATTTGAGTTGCTGGAAATGAGAAAAAAATACATATAAATTTTGAAATGAATCCAAAAGGAGACTTGTATGCTTAATGCTGACTGCCACATCATCTTTCTTTGAACTGGTCCAGGCAGTGGGACCTTACAGTCCCTGTGAGACACCTGGATTTCACATACCTATTCTGCAGAGGTCGAATGGGCAATTGCATTGCCAATGAGAAATGCTGAGGACTGAAGATATATTTTATATCATGCCCTTACAGTGCTTAAGAAAATCCTCCAGACTGCAAGGACATAACCCCTCAATCTCTGACGCCTTACCAGAATGCAGGTTGTCCCTCATCTCCTCATCCCTCCTTGGGAGAAGTCTGTCAGCAGTTATGACGTTGCTCTACCTTTTCTATATCAACCCCCCCCACACTTTTCCTTGAATTGCTCATGTTCAAACTGTTCCATTGTACAGAAAAGAGTTTAAGATTCACTGTGCCGGGAACAGGGAGAGACAGAGCAGAATTCTGAAGCCTTCTGATCAGAGCACTCATGAGGCACCAGGGTGTCATGAACCCTTCCCTCAAGACCTGTTTCTGCATTTTATCAAATTACCATTTACTAAAACCTATAGAAGATCATAGATCTGTTCCAGATGAAAGTCATCAAATGATGCAGGTTACAAAAGTATCTTAAGTGCCAGACAGAAGTGGTACAGCTGAGCCCTGGTAACAGAGACTCCTGATTATGCACAATCAGGATTCTAAAAATAAATCTTAACATATTACTGAATATGTTACGGGTTCCCAGCTATTGTTCTAGGAAAGGCTTTTTGGCAAGTAGTTTTATTAAACATAGGACAGTTTTCCCTTCAAAAAGAAGAGCTTTCCTCATTAATGGCCTGCAACCACTTCATGATCTTCCAGATGGAAGACACTGAGATGGAAAACATTGCTGTCCATTTACACTGTGTGACATGGACTGTAAACTGCTTCTCCCTCCACCCCTAAAGTTTTTCCTCATGAGCCTACAAGACTCTACGGTTTAAACTCAGATTAAAGCAAAACACAGGTCTGCTGCTGAGAGAGCACCATTCTCCATTTGTCTGTTAAGCCTGTCCAAGTAATTTTCCACTCTTTTCTTTAGATTTGAAAGACAGCCACTGTGACTGTCTGATGTCCATATATAACCCCTGTTGCCACTTGCTGTGCACTGTCTTTTAGAAAAAGGCTTGAAGTGTAAAGAAATGACGGGTCTTGAAATAATTTGCGATATAATTAATGAGAATAAAGAAGTCGCTATTCTAGACTGTAAAATGCTCTGAAACATTCACCTAAAAGTCTCAATTACCACTGATTATTGGCTTGTCGAAAATTTCAAAGGACAGTCAGGTCTGATCCAATTCATCCACTGTGGTTGTGCATTCTGCCACCATATGCCAGTCATTAGTTCCATTTCACTTCTAGTCGGGATGGGGCAATGCAAGTTAATCTATGTCATCATATGATGTGTTTCAAAATGACAGCTCTCTTCAATGAGAAGCTGATCAAAATTGCAATCACGAAGAAGGGAGTGAGGGGAGGGACACAAAGCCAGTGGATTTCTCAGAACTTTGGCTAGGTGCCCACTGATAGCAAAGCACCGACAAGCACAAGAAACAGCTGACAACAACAGCAAAACCAGACTTAAGCTCCCCAGGAATCACTCACTGAAAGCCATGGCAACTTACAGGAGCCTCTGGTGGGAATTTTTAGACAAAGGATCCAAACAGCTTGCAATGTTCTCATTATCTGCAAAACAAAGCATGTTAATAAGTATGCCAAAATGCTCTCTCTTTCTGAAGCCTGTATGCTGCAGACCTTTCTTCATTTTTTCATGAAAGTTGGAAAAATATTATCTATAATAGAAGAGAGCTGGCTGGGTGCAAGGGGCAGCTTAATACACAGAACACATCCAAATGACTTCATTCGCTCTTGATTTCTTACAAAAAGAAATTTCTTCTATAAAACCTTCATTCTACTCTTGTCATCATGTATGAAACATTAGACTAACTGTAAATTGCACTAAAAATAAGAAAAGAAAGAAAACTTAACATAAGCCTCAAGATTATTATTGACTTACTTTAAATAGAAAATCAACCATTTATTTTTACTTGAGTCTGTTTTATAACTGTAATGCTAGAACAAAAATATTGCATATGAAAAGAAAGGGATGACCTATATGTGTATTACACAAAGAATCTCAGAGGGAGAGGTAACTCATTAAGAAGAAAATTATGAATAATCAAGATATAAACCTCAATTACTTTTAGGCTTGATCCAAAGACCATTCATGTCAGTGTTAGATTTTTGCAGATTCTGAGAAGCCTGATGTGAATAGGTCATGTTCAAAGCTGGGATTTGAACCTCTCTATTTCAGTGAGAAATAAGTTATCCAGATGCATGAGTTTTTCGTTTCTGTATTATCAATATTGAAAATATCATAGTTAGTAAGCAATACACTATGATAAATACATAATCCGGCATGAATTGTGGGTTATAAACATATTTTAATAATTACCTCTGTATTCTGTAATTAGTTAATATGATATGACAGATAAACCAGACCCCCCAAAATGCATTTTCTTCCTATTCTCTTATACATAAAAATGACTAGCTGGACACAAACTCCCCTGCAACTAGTAAAATTGAAGGTTGTGCCATTTGTCAGTGGAAAGGTCATTTTGCTAACATTTGAAATCATGTCTCATGATCTGACATATGACTCAACATCAAAATGATTTGGACATATTAACAGCAATTTTTTCCTACAGTGTTGTATAAAGATTAATGGTGTTCATCTGGCTGCTGCCACATTCCTGTACCTGTCAGATAGAGACTGGAAAAAGAATCAGGCAAATGATTTTCTAGAAATACTTCTGTAGGTATGGCAATTTTTAAGTCTAGAAATGTTTGATATCTTCCTGCCATTGTCCCTTCCTCTAGGGGAATACAAAGCCCAATGCATGGGAGCTGTGGAGCTGACAAAAAAGGGACCAAAAACTATATTAATAGTGCACATCCTACTACCTATCCTGGCACTCACAGACTATGAATTCCTGCTTCCTTTCTTAAAGCAAGAGGCAGATATTCCAAATGATCTGCAGCGTATCTGCAGTTCAGAGTATACGAGTTCACCTACTACCTGACCAATATCTCTCCCAAAGCTCCTTAAAAATGCAGCTACATGGAAACACCAACGGTAAGTCCTCTGCAGCATGTTGACCGGGAAGCAGAAGAGTAAAGAGTAAAACAGAAGAGAGTGCTTAAAGGCGGGGGGAGTGGAAAAGGGGGAAGGTAAAGCAGGAGTAGGGTGAAAATTAGGAACCTATTGCATAAAGAATACAGTGAAGGGCCATAGTCACGGAGCTGGGGCATCCTTGGCACGAGGAGCATGGTCCTTCAGAGCCGTAGGCAACTCGGCACACAGCTCAGCCAACACAAGCACGGTTGTGCCTCTGCCTACGTCACTGTCTAGAAAACGCAACGACTTGGCACTTCGGCATGTGCTTAGCTCTAGGAAGCCTCCACAAGCTCTTCGTAGCACATGCTGACCACTACATCTTTTCTAACAATTCCTAGTAACAGAATAGAAAATAAGCATTGCCAGACCACTTTCCACCCTGGTTAACAAGTTCAGGAATTTTCCTGATGCAATTTAATTGCTGCCATATTTTGACCACAGTCATTCCATATCTACAAAAATTACTTAAGAGCCAAAGCAAAAACAAAACCATTTATTTGCTTTAGTTCTCCCCCACATCAAAAACCCTGTCTCTCTCTAATGATTAATACTGTTGATTTCTTCTAACACCATTTGCTAAAAAACAAAAATAGCTTATACATCTGTCTGTCAAGCATCCACCAGAGATCTCATTTTAGGGTTAATTTTTTCTAGAACATTAGTTCATTCCCCACCTACATATCTGTTTGGGAAAAGCAGGAAAGACACCATCTCACTCTATCTGGCAAAGTAAACTGTGATTATGCTAGTTTGTAAAGGCTACCGGCTTGTGGGCGTTATTTAGCAAATGTAGTGCTTCCCTCCACCACGTTCTGTGACTCCTCAAAAATCTATAGAAAAGCAGGTTAGCTAAATTTGCTAAGATTTTGATTCTCTGTAATAAAGACATATTTTATTAATTAAGTAGCCCTGAACCACAAGCATTTCACAGCTAAACCAAGTACATACCAGTTAAAGTAGCTACACTGAAAAGAGAAGAGTTTTACTTGACACAAGTAAAGGGAAACTCATTCTTAGTGAGCTGCTTAAATAGGGTTTGGTACATAAGTCCCATCCCCTACTGCAGAATAGCCATCAAAATTGCCCCCAAAGGCAGTCATAATAACAAAAGTATAAGCCCTCTGGAACTTGCAGAGTTGCCTTACTATCTTAAGTCACATTGTCCTAAACGTACAATTCAGGCACCTGAATAAATCTGAGAGCTGCACCGTACACATATAAAGTAATAAAAACTGAATTAATTAAGAATGTAGACACAGACCGTTTGCTATATAGCATATGGCTATATAATATATGGCCATTACCAACTTTCATTTCTCTGTAGAACAAAAAAGCACCACAAGAGCATACATGCAGGATTTTGAAGAACAGATCATAGACTGGCTGAGAGGTAGCCTTAGCTGAAAGTAACATTGTTATAAAGTCATGTCCACAAGTGTACATGCATGGGCACACGCACACAGCGTTTTTGTTCTTGTTTCATAAAAAACCAAACCATACAAAATGAAAAATCATAGTATCTTTCCTCTTTATAGCCAAGAACCTAAACTTTTTAAAAATATACTCACACAGGCTCAAAACATTGAGAAACTTTTATGAGGTGTCCATTTCCTAGATATTTCTATTTACAGTGTTAGAAGAAGTGGAGCTTGGGAGTGCTTTCCATGCTTGGAAAGCTTTCCATCTTAGTAGGTTAACCACCACTCTTGCTTTTTCCTGAGATGGTGCAAATTAGCTGGCTGTATAAAAGTGCCGGTAAGAGAAGCCAAGGCAAGCAGTTCTCCTTTCCCAACACGATGGAGCTTCTTAGTAAACCATAATATCCAACAGTTTTCCTTTTTTCTCATTTTCTCTTTCCTGTTTTCATTCTCCCATAAAAATCAAAAGAAAATATGACTCATACTATAACAGATGGAGAAAAGGCTTCTCTCTGCACAGGAATGTAGATGATGTCACTAGACATCCATCTCAGCTTAATAGGCTACATTCAGTGCTTTTTGGCTATGGTAAAGTAAGAACAAGGATCCATCCTATATAAATTACTGACTTTGAGTCACAGCTATCTACCCAATGTATAAACTTAAGATCATTGTAACTAAAAGACAAAAATTTTCAAAATGAGTAGTGATTTTTCATGCTCATCCCAACGTAATTTAAACAGGACCGAGTATTTGAGACTTATGGAGAAGGAGGTTAAGGAGTCTTTAGAGTGTTCCACTCTGGAGGGAAAAAAAGGAGAAAAATATAGGCATCAGTTTTATAATATGTACATAAAATACTTGCCCAAAGAGGAGACTGTAATGCCATTTTAACAGCCATTTTAGAAATGCACAAAATCTAATTTTTCACTTACCAAACTGACCAATTTACTTTGGATAATTCAACTCCTGCTTTCAGTAGATTTTAGTCTGTGGAACATTTTGATTATTTCCACACTTACTTCCTCATAGTATTTGCATTTGATAGTACCTTACAGAGATGGCATTTTGGAAACACTTATCAAATTCCTGTTCCTTAGTCCCAACCAAAGAGGTATACTCCTCTGCACATCTGTATTATCCTGAATGAACAAGTTTAGCCATATCAAGCATCTGCTTCCTATGTAGAATGAGTGCAACTACTAGAACACAAATATGTAGCAGTAACCAAAAGCTAAGGGTCTTTATTCCAAAGAACTACTATGAAAAACTTGATTCACCATCAGATAAAGATCTGGATTTGCTTGGCAAAAGGAATTCTTTTTTTTTTTTTTTTCTTTTTTTTTTTTTTTTTTTTTTTTTTTTTGTAATAGATCTAACCACATACAGAATTAGGCAATTAATTCCAAATTCTTTATAGGTTCAATATGTTATTATTAGTCCCCAGCTTTTGGTAAATAGTTTCAGATGCCCTTGGTGGCACTACCTGCCACATATAAGCACATAAAATGCATCAGCATGGTTTCTAATCCTATTATTATTAATGAAATTACTTGGCTTTCTACTTGCCCATAATGATTTGAAAATATTACCACGTCGGAATTTGCATTAAAAGCTAAGTTTTTTTTTTAAAAAAAAAAATCACTATTTAAACAGGAGAGAGTACCAGCAAACACTGAAACGAGGAAAGGAAGAAATAGGAACATGTTAACTGTGGTGAAAGTCTAAAGTGCTGATCAAAAAATAACTGTCTTTTTCTAGTAGTGACTGGTGCCTCATCAGAGGTCAGGCTGCATCATGACAGATATTGTGTGAAATACAAGATATGGTCTTTGCACTGAAGAATTTACGTCTTATCAAGCAAGATAAAGAACGTGAGAGAAAGACAGAGGTGAATTTATTTGCCCTCTCTCACACACGTCTCTCTGAACAGTTTCCTGACTCCCAGTGCTTTATAGAGATGAAATCACAATGTTAGTTATTTTAAGATACCTTCATCATATATTTTGTGAACTACCCTACCTTTGACTGCTGATTAGATTGTTGAAAACAATCTGCAAAAGCGGCTGGATAAGAAGCCTAGAGCAACAATACTATTATTCACTGTTTTCTGCATTTTCAGTAAAATGATAACTAACAGCAGATCATTCATCTGAATGCCGGAATAAGAACTTCTATTGTTGCTACCACCACCCCCGAGTATATAGAGAGAGCTAGATTAGTTTCTGTAGGTTTCTAATGAAATATGTACTATATACAGTAGCATGAAAATAATCTCTTCAGGCGTTTCAATAAAAATGATTTATACTCTCCCCAAATACCATCAAGGTAGTTAACCAGAGTTAACCAAGGATTTTCAATGGGGATCATTAACTTAACCACTTATTTTCTGACTAAACAGCACATCATGTATACAAATTGCAAAGTCACAATATTTAGGGAGAACTTTGAAGAAAATGTTGTATTTACTCTTCTTTTCTAAGTCTGAATGAAGACTAACACAGACTTCATTGCCCATATAGCTGGTCAAAGAAGTGGCTAATCACTTTATTCTGCTGTCAGCAACGACATGGGAAGGATAGGCTTAGAGCACTTTCTAACCCCTGTCAGAAATTACTAGCTACTCTGAAGATTACTGCAGGTGATGGAAACAATCTTCTGTCTTCATACTCATCTGCATATCCATCTGCACAACCTCTCAAGATGAGACATATTACTGACAAATACCATAATAATTCTTTTTTGCCTTACCTTTTATCATACTTTCATGCCTGATGGACTGCCTATGAGTGGTAGAAAGATTATTTCTATACAGGTAACTAAGCAGAGTTGACTTATTTCATGGGCATTTGTAATCTTTGTAATTTTTCATCAGAACCACATGAATGCCCATAAATCTTAGCAGCTATTTTTGAGTATGTAGTTGGTGCACATGTTATCAATGAAATCATCAAAAATAGGCTATTTTGGTCATTAAAAAAAATTAAACATCAACAAATTCCAGTACTATCAAATACCAGCATTTAGCCATCGTAAGATGGCTAAATCGCCAACACTGTCAGAGAGAACTGACTTTAACTCAAGTGGGAAAACTGTTACTAAAATGCATATTTTTAACATTGTATTTCTTATAAGAACTCTTCAATGGTGAAAGTTATAGTAGCAATGCAAAATAAAATATCTTTAGTTTCAACAACAAAGTCAGTATTATTAAATACTGTTTTACCATATAGGGTAACTTTTTGTATTTTAAGCTACTTCGATACTGATGAATGATTTCTAGAGGTACTGAACCTTTAGCTGCTTATTTGTACCACATAAAAATTCTTCCTTCTATTTATGCATCCAAATTTAACTACTGCTGAGACTGTCAGTGCAGCTTTGGGGTAGCTATTGAAATAGCTCTGAAGCTCATTTGGTATATCTCCACCTCCAGGCCTAAATTCAGGGACTTAGGCTTAAAAACTCTGATTAAGTTCTCTGAAGAAATAATGTTCTATCTCTGCAGGCCTTTTGATTTAATTTTGGTGAAATTCTTCTGCCACCAAACAACAGAAGAGGTTTTTCAGCAGATGTCTCGTATTCACATCATGCCTTAAACTAAGTACAGGGCTAGTTTCTTTTCAGATAAGGCAAAGTATGAGAGTTAGTCAGTCTACTGGCCTGGACTAAACACCTTTGTTCTACTCACTGGAGAAGAGGAGGGGGGAACCTTTCCTAACAAAAGCAAAATAGAAATCACTGTTTGATAATATTAAACTATTCTAAATATCAGTATTAAATGGCTTCTGATTCCTTTTATTCTCTGATAAAAATAAGAGACAATGCCAAAAGATCTGAATGAAAGTCATTGTTAGCAGCAGAATATCGAAGAAGGCAGAACTATTAATTTGAAGACGGAATGACTTTTAAGATGCTGAGTGGCAAAGAACCTACCCTAAAATTATAAAGGCAGTTCCTACCAAAAATAGCTTTTCAATGACTTCTCAATAAAAGGCAGGAATTGAATTTAGATCATTTAAAAGTAAGCACAAAGCCCTTTACCACTGGATCATC
Source organism: Rhea pennata (assembly GCF_028389875.1). Lineage (NCBI taxonomy): Eukaryota > Metazoa > Chordata > Aves > Rheiformes > Rheidae > Rhea > Rhea pennata. The sequence continues at coordinate 67,858,674 of NC_084666.1, forward strand.
TTTTACTTGCCCACTTTCACCATAAATGTTGGAGAGCAGTTACAATAGTATCATTCATGTTAAGGGAAGCTAAATATTACTATAAATGGTCTTTTCCATCTCCAGCATTTTTACCCTATAGAACATTGGTATTTTTTAACCTATTTGTAGGAGCACAAAAACCTTAGGAACAACTCAGATGAAAAACTTCTGAAAACATGCCTGACATGACATATAAAATAATGTTGAATCTGGAACCTTCTGCTCATCTTTTCTTCTTTCAAAGAAGAGAAAAAAAAAGCTTGTGTTTTCAGGACAATGTAGAACTGAACAGAGGTGACCAAGGGAATTCAAAGCAACAGCAGTAAGACTCCCCCAGACTACCATAACAACCCATCAGTGTGCTGACAAATAATTCCAAAGGTGCTTGTAATTAAAAAGCATCCTGAAAAGAATGGCAAGATATATTTCTACAGTTGAAATTGTCATGGAAAACTCACTGGGCCAACAACATTTGCTAGATTACAGCAATCAACTTCAGAAGCTAATTTACATTCTCACCGCATTCAGAACTCAAATGTTTAGATAAGAATTTAGATACTTCAATTTAAGTTACAGATTTAAATGAAAAGCAATCCTGTGCCAGAGAATTTGAACTTTACATTCTTATATTTTGTTGCAATTTTGGAGGTTGATTCTTACAAATGGTACATATATACACAATGCTCTTTTTTCTCCTGACAGCTTACGATTAATTTGTAAGGTTATACGACACGTAGTTTGTATTACAAAACCAAAATAAAGCCTAAGAAATCACAAAAACTTCCCAAAATTTGATAAACCATACAAGAAATACCTGTTCTGTAAGGAACATTTTCTACAAGAACAGAAATCAGTGCTGCACCTCTTCTTCCCTGTTGCCCCCTTTTACCACATTCTCATTACATTGCTATTTGAAATGTTTTCCTGTAGAATTGGAATTTGTTACAAAAGAAAATTAGCTTTCACAAAACGCTTGCAAAAATAGTCTGTACCCTGAGTTCTTTGTGTATGAATTGCAGAACATATACAAGTTGAGAGGATGTGATCAACTTCAATGACTGACTTCTCTTCCTGATGGGTCTGCTGTAAGTGACTGGAAAATTGTGCTCAGAACTACATTTTTAAGTGACAGCCAAGGAAAAGATCTCTTCAATAGCTGTAAAAACAACTTCCACTAGGGCTTCATTTTAAAAACCTGTACTTAAAAAGTCTTCTTCCACATGCTAACATTTTTGAAAGTTGAAGTTTCATAGCTTCCCTCCACCCTTCCTCTTAATTAAGGTGACAATCTTCATTCTTCGTTTTCAGGAATGCTGAACACACAGAATTTAGAAGGGGAGGTGGGAAAATAAACATCCAAAAAAACTCCGTCCCTTAATTCAAATTTTAGATGTAAATGAATCACCGTTATACTATGATTTACTCTCTAAATGTAAAAATACATGCCCTACCTCCACATTTACATTTAAAACAAGGGAATAATTTGATATACAGAACAGTTATCAAAATATATCTATGTCTCAATCTATTGGGACACACATTAACTTGACAGTAATGTTATGAGTAGGCTAATATCTAGTTAGTGTATATTGCCAATGAAACTAAAGAAGTTTGGTACCTAACGTCTAATTCAAATAATGAAGTTGTATTGCGGCACTTAATATTGTCAAAGCTTTAGGGAAAAATATTCCTTTTTTTCTTTATCACACAGCCTTGAAAAATCTCAAGAAAGCTTGTTAGCTGTAACTCTAATTAAAACAATCCAACATTAACTACATTTCGGCTGACACTTAACAAAATTTGAGAGCCCTAGGGAGTTAATCTCAAACAAGGGACTGAAATAAGAATGAATTTGCAATTGCAACAACATTTAGACTCATCTTAAGGCCAAAACTATGATTTTGAGAGTGGACAACCAAATAAAATACCAGAAGCTTAAGTAAAATATTAAGAGGCAGAAGAACAACACAAACCTATTTCAAAAACTGAGTGATATTTTTAGCTTTACAGCTCTTAATCACCATTGTACTAACAAAAACGAGAGCATATCAAAAACTAGGATGAAAAATAAGTCCAATGCACATAAGGTGAACCAGAAATAAAATAGGAAGAAAACCAGTGAAACCCTTCGTGCCCCCCCCCCCCCCCGATACCCATACAGTTTTTGAACAACCAAAAATCTCTGGCATGAGGACATAGGTATTTTGAGAATCTTGAAACAGCAAAATGGCACTAAAAAGAAAATTAATGGAAATTTGTTTTTCAGTACTGGAGTACTTTAACCTTCTCAGAGTGAACTAAAAAAGGAGAAACAACAGTTCCTTTCTGCACTCTGAGATCAGCAAAACCAAACTTCAAGAAGTTTTTTTTTTCTCCCTCCTCAACTTATGAAACTGAGCAGAATTCCTTCTTAAAAGTATGTTTCAGGAGTGACTTAAACTAATCTAAGAAAACACGCACCAAGTTCATTACCTGGAAAGCATCTTTGAATAGAGTAAAAAAGCTGCTGTCACCCCTCAGAACATTTTGAAACAAACGAATTTTATCCTTCTGTCTACAAAAATGAACATATTCATGGGTTCTAATATTTATGTGATTTTCATGAACTTTTTCTTTCTTGCTAAGTGTCTTAAGAAACCATTTTGGAGGTTGAAATAACATCGACTGAAGAGGAGTTCAGCTCATGGCTGGTCTAGCTGCTAGCTTTTCTGTATCCCACAGTTCTGAGAACTTTCCTTTCTCCTCTGTTTCAGCAGAGGTTTCACTGTCTTCTCTGAGGCTACTTCGCTGTCTTTAGATGAGAAGAACCATTTCCTTTTTATTATGAAGTAATTTCCCTTACTTTTGTCTCTCTCTTTTCCCCTCATTCTCATCACTGAAGGAGAGATTTAGTTAATTTTGACATGTCAGAGCATAAGGCCTGCAGCCCGAAGATTTCTGTAACTGCCAGAATACAAAGTATTCACCTGTATTTGTATTCACCTGGATGAAGCTGTGGAGAATCTGTCCATCTTCTATGTGAGGACGTACTGGAAGCCTTAGTTTTCAAATGCTTCACAGAATAATGCGTGTCACAAAATAATGCGGGTTTCTGTCTAAGGCTACTCTAGTAACAGACTACTGTAATTTAAGGGTTCCAGTATTTGTGAACAAGAGGGCAAACTTCTGCATTCTGTTTAGAAAGGACCTCTAAACTGTTACATCCACATGGATAGGCACACACTTGGGTCTTCTCCTGCAAGAAACTTCTGGGTGCAAGAAAGCTAGGTTTAAAAATACAGCATAGTAACTGTTCATTACTAATGCCCTCTTGAACAAGCTGCAGAAAACATAGCTCAATGGGAGCTACCTATATCCTGAGGAGAGTGAAATGAGTGATGTTACCGGGGCATGAGCTATTCCTGAAGAGCAGGAAGAACAAGATTTCCAGAATGGCCCATGGCCAAAGCTTGTAAGGTAAGAAAAGTTGACAATTTATTTTTAAAACATTTTAAAGTTTCTCTCAATTCTTTGCCATCTCGGAATTGTGTGAAGTGCTCCCAATAAAATATTTTACACACACACACACACACACACACACACACACACACACATATATATATATATATAAAATTTATTTCAGACAGATACTTAGGCTAAAACAAAAATTGCTCACCACATAGGAAAAGCATCCCACCCAGTCACAGTGTGCTTGGTAAGCTCATTCCCTGTCATGATGTGATATTTCCCAAAAGCTTTCAAACCTCATTTCTAAATGTGTCTGAAGAGAAGCAATATCCCTGAACAATGGAGAGAAAAGAAGAGCCTAAGGGAAAAAATTAAAATAATGTATGGTTTGCAATATAGAGAGAAGACTATCTGACATGAACCACCCATTTTTAATCTTTCTGAGGCTGCTGTAAATAACAATAACTAGAAGACAAAAAGCAAGTCACAAAATACAGAAATCATCCATCTGATCTGAAATCCTTTTCTGAAAATCATTAGTATTGATTTTGTAAGAAATCCAACATAAAACGTATGTTATGTTTTTGTAACAGAGATCAATATGGTTATCACAAATCACTTCAATAATTAGAAGTGAGCGACTTTTCTTGGAATATTACTTATCCTCTTTAATGTAACATTTTCACAAAACACATTCATCACACTATTGCATGCAAAGATCAGGGAAAGACAAGAGCACTTTATTCTAGCCAAACTTTTTTCTGTTTATATTCTGTCAGTCCACTACGATTATATTGTTAGCTTGTTCCAGTTAGCGACAGTTTAAAGAGCAGACCAGTATTCCGACTCGTACACACATAAGCAGCAAATGATTAAGCTGCTAATGGAGCTGTTCCCAAGGGGACACAGAGATAAATAACTTCCACCCGCAACATTCTGTGCAAAAATTAAAGATATCCAGTGACTAGCTGCTATGTTTAGTCTTCTCCTCGCCAAAATAAGTGCCATGGCTTAGTTTTAAAGCATAGTTGAGTGCCTTTGCTCAGTGTGACAACAGGGCTTCTGTCAGGCCGAGCTCCGAGCTGGGACGCCTGCAGAGCGCAGTGACACACATCTACTTACTCAGGGCTGGAAACAGCGCAGTTAGTTGTGCCCCTGCCACTCGCCAGTTGTGCACTCCAGCGTGGACTCCACTCCACTGTGCACAGAATAAACTCACCAGGTTTAGACTTGTACTGGTCATCAGAAGAGGCACATGTCAAATGGCAGACACTGTAAGTATAAGACACATGTTTATCTTTAGAATGATTTAAGAAATAAAAAATAGCTGTGAACTGGGTTTAAGAAAGCTTCTATTTGAATCACTTAGTATCTGTTTAAGAGATCAATACCACAAGCTACTGGGATCTAGTAAAACTGAAGGCAGTTCAGACATAAGCGTGTTAAGAAATCAAATTATATTCCTCAAAAGAAAAGACACAATATCTCAAGCTTTTAAGAAGAAATATAACCACAGCAGAGCCTGTACACTCTGACAGCTGCTTCTTCCTAGCTGTGCATACCCAGAAACCCTGGTATCGGTAACAGGAATTCTCTATGCTCTCAACCAGTTAAGATGTCACACAAATGCCTTCAAAGAATAAAACTTGCACGAAATAGTACTACATTGATAATTTTTAACACTTTAGTATATATCACTTGAAAAATTAATGGAAAAATTAATTCTGTTTTTTTTTAGGCTATAAGAAACTGTTGATTTGCAGGAGTTGCCGTAGCTTAGCTTATTCATGCACAGCAAAAAATTATCACCGGAGAAAATGGATCCAAGTTCTGTAGGATTCTTTTTATCTGCTTCTGCAATTTCAGGATCCAATTATGCTGTTCTGAAAATTTTATACATATTTTTATATTTTAATAAAAATTAAGCTCACAAACACTCAACTAATCACTTCTCTAATTCTAAAAATTCCATAAAGAATCACTATTTAATAAACCTTTAAGAGCTTATTTTTTTCCACTTGTACAACATACCTCAGAACCAGTGGTAAAAAAAAGTTACACAAAACTAATGCTTGTGCAAACTGAAGAGAAGTCTAAAGACACGGGACTGCCATACCTTTTGCTGGTCACAGTGGAGAGATCAGAACTACAGAACTACATTAGCAGATCAAAGTCTAACAGATTATAGTTTGCAGTGCCAAAATGATATCTCAAAGACACAAGCCTTGCATATTAATAAAAAATTGAGCTTTTTTTTTTAAAAAAGTATACAGTATAAAGTTTCTACATTTCCTTGCATAATTTTCAAACTAGCTTGAGCAGTATGCTGTGGCTGGACATTCAATATCATACAGCACAAAAAGAATAAATCACAAAACCTTGCAGAGAAACTGTCTCAGGGGGTGGTTAGGCACTACAGTCTTTGGCAGGTCAGGGAATACACTACTTATTTCAAGTGATTACTCACCTCTATTGAGCAGTAGCCTTAAAGAAGAATATTAACTGTAACCTGACCACATATGTAGAGAAAGGGATTGTGAAAAGACTGTTTTGTACAAAATTACTGATATTTATACTGATATTTATATCAGCTTGTTAAAAAAAAAAAAAGAAGAAGAAGAAGAAAGAAAGAAAAGAAGAAGAAAAGAAAAAAGAGAAATACAGTTTTTATGTCCTGTCATTTAGGAACATAGCTAATCAGTTGAGCCACAGAGCAAATTTTCAAAGGAGTTCTGATCCACCTTTAAGATTTCAGGAATTCTGAAGTGTATACTGAACCCACAAACCTAGAGAGAAAATGTATCTAATTGCCTAAATTGGGCTCAAGTTCCATTTTTGAGCACCAATTTCCCTAGCTCGGGTGTAACAAATTACAGGTTCTGGTTGGAAGATACAAACAGAAGGACATATTTCAAAATATGACTAAATAAAAATTTTATTAAGTCACAAGAACAAAGAAACTCCAGCTAGGAAATTAATCAAACAAAAAACAAATTAAAGAAATCAAAGAAAAAAGAAGAGGTTTAATTCCCCTAATAGTTGCATGGTATTCTCTGGGTATTCAGGTTTATTTTTGTAAAAATCAACTGAAGAATACAACCTGGAAGGAATTAACATATTTGAAAGGTTGGCAATGAACTGTATAGGGAGAGAGGCAGAGACAGATGATTCAAAGTGAACGGAATTAATTTCAGCATGAATTTTTGTTGAAGTAGTGAGATAGTTCTGTGTCACTCGAGTAAAACAAACTTAATTTGAGTGCTTCTTTTACATCAGTATTAGGATTTGGAATAAACTTACTGTGTTATTATATTTTCCTCTTAATAACTTTCCCTGTGGTACTTGGTATATTATTACTACTTTTAATTACAAGTTTCTGAGTTGGAATATTTGTTTTGAACTGATAGATTGTTGACTGAATACCCAAGGTAAATACATCATGGAATAGTTTATTATTATTGCTACTACTTACCAGAAATTTTATTTAGATCTTACCGACTTGCTATCAAAACTAAAAACAGAAAAAAATATGCTTATCTTCCTTTCATTTTTACTTGCAGTTGGAAAGAAATGCTGCTCACTTTGGACCTTCTAGATGCCACATACAATATAAGATTGATTCCCCTTAACTCTGAACTAATTATGATTTAATTCTCTGTTTAATTGAGTCAAGCATCTCACATGAACCGTTGAAACCAAACCATATAAAAAAAAATATGTATGATTCAGCTCTTAATTTTGAAGGTCAGAACTCTGAGTCAGACCTGAATAATGCTGGCATTTCTCAGGTGTATTTGAGAAACCATGCTATAAAGTGGCAGAAATAACTCATTAGCTTTTGCCAAGTAACAGGAGAGGTAGCCTTCTGTGCTTGTGCAGCATCTGAGCTCCACGGAAGTCTTCATTCTTGCTGGAGAACAGGACAGTGGTGTCATGATTGCTGCTAGTAGCACGCAGACACATGATGGAAGGAAGGAGTGAAAAAAAGAAATAAAGAAAGGGGGAAGTAAGGCACAACTTGTTCTTTCCATATACACACATTTGAAAAACAGAGCAAGGAAAGCATTTGGAAAGCATCCTCCAAAAACAATCAAATTGAAAATCTTTCTTGGGAAAAACATATTTCTGTAACTTTTCGCAGCTGAGAAGGATGACACAATGTACACTTTGCTTTTCAACAATGAAATAAGCAATAGCAACATTTTGCATTTATGGCGTCTTGGATACCAAAATACTTCCATGTTCTTCTGCCAATCCAGTCAAATTTAAGTCCACTGAACATAAATGCTAAGAAACAACAATCAAACAATCCTTTGTTTTCCCTCAATGAATTGTGACAACACAGATTTCTGGAATTCCTGTAAAATCTGTTGGGGGATGAGTGACACACAGGACTGGGTTTCTTACCTGTCTTCTCTCCCCTCAGCCACAAAAGAAATCCACAACCACTAACTGAATTCTGTTAATAGTAGTTCTCATTTTGTTTTGCAAATACAGATTCCTGCTTTGATTTATTAGAGGGCTAAAAGACAAATTTATTTCTAATGAGTCCATTGTGTAGGCCAAGTGATGCGGAAACTCATTTCCCTTCTTCTTTTAGAGCCTGCTAGGCTATACAGAACCAGATAATGTTCAGATTTTGTGAACACAAAAAATAAATCCCAGACTTTATTATGCCCTCCTAGCTGTAACAGTCCTAAAGACAAATAATGTATGAAGAAAATACAACAAGCTAATTCTCAGCCTCATAGAATTACTGCTCTCATTCTCTCTCTCTCTCAACTCTCTCTAAAGCTTTTTTCTTTCTTTATAAACACAGCAGTAGGAAAAGAGACTTGCAGGGATAAAAAGGCACCGCTGTTGAAACTATTATTAAAACACCACAAGAAACACTGAGCCGATTGTGCCATCTGAGGGGAATCTGTCTCTGTTTACAAACAGGATAAACTGTTACAAAAAGCGTAACAAATCAGCAAAATCAAGACAGAGATGTCTTAGTCCTTGGTAGGATGGGAGATTTTTGTCTAAAAAGGGGAAAAATAGAGTGGAAAATACTTTTAATAAAGCTAATATCTTTCGGATCTGGACAAATAAAATATCCAATAAATCTAAATTGGACAAGTTTGTGGCATCAGTTCATGTTTCATTTTACAACATTCTCCATAAATTATGAGACCAAAGCTGCAGATAGATGGAAATTCAGAAAACAGACTTTGCTAATACACAGATTTCACAGCGAGGTAGGATACTGCCTCAATGTGAATGCTATTTCTCAATAAGTGAATGACAACTCTACAGTGTAAAAAATGCACAGCTGAACTACCCAAAGCAAATGGAGATCATCCCTATTAATTTGTTAGGGATAGGGAAAACCTGATGCCTGTGAATTTCCTTGCTTCTTGCTACTCCACCTCACCAACCTGCCCTGTTTCTTCTCCTTCATTCTTCCTACTCTAAGGGAAGAAAGACACTGAAAGAAGACTTCAACACCACAAATAGTGAAAAAAACACTAAGGTTTGAGATAGGGCTGATCGTAAAAACAAAGGCAAGTCATTAATTCTTAAGTGCATGAGGGAAGGATAAATTTGTTTGGCATACAAAGAATTGGGGGAGCACAGGGAAGAAGTATTTCAATACTTCATTGTACCTAAGAGAAAATCACCACTAGTCAGTCTAATATTAGTTCTTATGGAGGTATTTCAATTTGTAAGATGGATATATTGTATAGCACATTCTCCTTTAGCTTTTGATTTTTTAACCCCCACTTGAGAAGAGACAGCATTAAAATACTCTCTAAAATTAACCTGCTCTCAGCACATGCAGACAACATGTGTCTTCAGTGCTAGGTTTTCAGTATCAGTGCGCACACAGGAAAAAAGTACCCTGAGAAAGCAGATGGATGGTGTGACACAGCCATATGAGAGCTGATCTTATGCACAGCTCAAGAGAAACCCAATGGACCTGTCTGGCAGCTGCTCAGCATGCAATGTGCCATCTTGTAGGTGCAATAGACCTCATTTTGGAAGCTTGATAGTTTGCTTGACAGGATATAAAAGAACAAAACTATTTTCCATGTGCTTTAGGTTGAAAATTGAGAGCCCCTTTACATGGATTTTTTTTTTTTTTTTTTGATGTCCTACCTTATAATAATATTAGCAGCAACAAGAACGTTCTTTGAGAGATTTCAAACACTGACAAAATCCCCTGTTCGTTATGTTCAGGTACAAATTCAAAAGCTATATTAGGAATAGCTCTCCCTACTGATTCATCTTTTCCCCTCAAAACCATTTCCCTAGCCAGGATAAATCAGCAGTGGAGAGAATGCAACTCCTACTTCTACATTAACTTAGTTCTAGTTCTTTCTAAAAAGACCATAATTCAAGCTAAGTTTCTAACATGTGCTAATTCTGGGTCCTGCCTTTCTCACTCCCCCAAAAGCTTAAACTCACATTTCTCATTTTATTCGTAACAGGAAGTTACACGTTAAATTAGGAGGTTAGAAGAGAGAAAGGAAGAAAAGGAGAACAGGAATTTTATCCCTTTGAATTGCTACTTAAAACTGCCAAAACCTGGGTATTAAAAACAAAGCAAATCAAATCAAAAAAAAAAAAAAAAAAAAAAAAAAAAAAAAAAAAAAAAAAAAAAAACATACTCAACAGAAAAACCCTGGGGTTTTGAGGTTAATAGCAACATCAAAAAGGGAGAGTAATACTGAAAAGAGAATATTCTGCTCAGAAAGAAGTGATGAGCTTAGAAATATGATCTCAATGTCTCAATGAAGGCTAACTGACAATTTAAACAAAGAAGCTTGCTAGGCTTAATTTAAACAGATTCCATAAATATTCTTGGTATCATGAAATTGTTTATAATAACAAACCCAATGCATCTGCTCTATCTTTGCTCAGTTACCTAGACTACATTTTTTGACACCACTGTTCTGTAATAACCTCCATCTGCTCTGCTGTGTCTGTCATTTCTTTTGCTATAACATATTGTGACAGAGTCTTCATTTACCTAAACTTATCTTGGCAACTTGTACTTTATTAAAGAGAATCCTGCAAGCATCAGTTAAAGCTTTCTTATCTGGCCATGCATAGCTAAGCTTCATAAATCATTCTTTCACTTTCCATTTTGCAGCTTCTGGAAAGGTAACATTATTGAATTCAGATCACTGAAATAGAGCAGTACTAAAACGTTTATTGACCAGCTTTTAGGCACTGAGCTCTGCTTTGAATGCAGACAGTAATATTAGCTAAAGCTTTTGAATTTAAAGGGGATGTCACTAATATGTTTTATACATTACTATAAATACTATTTGATGGCAGGCCACTTTAACAAGCTGCTGCTAATCTAGCAGAAACAAAATATTAACATATATTCTCTCCTGCCTTGTCTCTCTCTTTTCTAATTGTAGCATCTGCACATAAAATATTATATATTCATAGACCTAAGACCTCAATCAGAGCTCAGTAGCACAAGCTGTATCTTAGAAAGAAGGGAGTGTGCAAAGGGATCTTAAACCAACCTTTGTGCCCATCAGGTCAGTCTGGCATTGCACCAGGACAGCATTTGATGTAAGTCAGAGAGTCACAGAGTAGCTGTGAAAGTGCAAACCACCAGTGCAGGTGTTTGAGCTGTAGCACAAGAGGATTAGGAGGGGGTTCTGCCTCTGTCTAGTCTCCTAAATCAGCATTGTATCACAACCAATAATATTCATATTGCAGCCAGTATTATCTCATGATAAGAATCATCTGTTATTAGAATGAAAATTATGAGCCTCCCATTCACAGAGAGACAGAGATATTCTCTTTTGCATCAGATTCAGAAGAGACCCATGCTGCACTGGCTGATGAGTCAAATCAGAGGCACTGAGCTGTAATAGGGTAGGAGGAAAGGAACAGGGAATACTTTATTTGCCAGACAAACAAGTCTTAATCAACACACAATGAACATAAATTCAGATCAAATTCAGCCAATTGTTTTGAAAAGATATTTGACATAGGAAAACAGTATCCAAAATTCATTTGGGCAATATAAAAGTACATTGGTTTGACAGTTAAGATTAGACAGTTGTAATAAGTTATAACAGCTGAGGAACATTAGAGATGAAGCAGGATACTAATGACTTGAATTCAAAATTCTTCTCTGCCTGATCTACAACAATAATTTGAATTGACATTTCATATCTTCCATGCACACACCACTGGACTCCAGGGAATTTGTGACAGGCCTCTCCTGTTTAATATATCTAGCTTATCTATGCTAACTAAGCATTTTGTAGCCCAGAAAGACAAGAAAGGATGTTAATGACTTTAAGGACACCCACCTACTCACTGAGTAACCTACATTTAATTAGTATTTTATTGTTTATAAAAATGCAGTAGTTTAAACTGAACAGATTTTCAGTTCTTTGGAAATCATACAACCTCTAGAGAAGAAGAGAGGATCTATGGTTCTATCTCTCCTCTGATTTGGGCAATGAATTGCAAGATACAGCCCCAAGAGGCTAAATGACTGTCTGAAGCCCTGAGCCATATGGAAGCCAATGCTGACAAGACCCCTGTAATAGCAGCCTTTTACTTCCAAAAACGCCACAGAATCACCCATCACTTTCCAATCACAATTCCTACTTCACCTACTGAGCAAAGTAAGCCTCAATTATTCACACAGGCCTAAAAGTCATCCATAAACAAAGAGAAGTGGCAAGACAATTTTGAACACAGTATAGTCAGTCTCTAGGATGCACACTCAAAAAATATGCAGCTATCTAGGCCACAATTTGCCTTTGTTCCAGGCTCCAGACAGAGGTCCAGTAACTAATAGGATCACTAATGACATGCCACTGAACTCTTATGCTTGGTTTCCTTTCTTGCCCACTGGCTTAGTACAGTCTGCTGCCCATAGAAAAAAAAAAAATCTATTATTTTGTTATTGGCTCTTTTTGATGGAGTCATCCTGAGGGGGAAGGATGGAAACTACGAGACAATGGTTGCCAGCTTGAAAAACCTGGCTTTCATGCCAACGGTCATGTACTCCCTATGGATCCTGGATACATTCAGGTCTTGGTGGCTGCATTTTTTTCCATGGGAAAGTTCTGACTGCTTCCCATTCAGAGTCCAAGTTCCTTTACAGTAATATTAGCTCTTTATATGATTTTTCATTAGCAGATTCCAAGTTTTGTAATTGTACAATGAAATTGTAATACCCCTTCAAAAGGAAAGAAGGCTGAAGCTTGAAGCTACCAGCAGATTTCAAAAGATCTGTGTCCTGTCTTACAGGAAATCAGTGGAACAAAATATAACACTATATATTCACTGATGCCAAGTACCAAGTCTGATGTCTACTTGACCACTAAGTGTTTTGGAAATAGAACACTGCAGTTAGAGTACACTCCTCTGAGTATTAACACAATACTAGTGTCACACCAGATTCAGCATAAAATTTTGATTAATTGTAATAATTTTCTTAAGACTGCAGAGTCAAATGTAGTGAAAATATCTGTAGTTGCTGGTCAAAAAAATAATTCTTGAAACTTTGCCCCAGAATTTGGAAAAAAAATCATATTCTAAGTCTCTGAACATCTGAAAGGCTACTGAATCACATACCTTCTTCATTCTCACAGCCTGAGAGCAAACATCCATTAAAAACCATCTTGTCTCACACCTTATCCGGGTATCTAGGGTAAACACCTTTCGAAAAAATGGAGAAAGTGGGAAGTTAGTGACTAGCATTAGTCTCACTTTGAAGATTTCCTCTTACAGCTCAACACACAGTGAATTCAAATCTCTAGATGAACCTCAAGGGAACTAGCTCATTCTAACTCCTGCAAACCACATAATAGGATTCAATCTATGAGTCTTTCTACGCAATGATAACTTGTGAAGCTTATGTAATGTTTGTGGAAGACTTTTTGATTCTCAAGAGTATGTGAGGGTAAAACATATGATCTCTAATTACAGAAGAGCTTGTATTTAAAAAAAAAAGAAAAAGCTACCTAAAGCTAGATGGTTTTCTATCAAGAAGTAGACTATTATATAAAGACTACTATTATAGTAGACTAAAGATGTCTTGCACAAAAATCTTTCTCCACTTAAAACATATTGATTTGCTCAAATTTTACAGATGCAGGTTGCTAAGCAATTGAGTGAGTGACACAATCATTTTTTGCTGAATAACACATGGAGTTAAGAAAGCAACTTTAAAGACATGGATATTTACATTATTACATTCAAATGTATATATTAGGTAAGCCTAGAAGTCTGCTTTTATTATGAAAAGCTGTTTCCTTTCTCATTTTCATCTGCTTGTAGTTTTGCCAGATTCTACATACTATAACTTCACATGCAAAAGAATAGACAGATTCATTCATTCAAAGAACCTGAGTCAGAACAACCAAACCATTTTCAAAAATGTTACAGAAAAACAATGTTTTTTCTACTTTCAAATTTTATTTACTGTTCATTACAGAAATGTGAATATTCTTAACATTTTAAAATGGGAATTCAAAAATTAACAGCAGAATGATTATTTTCGTCAGAACTTCCTTAGTTCTTTCTAGGTGTGGGAAAGCAGTGAATAGTTTTCCTCTTCTGTTTTCAGTGCCCAGCTTACTGACTTTGAGCAACAGGAAAGCGAAGCCTGCTTGAGGGAACCAAAGCCAGTACTCTCAGCCTACAGAGGAAGAATGAGGCTAGCACAGGAGCATGGAGAGAGATGGTGAGCAGGGATGCCAGAACTGAAACCTGGAAGGAAAGAGCACCTTGAGACTAAACAAGAACAAGAAAGAAAAACAACAACAAAAAAAACAAAAAACAAAAAAACAAAAAAACAAACAAAAAAGGAAGTTTGAAACCCAGGAATTTTTTTTTTTAATAAAAGGTGTGGAAATAGGACTGGCTATATTAGCTAGGAAAAACAAAATTCAATGGATGAACAAAAATGGGACCAGCATGAACAGCCAGGAGTGGCAAAAGGGTGGGGGGCGGGGAGGGAAGAAAAAGAAAGGGGGGGGGGGAAGGAGAGAGAAGGAGGGAAAGAAAGAGAGAGAATATTGATTGCATATGAAGTTGACTCTGTGGAGAACGTGAGGCATCCATGACAGCAGAACAGAATCCCTTGTACAGCCTAGAAGGAGCCAAACAAAACCAGAATTTTACTCTGCATCTTGGTTCTCAGCAAATCTCATTACAGTATCTGGAAATTCCCATAATTATAACCACTTTCTAATCTGTTTTGCATGCTGTTTTAGATGTCATTATCCAAAGTTCCTTCTGCAAGAAGCAAACAACTGTCTCGTACCATTTCCTGTTAAGATGTGTGAAAGACGCATATCGCTGAGGCCCTGAGAATGCACCCTAGAAAACTAATGTGAAGAACAAAGTTGAATTTCCTGAGATCAGAAGCTATTGTATGAATCTCCACCAACCAGACAGCATTATAAAAGAAGTTACCAGAAATTACCAGGAAGTGTCTCAGCAAGTTTTAAGTATCCTTCATTAGATTAAGAGAAAAATACTTGCATCTTACATCTGGATAAAGAAAGTTATTGGGGGATTCTGCATGTTGAAAGGTCACAATTCTGTCAGAATATTGTATGGGAATAAGGATCTCCCATTGAAATTCGCATATTCCCTTATTCCAATAAAGCTACAACCAAACTTCCAAATACAAGATAAGTGTCCATGGACCTCTATGTGGATGAGTTTTCCTATCTCCAAAATCACTGCTTTGAAAAGGCTAGCTTGTTACACTACCACTCTGAAAGCAAAATTGAAGTACCCCGTAAATAAATAAAAAAATAAACACCCACTCTCTGTAATTTTTTCTCCCAATGCATTTACCCTCATTGAACCTCCTTGTGCCTTCAAGTGTAATTCCAAAGTTTCAGCAATATTTGGGCCTATAAGTCACACTTAGCACAGAGTTGCTCAAGTATACAAGCTATCTTATATATCCTATCATGACCAAATAAATTGGAAAGGTAAGGGATTCCCCAAAGCCAGTCAATTGCAGAAAAGCATAGATGGTGAGCTCTCCAAGAGCATAATAAGGGTTGTGTTTCAGCAGGTATGCCAATGCTCCTCTGATCACACCGACGTAAGACTACGCTCAGAAACCATTACAAAATCCTGAGTCAACATAGCTGCCTCATCTGCATAGCTTCTGTCTGGAGTTTGTTTTTAAGGAAAATTCACATTAAAAATGGATAGTGGCTTTGCTCCATTTTGGGTATTTTTTAAAAAAATCTTTTAAATATGCCTATAAAGTATGAAGTGAGTTTTAAAGAGGGTTTAAAATTTTCACTAGTGAAAGGTGAAAATTGCCACTTTAGTCATGAATCAGCCAGCCTCCATGACCCAGTTTGCCAAAACTAAACTAGTTTGTGATGGGTTACCAACATCCTTAATCTATGCGGAATAAGACATCCTGGAAAGTCTATTTTGTTTGCTATATAAAAACTCTTAAGAGCATCAAGCTCCTTTGTGCCAAGAGACCAAAATGCAGTGAAAGTCAGAAAGACAGTATTACACGGCAAAGTCTTTGCATTTAACTGTGATCCTTCTAGCATTATTAAGTATGTGCATTTCTGACAACAGTGATTTCATTTTGCATGATAAAAACCCTCTGTGTCATTATCTAATCTTTTTAGGCCATTATTGAGTTTTTAGAAAGCAATAAATTATGGATAATGTGGCTTTTCATTCATTTGTTGGCCACAAGCAGCTAGTTACAATCATATTGTTGTTACCACAAGGAATTTAATCAAGATCAACAGTCAGATGATCATGCACAGTATGACTACTTTGAATGAAAAGATGCAGTAAAGAAAAAAATCTGCTACTTCCTTGTCCTGTCCCCTCCTCAAAAACAAACTAAGTATCACCTGTTAGAATTCTATTCAGAGACCCAAATTCTAAGATACTATTACTATAGCTAATGTGAAGAGAGAGGAATGGGCTAGAGACAGGATTGGCGGAAAAGAAAACATTATTGAGCGTTTAGTGATTGGCAGTAGTATCGTAGAATAAGAACTGTCTGGGTACAACTTATCAAGCATTCACTGACTTGGAGTTGACCCATTTTACACTAGATGCCGGCATGGCTGACCAGGTCAATCCCACACAAAGTTTCTGTTGAACTCTTTGCTGCTCTTTGATGACTATGCGTACCAACAACTTGCTCTGCTTTAGGAAGACTTTTCCCCAAAGCACTCAGCAGCAGCAATAAAATCCTAAGCAAACAGGAGTACTGACTTCCTTCCAAGAAGGGATAACATTTGCAATTTGGAGAAGAAATATCTTGTATGGCATCCTCAAGTCTGGAGAGCTCAGAGCTCTGTTCCCAATGGGGACAGAAAGGATCCTCCTGGTTAAACTTGTCTGTTGGTACTTAACTACTTTATAGTCTTTAATGCACTAGTATTTTACTCAATGTATGTTTAACCCTAACATGTTTGTAGGAGCAGAAGTTAAATTATGATTTGTTCTAACTGCATGAAACATTCTCACTATGACCTGCTGTGAAAGGTAAGGGTAAATATCTGTATTATGTATCAAGAGAAATGCTGTCTGTCTGTAATGGGATTCCGTGTGCTCCTTTAATTACTCACTCCAGTATGTCTAAAGTTCTGTTCACTGCTATTTTTCTTCTATATTACATTAGTTCTCCTCATCCATACTCCTTGATGCTTTCTCAAATGCCTTAAATGCATCTTTTGCACCCATACAGAACATACCAGCTTCTGCTATAAGTTTTCACTGACAATTCTAATGCATAGTTCTTTATTAAAAAAAAAAACTTCAGTGTACTAAAACAAATAAAAAAAATATTTTGCTTCATTTTTCTTTATAAGCAGTATAACTAAAGCAATCCAGCACTGTAGGGCAAACAGCAACCACATGAAATTAATACATTCATTGAAGTTGTTTGCACTTGAGAGATCCCTTCATTCCATAGAAAAGGGTTAAAAGCATTTAATGGTCTGGGCTAATAATAATCAAGTTACCGAGTCAATCAAGTGATGAATTGAGAGAGTCATTAATGCTAGATAGGGTGCTTGACCTGTTCTTTCAGAAGGTAAAAGCTAAAAATGGCTTCACTTTAAAGCACCAAGCAACCTCAAGTAATCTGCTCTTATGTGAATGTTTGATTGACATCTGTCTGGTGGGTGGTTATGATGACTAAAATATTGACTATTTCTAAACCTGTAACAATTTATGGAAAGGCTATTTTCTCAGTAAATTGATAATTACAGACAGAATTTTCACCTTTAATTTATTCTCAGGGGAATTTAATAATGTACCTTCTTGTAACATTTTTTGCAGGGTCCAGAGCTGTAGATGTAACTTTTTATCTGCAGTACTGCTTTTACAGACCTGTTTAACAGAGGTAGCTACATTACCAAAACTGAGAACACAAAAAAGTATCAAGGAAACTTTTCACTTGCAAGCAATTGTAGACACAGTTTTGCACTAACCGTATTTTCTCACTTAAGCAGGTGCCCTGCTGTGAGCAAAGGGGAAGAAAAGAACAGAGATGAAAAAATGAAATGTGACCTATGGCACATTAGGAAGAAGGTGGGCTCTAGCACACCACAAGTCTCAGCTGGAAGCCACCTCTGGGAAGAGTAACAAATGCAGAAGAATGCAACAGCTAGAAACAGAGCATAGCAGTTTTTCCTGGAATTCAGAACGATGTTACCTCTCAGTTCATTTATAAAGCACACAAGTTTTGCCCCTGAATCTTCCCATTAAAAAAAATAATAATAAAAAGAGAGAGAGAGAGAGGCATAAGTATCATTCTGAAAAGACAAATGCTGTTTCTTACATCCTTATACGAAGTTTCTAGCTATTAAAAAATGAAAAGCAACTCATGGCACTCAAAGGTTCTTCATATGGTGAAGAACTGAGATGTTAAACCTCCTCCCCCATACACACACATCCCTTAGTAAATTAACAAAGACTGCCACTCTATGCTGAAATAAAAACCAGACTGAATGATGTCTTTTTGGTTTAATCTAGGAAAGCAAAACCCACAAAAACAATTTTAAACTCAACACCATGAATGGTGCCAAAGTCAAAGACATTGTTTCCAAGTTTAGGGATTCAAGTGCCTTGGAGTCTTAAACTGTTATTGAGTACAGATCTGCAAAGTTGGACTTGCCCAGTTTTTATTCTGGATCCAAAATTTCCTGAGTTTGTGGCATTGGCCTTCTCATTTACACAGGTTCCTACATTTCCACATATCTTAAGGTGTGTATGGGGGGGGAATACTGGAATCAACATCACTGGATATTTTAATTGAAATTTTTAAATGTGCTTTGAAGATGAAGGAAATACACATTTACTTAACATTAAACTAGATTTAATAATGTGTTATTATTATGCCCGAAACAGTGTAATATTCCCAATTTATAAACTATAACTAAATATGACTCGATCTAGACTATTATTTAACATTCTCTCCTGTTTTTCTTACACCTTCCTCACTGTACCAGCCAGCAATAATAATGATAACAAAAATAATGTCCTGCTGATTAAAAAGACTATAGCCACCACTGATGGTATAATCAGAGTTCAGAGACACACACATCATGTGGGAACATGTGTACTCTATTTCCTTCGGGTCTAGAGAAACCCAGTTTTACATTTAACTCATTTAAATATTACTGTTCATACACACATATGTTTTGCTGCGTGTTCTGAACTTCACCCTATCAAACTGATGAGAATACCCAGTGCTATGCACCAGCAAACAACAAGGTATTTGTTAGCAGAGAATGTTTTAAAATGCAAATTTTCTTTTCTGCAAATGAAAAGTCTGTCTTTTCCTCAATCTGTAACTGCAAGGTAGAAAAAAGAGGACAGGTGGGTATTTCGAGCTCTGTTAAGCACTAAAGTTTAAGCGTCTCTCTGGACACGGATTTAGATTGATGGCTGATATGTTGCTTAGAAATCTTGAAATATTCCATGAACAACACAGCCAACCTCCTGCAAATCTTCTCCCTTGCATTTCTATCAGAAGTTAACACAAGTAATTGTTTCTAATTAAACTACAGTGCAAGGGAAAAAGTGTAAATGGATGCAGCAATGAGTTGCACTACTGGACAAACAGAAAATTTGCAGGAAAAAAGCAAAAAGCAGTAAAGAGAAGATAAATAAAAGCCATGGCAAGCACTGTTGCCACTACATAAATAAATGCCAAACTATAGGCAGTCCTAGTGTTGCATGAAGTCTGCATTAAATCTAGCACTGGCTCAGCAAACTAAGTTCTTTCATGAGAACAGCCCGATCTGGTCAACTCACATGGGATCCTTTTAGCTTGGACTTGCCAAATTTTTTACAGTGAATTCAAGAATAGCTTAGAGCAAAATCCTAGTGTTTCACAACCTGAAGGGACTTGCTGGTTCAATAGCGTAACACATCATCATTTATGCGCTGACCTTAATCTGGGACACAAGTTTGTTCGCGGACCACTCAAAAAAGAATCTGACGCTAATATGGAATTTACAGCCTGAGTTATTCCAGCAGATTACTTCCCAAAGGATAAATAAAAACCTACATGGAAAGTAATTCTTGGAATAATCCATAGAAATATGAAGAATATGAAGGATCACAGCATGCTCAATAAAGAATATAGGTATTACACTTAACTCTTTGCTCATAGAACTCAACGAGCTCAGGTCAACAAAAAAGTAAGGCTTTTTAACAAGCCATTAACAAGGCTCACCCAGCGCTATTTAATACAGCTGCTTAGCTTCCTGTTCAGCACAGTAATATGCAAGTCACCCCTTATACAGTAATTAAGTACAGTTATGTTAGCAAGGGCCAACTACAAAGTGGGGAATGGCATACACCAGTATACTAGTGTATGGTAAAAACACTCTCTGGGTTTAGACAGTCACGTGCAGTGCCTGATCCTCTCTGCCCAACCTGCAGGCACTGTTTTGCACACGCATTTGGAAAACTGGGAGTGAAGAGAGTCCAGTATGAATCACCTTCCCCATGACAGTCAAGTTAAGTACTCAGTCAAAGGCAACTTTAAGCTCTGGTAGTCTCTGAAATACCTGAAGGCTAAGCAAGAGAGTTTGAAAGCTACACATATCGAACAGCTTTGCTGGCTCAAACAGCTATGCCTTGGGTGGATATTACTGAGCAGCCTTAACTTTTCCATTCACCAGCTGGAGGTTCTCTCTTTAGCTCTAGTGGCAAAAAGGCTCAAGTCAGAACTCCTTATTTATTTCAGGCCAAATAAACAAACGCAGCTGGTCTGGCCTGAAGCAGGTTAAGAAAAGACTTCTATGAATTCATCAACCAACTGCAGGAATGGCAACCTCTACAGAGAAGTGATAAATTAAGCAACCAGGGAACGTTTTCAATCCACCACAGTTGATTGCAAAAGTCACTGTATTTATGGCCTCAGTCAGCTAAGGAGACTAAACCCACCTATTGCATCTTGTATGTTCTTGTCCACATAAAATTCTAGCTATATCTGAAAAAAAAATAATTACAAAAACACCCTAAGGCAATCCTCCATTTTCCACATTCAGTTCACCCAGTGACGGGCTAAAGAGAACAAAGATTGCTGACTCTGCAGAATATGCCTTCACCTTGGGAGCAGTGACTACCTCTTATGCTAGATACTGAGCAGGAACTGGCAGTTTCTCAAGTGATGTTCAGTGGATCAGCATCACTTCCACATCTTATTTCCTTAGCAGTAGTTAACAGCAGTCCAAATTACTTGAGGTATAATTGCTAGGAAAGGGGGATTGCTGACATAGAAGATGCTAATAAAAGTACCAGTTCCACGCTCAGATGCTCTAAGAGCTACGGGATTGCACAGCATGTTCCCAGTAGGTCACTGGAACCATATGGCCTGACCCTTCTGGGAAATGCTTCATCTCTATTTTAGTTCTCAGAAACCACCAAGGGTAATTATGTGAGGCCTCCAAATGTTCACCATGGTTCAAGGAGTCAGTCTTCTGAAGTAAATGAGCAGCAAATTAGGTGTCTTCTTGAATTTAATTGTGAAGCTCATCTGCATTAGCATCACCCTATGGTTTTAGGAAGGGCTCTTTCTGCCCTTTTGTTTCATTTTCTCAATCAGCAAAGTATTTTACTCATCTTCCTCAGCAAAAAGCTACCAGCTGGCTGTTATCTGTAGAATGCTTAGAGCAGTGTGACAGCAAGTGTTACTAATATCCATGAAAAGTTAACAAAATTTGCACCTATAGAAACATGCCTTCCTCCCTGGTCAGTAGGGAAAAGACAAAATGTTGAGGCATTGTTAACAGGATTTAACAGTACTAACTAGGGGCAAGAAGACAACAGGAAGCAGCAACAAACTAAGGCAAGTCAGCCCCATGAAAGTGGAAAATGCTTTTCCAGCATATTCAAATAGACAGGTCTGGAATGCTAACACTGAAATAAATCAGTAGGGAATCAAACAACTGCAGTGGAAGGTGTCTGGATCTAAACTGGAAATCTTGTTCTATTCTGAAAGGTCATGAAGCACATGATTGAATTTCACTTATCTTCACTACTGGGAGAAAACAGAGCCACTGATGAGTTACAGCCTATCCTTGGTCCAGCTCATGATTAAGGTGTAAGCGCAGAGGAAAGGTATTTGTATTTGAAAAGGAAAGGCTCAGAATCTGGAAGAAGAGTTCGAACAGTCTGGGACTGTACAGTTTACAATTGAGAGTATAATACAATGTATATAGATACACAAAAATAACAAAAAGAAGAGAAAGTAAAATGGATATTACTATTTACTGACACTAAAAATAGAAAAACAAAGGGATAACCAGTGAAGCTGAACAACAATTTTAAAAGAAGGGGCAGGGGAAATTCTATACAGCATATAATTAACCTGTGGCAGTCTTTTCCTCAAGGTATCATTAACACCAAGTGCTTGGCAAGATTAAAAAAGGATTTAGGCATTTATATGCATAATGAGAATATCCACAGCCACATTAGATGAGATTAAAAAAAATGAGATATAAATTCTGATGCTTGAGTGAATAAGTCAACTTCTTACTGATCAGCATTAGAAAGAATCTTCCCCAAATGGGCAAACTGCACCAGAATTATCCATTATGGTGCTTCCTTTACTTATCCTTGAAGCAGCTGGTGCTGAGCAGTCAGAGTCAGAATGCTAGAATAGATAGACTTGCTTTGGCCATTACCATGTTTCAATTAAAAAAAAAATTTAAAACCTTTAAAAAAAAAAGGTACTGTTATCCAATCCAATTAAGTATGTACAATAGCAAGCAGGCAGAATTGGAAAATAAGAACAGATCTTCACATCCCATCACTTCATTTAACTGAGTGTCATTATGCTGTAATGTTTAAAATGCCGTGAGATGACAGATTTGCCTTTAAAGAAAATTCTGTTTGTGTACACCTTTCTTTAAAATTCTATTTGGCTTTCCATGGTACCTTTTAGTCTCTGGACCAAACTCCCTGACAATACCAGCCCACTGTAAAGCACACAATCTCATGTATTGCGGGCATTCCTGTTAAGAAAGTAACAGGGTACACATAAGCTCTGCTTTCCTGCAGCTTATCATTAACCAAAACATAACACCAGTCCTCTTGGCATCTGAGATGTGCAAGGTGGCAGCATTTTAATAGCACCATTAAAGTTTACCATACTTTTCTAACAGCCATGCTTTATCCAGTCTCCCAGTAGCCAGTCCTCCTTCCTTATAATACATTAGGCAATAGGAGAGAGTATTGCCCCCACACACACCTCAATAAAAAAATCATTCAAGGTAGCCCAAAGGCCAAAATCTTTTTCAATAGCTAATCCAATTTGTGGGAATAGCTTCTAATGCAATCTAGATTCTCGAAAAATAGAAAACAACCCACCCACAACTAGCAACAGGGCACTTTGATGTTCTTCTGTGCTATCACCTGTGCTAAGCCTGGACTCAACTTCCACCCTCCACACTCACATGCAAGGAGCTATCTGCTGAACCTAACAGTTCAGTAAAACATCCTAAAACCTCAAGCCTTTTTCCAGTAAGAAAAGAGATTACTCCTTTTGGGAAAGGATTATAACATGAAGATAGGTTGCAGTTACCGTTTGAAGTGCTGTTTCTGAATTGTACCCTATGACCATTTAGGAAGAGATATGGGCACTATTCTCAGATCAAGAATAAAATCCCCGCAAATGAGTATCAAAAACATTATGCTGAAGGCACATGCTCCCCTCAGTGTGAAGTAATGATTTGTTAAAGCTGCTCCATTATGCAGAAAAATACTAGAAAGCAGAAGAGTCTCCTAACTTAACCCTCCCCTCATACTCCAACCCAGAGACTTATGACTGGCTCTCTTCCATTAGGAAACCATGGTTGAAAACCCCTACAGCCACGTGAACTGGGTTTCCCCAGACTCAAGGCAATTAAGGCTGCCTACCTGACAAATGCAGGCATCTCTTTCTAGCTATTGCTGGCAAAGGTAGCTGACACTGTTTTCTGCAGGGCAGACCACCAGATCTTGAAGCTGCCAGCTCACCTTGTTCAGAGTACACCTATGAGACCAGGCTCCCCAGAAAACACCAACAGTGGAAAGATTTGATTCCAGATACCAATGGTTTCAGCACAGGATGAGACAGCACTTCTGTGCTCAGTGTTGAAGAGAATAAGCAGATCCAAGGCAATTGCAAAAACAACTTCTAGATACCTATGCAGCTCAAGAAATAGTGTCCCTAACGGTCTAGATGAAGGTCCAAGAATCATGTGTTCTGACTTTCATGTCTAGTTTCCAATTAAATTCTTCCGGAGAATCCAGAGGCAAGTAAACTCATCCTTAGCTATCAATAACCAAGCAGGAATTGCACTTCCAGAGATCTTACCAGATCCCAAGCAACAAACCAGTCTTTGTCTGCTACCTTTATAGAAAGGTCTATGTTTAAACATTACTGAATTTGAATGCTGATACAATTCCACATAATATCCACTTGGATCCTGTCCGAACACACGTATTTATTTTCACCGTACGCCAAACATATCTAATTTGGATGAGAGGAGAAAAAAATATTTATTTTTCTTATAAGAACTTGACATGCATACAAAATTTGAAATGCTGTATTTTTATAGATGATTTTGTAAATTAATGTAAATAACTCAACAGGCAGGTTATTCACTGTGCTGTAAATGATTGGCATTTTTTAAGAATATAAAGAAAACTGCTTGGCTAAAGATACCAGCTAAAGATACCAACAAATTATACAAAGGGAAAAAAAGATTTGAAAAATCCAATAAAAATAAGTAAATAAAAAAATCAGACTATACAGATTGTTCCACATTTGCAATTGTGCAGTATGTCAGAGGTTAACATGCAATGTGCAGCACATTTTGAAGCACTGTTTGTACTGAAAAAAAGA
Organism: Rhea pennata; assembly: GCF_028389875.1. Lineage (NCBI taxonomy): Eukaryota > Metazoa > Chordata > Aves > Rheiformes > Rheidae > Rhea > Rhea pennata. The sequence goes on from NC_084666.1 coordinate 67,883,533, forward strand.
TCACTTTCATTTTTAAAAAACTTAAGTGGTTGTACGTGTACATGACTATATTACCTGGATTTCACTTGCACTGAGCCCAAACTATTGTACCATCAGGCATCAGAGAGTTTATCTTCCCCATCCCCTCCCCTCCTGTGTAGGGAGTAACAATATAACAACAAAAGAAATGTCTTCCTTAACAGTTCAATGTCATCCCTAGAGACTGCTCTTGCTAAATAAATCTGTAGACAGTTAGGTCAAAATACAGTAATTACACACGCCAGCTGGATGCAACCAATCATTGGTGTAGACCACCGACTCAGAGGATGTCAATGTTTTTACAATCCAAAATAAATTCTCATTTTACTTCCACCTTAATTAAAGAGTCTGAAATTTCTACTTTCTTGACTTTTCTCACAGTATAACATACTTAAAAAAAAAAATTCTTGGCTGATGGGCTGTTAATCTAATGCAAAGGTATTTGTGTTTTTTTTTTGGTCAGACTTGATCAACCACACGTGACTTTCAGCAACACTGTATAGATTTGTCCATATTTCACTGTGAACGTAAAAGACATTTCTCTAAATCAGCAGTTAGGATGTTCCATTAACCTAAGGTTGTAAAATATACATAACATATACATGTACAGTCAAAGAAGGTACACTGATGGGCTTCTGCAGCAGATGCCTTTTCTATTTCTCTGAAATAACATAGCTGACTATAGTTTAAAAATTGTAACAAAAATCTAGCACACATCCCAGAGAGATTATCTGCCAACCACTACAGTCCAAACAGCCTGGAATCCTGCATGCTCTGAATCCCTAGCTGAATCCAGATTCAAGATTTGCAGCAAGCTTCCATATTTATAATTGATGACAATACCAATTAGAGGCATACAGGCACACACTATCTTCATCTCCCTTTGAGGTGTTAAATATGAATATATAGCCACAGGTTGTTACTTGAGTGTGCTCCTAACATATTCTTTTTAATGCAGAGGGCAGAAAATTCTCATTAACAATAATTGGAATTAGAAGGATGTGTTGCCTCATTAGATATTAACTAGATATACTGTAAAATATTCTGTTTATGCATTGTTAGAATTCTGAATTCATCATACGTTTTCCCCCATCTTTCATTGACACATCTTTCAAATTAATTCCTCTATGAATAAGTTATATAGAGCCAAATGAAACCTCCTGCAGTTCTAGAAGTTATGTGCATACTTGCAAGCTCCCCCAAGGATACAGCATTCCCACCAAATTGTATAGCTACAAAAAAACCCAGCTCTACAGCATCTGCTTCCACCACTCCACAGGTAATATCCACCACAGCTCATGGGTCCAATAGCTCCAGTCATGCCCTCTCCCCACCAAAATTCCTGTCACTTTGGAGCTCAGGACACGCTGGTGGATCTGTGCAAGGGTGGCCCGAGTGAGTCAATCCCTTCTGCCTACACACAGGACCACACCACTTCCTCTCCACACAAGGGACCATGAAAGAGCAGACAGAGTTCACTTCAGGAGTAACAACAGCAATTTCAGAAAAACTGCACTCTTCTCTGAGAAAATAACCCCTCCCAAGAGATCCCCTGCATGATATACAGCTCCATCAGCAAATGGCTTCTGCTCAGAGACTGATCTTTCTGAATCTCAGAAAACACATTTCATTATACTGGAAACGTCAGGGTAAGATCTTCATTAGTAGCTTAAGTCTGTCTCCTAAGGCCAGTGAAAGCATGTCCAAGGACTCCAAAGGAAAACAGGGTTAAGGCCATGCCAAAAATTTTTGCAAAATCCCCTGAGACACTCCAATTATCCTAAAAAGGAGGAGGGGGAACCCACACACATTTGGTCATTACAGTAAGATTCATAAAGGACTGCTCTAACTCTTCTGTTTTAATGATTATTTCCTGATGTTCACAAGAATGAAAAGTGCCCCTTCCAGCTGCCACTCCCAACCAAGAGATGACACATGGCCGTTTGTTTAGAAGACAAAACGGCCTTCTTAAATGAATGTTTGTTGAAAATTAATTGTTCAGCAACAAATAAAATCCCAATGGATGCTTCAGTAACTAATTTCCATTGATTCCAGAACAGATTTCACAGATTTCCCAACATAAGGATACAAAGTTAGTTCAAAACAATAAAGATATAGTTTAAGAGAAGTTAGTTAAGATAAAGCACTTTTATTAATTCTCATTCAGGACTAAACCTATGGTCTTGGTCTTTTCATAGAGAAGTTGTTACTTCAGAGAACATATACCTTGTCTGTCTTCCAAAGTAACTCTTTTTTCTATATGATGTGACGCACCTGGAAACAAAGTAACCGGCAGAATCTATAATTTAAAGTAATAGTTACTTGTGAAATTTTGTCAGAAAGTTGTTAAGAGAAAAAAAAAGCAGCGTGCTAGAAAACACTATTTTATTGCCATTTCACTGCTCGATTGGTCAAAACTGACAGCACAATTTATCATCTTCACTTCATCTGTGAGGGTTAAACCTTTCCAAACTGCTGCAGGACTCCTAAGGACACTACTGCTACCTTCTTTTCTCTTCCATTTACTCATTGATAACGTAGTAAAGCTGGCCAGGATATTTTCAAAAGCTGCACCTGAACACAGCAGTATCATATCAAACCTGCTGAAAATTTTATTCCACATTTGTGGCACAACCAAATCTCTAGGGGAGGGAAAAAAAAAAAACAAAAAAAAAAAACCATAATCAAGCTCTTATCGTTAAAATCCTGAAGGAAACTAAAAAAAATCTACATGTACATTAAAAATTCACACAAACAATCAAGAATAAAATCAAATAAAATCACACACACACTCACAAAAGGAACAGGCTCTAGGGGCTTGCTTTTTCTGTTAGCAATGATAAATCTCCCACTGGATCTGATATTAAATTTTGCTATTTAGATTTTATTACCACCAAAAGGTCCTATTGCATTTAACAGCAGAAGATGCATTTGCAGGGCATATCTGAACCCAAACCCACTATTCTGTCTCTCCTTCAATAGCCAGTTGGTCACTCTCACAAGCTACCAAGCATTTCTGAAGGCTCCAACTTCTTGCAGCCTCTCTTGACTTCTGTAGGTATGGCAAATATACAGTGCTTATAGAAGCCTTGAACAACAACTACAACAACAACAACAACAACAATCCTTGCAGTCTGCAGAAAGAGGATCAGGAGATTATATCTTGGGTTCTTCTTCTCAAGGTCAACTAGTCATTGTCTTTATTTTGACACGTTTCTGTACAGAATACAAACATCTCACCTATCCTGCCATCAATTCATCAGACGAGGCATGTTGAGTTATGCTTCTCTCTGGAATTTCCCATACAGCATTGTGTAAAATAGAGTTCTGTGCATTTTTCAGCTCAAAGACAACAGCAGTTTATATAATTAATCAGAAATAAAGTGAAGTAGAACTGCTCTGCACCAACAGTGCCTCTTAAAGGGGCATGCTCCCACCTTGAACTGACTCTCACTACTGGCTTCTACAAATCCGTCAGCCCAGCTTTTCTGGGCTCTTCCAATATACGTTTAAAACAGCTTTTCCTCACAAGGCCCAAGTGTACTTAGAACTGTGCCCGATTTCTCCATGCAGGAAGAACAAGAGGAAAACATCACAATTACCCTCTGCATACTTCATGCAATGCTAAGTATAGGGCAGTTCCCCTAGGCATCTCCGTAACAGGTTTTAATGAAGACACCTTTTCAACCATAACAGCATTGGAACAATAATAATTCTGTATTTTCTTCCACTATTTTATCACCAACAACACTGGCATGAAGACAAAAGCTCTGATCCTGATGCTCATTGCCTGTTCAGAGTGATAAAGCCGTGTTTTCTCCAACTGAAGTTTTACTTGGCGTTTTTTAAAAAAGCACTCAAATTTTTAATAGAACTTCAATATTGTACCTAAGTACAGGGTCAGAAAAAAAAATCTACAAAAAACATATGAAGCGTAACATTACATCCTAACATTTCCTACAAATAGGGAATTCCCTAACTTAGAGCTGTAGGGTCATTTTGAATGAACTGCAGATTCTGCGCAAATGACATATGATGAACTTTTGACTATCTTCATCATGCCCAATGAGTCATTCACAGAAGCAAACTATATCCATGAACAGAAACAAACATGTATACAAGTGAATATATGAGTAATGTTGCTTGAAATTACAAGTATTTAAGAAACAGGTTATGTTGTTATTGTCTATTATTTATATTCTGGATGATTGATGTCTAGCATTTTCTATGTTCTCAGTGCTCAATTTTGCACTCTTAATAATGATATCAGGTTTCCTGATATAGGAAAAAAGCATGCACTAGCAAATAAAAAGCATTTTGAAGCGTTACGTTACACTGAAAACCTCCAAGAACTATGATCAATTCTGTATTTTTCCCTGCATAAAATTACCAAAATAAAATGTACAGTGATGTGTATACACACACACACACATACACACACACACACACACACACACACACACAGTGCCACATTGCTGTTCTTCGCTTCACTAAGTAGTGAAAAAAAAACACAAAAGAAGTATAATGCTAAATTCCAAATTGTGCTAGAAAAGTCACATCCACAATTTCTTTGCTCTGCCAGGCTAAAACTTTTGGAAGGAGCAGAGCACCTTATGCTCTGCAAGCACCTAACACAATAGGCCAAGAGTTTGGTTAAGGATTCCAGAAAACAACCTATAATCATGACAGTAAACAAGTACACACCTGCTTAGCAAAACTGATACATACACACACGTAGAAATCATGTATTTTACTCTTCCTTACCTACAGTAAACACTTGCTTAATGGATCCACATTTACTCTGTGCTATCAGCTAGGAGAAACTGAAAAACAGTCCACAGTCCTTATTTATATAAATGATAACATTCACTTTGCTTTTTACCACCTCAAACACTCATTTCTATTTATTCTCATTTACCATAATTACCTCCACATTCTTCTGCATCTCTAATGCAGTTATTATCATAGTAAGTCTCTAGAGTTAGTCCTAGCCATTCTCTCTAGTAAGTAGTATCAGAAATACTTGTTAGTTTTTCAGGTCTGTGTATTTTGGTCTCCTGAGGACATTCTGCATTTTTAGCTGTTGGCGGTTCTCAATAATATGCATTTGCTGGGCAACATTTCTGTATGCTTGTGATCAAAAGCAGAGATTTCCAGCCCTTGACTGCATATGGGTTGCTTTGCACTTTTTAAAAACTGATTTAAGCTTCAGATCTACAGCATCTATTCTATTGATAATATCTGAAAAACAGTTTATTTCAGATCTGAACCAAGACCTCAGTATAATGAAGTTTCAGCTGCAGCAAGGCACAGTGGTCAAAGTTACAAGCAAAGCCAAACTTTGTAACAAAGAAGAGCTAACCTTTAGAGGTTTTTTGCCCCTCAAAACAGGTAGCTGCAGAAGCTTATCTTGTCAAGATATTGAAGAGAGAGAGAGAAAAAAAATGGAGTGAGTGAGTGTGTGTGTGTGTGTATGTCTTTTTCCCTTCCACCCCCAAAAAGCGCTCATTCTGATCTAAAACAAACACATTGAAACTTGTTATTTTTTTTTAATTTATAACTGCAGAAACATTTTTAAACTTTGATGTCTCCATTCCCTACTTAAAGCTTTTTAATATTCTAAGTTTTTGCATATTTAGAGCTAAAAGGGGGGGGCAAAATAAAAGAAATACTTCAAAATTATAACATTGAGCTGCATTCTTCAGTTTTAAGTTGTGAAATTTTAAACTCCCTACCAGAAGAGAAAATTAGGAGTTCTACATTTTTTCCTAAAGAAAGAAGAAAAGAGAAACACACCTTCCAATCAGCTACAATATTCTTCAAGTAGAGAGGAAAAAAAGGACTTTTCCGAATACATGTAGCTGGACATTTTTAAAGTGCCTATCAGTGACTCATCCTAAAATCATCTCATTGTGTGATTGCTCACCCCAGAGGCATTAGCTCTTGCTAGCCAGTCTGTCCTTCCAGCCTAATCAAAATTTTAAAATATTGGAAGTTTGTACCTTTTAGTTTCAGCTTTCTATTTCTGCTTAGGAGGAGTTCATTAGCTTGTAATGTTATGCAAAAGGCACCCAACTTTTGGTTTTGGATCTATCTAAACTATTATATTGAATGTTGTATACTTCCAAAAATCTGCTTCCTTGTGACTCCAGCCTCCTTATCCTTCTTCAGATGCCAGAGTGTTCTACCTGTTATTGAAAAGTTTTCTATTACCACACACTTTTTAAAGAAGCTAAGCCTCCTTATCCTCCTAAGACATAACTAGTGCTTGTATATTGTAGTGAGGGCTGGACAATGTCACTAAGACACAGCCTGGAGCAGCATGTTTCTGCACTGGAGCATTCCACAGGAATAACTGCAAATTACAGAGGCAATTCCATCCTGCTTCCCTGGTGTTGGGAGACAGAGTAATTAGTTGCTGGCCTATACCAGCAGCAAATCATTAACCCTTCCTGCCCCCATGCAATAGCTCAGCTGTGCTGGCTACTGAAGTGCAAAGAATAGAAATGTCTCTGTCTATCCTCTACCTTGCAGGGTCCAGAGAATCAGCATGCATGCACTGTCCTTGGCTCTTAGATGTCCAGTCTGCAAGTCTCCCTCAGAAGACTGCGTAAGATTTAGATTTGCTCAGATGTAATATCCAAATCACAGTCTAGCCTGGAGCAATTGCAAAAGCCTTCCAGTGTTCCTGAAAGAGCAGGGCTGCCTACACACAAGCTGCAGTTTCTATACTTCACTAGTAGTGTGGCAAGTCAGCAAACAAAGCTAGAGCAGGATCTGGAGCCGAGTTTTGTTACCACCATCTTGGGTTATCTTTACAACACATCACCTAGTTACATGAGGTTTTTTTAGATACTGTTTTGGACTATACCCAATAAAGGCAATGCTTGTCACAACCTATACAATACAAAACCGTTCCAAAATTCTAACTCTGAGAAGTAGTTCATCAAAGTAAACATTTCTTTCTACACTCTTATTATTTGTACTTGAAACATATGTTGTAAGAACAAATTTTCTTTGCAGCTCTCTGCCTAGCAACAAAGTAGGCCAAACACATCCATCTAATTCAATAGGCCAAGCATAAAAAAGTAGGCCTTTCACAAATGCTTGTAAGAAATTATGTCTTATCATTTGAAAGATGGAGTCATTGCATTGGCATTACACAGCCTGTGCATTATATCAGACAGTAAATGAGATATTGATACAACTATTTTAAACAGTCAATAAGCTCTCTATGATTGATATCTTTAAGCTAACTCTTGTAATATCAATGTCTGCATTTGAAACTAGAGACTGATACTGTAATGTAATAGTCTCTCTGAGGAATCCATAAGCATAACTCAAATTCAGGCAGTGGCTCAAGCAGCGGGATTTGCACAGGGCTATTTCTTCATAGCAGAAAGGAAAAATTACTATTTTTTACCCATCTTAATCTTTCCATCTAAATCCAACCAAAGCAGTATCTCAGAAGGTCAGAACAGAGAAGGGAAAGGCATGAGAGAAGCTTTTCTGTTAAAACAGTGAGCAAAATAATAAGCTGAGGAAACAGAACTTTGAACATTGTGCTTAAAACACCCTGCAGGCTAGTCCCACTGATTTCAATAGAAGCCAGAACAGAAGTCAGATTAGGAGTAAAGAAACACAAGTTTTCCCTGAAAATATTTTCTGTGGTAAAGTCAAAAAAGTAGCCATTAAGGAGGGAAAAAAGCAGTAAGGAGAGAACATATGGACTTTCAAAAGTGATTTTTGATAATTATTGATGCAGACCTAAAGTAAGTAGATTTTCAAGTACAATGAACTCTGTACTCTGAGCACAAACCTGCTTCCATTCATCTCAAGGTAAAAATCAAATGTCACTATTAAGAACATTCCTTACATTTACAAAATTTCTTCTTTATTCCTTTTCTCAGAAGGATGAAGAAGGAATTTTCATCCCCTACTCTTCATCTAATAATGTATGAAATTAATGCAAGCATATTTATCTTGATTTAAATTTCCAAGCTGATGCTAATGCACTGAGAAAGCTACAAATTCTGTTTCAGTTACAGGCATTCATGTATGTTAGCTTCTTCCTGGTCATCAAGTAAGTTTTCCTTCAATTTCCTCCAAAGTTGAGGGGTAGGGGACCAGAGGAAGGGGAGGAGAAGCAGTAAATTAAGGGTTTTTCCTTATCATTTATACACAATTACTTGCCCTTGCAATCTTAAAGTTGATGCAACTATTCAGAGGGGTATTGGCTCACACTTGTAAGAGTTTTCCAATACAGCTATTAATAAAGTAAAATACAAAAGACAAGTAAGATTCTCTAAAGTAGGAAGCGACCTGTAAGGACTACTCCATCAAATTAACTGTTAGCAGTGTCAAATCTGCTGAACTGTATCAGACTACAAGTAGCAATCTTACTCCAATTGCTGTTAAGATCATGGTTGCTTCAGTCCTCAAGCATATCCTTTTTTGCCCAAGCTGCACCTGACATGCACTCCTATCCCTCCTACACAACACAGCCAATAAAAGTACCTAGATTGTTATGGATTCTCTTTGGCAATCCGACTGTCAGCAGAAGTAACTCTTCTTTCATTGACTTGGTATTGTGCCAGTGAGAGTCTACAGTCTTCTATAAAGCTGCTCTTGATTTATGTTGATATGTAAGACAAGAATCCATACCTAAAAAGGATACAATTCAGCAATTATAAATTTATCATCATAATGTGCTCTACTCATAATCCAAAGTAATTTCCTTCACCACTACTATTCTGTCTTAAGGAACTAGTATCTTTCCTCTCCACTGCAGCACTTCAACAAGGTTTTTCCATCCATTTCAGTTGCCTACTGGACTGCTTCTTCTCTCTCTCCCCCCCCTCCCCCCCCCCCTTTTTTTTAAATAAGCACTATGCCTAACTACGGCAATTAGGTTTAGCTAATCATCTCTAAAGAGAACTTCATGGTCTCCAGACAGAGTGGCCATTTTTAATTTATACTGTTTATGCACATGCAGAAATCTACTTGAAATTTTAGTTCACTAAAACAGTGCAGTTGTGAGGTATTTAAACTGCAGAGAGGTAAAATGGCACAGTGTACTATGAGCAGTGGCCTGATAAAAATCTTTCATGTAAATACTATAAAGCAATTGAAGAAAAAGAGTGGGGACTATACAGTATAAGTTCATGAAAACTTACGTATGCTGTGCTGTTTCGTTTACTTTCTTTATACTGATGGCTTGGTCTACTACAAACTTAATGAATGAGCAGGCATTGCAGTTTATTAAGGAAAGTTAAAGTGTATATGTGGCAGAGTGAATAAAAATAAATCATGTCCTGAGCAAGGAGATAAAATAATAGATATTGTTCAAGCTTTCTTCCCACAACTGCATACCACAATAGACAGAGGGGACTAAGAGGGATTCTGAAATTAAATAAAGAGGAAGACAGGCAGAAACCTACTCAGATGGGCATATTTAATTTTTCAGGTTCAGTGCCGAAAAGGATTTTGGTTAGATCTTTGGTTGTTAAAAATAGCTTAGGTCTTCCATCCATGGGAATCATGCTGACTAACACTATAAACATCTGACCTTTTATGTTCACTGAAAAATACTCCTTCTGTACCTAGTATTAGCTTTCAAATTTCATTTTAACAAATACAGACAGTATAGAAACAAATGATTTGGAAAGCTGAGGGGAAAAATAAAAAGCTACAATGGATGATCTCTGGCTTGCAATGACTCAGTCTGCCAAAGAGATGCTGCTGAGCATCTAAACCTGTATTCAGAATGTATGCCACCTAGTGGCAGCTGAACTTTGAAGAAAATGCTACAACAGGATCCTCCAAAATATTTAGCTTGGCATACTGCAAGCTGGAGGGAAATTACAGACTGCATTACCTGTTGAAGCACAGTGTTTATATATTAAGGCCTTCAAGGACTGCATTAGCTGTTTAAACAATGTTTACATATCAAGGTCTTCAAGTTTCTGACTGCCCATTATATTGTGAAACCATTTTTATGAGCAGAAGTTTGTCAAGGTTTATGTATGAAGAGCTACTGTTTGACATGGCTGCACACTATGTCTCCAACAGAAACACAACTGGCTGTAGACAGACTTGACTAGCTCAGCTTAGGTAGACTTAAGTTATTTTACCTTTTTCTATTTTAACTTTGGGAAGAATTAAACAACTGCAGCAGTCTAAGCTGTAGCCACTATAAGAGTAACGGTACACGTCCTTCAACAAGGGTTAAGGCCCTTTGCTTGTTTTGCATGTATGTGACCAGAAAGGGAGGTGCATTACAGCCCTGAGACCTTTCAGAGTCTTCATTTCAGCTTCATTTGGTAGGTTGGAAAATAGGAAGAGGGATCTTCTTGCTTTAAGGTCATGTCAGCATGTCATATTTAAGGGTTTCCACAGCATTGCTCCAACAAGCAGACTGAAGGGAAATAAATGGTCTGCTTAGGTTCACAATGCATAGGTAAAAGGCAAAAAAACACCTGCACATAGGATTTCACACAACAGGATAGCAGACCTCCGAAACTCACTGCCGAAAGACACAAGTATATGAAAGACTTCATGGGCTCCCTAAAGACAGATAAGAAGTTGACTGAATACTCACAGCTACTTCTAGCTTAGCAAGTCTCCTGAACACAAAGTATCAGGCTAGGGGCATATGAAGGGAAAGTATCTTTGCCCTCATCTTACTGTTCACAGCAACTGTCGGAAGGAGGACTACAGGGACCTTAATGTGACTTAGCTCAGAGATTCTTATTCTATGCTAAGGCAAAATGATTTTTTGTGTATTTAAGCCCTAGTCGGTTTAGAGTATTATAAGAATATGAAACTTATGCTCAGTAGGAAGCATGTTCAAAGGCACAGTGGGCTAATGTATGTAGTAGACATTGCAATCTTACTTAAAACAAGTGTTACAAGGCAATGCTCTGTAACATAGTTATCAGGCCTTCGAACAATAAAGCTCTGTAACTGCAGGAAGCGCCGCTACACAATCCTAGCTTCAGATCTGGTCAGCTTGCACCACTGCACAGGCCCGGGCAGTAGGAGCAGGGTAGACGGCAAGCGCCAGGCGGGCCTTACCAGCGCCCCCGCTCCTCGCTCTGCCTTCCCCGCCTCCGTCTCTACCCCAGCACCACCTCAGCAGCATCCTGCTCTTTTGGGAAGGTTTCCTGAATACAGCAGAAAGCGCTCAAGCACTTCCCTTGCGCACTGGCTGCACAGAGGCAGATTAAGATTTCATTTCTTCCCCTTCAGCATACAGCCGGGTTGGTGACACCCTTCCTCCCCTTGAGGGACTCAGCTTCTACAGGGGCTGGGCACCCAAACAGCCTCTTACAGGCTGGGGGCGTGCAGCAAGTCATGGCTCTTCCCGAGCCCGTCCTGGGGCAGCACCCGCGGCTTCCCGCGCAGACGCGCTACCCCGGGCCACACGGCCCCGCGGCGGCCATGTCAGGGGGCCGTTGCCGTGGCAACGCAACCCGCGCGGGCGGGAAGCGCGCGCGTGCACGCGCTCGGCCGTTGGAGGGCGCTCACGAAATGGCGGAGGGTGCGGGTTGGGCTGCCGCCTCACAGCGCCCGTCCTCAGCCCCGCGGGTGGCCGCCCCTGCCTCACACCGCAGCGCGGCAGGGAGAGCCTCTCGGCTTGTCCTGCACCTTCCCCTCTCGTCAGCGAGGTGCCAGCACCCTGAGGCACCTAGGCCTCACCCAAGCGAGGATCTGGAGGCACGAGGACCCCTCGTTGCTGCTCCCGGAGAAGCCAAGCTGGGGTTGCACCTACACCAACCACTTGGGCACACATCCTGCCACAGGAGGCGGAGAGACGGAGTCAGTTTGTTGAGCTCAGTTTGGGTCCTGCCAACAGCCAGGTGCTGGCCCCCTGAGCCAGTTGAGAGGCACTTCCTTGCTCTTGGTGGCATCGAGCACATTATTTTTCACATTACTCAGATGTGCTACAAACCCCATAGATACTACTGCTTTGGTCTCTTTTGTTCCTCAAGTAGAAGAATGCTGTGAAAGAATCTCTGCCCCTTGTAGTTAAGGCTGTTTGCACTGTGATTTGCCTTTTTCTTCTCTTGAGAAAATTTCAAGAAGACTTAACTCTACCTGTGCTTTGAATGCTGCAGACAAAGGCAGAGAGAAGGAAGGCCTTATGTGGCACCACAATAACTTCTGCTTTCAACGAAACCTTTCCTTACAATCATATCCAAAACATCTTTGTAGCTGATGTGATGTATTTCGCATGAGTGGTGTTTGGGCTTACTCTTTGAGCAGTTTAAAAATACATTTAAGATTTTAAAAGTTGGGGCAAGAAGATGTCTTCTTAGTTAATTTTGGATTTTTTTTCCACATGAACTGTCTGAGGAATAGAAAATGAACTCACAATGTATTTCAGTCCCATGAAACTTTGCTGCTTGCCAGCTCATCTTGGAAGAGAAAACAAAGACCATCACAAACAAAGCTCAAAGGTAGAGTCAGAAGATACACTTACAAATCATTATATTTTTTACAAAGCAACATTTGAAAAAAGAAAGAGGTTTTCTTAGAGCATGCCTTCAGCAGGCAAACTGATCTAATGAGTAGTAGTGGCCAAAAGGGATCTGTCTCTGTATCTCACACATGTGGCCCCATCTGTTCCTCCACATGGGCTCTGGGGCTTGCCTGACCTCACAGCAAATCAGTTAGGGGAACTAAAGAAGTCAAAAAACTACTACTGTTTTTTATGAGCTTTGCAGTTCAGTTTCCTGAGCTGGTTACTGCTGTGTCAAACGAGTGCCAAAGGAAAGGAGCATGGAGGGGAGCAGAACCTCCCATTTGTGCAACAGATTGTTTGGCTTAGTTTTAATGTGAAACATTCATGCTGGAGTAGACACAGTTGCTCCAAAGAGCCAGATATTTACCTGATAAAAATTATCAAAACCCCACTGAATCTAGGCTTACTCCATCTGAGGTTTTGATCCATGTGGTTTCACAGTCGCTGCATTTCAATTCTAGTTCGTACTTCCAAGCAAGGGCATAGTAAAGAAATTGGGGCAAAAAAGCATCTGTAAAAGTAATGCACTGATGGAAATGAAGACAATTTAGTATCAACATATACACAAATTCAGCAGTAGGTCTGAAGGGATCTCCCTGGAGGTTGGGAGCTGGCTAAAAAAAGATTCTGTTCTGAGTTTTTTGCTAAACAAGACTATAAAGTAGGATTATATTTAATTGAAAGCCTAAATGGAATTACTTGAGTCTTCACTGTTCAGTAGCTCCTTGCATTCTTTTCTGGCCTGCAGGGTTTTCATGTAACCTAAATTTCAAAGTTCCGAAGTTTTGAAAATTTAAGTCTGCTTTGATAAATCTTCCCTTAATATTACTATTGTGCATTTTAAATGTAATGTTTTACTAGCCATCTATGATCTATTGCTCATCCATCTGCTTTCACTAAACACTAGTTATTTTCTGAAGAAGTATATGAAAGTATATAAAAGTATATGTATTATAATCATGTAGTATGATTATTAGTATAGCTGATCATAGTACACTATCAAGAAAAAAAAAATCTCCACAGTGGCTGTTATGGATCTGTGATATTTTATAACAACAAACAAACAAACAAACAAAAAAAAAAGGTATGAGGGAAGTTTGATCCAAGTCCATAAAGTAAGTAGAAATGAACAACAAAACTGTTTTCAGTCCTTTTGATGTCTTAACAATATATTTTCCTTCTTCTCCTTAGTAGTTGTTTTCAAATCTAGAGACAAGTTGAAGACATAAAATTGTTAGAGGATCTGTGTATCTTTCAATTCTCAACATGTCTTCTCAGCCACTTAAAACATTATCCTGTATTACTGAAGACTACAGTCATGTCACAAAAAAAATAGGACTGAGATCAAACTTAAAGTTAGAAAAGCAACTAGGTTATAAATTGATAAAGTACTAGGGATTTTTTTTTACCTTTGATATTTTAAGCAGACCAGAGAATTTTGTAATTGTCAACAAGTGATTACACATTTACAATTTCACTGGCTCTCATTAACTTCATCTCTAAGAAAAAGACTGACCATCTACTTATTCAGCAGCAATTAACATCAAAACTTCATTAGTATGGTACACACTTAATGTTGTTAAGAAAGCTTCATGAGGAAAAAATAATTTCTGTTTTACAGTGCCACACATTCTCAAAGCTTCATAGGGGAAAATTTGCATCAATATAGATGCTTACATCTACCAGCAGAATTATGGTTTGACAGTACAGTTTAGCCAGTCTAAGGGATCATGAGCAGGTTCAAGTTTTCAAGTCCTCTAGTTTTTTGATACTATCAGCTTGATGCAAAACAGGATTCTTCAATGAAAAGGGACTTTATGGCCACTGAAGTCTACTTCAGTACCATACACTACTACCAAGTGTAGATTACATGTATGTGATTATTTCATCCAAGTATTCCCTATCTGCCAGCTGTAGTGAGGTATTCCCCTCCATTACTTGGATCTATAAGTAATTTTGGGAAACCCAAAGCTTGCTAAAAGAGCTTTGCTAAAAGCAGACATTATCTAGTGTTTAGTATCAGGGCACATCTTTAAGCTTACAGCATGTCTAGCATAGATTGGTACTCAAGAGGATTTCAAGTATAACATCCATAATCAACTCCATGATACAAAAAGTGGAAAATTGTGAGTGTATATACACATTTAAATACCTCATAGGCAAACGTATCATCCCAGCATGGCAACAGGCAAGTCTAGTAGTAAAAAAGATAATATTTGAATGGGAGATTTGTATAAATCACCAGAATAAAAGGAATATGAGTAACAGGATCTCTTAATACTAACTATTCCTGCCTAACCACCAACATCGATTTTGTAATATACAGCATACACTCAGCAGTAGCTGGACTCACCAGAGCTGATTTCAACAGGATTCCATGTTCCCTCTTTTGCTCTGATAGGAAGCACTTGCGAGCCCCCTCAGCACGCTGGCAGGAGTTGAAAGCACCCTCTTTGCATAGACTTGCCCACTTCAGCAACTGGGCAGCTGGTAAGGTGTTAAATTCATTTCAAAAGACATTCACTAGTTCACATCATACACACAGCAAAACTGCATATGAAAAGACCAACTCCACTTACTGCTTTAGTCTGCCCCTTCTCCAGGCTTTATTCAAAGCCCGCAAAGGGCAGAACCAGTGAAGTTGTCAGTGGATCCTTGCAGGGATGTAAAATGTGTCTCAAAATATGGTAATTTTTTTATATATATACAATACAATTTTCTACGTGATTTCTACAAGTTTTAAAAGTTTCTGAAGAAAAAATGTAATATAGTTGACCTGCAGGGTATGCTAGCTTCATTACTCTCCTTATACTTTTCCACAGACCTAAAGTAATAATACTTTCTGTTGTCAGGGTATCTATCATCTGACAGAGGATTTACTCAGTGCTGGCGATATCATTTTAAAATTGTCTTTAAATAGCAGACTTAAAGCTATGTTTTTTCAAGTGTCCACAAAGTATCATGTTGCTGTGACACCTTTGTGATTGTAATCAATGGAGAGGGATAGTTAATTAACTGAAATTAACTGATGGAACTAACTGCACTTACAAATAATATCCTCATGCTGTCTAAATTCTTGCCTACGTAGTGGCTAATTTCTGAAATGTGAAGAGTGCTTCAATAAGGTACTAAGCATCCTTAGCTCCCTGTAAATTCAATAAAAGTGGTAAAATCTCCCTGGAGCACTTAGCACCTTAAAGGTTTGTGCCCTCAGGCACTTTCAATCTCAGCTGCTGTGATTTACACCTGGAATTTATTGCAGACAAAAACAAGCAGATAAAAATTGGTGGTCCTTTGTATCTTGTGCTTTAAAGCATTTTCCTGTTTAAGCATTAGCCATACAGTTCTTGCTTTGCAATAGCTTTACTGGTAATACTGAGTGTGTAGTGATGCCGGTTCAAACAGCCTCACAAACAGCTAGATCAATGATACCTGTCACGTGCATGGTTTCCTAGGCTGTTTCTTAAAGCTTATTTTGATGGTATTGCTTCAAAACACCCATTTAGCTTTTTGGTTCCTCTTATTGATTTTTGTTTTTCTAAATGTAATGCTTGTTTCACCCTAATATGTAAGTGTTTCTTTAAAGTGGATCTAAAATAAGGCAGATTGGGCTGTGTGTCCAACCTCTCTGCAAGCTAATAATATTAGACTCCCAAGAGCAGTTTGTGGAGTGAACTGCAATAATGAGGTTGATGGTTCATGAAAGGGCTGATGTGACAGATTACTGACCTGCCTCAGAGATTAAGTAACTTTTCCTTTAACAAAGTCTACATATCAGATTTTTATTCAGCATAATTCTTGTAATTTAGTATGATAGTTGCCTTGTTAAGTGTTCTGTGTGCCCAGATGATCAAGAAAACAGTTGCAAAATATAATTACTGACTTGATTAGTAACGCTTCTCCCAAGAAAAACATGTTATTCTATACCTTATGTTC
Source organism: Rhea pennata (assembly GCF_028389875.1). NCBI lineage: Eukaryota > Metazoa > Chordata > Aves > Rheiformes > Rheidae > Rhea > Rhea pennata. The sequence continues at coordinate 67,900,013 of NC_084666.1, forward strand.
TGCATTGGCTTAAAGTTCAAGCAGCTTCTTGCAATAATTGAGGTCTTTGGAAGTTCTTGTGTTGTCTTACATTTCTAGCTTTAATTGGTAGCATATCAGAAGGATTTCATGTTACGAAACCCACTTCCTCATAATTCAGATTTCACCTTTTCAGTACATTTTTATCTCTATTGCATTTGGTTAAATTACAGCAATATCTTTCTTTAAGAGAGATGGTGAACTTACCAGCTTTGTTTGTTTGTTTTACCAAACTTAAGTGTTTCATAAGCTAATTTCCCTAAAAGCAGACAAACTTAAAAATGCCCTTTTCTCAGTTGGAACTTGAGTAGATGTGTGTAAAATAATTTTCTGTTGTTAAATGTTACTTTTTATTAAGTTAGAGACTTCTATTACCAGAAACTATCCAGGTTAAGTAATTGCAGAGCAAGTTATCTACCTCTTAACTTTCTAGCTGATTAACTAATCAGACTAAGTTGTCCATCTTTCATTATAAGGAAGATTTTCCTCGCCATAACTGATTGATGAAGCTGTTCTCAACCTGTGCCTGTGTCCAACATTAATTTAAAAGATTGAACAGAAGATCTGGCTAGATAACTTCCCTGATTTTCTTAAAAGGCATTCAGTGGATATAATGCCTTGCTATGACTCAATATTCTGTTTGTGCAAGAATGAAATTCTTTTCAAGTTTTAGCCACAGTTTTGGTTAAATACTCACGTGCAATCACTAATCTACTTATGACTGAGTCTTTCCAGAAGCACTCTTTTTCATGAGACACAACAGTTGCTGTCAGTAAGCAGGACAAATATTCTTGCTGAACGGGCTTTTGGCTGTAATAACATGCTGCTTGATTTGGTTGATATCTCAGGCATTCCATCACTAGTGAAAATGAATTGGCTTTATCATTTGCTACTCCCCAAGTCTTTGTCATTTGTAGGACAGTTATATAAATGTTACTTAGTATTGGTCCAGCAGCAACTGGTTTGTGCAGGTAGCCAGCAGAAACAACCACCACTATGTTTCATACCTGTTTTTGCTGGTGTTTTTTAAAACATTTTGCTTATGCCTACCAGGCTTTGGAAAAGTGCATTCTTATTGGGGGAAAAATGGCTCTGTGATATACAGTTTACATGTGTTCCACTATAATGTATTGTTCCCAGCTGGAAACGCAAAAGCTGTTGTCATACACTTAAAGGTGAGATGACCATGCTTAATTTGTCACTTTATTTTTGGAATGTTCAGCAAATTGAGCTTCATCCTACTGATGTGGCCAACAAAGAGTTGCATATAGAAGTCTTTCCTCATTAACATTGATACTGTCAGTTGTGCTAGCTTTCATCTTTCGCTATAGCTGTTGCTTTGTGGGTTTTTTCTTTTTTCTTTTTTTTTTAAGGGATTCCCAAGCATTCAAATGAACACAACTCACTGTTGTCTGTTTGCTGCACTGCAATTGCTACTTCTGTCTAAAATATATACCCATTCCATGAGGAAAGAGTGAATTCTACAAAGTGTCTTCCATAATTGTCTGTGCCTTTCTCTTGTGTAATTATTTTGGAAAGACTAAAGTAATGATCAAATGTTGAATCCTTTTTACATATCTGCTTCATGTTTTATCAACACATTCACTTGGCACAGGTCACACTCATTTCTGTTATGACAGACATAAATCTGTAAACAGGTGCTCACTTACTGGATGGCTTTTGCAGAGCTTATCTCCAAACAGGAGATAATAAAACCAAGAAATAATTGAGGCTTTTCACACAGGTATCAGTGTTGTGTAGTATCATAACATCAACACCAGATTGTTTTTATAACCACAGAGTGCAGGTGTAAATGTTTTGGCAGTACTAGAATTTGTACTGAAAATGTTACATGCAAAGAAGTACTTTGATATTCCCAGTATTTTTCATTTTGTCTGTACGCTTTTTAAATTATCCTTAATACTCTAAATTAGCTATTAATGCTTTTTTCCCCACAAACTGAAATATATTCTGAATGCTTTTGGAAGTATGAGAAACTCTGCGTACGCTACTCAGTAGGTCTTCGTGACAATGGTAGTAGAATTATTTTAAATAGAAGTCAATGTGCATTCCCAAAACACTGAGCTTCACCATTTCTTGTGTTTTAAATATGAAAGAATGATTTATGTGCGCCTAGAAATAGAAATTGTGTGCTGTAATGAATCATTCTGAAATGTCAATATTACAAAGCAGTTTTTTTAGTTTACAAGTTGTTTTCAATGTTGATAGCCCTCCTCAAAGTCCCAACACTGTTCATCTTTGGTTTTATTTATATTGGCTCATAACTGCCAAAACAGCAACAAAACTCTTTAAAGCATAATTCACCTTCAAATAAATACAGGCCACTTGTGACAAATGTTGATGAACACAAATCTATCTGTTTATTGTTATTTGCTTTTAAATAATCAAGAAAACAAGATTATCTTACTATTTTTCTAGGTCTGAAATGGTAATAAAAAAATCTTCCTTCTAAAATGGGTGTTTTGGAATTCTGCTTCTCATTTGAGATTTGAAAGGTAGATGATATCACTGATTCTTCTGTCTTAAGGATCCAAACCAGTCTGTTCCTAATTACATCCTGACAAACCTATCTCAGTCAATGGTCCTGCTTGGAGCAGAGCTTTCCTATTCCAAGGTGTGCATTAATAAGCATTGGGACATCTGCTAAAGAGGTGTGACAATCATCTTTTCTTTGTAGGGTATGTCCACATTGCTGGGACATTGCAGTGTGATCTGTTATGCAGAAGCTTAATGATCTTGTAGAAAAAGAAAAAAAAAATCTATATCCTCTTCATGTGTATATCATGCTTAGAACAGTCCTGGAATTAGCCAACATATTGATCAGGAGTGTGTGCTTCCAGTGTCATAGTTGAGTTAAAGGAACAGCAATCTTGTCAGTCAAGAGTAGTATTTCAAAAATATTAATACTTTGGTTAAGCTTGATATGCTGCATACATGCTGTGTTAACATGCATGGCTCCTATTTTAGTAAGGATAATTATGTAAAGGCTGATAAATAGAATTCTGTGAAAAGCTGTTAGCACTAGAAATAATGGGTATCTGTCATTTTGAGGCCATGATAATGCCACTTAAACACTGGAACTTATTATAGAAACTTTTTTTTCCATGACAAAAAATTTCTTCTTGGAGTAACAGCTCTAGTAAATGAGGGTACTCTTGAATGGCCAAGCCTTCCATTCGCTGCCCTGGGCTTTGGTCTAGTAATCAGATGGTTCTCTTGCACTCTTCCTGAAACAAACTTTGTTTTTAGAGACACAAAAAAATTCACTCTGAAACATTGCAGAGGGATTTACTTCTTATCCAGACTAGTTGTGGCAAATTTCAAACACAGTATTTCCTGAGACTTAAATTCTGTGGATATACCAGCTTTGCTTAAAACCTTTCATATTCTTCTCCAACAGATTTCTTTACCTAGCAAAATTAATATCGGCCTGCAACTATTAGTAACAGCATTAGCACATGATTCTCTGATCACATCTTAGAGTTCAAAAGAATATTTTATCTCTGTTGTTATGGCCAGAAGATGGGGTGCCTTTCTAGTCCAGCTTATGCTGTTTTCTTCCTTAATTGCTTCAAGTAATGTGATTTTGTCCATATAGTACGATTTTCCATAGCGTTAGCCAACAGAACTCTCTCAATAAAGCAAAAATAAACCAAAAACAAACAACCAAAAGAAACCTCAGCCTCTCAGGCTCATAGTCTACTGATTATTTACGAGATACATAAAGGATAAATTAGAGGCCACTCTGGTTGGACTTTCTCAGAGAAACCTTTTGAATTAAAATGACAGCAAAAGGCCATAGGGACTGTAGGCTGGTCAGTGATGAATACACTTATGATCTAGATGCTTCTAAGCCACAGCCTTTCGCTGTAGAATGTCAAAATTACCCAGAATTACAAAGAAAACCTTTGTTTATCACTATAGTATATATTTCAGATATGTGCAGGTAAGAAAATAATTTCCCACGGGTATGGGACAGACACTGTCTGTCTACATGTTTGTTATAAAGGGCCCTTAGTCTTACCATCTGAAAACTAAGCATCACCTAGGCAAAGGAGAGTATTGGTAATGCAAATAAATAAATGTAGTTCAAAAAAAAAAAAAAAAAAAAAGATATTTATGGAACCTAGTGCCTTCAGTAATTACCCACATTATTTGTATTATTGTTTCACATTTTGCTAGTTACAAGGTGATTGTTATACAAAATAGGAAAAAAAAAGAAAAACACCTGCTTTTTAGCCTAGGAAGGGGTTGAAACAGTGTTGTGATCTCCATGAGAATTCTGATGAGATTTCTGACATTAATATCAGAGGGAGGGAGACCTTAATATGTAATTAGTCTCCTAGCAGTTCTCTGCACTCTTTGTGGCACTTGTGCATTCCAAGTGAAGTCCAAACAGTTCTTGGATCTTAATGCAGAAATGATCCTCAACCAGTGCCTTAAGGCACCTCCCATTCTTGTCTTCCCTTCACAATGCCCTTTTCCTAAGAGGAGGTGTTACAGCATCCCAGTTCAGTTTGAGACTTTTTCTGAAGTTTAACTGATGTCTATCATGTGTGAAATCAGTATCACCCTGAAGGTAGCTTTTCACTGTAACTTTTCAGACCTTAAATCTGACTATTTTAAATACAAGCCACAAATGAATGCAATAGTTATACACTTGCTAATAGTGTGGCCACCCATGACACGGTGTTAAGCCTAACAGGATGACAATATTCCTGGACTTGATGCAACTCTGCCAAAGTAGGCATCAGAGTAGTTGAAGGCCTACTGATGCCTGCTGCACCAAAGTACAGGAAGGCTGGCAGTGCAGAGTGCTTCATGTTTATCTCCTACAGAAAATAGCCTCTTGCGTCTCTTTGATTTTTTAACCAGCCTGCTCCATTGGCAGTGCCTGTGCCAAAAGTAGTTCAGTTATCTCTTCCTTGCATGGGGGAGAAGGACCCTTAGAATTAACTTGAAACTAGTATCCTGTACAAGATGATTAATTTTTTGTATCAGGATTTGGCATTAAATATGATGCATACATTTAGGAGGTGATAGAAATTCTGTCATCCAGCTGTGTGTTAATATTACCATTTTTCACAGAATATTGCAAATACTTGCCAGAGATTTCAGATTACTCTAGGAAAAGGGCAACAATATCATGAGGAGGGTAAAAAAGAAAGATTTTCGTAAAGCTAATATCTTATGTGTTTTTTAGGATGCTAGAAGTACCAGAGCAGATAAAAACAACAAGTCATCTAGATAAATTAGAAAGTAAAAATACTGCAGGGAAGATAATGGAAATAATGAGAGTGCAGAGGAAAATCAGATCCAAAAAAAATGGATTTGGATTATGCCAAAAACCAAACAGTTATGCTCTTAGTTTTTCCTTTGTAAAATGTCCTCATTATCCCTAAGGTCTGAACACTCTTGTTAGTCCCTGGTCTTGAAGATTATCACGTTCATGTGAGGATATGAAATATTGCCTCAGACCTTTTTTAAAATCTGTATTCTACCCAAGTGGGTATTATTTGCATACTTCTATCATGTTACTCATTCTTAGTTTCTTCCTTAGACGGATTAGTTCTGTTCTCTACATTTTTTCTTCACTTTGAAGTCTTCCATTTGTCAACAAATGGACATTAATGACATACTTTCAATTATTTGCTATCCTGATCCTTGTGTTTACCTTATATTTAGCTACTGCTAAAAATGGAGGATGTGTTTTTAGTGAGATGTCCCATATGAATTCCAAGTCATTCTTTCCTCGCTTACAGGAGTTTTACAGACACTAATTATATATTCTATATACACAATACTTTTGTCATAGAATGACAAGACTCACTGTGTTTTACCTATCCTTTTGACATTCTCTCAGTTTTTTCATGGCTTGAGCAACCTAAATATTCTGCTGTCTGCAAGTGCTGCTGCTTTACATTCTGTTATTAAATGGCGAATGCACAGATTCTACTATAAGTGACACCTTCAAACTAATCACTAAGATTTTAAAACAAACATAATTAACCCTTTTTCAGATTAATGTGTTACTATACTTCTTTACATGAACAAGAAGTGCCCTGAAACAAGTGACAAATGATCTGATAGTAAGGATCTGTTTTCATTGCTTGAAAAGAGTATGTGATTTTGGACAGTCAGAGGGCAAATGTGTTTTTTGAATTTCTAGTTATATAGCAGTTCTGGGGAAGGGAAATACTTTAAGGAATATGAGAAGTCTTTGACACTGAGATAATATATCAGGAATCTTAAACAAGAATCTGTGACATTCTGAAACAAGACACTGTAGACTGAATAAATGGTTGAATAAATGCATGCAAACTACCACACTAACTTTCAAAAATTGTTCAGACTCTGTGCTAGAGCTGATTAAAATATGTCATTCCTAAGCTTTGCATTCTGCATCATTCCTGAGAGTGTGTGAAGATCTGGCCTAGTGATTTGCAAGAGCTGTAGCTCATATTGTGTCCACACTAAACCTAGCAGGCCAGACTTCTTGCTTGTATTTCATCTTCCAGAGTGGTCTTTCCATTTGAAAAGCACAAGTATATCCTGGTGAACCTGCCCTCAGCCATGAGAATTTGTGAAAATGCAGGAGGGACTTAGCAAATCAAGTTACCTTTGTTTCTGAATGGTTTTCATTCATAACATTTGGTGGTATTCATACATAAAATATATATATATATATATATATATATATATGAATGAGGCACACTTGTTTTGTATCCACAGATTAGGCCTAAATAAATGCCATGTGTAGCATGCATCAGATACATTGTATATGCTGTCTAGAATTGTTGTGTGCTTGTCTTGACCATGTGCCAGGCTGCCAAATTGCCACAACTAGAAGGAGTACAGCTGGCAAGTATGGAACCGATATGGCTAGCCCCAACCTCAAATATAGTGTGAAATTTAGCACCAGATTGAAACCTGAATTTGGTACCAAGTCTTGTTTATAATTGTGGTACATGTAAAAGGCATAAGAAAATTACATGCAACAAGCTGAGTCATATTTATCTCTTCTTAAAAGTTTGCTCTGTGAAGAACATATGGCAACCAGTTATAGTAGTTTGATAATTTTTTTAGCTAGACATCACACAAGCCAGTAGCTGTTAACTTCTGTCCTGCACTCTGGTACGTTTTTGACACTTGTCACTGACAAGGTACTAGTAAACCTCTGATTTAGTCATGCAGCTTGCAGTGAAAGCCTCAAGCTGAACGCTGTGTATGTATGTAATTTCTTAACTCTGAGCTACAGGCTTTTTTCTATCAAGGTAAAATGCACTAAAACAGTTCATAGTTCTTCTGTCTGCTTTGTGTTGATTGAGAGGCTTTAAAGAGCTAAAATCAATTTGCCAAACAAATAAAGAACACCCATGACCTTGCATTATGCACAACTAAGAATTCACTAGTGAAAATATGGTAACTCCTCGCTTGTTACACAGCTGAATAAGCTTCGGGGACCTTGAAATGATATTGTCTGATGAATAGAGGAGAAAGATAAGATAACAATGGATATTGAACTTTTCTGAAGTGAAATCATGTATCTAATCTTGTATTGGATATGATAGCACATGACACTTGCTAGTAAAAATCCATTCTAATTGACAAGTTATATGTCTTTCTCACTGCTCCTAATTTAAGTTTAAAATTGCAAAGCTAAAAGTAAATTACACTGAATGCTGTGCAATTATTTCACATTAAAAATATTTTACCCAGCAAGTTTGCAACTGGGGATTAAGGCTGTAGGTGTGTTTGGCTGAGAAGGGGAGAGAACTGCCAGTCCATATGTTTTACCACAGTTCCTAAAAATGCATATGTTTAAAAGTCATTGGTGGTAAAAGCAATTCATTGGAGTAAAGGCTATTTTGGATTTATTTATTTATTTATTCATGAAAATTGTGGTCTTCTAAAAGTGATGATAGAACAGGGGATAGCTCTGAGGTTGTAACTTCCCCATGTGACACATCTTAAAATAAAGAAATGTCAAACTTGGTACACAAAAACTGTATTTTTAGAGTATAGCTGTCGTCCTATATGTGTACACTTTTATGATCCCATTTGCAGGGCTGTTACGGACTTAGGACCTATCTAAATTACCACCATCTGTAATGGCCATCAACGGCTGGTTCTACAGCCAGAAGAAACTCATATTTTATACTTCTACATCTCTGTCACAATGAATTTCTCCTATTTTAGGGAAATCCAGCACCAGCTTGGTGCTGCCACAGAAATAGCTGATAAAGATGGCTAGCATGTAATAGATTCTTAATCATCTTTTTCTCAGAATTTCAAGGCTAGTAATCTTTTCTTATTCTTTCTCTTCTTTGTCATATAAAACTGATAAAATACAAGTGCTTTTTGTATTTTCCCCAAAGTAGAATTCACTGGACACCAACTCACCATAAACGCCTAAAATGGGCCTGAATATGCAGAAGCGTATGTAAAAACTGCTCAGATAATGTCTGTGCCACAAAAAAGAAAAGATAAATGATTGAGGTGCCCACTGTTCTGAGGCCGAACATAGCTCAGAATCACCTTTTCCCTCACCATTTTTCACCTTTCAGGTTACCCATTACTCATTTCACTTTTCAGGTTACAGCAATGTGTAAACCAGTGAAATTGATTTTGTATTTTCTTACAGATCCTCTTCTTTTAAAAAGTGATTTTCGAACGTGTCTAATTAGTAACTGGTTTCATGGATGGTGGTGCACCCATGAAGGTGGCCATTTCCCTATTAATAAAGAGTCAGCAATGGCTTTCTGACATCACAGCCTAAATTAAAACAGTTGGAGCTTGGCTATTTCTCAAGTAAAGCATTTTGTTTGTCTTGCACAGCTTTACAGCCTACCTGTTAGCCCACAATGTTTCTTCCTCCAGCGAGAGGTAATTGGCTATCAAGCAGTCAGCTCAGATTGCAGTTCAGCTTTCTGCATTTCCTATATAACTAGCATAGCTGTGATTGACAGTTTAAAAAAATTAATGAGGGAAATGGCAATTTTGTGACCTTACTTTTTGCTGAGTAATAAGGTTTTGAAATTACAAGCCTAGAACCTATTGGGTCTTTTCCTTGTTTTTCTTCTTTCTGGGCAATTACATCACCAAGTAATACGCTTGAGTGGCTTCTGCTCACTGACATAATAATGGCTGGCAAGAATGTTACCCAGAGGCTCAGCAAGTTTTCAGATCATTACTTATTTCACTATTTTATCAGTCTCTGGAAGCTAGTCATGGAAATTGGGGAAAAGGAGGAATTATGAATAGACAAACGATGGCGTTCTTGTGGTCTTTCACAGACCTAAAATGGTCTCTTTTTAATGACTGGTATGATTTGGTCTCGAACTCAAAAGCTTAGTTTACCCTGTGGAACTATAACCCCTTCAATTTGTGAACTTACTTCTCACCTACAGCTGCAGAACTTCTGTGTCATTGATCCCTTGCATGCTGCTTCAGCTCCACAGGTTCATAAATATGGCCCAAAGTGGTAAAAATTAGTCTGGCTTTTCAGAATTCAAGGGTGAAATCATTTCGAGATGAAATCAATTGACAAACCAGGAGCCTGCTCCTTGAATTTGAATAAGTGTGCCACGAGTTTCAAAAGGAGTAACATTAGACCCTGAGTAAGCAGAAAAGGAAGTTCACTCAATTTTCAGTGGGGTGCACAGTTTGGGTCATATGATAGTGGTTTAGAGTTACAAGCATAGTTGCTTTCTTCTAACACTGAACAAGCAGCTTTTCTGTTTTATGGTGGAACTCCTACCTGATAAACCTCTCCGTGATCCTAATGGAAAGCAGATTAAAATATACTGTAGTCTTATTTTTGTAGTCTTTCAAATTTGGCCAGACATTCCTGCACTCTAATTGCCGCAGGTCTGATATTTTGAATGTTCTGAAGATATGGTAACAGTATATAAGATTTTCTAAAACATTACCACTTTCAAGTACTAGTGCAGTCTTTACTAGAGAACAGAGGACACTGAACCACAGGCACTGCTTAGCTGCAAATGCAGGAATGAGAACTTAGAATAATCAAGAGTGGGTTCCTTGTGATCTGCAGATGCAAGGGCACACTTGAAATAAGAAAATCAATCTGTTTTAGAGTACTATCATTTGAAGTTTTTAATTAGTGATCAATAATATTTTTTATGTTTGTGTTTTTGCCTGCCTTGCATTTATCTTTGAAAATTCCTCAGATCCTTTTTCACATTTCTTGCATTCTCCTGTTAACAAAACGTATAAAATACTATGAAGCAGGCTTCAGGTATCTCGCAATGTTTCTATTAACTGTAAAAGTTCTTAGAGGCAGTGGCCCCTCATGTTTGGATGTTCTCAAACCGTGACTGCTAAGCAAGAAGCTTCCTGACTCTCACCCCCTCCAGCAGATGGATGGACATACACTTTTCTCTAGGCAAGTCAAGTGCAGCAAGGAAGTGACTCGCTGAAGAAACTGGCAAGAACCATGTTTAGGGCTGCTGGAGTGATGCAAAGGCAGAGGCACAGCAGCTGAGGTCAGGTTTACAGCAAAGTTGTGGGAAGAAGCAGGGATGGTGCATGGTGCCAGTATAGCAAGTGAAAGTTCACTGATCTTGACTGCCAGACTGTCTAGCAGAGACTGGATGGGAATACGGTGTTCCCAGCCATAAGCTTGGGAGTGTGAGCTTTGAAGAAGTATGTTTGCATACTTCTTGCATGTTTTCTGCTGAGCAGCTGCAATTTTGGGCTCTGCTCTTGCTTTCAGAACCTTGTGAGTGTGATGTGCCACAATACTGGTGGCTGCAGTAGCTTGAGCAAACAGTGTCCCTGCCCGGAGGGTCATACTCGTGAATAAGGAGTACAAAGAGTTTGGATGTAAAGTTACTAACTTTTGAGGGCACTCAAAGAATGGTGATGTGAATTTACTGATGTTTCATTCTACAGCCTTAACCATCAAACTCCCTTTCTTATGTTTTATTTTCATTTGACAATGTTCCCTCTGTGTTTGCAGCTAGCGAATGTCATTATCATTTTTTTCCCTAATATGATAACTGCTTCCCGTATAGAAAGCCAAAGATATTTTGGAAGAGCCTGGTTGAGAGGAGTGATTTGTACCTCTTGCAGTATATTTGTTTGCCAAGGAGCCTTTTGAGTAGAACAGTCTGATTGCTGCTGAAATTAAAGCTTGTCTAACTGTGGAAGGCTGAGAAGTATAATGAGGAAGATAAAGAATAAAGCATTTGCGAGGAGTTGGAAAATATCTCCAGGAAAATCAAATAGGTAATATCCAGTGCAAACTGCCCTTAGGGCATACCAGTCTTACTAGAGGGACCCTCTTTGGGGAAAACTGTGCAGAAAACACTCTAGAAAGGATCTGAGTAACAGATTGTGTAACTAAGCAAAGCCCTTCCTACATAGGATTTGTGTCTCCCTAATTCATAAAGATAATGTGTGGATGTGTGCTTTTATTAGCAATTTTATGGGAAAAGTTCCTAGAGAACTTCCAACTCTTCAGCTGTGAGACATCAGCATTGGATTCTTTCTTTCCTTTTCTTCTTTCTTCCTTTCTTTGGGGAGGATTTATTTCCCCTGAGAGTTCACTTACCTGTTTACTTGATGCAGTCTCTGACAAGACAGGCTACATGAAAAAAACTTGCACCTAAAGTTTCATAACATCATTAATAATGCATCTTTTTATGCAACCTTTTAACCATATATTCTACCCTGAGCTGTTATTCTCCTTGTTTTGCTAATTAAGGCCTCACTGCCCATCCTATATGCTCTGTGTTTATTTTCATGGTGTAGATAATATGCATGGTTTTCATTAGCAGGAATTAATTGGCACTGTAACAAATTTTCTGAGTGACCACAGTTTTTGTTCAAAATATAAAGTAAACACCCTCAGGAAAACTACGTGGTTTTAGATCTCATGTTAGGTTTATTCTGCTAAAAGGTGCCTACAAAATTATATTTCTTTGTTCAAATACCTGAGCTCAGATCGTGTAGAAGAACGTGACCATTAAAAACAGCGTTTAATTGCTGCTCAGTATTTACTGCTGTTTCATGAAGATGATTTTAGGCAATAAAACTGATAAGTGCAATTATCTTGGTACCATAAATAATAAATACCATGTTTTCAAAATAGGTGGTTCCCAACTAACTAAGATAGAAATTGTTTACATAAACTCCTAAGGAAAAAAATAGACCTAGAGTTTTTTTAACTGATGTATTAGTCAGTGACACAATAATAAAGGATTGTGCATTTGTTTACTCTGAAGTAATTATTTGTAATCCGTAATGGACTAGTTTTGTTCCTTGCAAATTACTTACCCATTTCAGTGTTATTTCTGTTTTTTTCATGTTCCATTTTACATGCTTAGAGTTGACTGTAATGCAGCCTGAATTTATCAGACTTTCCTATAGATAGTTCTATAATTTATTTGTATTTCCTACCTTTTGCTAATCTAGCCTCTATTTTTTCCAGATGCACCTATAGCTCAGATGGAAAAATGTTCTCTAGTCAGCAACATATGCAAGAATTTTCAGTACTAAGTTAAATTGTCATTTAACTGAAATATGTAACAAAATTATCCAATAATACTCTCTCCACATATTTACTGAAAAGACAATGTTAATCTCCTGTTTTAGGATTTTCTGCAACACATGATATCAATGACCATCAGTTCCTGCAGCAGAGATTAACTATCTCTTCTGGATTATCTAGCATGGCATGAATCCTATTTCTTTCAGGGGAGCCAGCTTGTTGCAGTTAAGGCTCTTTATCTTTAATGTAACATTCATAAATTCTGGGGTTCTATGGGATTTCATTTTGGGACCCATACTGTTTTGTAATTATGTATTTCCCTTAGGCAGTATCAGATTGGTCTCGTTGTTTCCAGTATCACCTGCAGATGATCCTCAGATTTGCCTTTTTCTGTTTCAACCTAAAGTGAATGCTAACGAGACAGTGGAGGTACTAATTGGTCCATCTCTAGGTCTTTGCACTCCTCACTCATTACTTCTATAAATAGATGTTCAGTTTTGCCTGTTGCCAAGGCTTGTAGCCTTGGTGATAAAAGAAGGGAGGAAAATAAAGTCCCTGAACAGTAGTAAAGATCTGTTCCTCCTAGTGGAGGCCAAGCAGTTATAAAGGAGCTGAGCTTCTGTTTCACTGGAGTCCTTACTATGCAACAGATAGATAGGAATAATATTAATGCAATTAATAGATAGTGATGGCATAAAGGAGGCAAAGTACAACAGAAAAGATGAACTAACTGCAGATGCTAACTACCATCTTAAGAACTGTTACGGGCAGTGGTATATTTTTGCAGCTAAATTGAGGATATCAGTGGAAAGAAGCATTGCTCAAGCTATCTTGGCAACTCTGCAGTCTCAAAGGCCTCTCTAAGAAACAAACAATGTGATGGGGAGGTGACGATGTGATAGCAATTTGGCTGTGCTGGGAACTTTTTGACCATGAAAACTAGAGAGCCTTGGCATTGATAGTCACACTTCCAAAAGACGCAGACCTATTGGAAAGAGTCAATAGGGAGCAACAACATCATTAGAACATAAAGATAGCTGAGGTGTGTCAGAGAGCCCCGCTTCCCCAATAACCTTTCCCTAATATTGGTTTAGTTGTTGTTTAGGGAAAGAGTGTAAGAACTAGGCATAGAACAAAATGCCTCTTGATGCATTTCCTTGATTTTAGTAAATTGGAATTTAGAACATTCCTGAATTCAAAGCTATATCAGCATCATGCTTTTTCATTGCCATTTAGGTCTAAATATTGAATTTAGTTTAATTAATTTTTAACCCATCTTCTATCTACCATGTCTTGCAGCACTGAGTTCCATCAAAAAGCTTTCTGTCGATAAGGAAACAAAGAAACACTGAAATACCTTGGAGGCTATGATGATCTGTCAGTGTATGTCTTTATTAACTGTCTGTCTGTATAATGTCACTTGAGCAACTGGATTTTAATTATCTTTTTGGCCCTGCCTTTCTACAACTGAGAGTATGATACGATCCCAGGAAATAAATCCCCACTCACCTAACAGCCTGCTGTTTATTTGCCATCTCTTTCCCCTGCTGTATCTTGCAGTAGTGCCATAGCAGTTTGGGACAACAGGGCACACATCCTAAAACTTGGCTGACAGATGTAACTCTAGACAGAAGCAGTTTGCATGCAGTACATCTTTGCTTGATCAGATACTACCATAACAGCATTATTTTGTCATTTTGTACAATGCCAAAGATGAAGTTGTGAAGTGGAGAACAACAGGCCTATAAATTTAACTGCTGTACTGGGAAAGATTTCTAGAATTATTCATAAAGGATGAACTTGTTAGCTTGTTAGATGAAAGTCTGTTAAGCAGTAGCCAAGAGCCATGGGTTTATAGAAGTAGATCTTGTCAGAAGCATGTGATAGAATTAATCAAGGAACAAGTGGGACAAAGAAATTGGAGACTGGGGATGCTATAGATCTGATTGACTTAGATCTGAGTAAAGCTTTGATAAAGTTTCACAGCAGAATATGCAAATTCAAGGATATTAGAGTCAATGAGAGGATGATGAAATGGATGAAAAACTGGCTGAAAAGGAGAATACCAAATAAGTGGGCACAAACTGTCTTAGAGAATAGAAACAAGAAAGGCCCCTGGATTAATTCAATTCCCACTTTAGAAACTTCTCTAGGCTCTATTCAGATGCTTAATCTATCACTAATCATGTGTCTGTTGTTGCAGAAAAATAGCTGGAGATGTACAATGACGCAATATACTTGTACAGCTGAGGAAGTTTTCTACATCACTTTTGTAAGCAAGAGAGAGAAAAAGGAACTTGCAGGATGCAAGTTCTGTCATTCCAAGGTACACAGGTTAGACAGCTCAGACAAATCCACTTCTAGAAGTGTTTTTTTTTTCCTCTGTGCTGAATCATAGGTGACTAGCTCATAGACATGAACATTGCAGGTATCTAAAAGGCAAGTGAAATGAAATCTAATGCTTTAGTTTCCCCTCATTTACGTCAGTTCTACATCAGTGTAACTGCACTGGCTTATATTATTACTTTGACTCTCCCTTTTGTAAGATTTCCCCTTTATACCACCTTGAAATGATCACTTTCTGAGTAAGTGTTCTATCTTCCATCTCCTCTCACATTCTTCTTTTCAGTTTTTAAAGACTGAAGTGTAAGGGCAGTATATGCACTTACAAAGGTCTATAGCTCTGAAAGATTTTCCCATTCTGGAAAATCTTCTCTCTCCCTTTATGAGGAATAGGTATCTCCTACCTACTCCTCATAAAAGTATATGAAGTATAGAAGCATCGTCTGGTGCAGAGAGGTTTGGACTGGAACTCACTCCTGGGTCAACTGAAATTTGACCTCTGAACAGTCGATTTATGCTTTGCCTCAGTGCTCCCTGTGTAAAAATGAGAATGATACACAGTTGTATTGTAGGCATAATCAGCTAATGAAGCATTTAGCTTCCTGCCATGAGGCAAGAATGCATATTAATGAACAGAATCTCTCTAAACAAGCGCAGCCTCTTAAGAGAATCATGCTGTACATTCTCTTTTATTGAACTAGAAAAGGTGTGCATATACACCAAATTCCTTTCTGAATTATATTGGTATATGAATTTGCAATGTAGCCCATTGTATCAGAGCTAGTATATATTTTACACTCATCTGCAGAAGGTGGATACATGGTAAGACACATACAGAGCCTTTTGTTATTATTGGATTCCTCTGAACTGATTTAACACTAGTTTTTATTTATAGTGAGTTACATTGCTGCTCATTCTGGGAGCTGAGAGCATCATACTACTGACTCTCAGAACAGAAGCTACAGAGGAAGTAGAGTAATTCCTAGAGATAAGGCACATAATCTGTCTTTAAGACAGTGACTGCACTGATGTGTAGATGCTCCAGAAATCTAACACTGGGACTGGCAATAACACTGGAAATTCTCTGGGAAATCAAACCAAGAGCAGGACAGAATGGAGGCACTCTTGCGTTTTGCATGTGTTGCACGCCCTGCACCAAGAACTGCAGTTGCCATCTCCTATGGAGCCTAAAAGCAGTCTGTTTCACTGCAATACACTATTGCAATGAGATGTCTCCCAGTGCAGTCCCACCTAGGTTGTCACTCAAGGTAATTTTCTTTTCTTTCTTTTTCTTTTTCTTTTTCTTTTTCTTTTTCTTTTTTTTCTTTTTCTTTTTCCTTTTTTTTTTTTTTTTTTTTTTGGCAAGGTGAGGAAAAACATATTGTCTTTAAATGTCTGGGCAGCTGATAACAAACATTCTGAATTGTACATTGCAGCTGGGTTAACGGGAATGTTACAAATGCAGCAGCCCTATGTCACATATGTCCCACTGTCTTCAGTTGGGAAGGAGGGTGTCTCTTTATACTTTCTTGATGCTCTGTGGGTGTCCTAACATGCCTGAACCCTGTCCTGGTCCTTTCTAGTTTTATTTAACTAAAAGACCTTGAAAAATAAAAAGAACATGAAAATACTACTTCTTTCTTTTGAAAAGCTTTTGAATGCAAAATTGAAAGATTTGTTCTGCTTCTAGATGAGCTGATTTCATTTGTTTTTACTGGATAGTCAATCCTTTTTCTTTTATTCTATTGCTTGAGTAATATGACAAGTGGAATATAGAACTACCAAGGTAAGGAAAGGGTTAATAATAAAAAATGATTTCGTAGGGAAATTAGTGTTTATACAGCTAGATACTTCTACTTAGAAGACTTGTTCATGCTGAGGCTGTGATCATTAGGTCAACACTCTGTTCCAACAGTATGCTAATCAATGACTTTCCAAACAACAAACTCACAGTTATTTTTCTCCTGTGGGGAAAGTAGAAAAGCCTATAAAAAACCTTTTATTGACTTTAAGCTGTGGGTTTGGAAGCAGCTTGTTGAGTTCTGAGTAATGTATTGGCTGATTCAGTAGCAAGGGGCTGGTGAGTGAAATTTTATCTTTTCTGGTATGTGTCACTGCAAGTCAAAAGAAGCTAGCACGTGCGATTTTTGAGGGACATAAAAGAAATTTGACCAGAAAAATAGGCATTAATCAGCTAGTCCTATGAATAACCTGAGTGATTCCTTGTAAGAAAGATTGCATGAGAGTAACTCTAGCTGTGTATTTTCTGCTTGTTCTTAGAAATACATAATCCGTCAGATATAAAACAAACATCAAGGCTATTTGGAGAAAAGGGAGGTGTTAATTTGAAAATTGGCAGGAAGTCTGTCTTTCTTTGGTGCACCGCTCATGTACTTACCTGTTTTTCTTGTGCTTCTAAAGGAAAAATACCGTTTATCTGGCAGAGGCCAGTTTGCCTTTGCTTAGACCAGGTTTATTCCATACACAGCCCTCTTCGTATGCATTTGCAAAGGTGCAAACCTTATGCGCTTCACTTCACTCTGCTTAAGATACGCATGGTCAAAGTACTAAGGAAACAATTCAAGCGCTTAAAGATGCTTTTTATGTCAGTCTCTGGCTACCATTAGAGAAAAACTTCAGTCCTTCATCATACTACCAGGGCATATAGCTTTTAAAATGTCACTAGATGTCTGTGTTTAAGTACCTGAACACAACTGCTCAACCAGGTCACTTGCTTTAACTTAGTCATTCAATTACCTATCTGTGTGTTTTCCTTTTATTCCATTATATTCAAGGGTCTTTATTTTTACTCAAAATCTATGTGTGTGTATATTTTACCTTGTACATTCTGGTGCTGGTTCAGTACCAGTTCTAAGACTTTCTCTTCATTGCTTTTTTTTTCCTTATTATTTCTGAATTATTTCAGAAGACTGCTCTGAGTTTCCTGTAGAAATATCTGAGAAGTCTGTCAGTGCTGTTAAACTGAAATAAAAGAATATTTCAAGCATCTATGCAAAATAAAAGATGCCTTACAAAAAAAAAAAAAAAAAAAAGAAAAAAAGATGAAGAGAAATTTCCCTCCCTGGTGCTTTATTTCACAAGGTACTATTACAAGCTGTGTCATAGATTGTTTTCCTTGTTACTTAATCAGTCAGTCATATATGGAGCTTTTCATATCAAAGTCCTGATGTAAAGGAATTTCTTTCTTACGGTAAGACTTTAAATCTATTGTATCTTGTGACGGAAGACCCTTGATCAGTGTCTGTGTATCATCATTATAAAGCTAAATCCCGGTCAGGTGGCTGTTGTAAAATTCATATTTCCTCCCCCCTTTTGGGAATGCAGAGGCAGTTGAGGGAGATGGATGATTCTGCAATAGAAGAGGTATTTCTGTAAGCCAGGAAGCTATACTGAGATCCTACAACTGAGAAACAATCACTTGCGTACTGGATGTGAGTCTAGTTGTTTGGAGGCTAGCCTAGTGAGTTGAAAAAAACAGCTCTTCAGTTCATTTCTTACTCCTCTTTAGCATTTCTCCAAGATAGTGCTTTGGATGGAACCTGTTTGCTCTCACAAGTTTTCCTTAACCTCTGCCTATACAGGATACCGTACTCAGTCCTCTACTGTATTTCTGTGTTATGGAGATCAAAATAATTGAGTTGTGCTTTGCTCTATTACTCTAAATGGCAATGTAAATGATGGAAGACACTTTTGAACGGATTTTCTCCAGAGCAAATTACAGAACTAAGGAGAGCTGGCCAGTGCTGTCTCACACAGGGACAGACCAAATGCATCATAATGCAAGCCGTAGAGTTCTAGTACCTGAGGATTTACATAAAATGAGGGCTATGTGTTTGCAAATCAAAATCTATCCGAAAAAGACCACAAAATTTACATTGTTTTGCCCATGCTATAGTCTCTTTTGAGACTGTTTTCTTGAGAAGTAATTATGCTGAACAAAATCTAATTAATAATCGCAGTCTGATAAAGGCAAAGATATTGAAGAGATTTAAAAGTCACTTGTACCATCCCAAAACAGAAGTGCACTTATAATATTAGCCATGTTGGTAGTGATAATTAATAATTTTACCTGCATAAGTTCTCTAACAGTAGTGTTTTTATTCTTACTTCGCAGATGAGGAAATAGTAGCAAAAGCAAAGAAAGCTTTTCAGAGTCAACTAAACGTTCATGTAGCCATCAATCACCCTCTTATAGAGCTTTCCACCCCAAAACTTACCTGTTCTTGATACATGATTCTGAAGCAAAATGCCAATACTAAAGTGTAATTCAAAAGTTGCTTATAGCTTTCCTTTCTGAAATTCAGTTCTGAAATCTCGGTTGTTAACACTGAAGAATATATGACATGGTATGAGATAAATGTATATGTTTTAAAATTGAAAGCCTGTGCACAACATGGGTTTGTTTGACTTTATTGGTGAGTGTTTTATATCATCAGCCTACAGGTACTGAAAGTGTAATGCAACTTTGCATATTCTTTCTTCCCTCAAGAACCTGCTTCAAAATGAGAATTAATATCTCACAAGTGTCTAATGGTAGGTGAAATGTTAATAAACAGATAAATCTGAATACCAGCTAAGTCATGATTTTATGTTTAGAAGAATTTAGAGAGGAGGTCTCTAGCGAGTAGTCAAAAAACAGTCTTAGTTTTAACCTGTAGGTCACTTGCACAAAGTCTAGCTCAGATTCCATAGATACTATGTTATAACGATCTGATGGCTGATTGGCAACCTGTCTCAAATAATCAAGTGACTTTGATGTAGCTGATGGACAGGTATCTGCTGCTTTCAGAGTGATTTTAAAGAAGTTAATAGACAAAATATAGTATATGATTAAGAGTTATATCCCCAATAAGGAAGATTTAAGAAAATACAGAAAGCAGAACATACAGTATATGACTGAAAAATGTAATCCATTTCCATATGTATAACTTAATTACATAAAAGGATGATACAGGTTTGAGTTGTAAGCTTCAGTTTAAGTTGCAAGACTGTCATAAGAGGTGTCACAGAAACCAGAAGTATGTTTGACATCAGTTTGCCACTGAGTTGGATATATTAACCAAGAAGCCAAAGCATGAATTAGCCTGGAAAGTAGAAATGTCTAAATGATACATTGAAAGGACAGAGAAGTACTGATGAGAAAGTACATAACAGTTACTGCTGCATGGCAAGTGACATACCCACAACTTTTTCTCCAAGGACATCAGTTTATCTTTTTTTATAATGTTAAAAATTGTTCAGAGATTTTGTCTATAGACTGAAACTTTTTGTGGTGATCTTTGATGTTGTGTGCTGTAAACCATTCTGCTACATTGGTGAAACTACCACTATTGGGTTTATTTAAGAATATAAAGAAATTTTTGCAAGATTGGAACCTTGGACAGTACTTTTCTGCTCAAAAGAGAAGAAGAATTTAGTCTTCTTTTCATTTTATATCTGCTAGTTATTACTGTCTGTAACTTAAATGTCACATAAGTACATATAAAAAAATAATCCTGATTAATTAACTAACAAGTGTTACTAATAACTGCTATGCATTTAAAGGAACTATGACTAAAGGGTCTTTTTCTTCTAATAATGTCAAAGCAAAAGCATATCTTTAAGTAATATTCCAATATGCCATAAAAATTCTTCAATAGCTCTCTGATATTTAAGATTTTTGATTACTCACATGTCAAAATGAAAGCAGAAACACAGAAAGCTATAGCAAGGATGTTTTAAGAAGCTGGTCTATACTGAGGCACAGATAAAAGAGCTTTTGTTAAAACAAAAAGGAAAACTGTCTAACCCTTTTAAGGACATTGATTTAATTTACATTTATAGAATTACTTGTCTGTCATGACCAAAAGCGTTGTTAGTAATATTCTGCATTACATTCATTTTTTAGAAGTAACTAGATGCGTATACTGAATAGATCTTTCTGAACGTATTACTAGTTAAGATCTTAGAGCAAATTATGCATGATCATGAGATTTCTTCTTTTGCAGCTAATACCAGAATATTGCTGCTGAGAAACTAAAAATTGGGGGCCAGGGGGGAAGGTTGAGTTTGGATATCTAGCAGGTGTTTTATTAAAGCTACTACATAAAACACCCAAATTGTTTCTTCAGAATTTGGTCATCAGTATACTAAGGGGCCTCTTTACCATGTCTGATTCTTCTGTATCATTTTTTCAGAGACAGTGTAGCTATGGATTTCTTCTCTATCATTCTGGAAAGATTTTTAATAAAGCAGACCATGTACAGCCATCAACAGTAATTATGAAAGCAAAGATTGATCACTACCAATACTAATTAGTCAAGCTGATAATTAATGGCTGTCGTACACCTACCACAATTTAAAATGGCAATTATTTAACAGACACTAACACGTCATCTATGTTATCTTTCAAGTTACAAGTGTGCATGACAGTAAGATGTTAAGAATAAAACACCTTATGGCTATACAATGGACTGAATCAATATTTACAAGGCTTCTTTATGGAGATTAAGCTTTTCCTAGGCATAAAATGTAATTTATATCTTATTAGAGAAATAATCTTGCTGCATTGTAACTTGTGTAAAGGGCCAAATTCTGCCAGTATTTATATAAGTGCTATCCCAGTTATTTTCAGTTATTTACAGTTGATTTTAATTCCTTGTTGGAGCTTCAAAAATGTCCATTTTCCACTAATACCAATAAGTCAGTTTACAAACTTCCTTATTTAAAAAGCTTATATTTGAGTACATTTGATCAGTAAGGACAGAAGCTCTCCTTCTGATATGCCAGGCATCTGTGGTTAAATTTGTTTGGATCCAAATTGTTCCTTATGCCACCCCACATCCATATCTAACCGTCTCACTCACATGAAATGGAGTGTAGTATTTCATCTTTGTCATCTCTTCTCCCCTTCAAGATCATGGGCCCACATTCAAGATCAGGGTCTATGTAGTCCTATCTGGACTTAAAAACTGGCCAAGCATACTTTGCTCTTCTGAAAGTCAGTCTCGCAAATAACCACAGTTATTCTGTTTCCCGCAGTCAGTAAGCTTGCAAATGTTTGCAAGCCGCATATCTTGTCCCTTCACCAGTGCCCCTTCCTACCCTGGGAGTAGCACTGGCAAAGCTGTGCTGCATGCAGACAGAAGTTCTCACTAAAAGGACTGCTATTTCAACATACGTACACACCTTGAAAGCAAATACTTACGATGTAGAGAGCATGGACAGAGAAAATAGACAAAATTGCAACTTAACCTGCCACCTCAGTCCATAGAGGCTTAGTGCAAAATAGAGCTTGGACACACATTTGGGATATTCTAACCCGGGACTAGAGCTCCATTGCTTAAAAGCAAGTCCATGTAGTTTAACCTTCTATATGTGTAACTGAAGTAACAACTATAGATTACAGAAGTTTACTTTTAATTGGGGAACTGCAGGTGTTTAACATCTTTGAAATAGTGTGATCCTGGTCCTAAAAGCCACTCTTGATTTGTTTTGTCTCTGTTTTTTTGTCCCCTTTGCTATTCTTTTAAAAGTTTTGCGTTTCAAATTCTTGGGAGTTGTTTACAACTCTCTGTGGTTTGATATGACTCATCACTTCCTCAGACTACACTACTAAAACTGTTAAAAGAAAACATAGCAGGAAAATGAGAAGTTCTGCTATGACATTTAAAAGGCAGATGCAAACTATGTTTGTTTGTATAGTATCATTGTTAACTTAAAAAATAGCTACAAAGAATGGGTGATTGCTTGGCTACTTGACAAGTGTCTCCTATTTGTGATTAGAATCTGATGACAATTCTGTGACCCGTCCAGATCCTTGTTTGTTTGTTTTTAGGGTGACATTCAAATTCCAATAAGGTCAGTGGAAAAGTTTTCAATGTCTTTCAGTGAGTTGTAGGTAAAGTCTCTAATTTTCAAATGTTTTCAACATTGTCCTAGAGGTTTTATAGCAACGGTGTTCAATGCACTATTGTGAATAGAAATGCAATAAGGTAATTTTTAAGGTACCGTTAGTTCATGTTCATAGTCCCATGAGTCTACTTTATTCCAAAACCAGCAAGACACAATTTGGTGATGTTCGGTGATGAAGGGAAAAGTAGCATGGACAGCAGTAGAAAGAAAAATAGCTGTTAGAGATAGGAAATACAAACTTAGGATAAGAAAGTTTTATTCTGTTAAAGAATAGGAACAGGTACTTCCTGGAGGATGATGACTCCGTATAGATCAAAAAAAGATAAAAGTGCACAGGGAAGTGATTGGTAGCAAAAAGACTTAAGACTAGAAAAATAGAATATATATTTGTGATCATAACAAACAGCAAGAATAAGCATTATTTGAAAGTGTAGGAAAAAAAGGATACTAAAACAAGCTGTATTCTTAGCCATTCAAATACGGTATGGGCTTGCAGAGGTTTTTTCCAAAAATGGCTGGTATTTCTGTCATGAATAAGAATTTAGACATTTTAATTGGAATTTTTTTATTAAATAGTCTAGCTCAAAAATGCCAAAGTGCAAATTTTGCAAAGGGAGTGCCCAGCTGCATATAGAGCAGAAAAGCAATCCGTTGTACCTCTCCAAAGATGGGAGCATATTCCAGCCGTCACATACAGATAGGACTGCTGACCTAGCTAGGGGATGGAGAAAGTGCTGTACACAGCCCCCCTGCACTTCTTTAGCCTGCTGTCTTCCTGCTTGTGCTTTCTACAAGGCAGGATGAGTCTCAAAGCACTGTTTGAGCTTGATGACTGCATTGATTCATGTTGGCTTCATGCAGTTTCACAAAGAGAAGGAAAGTGGAACAACCGTTTTTCTGTAGCTTACCTACAGTAAGCACTACAGAAAAATCAGTAGAGAAAAGGATAAAGAGTAAAACAGTGATTAAAAAAAAACAGACTGGTTATTTTTGCCATTTAGATCATCTCTTTTATCTGGTTGGGTCATTTATGCCAGCTGGCCAATACTCTCTGAGTACTAAGACTTCCTTCTAGCTTTGGCCCTTTCAGCTTTAGCAAATCCCTAGCAAGCACTGCTGTCATAGGGTTCTCTCAAGCATAAAAGTCTACTTGGCCCTCTACCGAATCCCAGGGAGCTGATCAGAGAGGAGGGGACATCAGGACACTGCTTCAGCTGTGAGGCAGTTCTTAGGAAACAATTGAAACTAAAATAAATTAGAACAGCCTCTAAGGAGTGGGTCCACATTACTTCCAGTACACAATGTTTTAAAACTGCTTTTCCTCCCACTCCCTGATTCCTGCAACAAGTACAGCTTAGCTGAACAAAGGATCCCACTCAGAGCACTGGCTAGCAGGCAGGAAAATAAGAACAAGTGTAAATATACACAGTTTGGGACCTTACTGCAGCAAGGAGCTAGGCTTTGTGATGCCACTTAAGAATCAACCGAATTCTTGCCTACAATAATAACTATTGGATTATTTTACACGGGAGAGCTTGGATAGTCTAAACAGTTTTCAGAGAATTCCAATTAATTAATTCCTAATGGGACTTAAAACTACTGCTTTTTTTTTTCTATTTTAAAAAATAGAGCTAAATCCAAGAGGAAACATAAGTTTGCTAGAGTAGAACATAAGTGAGATTTAGGAGCCAAGGATCAAAACTGTGATCATGAAAACTCCAGCTTTACTGCTCCTTATACCCAGAAGTGCTTAAATTCCAGTAGCATGATTCTTCTTGGATGATTCCCTACGACTTTATCTGTGTGTTCCTAAAAATACTAGGGTTTTAACAAGGCACCCAGCTCATCATTTTACTTTTACCCAACCCTAAGTAGGAAGCTGAAGCATCTTCTTCACAACCACTTTGACAGGCTCAATCGAGGAAGCATTCTGAGAATATTTGTAATATGCGCACAGAATCAGATTCTCCACAAAATCCAGTGGTGACTGTTAGTGCTGCTGGTGTGGCCCCTTTTTATTTGATTACCAAGTACTCAGAAAATTTATCTATGAAATAGGAGACTTAAAGTTCAGCTCTGCAGTATGTCTGATCAGGCACAAAACTGCTTTTCTTCTTCCAAGGTGGAAGATGGACCTCTGGAGATCATCTAGTCTAGCCTCCCTGCTCAGCAGGGTCACCTAGAGCATGTTAGGCAGGGTTGCATCCAGGCAGGCCTTGAAGATCTCCAGAGAAGGAGACTCCACAGCCTCTCTGGGCAACCTGTGCCAGGGCTCCGTCACTCTCCCAGGGAAGAAATTCCCCCTCACGGTCAGGCGGCACTTCCTGTGCTTCAATTTCTGCCCATTGCCTCTTGTCCTGTCACACGGGACAACTGAAAAGAGTTTGTCCCCGTCCCCTTGACACCCTCCCTTCAGATATTTACACACATGGATAAGATCCCTGCTCAGTCTTCTCTTCCCCAGGATGAAGAGGCCCAGCTCTCGCAGCCGTTCCCCATAGGGCAGGTGCTCCAGCCCTCCGATCATCTTTGTAGCCCTACGCTGGACTCTCTCCAGTAGCTCCATGCCTCTCTTGTCCTGGGGAGCCCAGAACTGGACACAGTACTTGAGATGAGGCCTCCCCAGGGCTGAGTAGAGGGGCAGGATCACCTCCCTCCACCTCCTGGCAACACTCTTCCTAATGCACCCCAGGAGACCATTGGCCTTCTTGGCCACAAGGGCACATTGCTGCCTCATGGTCAATTTGTCATCCACCAGCACTCCCAGGTCCTTCTCTGCAGAGCTGCTCTCCAGCAGGTCAGCCCTCGGCTTGTACTGGTGCCCAGGGTTATTCCTCCCTAGGTGCAGGACTCTGCACTTGCCCTTGTTGAACCTCAGGAGGTTCCTCTCCGCCCAGCTCTCCAGCCTGTCCAGGTCTCTTTGAATGGCAGCACAGCCCTCAGGTGTGTCAGCCGCTCCTCCCAGCTTGGTCTCATCAGCACACTTGCTGAGGAGGCACTCTGTCCCCTCATCCAGGTCACTGATGAAGAAGCTGAACAGGGTGAGACCCAGTACTGAGCCCTGGGGGACGCCACTAGCCACAGGCCTCCAACTAGACTCTGTGCCACTGATGACGACCCTCTGAGCTCTGCCTTTCAGCCAGTTCTCAATCCACCTCACCTTCCGCTTGTCTAACCCACACTTCCTGAGCTTCTCTAGGAGGATGTTATGGGAGACAGTGTCAAAAGCCTTGGCTGATAGGTGAGATAAATCATCTCACATCAATCCTGTTTTAGCAGATTATAACAGCTTTCAAATGTGAAAGGGAAAAAAAAGAATTTTTATTTAGGCATTTATCAAGTGTTATTTCACATGTCAAGAGTACTCTAATCAAAACCCATAACCTAAAACCTTGTGTGTAATGATGTTTGGAGAGGAAGTTCCATTTGTCAGACTTTCATGACTTAAAGTTTAATACCCCTTAAGTAAGCCCATTCCAACAATCTGCTCTGTGCAGTGTTTGGGGTTGCTCATGCTCCTCTCCCCAAGCTGCAGATTGCATGTCTAAATGCAGCTTCACCATCCTAGTGCTATACTCGCTCTCTGTGCTGCACAAAATGACATTGAAGAAAAATGTAGATTGTGCTTGAGCAAAATCTGAAGAAGACTGGATTGTTGTTAGGATGGAAAGAGGAATAAAAAATAGACTGAATTAAAAGAATAGGTTGGATTTTAGATGCTAATGATAAGGAACTCTTACTAATATACTTTAATTGACTTCGGTCACTCTTAATCTGGTAAATCAGAATGTCTCAGAAAGAATTGCACTAGAAAGATTTTGATGGTAACAAGATGTTGAGCAGTTTGATAATATTCAAGCTGGAATTATATTGGTTCATAAATCACAGGCATTTGGACTCTAGTAGTTCTGCAATGAAACCAGTAGGAGTAACTTCAGGAAGACTTAACATGACTTTGTTTTTTTATCGGGAGATAATTCTCCTGATTTATGGAGGTGACTTTTGTCTCACCAGACTCAGTAAAAAAAAATACTACCTAAATACTCTTTCTTTCTGAGTTTTGGTATTCCAGATATTCCTGTGCACTCTCTTATGCTGGAAAGCCTTTCAAAAGGTTGCTGCAGCAAAATCTCATGTGTCCTAGGAACAAATAACCTTCTGAATTGTTGGGACAAATACTTTAGTAATTTTTGGCTCAGCTGATTGTCTTGATCCTCATTTTTGTTTTTGCCTGGGTTTGCTTTTTTTGATACTTTATGCTTTTCGTTACTGTAAGAATTTAGTTAAATTGATATACTGTTTAGTAATTACAGCTGAAGTATTTGTTGTAAATGTCATGTTACTGTGCTCTCACCCCAATCAGTATTGAAGATGAGATATTGTGCCTCAATACAAATATAGCCAAGAAAAGTAAAACATAAAATAACTTGTGATTTTTCATTGTCACTAGAGATATTTATTAAAATTACTTACTGCCATGAATGATGCAGTATTTTGTAAATCCATAATGCTTTGTATGCAAGTTAAGAGTAAGAGATGAATAGGAGGGGGAGATCCAGCTTTGGCATCTGTGGTAGCCCTTCTGTGTGGCCGTGTACTAATTCATGCCCTGTATGGAGATTAGGCCAAAGACAAGAAGAGGTAATACTCAGATCAACTAGGAAGTTTTAACTTTAGGTCAAGACTTGGTTCCTCCACTATCCTAAAACGGAATAGTTACTATGTGTTTGTTTATAGAGCGGTTAAAATGAGGAATGCCAAACTTTTGGATACTTTAATAGTAGCGTCTCGGGAAAGATTAAGGATACTCCTTCTGTTATTAGTGGAGGACCGAAGTGAGTCTGCTCTACAAGGTGTACATTGACTGGTGAAGAGGGAATTCGTAGCCAGCTCAACAAATAGTCTCAACTGAATGATGGAAGAATTCTCTAGAAAATACATAAATACTTTATTAAAGAAAATACTCTAGTGCAAAATGCACAGACAGTCCTGATTCTGTTACTTCTTGTCTTTCCTATCTGGTACTTCCTAGGCTTTGCAGGATTAACATTTTAGTGTTTAATATATGCATATATTTGACTATGTTTCACTTAAATATTACTTTCAAATAGGATTCCAAGCTCTGTTTCAGAGATTAAATAGACATGTCAGTAGCCTAAATAATATGGTGGTGCAAAATGTCTTAGGTACATCATTTCTCAGAGAGATCCCAACTGAGACTGAAACTGCATTGTGAAAGATACTGCTTATAAATATAATTCTGAATAGTTTAAAATGTGGAAGAATTAAGATGATGAAGGATGAAGAAGATGAGTGTTCTTGCTGTCCTTTTATAGCTAAGAAATTTAGAGGATCTTAGAGAGTTAAGTGACTTATTCAGGAAGGCACACGGGAGGTTAGGAACTATCCAAAAATCTCCTAAAGCTACCCCAGCTGCTTGACTATGTCTGCGTCTGCCCAACGGGACAGGAAGAGGTCCTTGTTCCTCGTGAACAGCTTGTCTGCGTCCTGTCACGATGGGAGCTGCCCACGTTCCCTGATTTCCTACAGAGAGACCCTGAGGGCTCTCCAGCAGATCCCTTGGTAGAGATGGTCAAAAGGTGAAGGCTGCAGGACACACTGTAGAGCACGCTTGCCACAAAATAAATCTACAGCCACTAAGCTCTTCCTTCCTATCTTGTTCTGTTGAACACTTGCTCAGCGTTCAGTCCACTGTTCTAAGATGGTTAGTCCCATCGCTTTTTACTGACACAGCTATTTTGATGTTTACTTCACTGAGGTTGTTGATAATCTTCTACATGTCGAATAATCAATATTACAAAAAAAAAAAAAAAAAAAAGAAAAGCACTGAAAGAAATACCAACACTACATCAAAATAATTCACTACATAGTTCCCTAAACGTAGAGAACAGATCATTGCAGTTTTTAGACATTGTTTCACTGCCAGTATAAATATTTCTTCTGTTATGCTGCACTGTAGACAGAGCAGTGTGTTCAAGATACTTAAATTTATTAAGTAAGGCAGCTTTTCCAAAACATCAGTTTCTGGCCAAAACACTGACAGTTTATGAAAGCTGCCTCACTTAATGAATGTGTGTGTATTCGGAATGGACTGTTCTGCCTGGAGCAAGCTGTAACTGAAGATAGGACTCTACATGTAGAATTCATATGTACGTTCTTATGTTTGATATGGACATTATAAATTATATGTGATTTTATAATCTTATGTATTCAAAAGCTTCAGAGACATTTAGGAAAAAAATGGGGAAAATGCAGCTTAGAACTTAACCCAGCAACTGTTGAACAGTTGAAAGCATTAGTTTGATCCTGGCCTCATTTCCATTGACTACCAAGGAACCAGGATTTCTCTGGCTATAAACAAAGCTGTAACTTTGATTCATCCTGTGCCTTTGGACAAGTTCTTTAGTTTCACAGTATCTTGAATTTTTCGTCTACAAATTCAAAAGATTCATACTTAGTTACTTTGCATGGGCATAATGATGCTTAATTAATATTTATATAATTTTATGAGAGTCTTGGAAAACAGATTCTTATGGAAGTTATAAATAATCAAAATAAATTACTTTATTAATTGATGGAGTGATGCCCATAACACAATATTGCCAGGCAGGGAAGAGACACAGCCTCATGATTAACAGGATTTTAGGCTAATCACCTGATTCTTATAGGAAATTTAGCTCTCTCTATTTAGCTACTGTTTCTCCTAGTCAAATTATGTTAAGTCTGCAGAGAAAAATCATGTTCTGTTTCAGCACTGGTACATATTGAAAACCAGTGAAAATATTAGAAACCTAAAACAATTCAGACTTAGGCTTATTGAGAAAATACCATCTTGAAAGTCGTGATTGTCATAAGTTACTCTCTTGAAGGTTAATTCATACAGAGAGTTTGTTAAATCATGTGAACAATTTATTTAATTAAGTAAGCAGCCAGAAGCAAAACAGCGCTGGGCGGCCGGGGAGTCTCAGCTCCGCCAACGGCGCGCGCCTCCCTCACACACA
Source organism: Rhea pennata (assembly GCF_028389875.1). NCBI lineage: Eukaryota > Metazoa > Chordata > Aves > Rheiformes > Rheidae > Rhea > Rhea pennata. The sequence goes on from NC_084666.1 coordinate 67,929,848, forward strand.
GTCCCCCCTTATAGTCTGCGTTGTAATCTCCCGGTGCGTCCCGCGCATGTGTGAGTTGCTGGGGGGGTCGTCTGAAGCTCTCTGGTGGTCGTGGAGAGGAAGGCCGTGGTCTTCTTCTGTCTCTTTATTTTGGTTTGTCTCCTTGTGAGTGATCACAGGGGTTTGCTTATCTGTTGTGTTGACTCCCTTTTGGGATGCTGTTCTGTGAGAAAATTACAGGCGCCTGCTTATCTTTTCTTTATCCTTTTACCTTCAAAACCTCTGAGCAGCTTGTTGCTTACTTCAGCTCTTCATAGTCCTGCAAGATAGCTAGGGCCCCGACACTGGTTCCACAAGGGGTCATATAAGCTTTTGTGCTTACCATAATTTATTTGTCTGACACCATGTCTCAACCCTGATTGTTGTAAAACCTCCTCCTCCCCCTCCATCGGCTTATTCCTCCTTCTAAACAATGAACAAATAGTTACAATTTATTACAGTGATGAAATAGTAGAAACTAGGATTAGTGGAGTTACAGAATCACAGCACTGTATCAGATTAACTAAAATAGAACTGTGCTGTCACTTGGATGATATGGTTTAGAACAATTCCTTTTGAATTTCCTAGGATATTTTATCCATGAGCTTAATATATTGCTTTAATACTATACTTTTCAGGAGCTCAGATAGAATGAAATTACGACTCATGGAATCTCGGTTAACTACATAGCAACTTTTATGAGTCCAAAGTTCCTAGAACACAATTTAATACGAAGCTTCAAAAAATTAGTAGCTGTTTAGTACCACAAGAAACCATTTTCTTTTGATAGTTGTGTATTTTTCTCAATGTGAGATTTAGCAGCAGTGAATCATCAGAGTGCGTTGGGCACTCTATATAGACTCTATATGATTGATTTACAAATAGAGGAAGGGTAGCAAAGTCCTGGAAACATGCCACATTACAACTATTTGAAACAGTTTAATTCTTCAATTTAATACCTTGGTGATATTTTCCTTGTAGTTACTATGTCTCATAACTATGAGACTTCTTTAATTTAATACCTTAGTGATATTTTCCCTGTAGGTACTAGGTCTTGTAACTATGAGACATTTCTTAGAAGCAAGTCCATGTTCCTCTGGCATCACTCATCTGGAATAAAGTGTCTGTTTTATTTAATGATTTAGCCTTCTGAAATTCAATTAATTTGGATCTTTCAGACTACCAGACTGCTCCTGTCCAAAATTCCATGATCTGAACACCCTGAGTTTTAGCAGCTGACTTACTGCACTGCTCTCCTGTTCTTTCTTGAAGTGTGTTCTGTATCACTGAATTAAGGTGCCCACACAAAACCATACGAAGGTCTGGAGCACATAGCATCTTCCATGAAAAGAGATCTTTATAGTTGTCTCTAAACTGTACAAGACTGGAACTCTAAATGTATTTAGATCAGATGATATTCTTGCTTACATTTAAGTGTACCAGTACCATTGTTACTAAAATGGAGAATTTGATGTTTGCTGAAATAATTTTGTCGTTCTGAGTGAATCTGAGTTTTGTTGCTGTGAGCATAGTGCTGCACTTTATGTCTGTTTTTGTGTGAATTTTCCTTTTGAATACACATTTTTATTTTTTAAATTAAGCAATAGTGCTTATTTCCCACACAATACAATTGCACATTTATGAAAATTTTAACAACCAGACTTTTCCCACTATGTGTTCTATGAAGGATAGAAAGCAAAAGGTTAAAGCTTTAAGATGTTAATAAAATAGGAAAGTACTGCAAATGATGTTCTTTCTCTTAGTGAAATAACATCCTCTAATAAAAAACAGAGGTACTACTCATTTGAGACTTATTCTTTATTTATGAGGCCCTTGCTGAATCTGAAGAAAATAAACAAACATGATTTAACCCACTCTTTAACAGATCTTTTACATTACATTCTCCATTGGATCAATATGGCGTCACTTGTGCATAGGCCAGCCCAGTGGAAATGTTCGTGTGGAGAAAATGCTACTGGACCTAAGTAAGCACTCAAAAACCTATTTTCCCTCACCTGAAAGAAAGAAAAAGCATCACAACTGAACCTATTCCTCTATGAAATGGTGGGAAAATACAACACTGTGAAGTAGGTGACTCTAATGAAAGAATATTAATTCAGACATAAGTATTCAATCAGTTATGAAGAAAAATCAAAAAGAAGGTGCCTGGAAAGATGTAAAATGAACCACGTGCTGATGTGGCTTGGAGTCTTTCACAAGGAAATGGAAGAAAACCAGGAATGAAATACAAGTTGACATGAATAAGTGCTGCAGGACAGAATGTACAATGTTTCTGGTCTCTTTTAAGTACTTCCTTCAGTCAAATCTAAATATGATCCCAGTGCAACCACTCAAAACAGGCATCAAGCCACCACAGGAAAATATGTTCCCTATTCATTTCAATAATCCTGTCATCAAATCCATTATTTTTCTTTCACTGTACAACTAAGAAAGGAAATTCAGGTAGACATCACATCATAAAATTCTAAAACTTGCCCCCTATATGGAAGACATAATAATAATTTCATAATCCCTGTGTTGCTTCTTTTGAGTAGGAATATGTGTGAGTAACTGAGTTTGTTCCAGCTCCTGATCTCTGCGTTGGTTTCTCTTCTGGGGCCAGTGAGTGTGGATCACTAGACTTTGGCGGAAGTGTGTCGATTTCTATCAGATGGAATCTGAAAGCCTCCTGGAACACAGGCTTGTTCTTTCTGAATATTCATCTGAACTAAAAGCTTTCTAAAGCTATCTGGAAATGCGTGTGCTTATGAGATCTCCTGTCTACTCTGCAATCACTAAAGATATAAACATCTGAATAATTTTTACACTATTGTCTGTAATTTTGACGCAATTATCTAAAATGAACCTCTTATTTTAGGAGACCTTTTCATGCTTAAGATGAAGTTCATCAGCAATTTTGCAGAATTAAAAATGAAAAAAAAGTATGTATGATCACCTGTAAAAGAAAAATTCTGTGTGTGAAAGGTTCACCAGTTGCAAACACAGTTAACTCAGTGTAAGGTCTTGCCTTTGGCATGGAGATGTGGTCAGCACAAAATTAGAGCTCTGGAAAGACAATATTCTCTTGAAGACCAGCTAGATAAAACTTTATTTCTGGTTATTTCAGCCAGTGTTTTATTTTAAAATCTCTTTTTTTAGGTTGCATGGTCATGCCATAACCATCACTGTGGGTATCTAAAATCACCTGGCACATAACTGTTGCTGTTGCTGAATCAAAGGAACATCTCTTTCATCTCAGTCTTCTGACATAATAAGTTTTGTGTAGGCTTATCACAGTGTGTAATTTTAACTGTGCCACTTTCATTTCTGCTTCTGTCAAATGGTCTTTTATTCTGGGTGATGGGATACTATTCACTACACATTTCACTTCCATTCACAATTCTAGAATTGGTTGCTTTGCAAGTATGAGCATAGCTTTGCTGCTCAAAAGAAAGAAATTAAATGCAGTGTAATGGTAGAAGAATTAAGCTGAATAATTTACAATACCAATTATTAAAGATCTGTTAAAGAATGGGTTAAATCATGTTTGTTTATGCACCTGCCCTACGAGGAAAGGCTGCAAGAGCTGGGCCTCTTCAGCCTGGGGAAGAGAAGCCTGAGGGGGGATCTTATCTAGGTGTACAAGTACCTGAAGGGAGGGTGTCAAGGGGACAGGGACAAACTCTTTTCAGTTGTCCTGTGTGACAGGACAAGAGGCAATGGGCAGAAATTGAAGTACAGGAAGTTCCGCCTGACCGTGAGGGGGAATTTCTTCCCTGGGAGAGTGAGGTAGCACTGGACCAGGCTGCCCAGAGAGGTTGTGGAGTCTCCTTCTCTGGAGATCTTCAAGGCCCGCCTGGATGCAACCCTGTCTAACATGTTCTAGGTGACCCTGCTGAGCAGGGAGGTTGGACTAGATGATCTCCAGAGGTCCCTTCCAACCTTACTGATTCTGTGATTCTATGATTCTATGATTTTCTTCAGCTTCAGCTTTATGAAGTTTACATTCTTTGCTACTTTTACAAGCTGCTTTCTGTGAAAGGTCTGAAGTATATGTAAAGTCTGTGAAGAAACTCTTCCCTTGCTTCTGGAATGCCAGCAAGGGCCACATAAATAAAGAATAAGAGGAATAGACATTAGCAATGCGTTATATGATATTTGGAAAATAATTTTCCACTCTGTCTCTTTCCAGTTCCTTATGAGTGCAGAAAATTAAAAAATAGATTTTGCTTTCTCTGCAGGGCTCAATATTACTGACTGTATATTTTAAATTACCTAATTTTTTTCTTATTTATTGTGAGGAATAAAATATGGAAGTTCTAAACAACATGAAAAACAGCTGTTAGAATTTCCCCTGGTTATTGTGTGGTTAACTACAATTGCTCTAAACACACATGCTAAAACACACGTGCGCCTGGGGCCCTAAGTTGTAAAGAAATCATCAGAACCAGTCAGGAGAGTATGCTCAGCTGAAAAAGGTTATACTACTGCTCACAAAATTCTGGCTATTTGACTTCACCTACCAATTTCTGTAGCAGTGCCAGCCCATTTACAGTTGTGAAAGGGGTGGTCACCCTTACTGAGAAAAGAAAAGCTGTGATTCTGCTGGACACAGTCAACCTGCAGACTGACATCTATGAATTATGCAGAACAGAAGAACAGAACACAAGTTTGTCCTAACAAGCAGGCCACGTTTGCAGTGGAAGAGTGAATGGAGACACACTCTTGCCTGATAATTATTAAAGTTGGGAGGGAACTTATTCCCATGGTGCTTCTCAGAGAGGAATAGTTTGTTTTGGCTTGTCTCTTCAAGTGGAAACATAGCTGTGAATTAAAAAATGGCATGCTGAGTTTTAGGAGTGGTTTTATCTATGTTTGCCAGAGAAAAGCCATGGGTAGAGGGCAAATTGTCATTGATTTTTGAAGCTTGAGTGCGCTTTTCATACCCTTATGGTGAACAGTAAACCGTATAATGCAGCTTATTGTAGAAAGTTTATGAATAATGCTAATAAATGGAGTGTTCACACTGCTGTTCTCCTTTCCTGACATAACACAGCCACCTGCTCCCTACTTTTGGATGAGTAGAAGATAAATGTCATCTTATTTAGGAATATGAGAAGCTAATATAGTCTCAATGAGACTATATTATTCACAAGCGTTAGTTTTTTTTTTTTTCCTTTTTTCTTTTTATTCAAGTACTTTTTCTAGTTCTCTTTGGTAATCTATAACGAATATATAAACTTTCAGTAATGTTCTTCTGTAAATTATATTCTGTATTAGTAATAATGAAATCCTATCAATACCTTAGCACAAGCGTCAATGTAGAGCTCAATGGTGCCATATGGACTCAACCAGCAGGTCACTTCAGTTATGTTAACATTGATTTCTTGAAGAAAGAAAAAAAGTCCATTACCATCATATAACATAAACTGAATTTAAGACCTTGGTTTGTAGACCATAACCATTGAGTCGTTCAATTAATTTTCAGAACAGGCACAAATGATGGCAGTTTTATTAACAAGCAAAGCATTTAGAAAGCTGTTAAATATAAATAGCAATACATATATAACACTAAAATATTACAAAATATGATTAACTTTTAGATAGTTCTGTCCATCAAAATGTAGGGCTTACTGCATTAAATCAGATTTCATAAGGGCCCCCGAAGTTAAGTCGCATGTACCACTATTTATATACACGTGTATAAGTAGTACTTTGGGCAGGTTGGTTGCCCTTCTGAAGTCAGTACAAACTACTGGTCTAACTGGTCAAACTGAATACTCATAACTGATTTCTACGCCTGTGTTTTTCTGATCAATAGTATCTTATTACAAAAAAAAAAAAAGAAAAGAAAAAAGAGAGAGAGAATGAGAAACAAACAAGAACTAGTGCTCATACAGGTTTTTGTTTGAATGCCTCCTTCCTTATTTCATGAACAGTCTGTCTTATCCACTGGATCAGCTGAATCACCTCCTGTTATCCTGGATTGTTCAGTCTTAGCTGCATGGGAGTTTTCCCTGAGAAGAGAGGTATGAGTTGCCTGTGTTGCTATAATGTAATTTCACAACCAACCAACGAAAATGCATTGTCACATCACAGAAAATGCTGGGTTGGTGTTCTTTACTCTGGGTTTATATTTCCTTAGAACAAACATGACACTGAGATTTCTGTACTAACACTTAGGGGTTACTCAGTGGTTGAATTATCCCAGAGCAGTGCCCGAGTTAGCATAATGAAGTGTATTTTCCAATTTGTACGTGGAAGTAAAGGCTTAAAAAGTGAACTTTTAAGCAGTACAACTCTTCTTTTTTTTTTTTTTTTTTTTCACTTTGAATGAAATTCAACACTGCAGAGTCTGTGCAAACCCTGAATATCACCTACGTTCTACTTTGAGACCTCACTGGGACTTAGGTAGTTCACAGGGTTTCCTTGGTCATGAAATGTTCCCTGTGTTCTGCCAGGCACCTTCAGAGGTCCTCAAATGCGTACTCACATTGGGATGAGATTTGGAATAATTTTCCTACTTCCATTATTTAACTCTCCTTTTTTAGATGCTGCTAAATCACCTCTGCCAGGTATGACTTACTGCTTTTCAGCACACAAAGATAATTCTGAACAGCGAATTCTTTCCTGTTAACAGATTTCATTAAATGGCAGTTTTTGTCAAAAGTCAAACGATCCTCACACAGGAAGACATCTCGAGTCCCATAAAAGTCTTCATCTCTCTCTCTCTGTCATCTCTTATGGCAGAAATAACATGCTACTTTTGCTATTGTATGAACCTTCCCTTTTTTGCTGGCTTTCAGGAGCGGAAACAGGAATACAACAAATATTTTTTTGATAGAGGCTATTGCTTATTGCGATTGCTCTAGAAAGGCAAGTAACTGCGTGTTACAGGTTGGAGCATGCACAAAATCTGGACACTCAGACAAGTACCATTCCTTTAGCTACCGCTGATCACGTAGTGTAGCTGAAAAGTTTGTTTCTTTCCGTTACAGATATGCAAACTGCCAGTACCCATACAGCACAGAAGAGAATTATGTAAAATGACAGTGTACAGTAAGTGCATTGTCTTTGATGTATTTTATGAAGTGCAGATGTGCTGTGAGGAAAGGCAGGACTATCATATTTCTTATACGTAAAGCAATATTGTGCATAAAATGAAAGGATGAATGAAACTCAAAAAGGCCTAGAATGAAGCAGCTGTTTGGAAAAGCACACACAAGTTCATGAAAGCACTAACTGTACTGCTACAGCAAAATATGACTGAAAATCTTATTAAGAAAGTTCCCTGTGAAAGTATTTGTCATAGGTTCTTTCCTGACTGGAGGTCCTTCAGTAAAGTCCATGGTATTTACTAATGTTGGAAACAAGCTGAAAACAAGGGGAAAATGCATCATTTCAGAAGGCTCATTTTCTATGTGTTTCTGAGAAAGAGTTGCTCTGGTTTCTCTACTTATATAGGGTTGTGGGTTATCGGTGGAGAAAATTATTCACTGGAGAAAACTTGGGAGCAAATACAATTTTTCTGAGGAAATGTAAAAAGATCACTTTAAAGCTTTGCTTTGAACAACGTCATTTAGGTTTGGCTTAGAAAACCCAATTCCTTGAAAAATGTTAAAAAACATCTTTTTCTTTCCTTAAGTGAAGTGCGCTCACAGGTGTGGCCAGTTCCCTGCGCTGTTGTCGGTTCGCTTACGGATGAAATGGCTATGGCTGACAGTTACTGCAAGGCCTCCGCTCTTCCCTGCCCCGTCGCCTGCCGGCCTGGTTGCCCACAGCTCGCCACAGTAGTTGCTGTGGTGGGGAGCCTCACCTCCCTCCTCAACGGCAGCGCTGGAGAAGCGCTTGCTTCTTATCAGAATCCTCCGCTGGTCTCAGTATGCTTCTAGGGGTGAAGATGCATATGAATAAACCTATCTGCATTTAGGAAACAGCATACAAATCTTTCTCTACTACCAAGCATTTATATCACCTGTGATAGTTAGTCTCTTCCATTTCCTTTAAAAGCGATAGTCTAGGTCAGTACGATTTCATTAGAAGTACTATATTGTGGTAAATAGTGTCACTCGTAAGCGTAAACGTTGCATACAGTTACCAGGTACACTGACAAGGACTTCACAAATGTTTGTTCTAAGACAGTTTTATTGCATGCTCGGCATTAAAACTGTTCTTCACATATGCCCCAAATGTTACAGTGCTCAAAAAAAGATGGAGAATTTCATTCGTCAAATGAGGTACTTTTAGTTTTGCTACTGCTAGAAGTATTATAGCTTCAGTGGAAGCTTTTGTGGGCTCTGCTGGAACTGGCAGTCTGTAAGTCTGTAATGGAAGCAAATGATAGACTTCCTAAAGCGACAGTATCATTTCACTAATGTGCGACTAAAAGTATTCAAGTGAAATCTAATAGCTTCTACTTTCCAGAAACATTACTAAAATAATTGCTCTCTCTCTCTTTTTTTTTTTTTTTTTTTTTTTTTTTTTTTTTTTTTTTTGCAAAGCAATATTTCGTGGAGCAGATTGTCTGAAAAGAAGGTAACCTAAACTATAGCAGGAGAATGTGCCAAGACAATACTTTAGTAGTTCCACAGTGGTATAACTACAAGGCTTCAACAGGCCAGGACACTGTGCACTAAACAGAACCTGCCAGGGGATAATCGATCTCTTTCCTGTTGTCCAAAAGGTCGTTGGTCTCAGCATTTTTAAAGCAGCAGCGTAACAGTTTTGTTCTCTGCTGTTGCCTATTTCCATTTTCATACTGTCAAATCTATGTGTATGTGTGTGTTTATATAAATGAATACTTGGGTAGTGTAGCTCTGAATATATATCTATATATATACATATATATGAATAAATGAGACAAAATACATTAATAAAATATTAATGATGTACAATTAAAATTTGATTAAATATGAAAGCAAGATTTGGAAAATGGTGTATATCTCAGCACATTGCTTTTCTTGGCATAAGCTGAATTTCACGGTAATGTTTGTCATATTTTCAGTTTTTTCATTTAACAAATGAATGGAAGTAGAAAATATATGTGAAGCACAGCAACTTAACCTGAGCTCTGGGTGTTCTACTCTTGTAAGAATTGACTATTTAATGGCAACAAGTGTTTCTGTGTTTTATTTTTCTGAATGCTTCTTGCTCAAACCCGCTTTGTTCTCTTATTAAAATAAAAATAAGAGTAAACTCACATTTCATTACATATACAAATTTAGCACAGCTTCAAGCTGTGTTTTAGCTTGTTGCCCTCAAGCCTAATAGCTGGCACTTTAGAACTCTGGCACTTGTCTCTGCTGCATGGTGCAGTCAGCAGCTCAGAGCTCTTCTGATCCACCCACCTTTGTCCCATACCCAGCTGAAACCGGGAGCAAGGGAGTTTCTAGGAAAAGTGAAGGAGGTTCAGGATGTACAAGGGGGCTGCTCTGCTAACCCCCATCAGCCCTAGGGCAGCAGGGTTTTCGGGCTCTGTTTCCAAAACCTCGCAGTTGTAGTTCACCATGCACTCTTATGATTACCCTGCTCTGTGCTGTGGGCAGCAGTTGCCAACCTGAAGATCTTGCCCAGTCTGGATGTACTTTAAAAAAATCAAAGCTCTCTGCAGGGGTTGAGCCATGATATTTTTCCAGAGGAAGCAAGTTTCCTTGGAGAGCTGCTGGCGTTGTCCTGGCTTGGCTTCTCCATTCTTCAGATTATCTCCTGTTAGTGATCATGTCTTGGGGAAGAGTGGTGCCTGAGGGCATCTTGACGCATCAGAACAGATACCAGGAAGGAGGGATGGCTTTAAGCCTCTGTAAAGCAAAAGGATCTCCCATTGCCTGCTGATCATGTGGGTCTGTGCATAATAGTCCTGTGTAATTACAGCGTTGCATTAAGCTGACAGTGCAGCTCACTGGCTGAGTCTTGAATTTTAACACTCTGCAAGTATTTAACCTACCTGAAATGCTGACGACAACATTTGATTTTAAGGTATATAAGGCCAAATTCCTCCCTCCCATAAGTCCATTGGCTATAGTAACTATAGGATAGTATTATACCACAGAGAAATTTGTCCCAGAAAGGTCCTGAAATAGCAAACCTTTATGTGCTTCAGTCGCTAATAACCTTTAGATATTTAGTGCTGCATAAAATAAATAAATCTCCTTTTCAAACTTTAAAGTATATGTCTAATAGGAAAACTGAGAATATATAATGTGTCATCATCATACTCAACTGACTGGCTTCTTTTCAGTGTCCAGAATCTTATAAGCTGACTTCAGTGCCTGGGTAGCATCCTTCCTGCTGAAGTGTTAGTAGCTTTGCAGAGGCAGCAACCTAAGACAAGTTGTGTTTTATTCTAATTACTTTTGTTTCAAAATGATATCTTAATGTGTATTAGTGTAACATATGTGTGTATATATTGCTTTAATTCTATACTTCATTATTATTATGACATTTTATAGTTAGACTGTTATATAATTATATACTCTACCTATCTATAGCTCAGCTACCCCTGTGCAAGCTCACCGAGAGCCCAGGTGTTTCTGATCATATAATTAGAAGATAGTGGTGGCTGACAGTCTGGTCTTTCCAGCTGAGCAATTACTGCTGGGGACTGTGCACCAGAAATAATCCTATTTGAAGCGACAATCGTTACTCTGCTGTGGCATCATGCTAGAGAAGGCTCAAGTTACTCAGAAGAGAGTCCGTTTGGGTTTAAAATTATTGCGAGGTAAACATCCAAGCCAACGATACCTGTTTCCTGTAGGTCACATTTCAGAGTAAGAATGTTCTTTAACTATTTGGACATGGTGCAAAGTCCATGTATTAATATAAGCATTACTCAGTAATGAGTAAATATGCACTGCATCAGAACATGTGACTAAATTGTCAGCCAGGCTTGGGAAGTAGGAAGAGACCCAGACTTAAGTGATGGGCTAACCTAGATATTGAAATATGAGAATGCTCAGATTTCTCTGAAGTCTCATATGCTGACCACACACAACATGTTTCCAATATTTTTAATTCTGTTAGCAAATCAAGCTTCTCTTCTCTTCTCTTCTCTTCTCTTCTCTTCTCTTCTCTTCTCTTCTCTTCTCTTCTCTTCTCTTCTCTTCTCGTGATTATGTATCTGCTTGTCAACTAGAAATAATTTTGTGCTAAATTTTAAGCAACAATGTTCATCTGTCTTTCAGTTCTGAGTGGACAAAATAAGTGGAGCCAGGTGACTGTTCTCTTCTTTGATTTTTTTGGTTTGTTTTGTTCATAAAACCTAGGGGCAATTTCTTTGACACCATTTAATGTCAGTCAGTGACTTGTCCTGGAGGCTGGAGCACTGGGTCTCCAGCATGTGGAGTTTGAATTCCCTTGCAACAATATCTGTATTAATATGAAAGAGGAATTATTTTTCCCTTCATTTTTGTATGAACTTCTCACCTTCTGTCCTTTTTTTCCCCCCCCTTGGGTGTAGTACAGATGCACGTGTGTGAGAAGAAGAGAGCTAGAGAGAGGTTTGAATCTCTAGAAATAAAACCTCATTCTCTCACATAATCAACAGAATTGGGACTTTTGTTTTTGCCTCACAGCTGTAATCATGCCTGAATTTATCTTTTCTATTAAGATTCAGACGGTTTTTATTTGTCTCTTTTTCTTATTTTTCCTGTCTATACACATGCATGCACACACACACACACACTGTTGTCCTAATGTGTGCACACGTACATGCATCCCCACACTTGTTCAGCTAAGGTAGAACATAGTTTGCCAGGGCATACAGCAAGGCCTGAGCATATAGGCAGTAAATTCCCAGTGTGCTTAAACCACTGAGGAGATGTGGCCGAGCTCTAGAGGCAGAGTGGCATTGGCATTTTCTTCTCTTGCATTGAGCAAGGCCTATGATTTTGTTCCCCATAGCATATAAACCCCACAGAAGCCCAAAGCAATATTTTCTTTATGTTGAACAATGCAAGGCAATGTGCTCAAGTGATTTGGTTTCCAGTCAGTAACAGGATTCTGGATTAAAAGAAAAAAAGAGACAGTACATTGATGCATGATTTTCCTTATTATTCTCCCAGTGGGTCCCCTTTTCACGTTATAAACAGCAGCAGGTGTTTGTTCTATTTAATACCTCACTGGGTGAGTCCACAGTGCAAATTGAGCAAACTGTGTTCCCGCTGTACACCAAAGGTGCTCAGCAGTAGCCTTTTGTGTGGGCACGTGCGCGTGATGCTGAAGCAGGGAAAGGGTCGGCTTGTTAAAGATGATATCCCATTTAAAACCAACTCGTCGGGCAGCGTATTGAGTTTCACCTCTCAGTTTGGGATCCTGGCACGAGGATGTCTTGCGTGCTCTGTTGTTTGCTGCCCTGTCAGATACTGCTGCTGTCACTGCTGCCCTTCTCTCATTCCTGCAGGTATTCAGTATCTCCAGGGAGCACTATCTTTGTGCAAATGAGGAATATGACACTGCAGGATGCAACTATAGTGTTAATGGGTCACTGAGTGACAGCTGAGCCTTCTCTCTGAGGAATCGAGCTGGCTATCACTGCCAGGAGCACAAGGTCTATGCAGTGAAGTGTGCCAATTTAATTTTGTCACATGTGGCCTGGTTTGTATAGATAGGGCTGTTTCTAAAAGAACTCTTTGACAATGCTAAAACTGACTCAGGCCACAATGCAACATTTAAAGATGCTAATTAGAAAATAATTGTGCCAGTTGTACAGACTTTTCCTTCATAATATATCTTAGAGGCCCCTATAGAAAGGAAAAGAAGATATTTTAATGCTTTTTACATGCAGAATGAGCCACTAGATTTTGTGATTTGTAACAAAGCACAGTACAACTGCCATCATCCAGTAAATCAGAAAGCAAAAATAGTTCTTAAGCAGCTACCATCCTGCTTTATTTGCTAATTAAAATGGGTTTTGGAACTGCTCTTCAAAAATGATTGCTCTAATTAATTCGTTGTTCTTTTGCAGTTCTGCATTCTATACCGTTTGAATACAAGGCAATCCCTTGTGCTTCCCAAAAGCACAACAGTCAACAGGGCATCCTTCCTTTCCTCAGAACAACAGGCTTTATTGCTTGTCATTGTTTAATAAAATGTCTGTTCTATACCAGGGCTAAAAAGTAATCCATATACACATTATCACAAATCTGTTTGCAATAAAATATGAGTATAAATCCTAGTTTTTAATTAACATCAAATCTATTTTTTAATTTATGCAGAATTAAAAGAAAAACAGGTGATACATTTTAAAAAGCCAGTGACAGATTTTACATTTAGTTATTTTTAAAGCTTAATACAAGAAAACAGTGATTATTGTAATTATATTCCTGCTACTGTGATACAATCTTTCATTTTCTGGATGATGGATGATTCTTAAGGTAGTTCATACAGCTGCCTTTAAAACATTGCATGCATTGCTGGCATGACTGTGCAAAATATAAGACATCATGCATGAAAAGACAATGAAGGAGGGTGGACATGGAAAAGGAGGCGCTCGCTTGACATTCCTCAGAGTTCTCCAAAGTTTGAGTGTGATTCAGATGGGTCAGGATATAGACTTGAGGAGAAGTTATTGAATTATTGGTTATGAATTTACTATCTGATAGGCATAGCCTTGCTTTTTCTCTAAGAGAGTTATTTCCAAACTGACCCTGCTATCTGAGTATGTATATATTATTCATAAGTTTCAGTGAAGAATTTAATATCCTTAAGGCTATTCGCAAAGTCTTCTTTTTAACAACTTGTTTTTCAATATATGTTTGGAATATGTTTGTTCTATTTCTTGATTATTAGAAATCCTGAGTGAAAAAAAAATGAATGGGTCTTGAACAGAGGTCCACTGGAATCAATAGGAAAAGAGATTCTAGTTGATTTCAAATGCTATTTGATAAACTCCATAAAGAGAAATAGTAAAAATGCATATGCATGTGTAGGAAATAACAGACACACAGCCTTACCTGCTAGAACTAACAAGCTCCTCAAATGTAATTACTTAAAAACAACATGATCCCACAAACATCACTGGAGTGAACTCTCAGCTTTATTCAGAAAAGAGGCATGAATCTGTCACTTCTCATATTATTGAACCAGTTCTACTCATAGTAGCTGACAAGAATATTTCAAACTCCTCAGATTTTCATTGCGAGGGCATTTGGAGTGAACCTGTGTTTTCCTCAGCACTGTATAAATGACCATGATTTCAGCCTACCGTATTTTAAAGAATTTATGATATTAAAGTCAAATGGCCCAATATTTAGTTTTGTGGGCTTTTTATCCCTGCAAGCTAGAGCTAGGTCAGCAGAGTGGCTTTTGGATTCTGCTTTGTGCAATATCTGGATACAAGGTGTTATGAGCACTATATTAAATATGAGATAACTGTAACAAAAATCCATTTTTTAGAAAAACATCTCGGCCAACCCAAACCTCCAAGCTATTTGAAACTGGCCTCTCTGTATCTATTTCATTGACCATTAAAAAAAAATTGAAATGACCTTACAGTATCTCGCTCCTCTCTGGTTAAAAATTTTCCAGCACAACAATATTTGTCAGCAAATTATAAATCACTGGAAGGAACTGGCACCTATTTAGCTTTCACATCTTGCCCATCTGTCGTTTCAACAACAGCTCAAAATCAAACAGTCACTTTTAAAGTTTTTTTGCCCTAAAAGGAGCAAGAAGGCTGTGTGGTTCCTTGAGGTCCAATAAGGAAAAATCTTCTCCGTGAGAAGAGGCCACACATACACAACCTGCCTCATACTGCACAGGCTGCAGGGACCTTCCTCCTCTGCCTGCAGCTCTCTTGGCAGCAGTGGCTGGACCAAGGCCAAGGCTCTACCTCCGCTTACCTGGCACGTGCCAGGTCTTCCAAGGACCAGCCTCTTCCGTCCCCAAGAGACTGTGCTCCATCCACTTCTGCACATTTCCTGCTCCCAGCCTCCATGAGGTCCTTATTTCCACCTGGCACTAAACTGTTTATGTTTCTTTTTCTCCCTTTTTCCCCTAATGATTTATAAAATTAATGGGCCACATTTTCATAGCAACGAACCGTGCTGAGTATGTGCATTTCTCAAATGGCTGCAAGTACTTAGCCTTCAACCTTATGCTTCGCAACACACTCCAAGCACACACCAGTACATTTATTGATGCATTCCCCATTGTGGCTTATTGCTGTAATAGTTATTTTCCATGCGTCTGGTCTATGAGCTTGTACACTCAAGTATTCATGCTCATATGCATTCATAATATGTGCACATCTATTACATTTACAGATTACATCCTTTTCATTTCCACTCCCACCACCCATCAGTTTTGTAGCTAGGCATTTGGAAAATATTACAATAAACAAAATCTTTTAAAATTAATTCTATGTTTTAAAATAACAAAAGAAAGACTTCTCCAAGTAACAATAAGAAAAAAAATGTCTACATGTAATGTGCTTCCTGTTTTCATTATTGTTATCCATAAGGCTACTCTACCAGTCAGAATACGCTGATTTTCTCTAAAGTTGTTCAACATCCTATTTTAGTGCAGAAAAGTTTTCAGAAGTTCTTCCTGATCCAAAAACGAGCGAACACAAGTTTCTTCTGATGCTTAAGCAGCATCTGCTGATTATTCTGCCTGCAAATGTATCTGTGGAAGAAGGCAAGGAACAGGGTCTAGAAAGGAAGATACAAAGTCTTGCTGAGGACTTACCAGTCTGAGTAGTGACTAGCTGTCTGCTGGGAGATGTCTGAGAGGAGAGGGGTGGAATGGGAGAGACTAGTGGTATGGAGAGATAGCTGAAACAAGCAGATGGCTTAGAGGAAGCTGAGAAAGACTGTTAGTACATAAAGCCGCAGATACTTGACTATGAATTGCCATTTTGAGTTGCTAGCTTTTTCTTCTATATTTAGCTAACTACATTTCTGATAATGACTTATATAATAGCTTCACTGTAAAGACATTAAGTTTCCCTTAGATTCAAGGTATATTTTTTATAGAATGGAAGTGCAGGTCTATTGCAAAGAGACAAAAGAAATTGGGTTGGGAGAAAGGCAGCTCTGCAATTACTTTCTTTTCCCTTATTCAGCTGAAAGTTCTTCACTTCCCCGTCAATGGGAGATAGGACGCGGGAGTCCGCAGAAGGCAGTCCAGAGCAGCCAGGCTGCTCGGGTTCTGCCCTCCCCATGTGCAGTGCCCGAGACAGCACATGCTGGCCCATCTTTCATGTCCTGGACACAGGCTCTGTATGACTCTATACTCTTTCTATTTTACTGTTTAAGATTTCTCAACATCATCAGTAGATCTGTTGCTTGCTTGTTGTCAGACACTGGACTTGTTCCTTAGTTTACTCTTAACCTTTCTTTCCCTGCATGCAAAACATGGCTCATAATACTGGCTGCTCTCAGGGAGGCATATGCCCTGTGTGGGCGATGAATGCTCTTGCAGTATGTCAAGCACTGTAGTGGTTATCAAGGACAATCAGGGAGGAAACATCTGTTCAAAACAGGGTACAAACATCAGGCTTGGGCACCCAGTAGAGTGCCAGGCAGGTCCCCCCTACCAGGATATTCTTGCACAATCAGCTGGTCACAGGACAGAGGCTCTTTTCCGTACTTGTCTTCATCAAACAGGAGTGGTAATGTATGGCAGGTGTGTGACAAGTCACTGCCTCTCTGGAGGAGGAGGATATACTAGGGCATGTTTCAAAAAAGCTGTGAAACATGTATCCCTGTGACCAGGCCCATACTGCTCATTGGAGCCCCAAGCCTGGGCATTCTCGCTTCAGTCTTGAAAGATACTTTTTATCAGTCCTGTTGTTGTCTAGGAGACTGTAAAAAGATTTGTACTTCTGGCACATAGCTGTAAAATTCTCCTCGTCAGAATTGTTCACTGCCGTAGCCAGGGCTGGGTGTTTGTTTTGCAGAAATGGACACGCTTCAGTAATGCCCCGGCTGGCCGAGCGTCGTGGCCCCGGGGACCTTGGTGACATGCCTTGTAAAGGGCTTGTGTGTAGGGCCACCGCAGGTTAGCTATAGAACTGACCATTTTTGAGACTTCTTCAGGCAGACAGTGTTTCTCCCGTTGCTGGCAAGTGTCCTTCCTCTTTGTTACCCGGCAGTGGGCTTTGCTGCTTTTCAAGAGAACAGCAATGCACTGGTGTGGTTCAAGGTGGAGGGGCATGCGGGCAGCCCTTGGGATCCAGGCAGTACATGCATTTTGCTGGATACATTACTTCAACATTTTTCCATAACAATCTACCCATTACTGGTAATAAACATAGAAACGATGATAAAGTTATATCTTCAGTTTCCTTCTGTACCTGTTACTTGTAAAATATTAATAATTTAGATGGGATCATATAAACTGTAAAATTAAAGTGTCATGTTCCTTCATTGCAATATGATTGGATTACAGTTCAAAACGGTTCGTCATCAATCCCAATAAAGACAAAGCGTGGGTCTAACTGTCGTCTTCAAGCCGATAGCTTAGCGTTATAGCCTCTGTAGCAGCTGTTTAAGTGCCCCTTCCCCTTCCTCTGAGTGATACGATATGCCCTTCTCATTAAAGAGAAGCCATCAAACTTGCCAGTATTATGGTTCAGCCCACCACAAGGAATCCAGTCAGGTTTAGAACTGCACGTCGAGGGGCATAAATAACCAATGAAGGCAAGAGTGCCCCTTGTTTTCCCTTAACTGAATTAAAATTCAGAAAAGGACAATGAATATTCATCACCAGTTCTAAAAGTGCCCAGCTGTCCATAGCCATCACTTCCATGAGGGAAAGAAACATCAGGGTAAGAAACATCCTGAAATGTAGGAACTCTTTGGGAGTCATATAAAAATATTCAAGTAGTAAATATTTAAGCTCATTTTATAAATGAACTCTGGGTCAAAAATTTCCTGCTCTAGCTAGTCATTAACTGCCAGGAAATATCTGAACTGGATGTCATTACTGTTAAATTATGAAAATATTTATAAGTATAGAAAGAAATCAATTAGGTAATTAACTTATTTAAAGTTTAAAATGAAAGGCAAAAATACGTGATGCCAGGAGCCTAGAGTTCAATTCAACAGCTGAAGTTCAATAAAAGCAAACTAAGAGGCAGGACCTACTTCTCTCTGATACACTGAGCTTAAAAGTGTCATAGCTTCTAATGATGGTAATACTTGTTCTGGTTTCAGTAAATTATTTGAAGTAACAATCAATGCCAATGTCTGAAGTGGGAAAAATATGTACACACACACAAACTGAGGCGGATCAAAATGAGGGTAAAAAGTGCAAATTGTTTTGCACTTCCTGTTCTTATTTTTGAAGTAGTGCTTGTATAATCCATACTCTTGCAAAATTACTTTTTCTCATTTGAAATACCTTTTTTGAAGTGGAAAAACCACCTTTATTTTGATTTAAAATCCACTTCACAATGGTGGCTGGTGATTTATAAGCATGCATACTATGAAACATTTCTTAGTGATTGCCGGGCTGTTCCTATCCCTGAGTTGGTGCTTCCTATCACTTTCAAATCAGTTGCAATGAAAAACATACCCCTCAGCGTTAAAACATGGTAGACGTGCCAGAAAGAAGGAATTTGCAATAAAGCTATAATATACTCTTTTGGATACCTACGCCTTCTTTGGCCATCTACCAGGGAATGGTCTGTTCTTTCTCTCTTACAAAGTTCAGAATTCAGAATTTTAAATGTCCTGTTTGACAGGAATATTGGATATATTTTGGTGAATGTCAGGAATATTTAAAACAAGG
The DNA here is from genome assembly GCF_028389875.1 of Rhea pennata. Taxonomy (NCBI): domain Eukaryota; kingdom Metazoa; phylum Chordata; class Aves; order Rheiformes; family Rheidae; genus Rhea; species Rhea pennata. The sequence continues at coordinate 67,948,598 of NC_084666.1, forward strand.
AAAGCATATTTTAAATGGAAAAAAGTAGCATTTACATATCATACTTGGCAGCGCAGCTTTAATTGTGCACCTTATGATTGTGTGCAATAATGAAAGCTCTTATAAGTTTCTTCTCATACTGTATTTCTCAGCAGACCTAGTCTATGAGCAGGCTGCTGATTTACTGTTTGAGTGCATGTGATCCAGGTAATACATTCCCAGTGTGCCTCCCACATAATATATTTCTTCTTTGTTTTCTAAAATTAAGATTATTAGTTCTCTGAGAGTTATTACTTTGTATTCTGGAGATTTACACATTTTATGTCATAAAAAGAATAAATACATCCATTCTCCACCACACCTACTGTACATACTTTATTGTAATCTTCTGTTTTGCATTTTTCAGCCTAGAGCTTTGTAAGCGGGTGCCAATGGTTATGCTGATGAAGTTGTTAAACTAATTAATATATATAATAAAGTAATAGGTAGGTTTATCTCTACATTTCCACACTACTGCCCTGTGACAAGAACAGCTTATAAATAGCATTCACGCCGACAAAAAAAAAATTCTGTAAACAAAAGTCATTTAGAGGAGAGACACTTGTAATGCAACAAGATGACAAAAAGTGAACCCACCAAAGATTTTGGTGTTAATTTTATCTTTCACCATGACAGGTTTTATCATTGTCCTTTAAACACAACTGTGAAACAGTACCTGATGAAAATTCACAAAAAGGACAGTTTGTAGAAACTACTTGCATCCTGCCTCAGAAAATGGCTTTATTCAGGGACCAATAAATTATATGTGTAGCCGATACAATTTCTCACAACTTGAATTTTGAGGACTACAGTGTTTATGCCAGTATTCCACACAGCCATCCCATTCAGCAGATTAAGTGTACACTTCACTTAAAGACACTCCTTAGGATGTATCAAAATTGCTGACATAAAAACAATTGGTACTTACGGTAATTTGCTAAATAAGTATACTGCTGAATTGGGACATTTACCATATGCTTACATAAATATTTTGAGCCTTTGCTAGACAAATGCCTAAGCACAGGCCTTTCACCCTGGAATTTAGTGGGTAATTAGCAGATAATACCTTATTCCATTAATTACTAACTAGTTTGCTAATTAATTTTTCATAATCATGACATGGTTTTCATAATCATGACATGATTTTTGTTTTTCAGTACTGTTCATCAAATGAGTTTTTCAAATATTTTTAAAAATTTATTCAGAATACTTCATATATCCAAAGATGTTTTCATTTTCATTGTCAATATTGCAAGTTTGTGTTTTCTTATTTTCAGTTGTGATTGGACTTTTTGGTGACATACTAGGCTTTTTTCTGTTCTCTCACTAGTTGACTGATTTTTAGAAGTAAGTTTTTTGAGTCTAAATACTGGGGTTTCAGAATTCAGAAATATTTTCCAAAAATTTATAAGAAAACATAGTTTATGTGAATATACTTTTCAGGAACTTAACTTATTGGAAAAGAAAATTGTGAAAGGTAAGAGTGAACTTTGGGTTTGTTTTATGAAATCGATAAAATACTGAATTAATAGTATGAAATAATTTTTGAAGTATTTGCCTATATTCTGTTAGAATTTTGTATAGAAATTGGACTCCACTAACAGGAACAATACAAGAAGTTACTGTGCTACTACCTTCCACACTAAATGCCATTAAAATACTTTCAGACTTGATTGTAAATGGAGTTTCATTGTATTCAATTGCATAGTATCTAATTTTTATTGTAGAATCCACAAAATCTGTAATGTTGTTTCCATTATTGTACAGCGCAGGAAGAACCACATCTTTATTTCTACCAACCTACGAATCATTAAGAGCTTCAATTTGATTCAGGGGTGCATTTAAGGTTAAATTGCTTTGTGAAAGACCACGTGGGCAAGTCTATATCCACAGACAGAAATCTATGTTTTAAAAAGAAAATTTCAATAATGCTGTTACTATAATTTTTTGGTTTTCTTAACTCCTACTAAATATGCTGTTTTCCCAGCAGTTGCGCCTCCTGCCCAGGGTCACTTTATTTATGGATTTGATCTTTTTTTAATTCATAGAATTGTTCTGGATCGTAGCAAGAATAAATCTTGGAGCAACTATAGAAAAATCATAGAAAGCATCCTTTTATTGATTTTCCACATATTTTTTCCACATTATAAAGGACATACGTGAAAACTTCAGGAAGTAAAGAGGTGCCTACGTATAGCACAGTGATTAAAATAGTTGAAATCACAAGAATTAAAGCAATTCCCTGAGTCAAGGGAATATTTTATTAGAATAACACAATAAATTCCAGCAGTTCTCTTTAATGAGTTTCTAAATAAGCTTTAATATCCTCTTTAATACAATATAGGTTGATTTGATAGCCAGATTCATGGCATCATTTGGATTAGCTACTACCCATTTCCCCTGAATTAAGAGCAGTTAGGAAATGAGTTACTAATAGACTGTGTGGAGTAGAAGAAGTACTTTCGTGAATTTTTTTGCGCTTTTGATTTATGTCACAATTCAGTTAATTTAGTTTTGTGATTGTCCTTTCTGAGCAAAGTGCTTAAAATGCAAGTGAGCTCCGTCTTAGTTTTGTATAACAGGTAGATACAAACTGCATTGAGATACAGTTTAAAATATTTCTATCATTTTTAAATAAAATATTTCACATTTCTAGCAGAGTAACTTTTTATATCATTCCTGTTAGTGGAGTCCAATTTCTATACAAAATAGCAGAGAGATCACTTACCAGCTATTGATATGGGTGACAGATAAAGTGGATTGTTAAACCTTCAAAAGCAGCCAAGTGAGTCAAGTCCAGATTTTTAAGGGAGTTTGCATGACTTTAACACATAAGTGCTAGTTTTCAGTGTAGAAAATTGAACCTAGACTCCTCAATCAACTTTTTTGAAATACTCTCCCCATAGCCTTCTGTTACTAAAAATGCGATGCATTTTACTGCCTGTGAGGTTCCAGGTTTGAGAAGAAGCTCAGATTCCGACCTAGTGTTTCCATCACATGTGCGGGAGGTATCCTCTTCAGGATCGACACACTTACCTGGTCTTTGACCGTCCTGGTGCTGGGGGTTTTGGATGAGTGTGTTCCAAGAGCAGTCTGTTCATGAGAATTTCAGTTTTATGTGATAGGAAGTATATATCATAAAGACTATGTTGAAAGTTTTCATTTCGGATACCGTTTCACTTTTTTTCATCTCCCTTTAGTATTCTTTCACACTTACATTCTTGCAGTTTCCCACTGGCCTTCTGGTACTGTGATTTGTGCATTTGGCCACAGGTCTTGAAGCTCAGACAGCACAGCCACTGTCTTCTGCTGGAGTTTTTTAGGTTCTTTCTCACTAATGTTTCACTGTAATACAGTTTTACCAGAAGAAGAGCAAGGACAATCTTGTTAATTTAAATGGCATTCTGGATACCCTTAAGGTTGTGACAAATGGATAAAAGCCAGGAAATTTAGTGTACAAGTTGACATATGCTTTACTAGGCTTGTCGTGTTAAGCTCCAGGTTGATGATAGAATATGCAAGTTAACAATGATACTGTCTCAGTTTTAAGTTCAGACTGCCTTATTCTCATCAGAAAGAGCTATTCTGTCCTATAGTTAAAAAAAAAGGTTTTGTATCCACAGAGTTTCCCTCCAAAAGCTATGCCCTTGTTTTCTGCAGAGCGCACACTGACATGGACATCCCTGCCATCAAGGCAGCAAGTATTTTGTATTTTAGCTCTAGAGCAGAGCAGAGTGAACTCCTTCCTCGTCAGGATTTCATGTTTGCGCTTCATTTTCTGTTGTTTGTCTTAATCTTAAATGTGTCATCCAGACTGAAACTGCATGGTTAGCCCGTCATTTCAATACTATTATGCCACATTCACTGAAGTTTAAGCTAGCTCATGCACGAAGCCATTGGTGCCACCCAGTTCATTTTCAAACTTTGCAACCCATACTGAGCGATGCATTGGCATGATAACACCCTGCTAGCACCCAAACGGGTTTTGTAGTGTGTGCGAAAGTTTGCGTGAACAGCAGCCAGAACTTTTGCTGCAAGTGTAGACATAACCTGCCCTCTTTCATTCGCCGTTTATTTTTACAGATTTAAAAATACTTTTTCACTACTCTGTTACAACTATGTGATGAAGAGCTGTTCTAAACAAGAAATGTTTTGTTCATATGTAGTTATTAATCCTCAGAGTCACTGTTCAAGTGAAATTAATGGAGCTCTTTAAAAAGCATATCAATATATGTAATGATACCTTTGCTCAGTGCACAAGGCAGCTTGAGAAACCTATTCAGTGAGCTACTACAAACAGCCAAATTTATTGGAAAGGATCTGTATACTTCTGTATGCGGATCTGTATACCTAAGACTAACTGTCTGGCTCTGAGTTAAGTTCAAAAGCATGATGGTCAAATTAATTTCGGGTAGGGTGCAGCTCATGACACGAGGTCAGAGTCTCAGTTCAGTGTTGCTGGATGCCTCGTGTTTTTCTCCATACTGTGATAGAATTGCTCTCGTTTCGTTTTGGGATAGTGGAGCTGGTCAGCTGATTGCTCATCCCCTTACAGGCCCGTCAGACCTTTCTCCCAAAGCTGCACAGCTGTGCTCGCTCTGCCAAGCTGAGGGGTAAAGCCTGCAGTCTGCAACGAGAGGAGGAAAGGTAGAGGATGAAAATTTGTATTCTTCACATATGTTTTTAATTGTTTTATGTACTTAAAAATTTTTAAAATCTAAAACTTTAAAAATTGTCAGAAGTCTTATCTTTAAATAAGAACAGATTAGTCTGTAGAGAGAAAGGCAATGCCAGCCTTTAGGGTTCTTGCTCATTGTTTCTGTACTTCCTTTGTCTTCAAACATTTGTTTCTTGGGAAGAGTTAGGAGCCTTCAGTGATTAACAGCTGAGGTCTTCAAGAATCTCAGTTTAATCCAGATAGCTAAATTTTTGTCAGCACCTGAGAAATAACCAGGCTGCTGCTTAGTGAAGCCAAGAACCGTGTAGCCTGTGCTTTCTTGCTGGCCATTTCTCTTGATGGTGGGGACCACTAGAGGTTTTTCTCTAGAGTGTTTTGAAAATAAGGCTTTCCAAGGCAATTGTGGCTTTAGTTGAAGACCTTGCAAATTAATTTTGCTAATGTAGGTATTCTGTATGAGCTTTTGAGGGTTTTCAAGCTTTTTATTACCAGATAAAATGAGAGAAAAGAGGAAAGGGAGGATTGTTTGCATTTTAGGTAGAGAGACTGTATTTTAGCCTCATTCTCCGAATGATTATGGATGAGTGGGTGTAGCAATACTTACAGCTCATTGACTTTATGTTCAAGCAAATACCTAAATATATTGTCCCAAGAGGTAAATATTGACTTATACCAACAGTAGTCAATAGCACCATTTTACATGCTTGGCATTACACTTCAGCAAAAACAAGTGGTGACAAGGACTGCATGACTGCATGCGTTTCAGACATAGGCTTTCACCCAGCTGCTCCTGGCTGCCTGGAAGCTTAACTATTCTTTCAAGCTTTGAGGCATTAAGAGGGTAAGGAAATATTCTTTATCCTCCTTTCTCATTTCTGATGTCTGCTGAGTGATTGTTTTGCTGTTTCCTGATCCTTCCATGGCACTTACAGGTTCGAAGAGTAGCACTTGATTTTCTCTAGTTATATTTTAAAAGTTAGGTAAGAATTGGGGGAGTTTATTTGTATGTTCATGTTGAATCCATATGTAGAGTTCTTTCAGTCTGTGGATGTGCAGAAGTCAGGAGTTCTCCAATATTTTTGTTTTAAAAAAGTGAGAGCTTTTTAAAAACTCCATAAATAATTAGTTCTTGGACTGATTCTTCATATACCCATGGAGCTTCCTTATCATGTGGCAACTTTTTGTGCCACAGCAATAGAAAAGCCTTTGTTACAAAGGCACTATTATGCAGTGTTAGTATTACAAGAAATGAAATTTTAGAAAAATCTACATTCATACAGTGTATATGGTGTGTAACAACCATGCAAATGAGGAAATTCAAAATTAAGACTGTATATAGGGATTTCTGAAATAAGCATAATTAAAAGGAAAACATTGCATTGCTTTGGCTCTTTCAGCTGTGCTGGTTCTGACTGTTTAAATATGTCCATTCTCCTCTTTGGAAATAACAGACTATCAAAAGTAAATCCTGAAAATATGTTTTAACTCTGATCAACCAATCTTTGAGGCTAAAATCACAATTATGCTTCCAAAATCTTCCAACTGAAACTAATGAAAGACTATTCCTTCATAAGGCAAGATGCTCTTTCATCTGAAGATACATGTGTGCACTCTTAAACTAAGCCTTTTAATATAAAGCAGGTGAATGTAATACACTAACAATGCAAAAAAAAGAAAACCTATCCTACAAAGCACTGTTAAAGTTTTATCATAAAAATAAACAGAAGTTATTTATTTTTATTCAATAACTGACAGCTAGACACCTATATAGGTATGTGTACACAGGTATTTTTGGTTAAGTTGTGGATCTGACCTTGTCTCCATTCTGTATTTGAAACTCCCTTGGAATAAATTACATGTATAAAACACAAACCACTTAAAAGTTTGAGTCCTATTGTGGCATGAAATAGTTACTGACAGAAACCTACTTCACTGGGTTTGGCATTTTATCTTTCATATTTAATTGCCTCTTTAATCACTGGTAGTGATCAGTTCCACATTCTGTTTTGCTAGAAATATGTGTTATTTTCTAAATGATTGTACCAGAGTATACTTCTCAAAAGAATTGTTCCTAAAGAAATTTCGTATGTCTGTTAACTCAAATTTGTGACCTTGACTTGACTTTGAAAGACGATTGATGTTAATGAAAGGAAGTGTTTTCGTAGTTTGATGGGTACTATTATGCTGTTATGGTGCCTTGGCGCCATGCATTTAAATCAGTGAGAAAACAAAACAGAATCAACAGTAAAATCTAGTTTTGTCTTTCTTCCAGCTTTAATTTTGTTTTATGCATTGTGCGTATACCAGCTACATCACCTTGCATTTATTTAAATGCTTTATAGGTTTTCTCAGTCTTAGACTTTTCTTTAATGCCAGGTATGACAAGAAAAATCACTTCTCTAATGTTTGACCTCTCTTAACTGTGGTAATATATACCGAGACCAAAAAAATGAGCTCATCAGAACTGTCTGCCTGACTAAAATTCCCTCAGCATCTTGTACAAGGAAGGCTATTCCTTTTCTCTAATGTTTTAGCACCAATTGTCTGTTTGCCTGACTATTTCTCAACAATTAAGGAAATTTTACTGTTGCAGTAATTGGGGAAAGAGAGAAATCTCCCACTTCTTTGTTGGTATAGTCCAATAATGTATATCACCATGGAAAATAAATATATTTCTCATAACATATGAAAGTTAAGGGGCAGAAGAACAGCAGAGCTTTAGGCAGTGAGCAAAGTAAACATCAGGTGAAAGACAAAAGCCTGGAAGAATTGATTATGCCACTTGGCTGCTCTCCTGAGAAAGATAAAAGAGACCAGGACATGCTCTGCTACTCCCTGCATGTAGAAGTCAGGCTTGGAAACAATACCCTGACATCTCTGCCATGCAGATAACTCCAGCAAACAAGTCTGCTGATTTAACTATTCACATTTTGGATTTTTTGTGCCAATTGATTGACAGCTACAGAACACATTCTACCAGCTTGATCTTTGTGTACTGGCTTTAATGAAAAATAAAGAATTAGGATAGGAAAGGGATGAAATTGAAAAGATAAAGTGATTAAATACAAGATTAGGATTCCTGAAAACTGGGTATTCTGCCAAGATAATACAAGGAGAACTTGAGCCAAAGTGTGTTAGGCCTATATGTACACAGGCAAGGACACTGGAAACTGTACAAACTTCCGCTTTCCAAAGCCTCCCGAAAGATGTGACTGCAGAAGAATAGCACTTCATAGATCTGCAGCCTTCAAAGGCTGGGTCACAGACATGATGTTACCTATTGTCCTGCAGTAACTCCAAGCCACCAAATCAAAAGGCCAATCCAGCAGCATGTTCCCATTAAATATAATGTTCATTAAAAACTCACAACATTGCTTGGTACTGTGCTGGATCAATCCAGAGACAACACGTAATGTTTTCCTGATATGAAGATCTAAATCACAGTCATTATCTGGGGAAGGAAGATCCTGAACTCTCTGCGATACAAAACTCACCCTCCAGCCTTCTCTCCAAATAAGCCAATTAAAAAAACTCAACAATCAAACATCCAGAGTAATATGACCAAGTTTATTATGTGCGTTGTTCTGGACAGAAGTTTCTGCTGTCTTGTTTTGGCTTTTCTTTGAGTGCAGGAAGAAGGAGGTGTTTTATTTTATTTTTTTATCTGAACTTATAGTTCAAAAAGTAATGATTCATGGGATCACTATGAAACAACAAATTGCACTGAGTAACAAGAAATTGGGCTGCCATTTATTCTGGAGAGACAAAACAAGATAAAAGGGCAGAGACAGTAAGAATAAAAAGTCTGCCCCGAAGTGTGTTAATGCAACTTCTGCCTGCCTTTCCTGGAAGCCAGGCTGTCCAAGGACAGAATAGGGATCTATGTATAAAGGACCTGGTTGTGACAGCTTCAAAAATAAAAGCTAGTAACAAAATGCAAGAACTTTGTGATAGAACTCTTGATCTTGAAATCTCCTGTTCTCAGAGTCTGATGACTCTATTGCTCGCAGCTTGGCCTTTTGCCTTTTCCAGATACGAGAGATACAGGTATGGGGGTTTCCCCATACAAGTGATAGCATAAACAAGGCACTCAAAGACAGCTGTGTGGAGCAGTTTACAGTGCTCGCTCTGGAACAATATCATGTTATTATGTTATTTCAATACATTTAATGTCACCAGATTTCTCAGGAAAAAAAAGAGGAATTTTACAGTTCTGCCATTCTGTCTTCTGAGTACACTTGAAAGGTACATCCTACTTCTACAAAATAACATCTGTAATATCTGCAAGATACTCAAGCACATGCAGAAAAATCAAAATGATTAACAAACCATTCCTGGAAGCAAAGTTGATTTCTTGCATTCAAAATGGTGTTTCAGTTATGTCAAAGTAAGCCCAGTGCAATAAGAGGAAAAAGAAGTTCTTATAAAATTGAAGATCTCTTTTGTACTTGAGTAAGAAAGTAGCAAAAATACAGTGAGTTAAAAACTCACATGAAAAATTGCACTGGGAGGAGAGATTATATCAGCCAAGCTACCAGTTGAAGGTGTTCTTGGATGTAGATGATGAAAAGTATGAAACGGCATTATATAGAATAATTACTGGGAACCAAATGATGGAAAAGAAATGGGAAAATGAAGAGGAGACTCTAAGAGTAATAGAGAAAGGGAAAAAATCTAGGATGGCTGCCATTGTGGAAGTAGGAGAAGGAAGTATGTTAGTGGTAAAAATAGTGTATTTTAATCCAGAGGTAATGTACCAAGAGCAAATTTGAATACACAGTTCTCAACGTGGCAGGAGATCAATAGGAGTTGCCTCGCTACTGTCCTGTATCCACCTGTAAAGTGAAAGCTGATAGCCAAAACACAAAACCCAGCACACTGGGAGTTTTGGCCATTGGCACTGGAGCATCCTCTGCTTACTCCTCCGCTTGCGAGAAGTACTACTTGTCTTTGATATGTGTTCCAACTGGGCAAGACTTTTACGTTAAACTTTTGCTCCAAAGACTCGCTCAGTGTTGGGAACCAACTAAAGAAAAAGGGTGCTGTAGGAAGATGATCGGTGACCTGCATTGAATTTAATCTATTAGAGCAGAATTATTTTAGCTGGCATTCATCTTACTGAGAGAATTATTTCTTGGCACTCGCTACTGTAGCAACTGAACACATAATGAACATTAATAGATTGTTTTCATCATCATAAGCCTTATGTGGACAGGGTAGGAATTAGCCCCATTTTGCAGGTGGTGAACTAAGCCCAATCCTTCAACATGATGAATGTGTCCTACATGGTGTTGTATGCCCTCAACTCCCATTGGAATTGCAGAGTGGTGAATACCTCAGAGAAAGCTTTCAGACATCCAAGCATTTTGTTTAGATGATTTACTAAAAGTTTTACATGTGTGGCCTTACTTATTCTCAATTACACTAAAACCATATTACATTAACAGGGCAGGAAGCCAAGGAACAAAACCTAAACCCTACAGTTCTAACCCAGCGTCTTAACCACAGAATCATTCTTTCTGCTTAAAATGGGTGCCAAATGGTCCAGGATTTTCAGAAAAAAATGGATGTTAGGCTAATGGAAGTGGTGCACTTCCCTGGCACAAATGAGATTCTGTCAATGAGAGTAAATGAATGGAAGCAGGAAAGTGGTATGAAAAAGAAACAGTAGAAGAAAGGAGTGGCAAGACTGAGAGAGTGTGGAGAGGGTCAGTAACAGCAGAAAGTGATGAGAAAGAAGATGCTTATTAGGCAGAGCAATAGAAAGGAGGCCATTATGAGCATGAGAACAGAAGCAGCAGCTGGTAAGATAGGAAGAAGGAATACGTAAGTTGTGTGTGGTTTAAATGAAGAGTTATTTGTATTATTTATATCCAGGCACAGGTAAATGTCTGGAAAAAGAAGTTATATGTGCAGAGAATACCAATGCCATAAGAGCTCTGAACAAAATGAGATTTCTACCACATGGCCATTTGTAGTATATGTCTACTGTTAATTGTCTTTTAAAACTTTTGAGTTATTTCTTTATCATGTACAGTGTTTACATTGGTTAAGTAATTACTAAATGCTGAGATATACTTCTTTATATTGATCATTGATCCAGGACTACAGTAATCAAGTAATTTTGCTTTGGGGTTTCCTTTTTATTTCTTGTTATCATTAATAGCATTTCCCCTCAGGTTCTCATAGGTCCTGAACAGACTCTAGGCAACTTCTTGAGGAAATACTTGTTAGAAGGGATTTCAAAGAATTGGGAATTAAGATCTAAAAGCAACGGGCATCAGACAGAGATCTTGATCTTGCAGCTCTGTGTTTTATCACCTTCTCCCTTTCTTTCTAGCCTCCTACCCCTTTGCTGAAGCTAACCACTGTCCAACAAGGAAACCACAACTTGTCTAACAGGGAACATGTGTTCTCCTTCCTTTTATCCAGTTTATTTCTTCAATATCATTTCTATAGCAGAAATTAGATGCTGCTTTGGAGAACTCCTTCCACCTGCCAGCTCCCACCCTCTCAATGTTCTATTCCTTCACAGGAAGGGAAGAAGAACGATATAGGTATATCTACATGCATATTAATAAAGAACAACAAGTTTTCTTGAGAAGAATAGTATCTTTTACCAGAACAACTGTTACTGCTAGTTTCAGGCCCACAAGCCCTTCATTGAGTCTGTAATTTTTTTCTAAATAATTTTTGAAATATTACTCCAGTATTAATAATACTCTAGAACACAAAAGAAGGCCCTGGAATGAGCTGACCTGATTATCCCTGTAAAATTTCCAAATTAAAATTATACCTCAAGTTGAGTATACTACTGGTGCCTAAAACTTTCACCTGATATGTCATATACAGTAATCACAAACTTCTGCAGTACAGCATCCTTTCTTCAAAGATAGAGCTTTTAAAATGATCCTTACAGATTTGCTGCATCAGATTTTCTGGTAAAAGAACCTTCAGTGGGATTTGCTGTCTTTTCAAACAAATGTCAAGATCCTGTTATTCACCTTGCACTCACATTTCCCTCTCTAAAGGGAGAACTGGCTACCTAAACTTCTCTGGGTTGACCATGAGAGAAGTGATGAAGTGCCAACAGTGTAACAGCAGGGAAAAAAACATGATCTGATAGACCCAGATCACACAGTGAGCTGAAGAGCAGTCGAACTGTCATCCAGTCTATTAACGCTGTGGTCGCTTACCATAACTTTCACCCTACACTGGTCACTGGCTATTTGTTTTCAATGTAAGAGGCACAGTTTGTCCAAACACTGTTTTTCCTGTTAAAAACAGGGATGTTTTGCATTTCACCTCTGGAGGGCTGGTCACTTTGTGAAAGCATGTTGCAAATGTCCTCCAGAGTGATATGTCTTAGGTAAGAGCTGCAACCTTCTTATTTTTGTACAGCAGAAAAATAGTAAAACATCTTTTAAATAATCTCACTTAAGGTTTAAGCTCAGTGCAGCAGAGAACGGTCATAGTGGTTTTGATTTTAAAGGCTGAGAGAAAGGGGAAGTGATGGAAATAGCTCTGGCCTTTATTTCCAGTATAACAGGAATGGATCATTTCTGTAGTTACTGTATAGAGAGCGTTGATGTTTTAGGATGAAAATATAGGATATTATTATTCAGTTTTGAGACACCATGCATAATGCAAGCATAAATGTAACATGGGTTTAAAAAATGTACACGTGTATACACTCACATGCATGTGCACATGCACACACACACCCCCACACCCCCATTCATCATCTTATGTGCTGTAAAGAATGTCTGTGTGCAATAAATTGGCAGAATTTGTTTTCTTACATCTTCCTTATTTGTTCAGTTTTATTCCTGTGTCCTTTGAGATGTCTGTTATTTTAACATACTGCTAGGTATCAGAATACTATCAAAATACTGCAGTGCCTTACCTGAAGGAGAGCATAAGGGCACATGAGTGACAGATATGAATCTGGAGACACTCAAGACTAAATATTGCAAGAGCAAGAAGCCTTCTGGGAAGTTAGTTTGACTCTCACAGAAGAATATTTACTGGAAAATGTGACTAGGATGTTTTTTATGTATTGTATTAATCAGGACAGTAATGCAATGACAAGAGGTCAGAGCTGTGAGGAAGGATATATATGACCAGCCGTAGGAGTCAAAGTGATACTGGCAAGGCAATCGTAATACGTGCATGAAAATCTACAAGCGCAATACCAAATACCAGAAAACAAAGAGCAAAAAAGGCAGAGTAGTGATTCATTTTCTTTAAGAAATGATACGCATTACTTTTAAAACCTACACATTGGGACAGGTGCAAAAACAAAGAATAAAACAGTATAATTAAGGCCCCCCACAGCCTACAGACCTGCTTATATCCAGTTGGTGAATTTTTAGTTATGACATTTATTTATTTATTATTAAGAGATTGTTACACTGCTGCTGTCATCAGATTATTGAGCACTTCCCAGCTAAAATGGCTTGGATATAAAAAAAATCCGTAGAAAACTTAATGAAATTTGTGGTTACCTCCTACTGATACAACATTATTTCAATTGGATTTGTCTATTAGACAGTCTTAATTGGCATAAGGTCAACTATTCACCCCACTTCTGTTATCATTTTAATCATTAAGAGCCTAAGGACATTACTAGTCATTACTTAATTGGAATTTCCCTTCAAGTAGAGCTAATGAAATACCAGTGGTACAAGTAGGGGGTATGGGAAATTAACAAATAGCAAGAAATCTGTGGTACGCCATGCGTTGTCCTTGGATTTGGCTGTGCCTATGTTTTGGTAATCGTCATTTTGTTGGTGTCACTGTGCCACACTTGCCAGGACCAGAATTTTCATGTTAAAACATTCTGTAATCTTCCTCCACTCATTTTAAAAACGTGTTCCTTAAAAAGTCAATAAGAAACACTGAAATTCTTTAAAAAGTCAAATAGGAACTGGCAGAAATTGCTACATAGAAATTATACATAATATTACCAGCAACTCCCATGTGAAACGGATTAGATTTTATTGTCTCATCCCATGTTATCAAGAGTGACTGGACTGACTATTTATCATATGAAGCAACAGATAGGATATTATGAAACAAAAGGAGACATATAGATAAAAAAGACAGAAAGGGACAGAAAGAGAATTTCCCATCTTTCCCATTTCAGAGTCTCTAACTTGTTTCATGTCATTGTGGACTAACCATAAATTTGGTTGTTTCCAATATTATTTTACTGAATAAACAGAGCTTTTTCCACCAAAAAAAAAAGTCTTTTAGTGATAGAATTAACAGTTCTGCATAGAAAGCACAACATATTACTTGAATGAATGAATGAAGTATATTCAACAGACTCATTATGGAGAAGATATCCAACAAAATAAGCTAAATTAATGGTGAATCTTAAAACTAGAAAGAAATGTTTTTCTTGCATTTTTAATCTTGTACTGGATTTAACTTTAAACGGGAACAGAAACACATCCTCTAGCTGATCAGCTTTGAAATAAAATATGCTAACATGAGAGCAGAGATCCAAAATCAAACAACTTCCAAGCTTTGCTGCTGTTACTAATGGTCTTCACAAGTTTAGTTAGTTAAATAGACAGCATCTACAGCATCTACTGAGAAAATTTGAAGAATTTAAATAAATACTTTGTGAAAACTTATTTTACCTTACACTGCTTTACCTAACAACTATTCCAGAAAAGCATTTCAAGCCTAGATTTTGGAATGATCCCTGAGATGAAAACAGCACTAGAAAGTCAGATGTTTCTTTCTCTAGGAAAGATTATCACCTTCACAGTTGCCAAAGCCAGACTCTGTACTTGTATTAAATCATATTCTTTTCTTCTTGCTAAATGTACTATAAAGTATGCTTTAAATATGGCCATTTGTCACAAGAATAGTATGTGGCTTCGTCTTTTTGTCTCTATTCAGTGGTACTCTTTGTACTAATATCTTTATTCCTGGTAAAATATTTGACTGATTGAAAAGTGTAAATCACATTTAAGCAAGGAATCTTGGCTATAGATACATTATTTGAATCCAATCCTTTGTGGTTCACAACTATTTTTGTGGAGATGGGTCTCTAGAATGTTTCATTTTGTTTTGTACATCAGATTAGCTGGGGACAGGTAATATACTATTGCCCAAAAGGTGCCAAGGCTTAAAATTGTATTTTTTAAATCAGAAGAGTGAGATTGCTGACACAACAGGTCTATATGGTAGTAGGTCTTGGTTATGCCGTTAGTGCCACTAGCCTGACTGAGCTTCTTGCTCTTGTTCTTCCCTGTCCCCTTCCGTGAAGGCTTCCAGCCCTTCACTTAAACTAACAGAATGGCTGCACTGTCGCACCTTTTCCTTTTTTATTCTTTTCTAATGGATTCTCTCATACCTCTGGTTAACAGTGTGGCCACATAAATGGACAAATCAGTATAACTAAGGGAATGGCAATCTGTGACAGACAGGGCAAGACTAAGGAGCAGAGGGCATAGCAGGAGCAGGGGCAGAGATCTCTTCAACTAGTTCCCTGTTGGCTTCCCATGGTTCTCAGTTCTCATATTGTCGTTGGAGGTGCAAATGTAATCTACAGCAAAATACTACAGTTCTTCACCTCAACCCAACCATAAAGAGGAATGAAAGGTAGAACTGTGACCCGAGGATTCAGTCTCCTGGGGATTACTACATATGCATCACATGGAGACATGTTGCTCTGCACCTCAGTTAAAGACTACTCTTAAATAATTATTACATGTTCCTTAGACCTGCATCTAAGTTAAAATAACCTGTGGAATATTTAGCTATTACCTAGTGCATTTAATATATTTCATCAAGTTTAGCATACATCAAAACTAAAGATCACCATGGACAGATGTTGAGAAGGGAGGTATAGCTGAATTACCAGTGATTTAGGAATAAATTTCAATCAATAAAACAAATCTGTTAAGCTGCACTCTAACTACCTGATGGCTGTTACACAGAAGGAAGTGAGACATTTAACAGTTCAACTTTGTGCTTGCAAATCATTTTATCTAATAATGCAGTTAGGAAATTATTGAGTACAATGTGTCCTGAAAGGCTATGTCTCCGTTTGGCTTAAATCTGCCTCTGAGTAGTGCTGAGGAAAAAATTAAAAGAAGGCAGGAGAAGAAAGGTTTTTTTCACCCTCTTTGTTCTGTATTCGTATGAGGATGAAGTAGGCTGCACTGCAGAACAAGTAGTTTTGTCACAGAAGATAGCTTAGCTGATAAAAAGAAATAACCTTGTCACCTTCTGTATCTTTTGCTGAAGTTAACATTATGTCATTATGCTTCTGGTATTTTGCAGCTTTACAGTGAGATATTGAATCAAAATAACATTTCTTTTGTCTCCTTACTTTTTGTCCTTTTCCTCAGAGCCTTGAACTCCAGATGTAATGTAGGCCTTGAATTAAATATCTGCTCTCTTTGAATTTTAGACATTTGCACCTTTATTAGGGACTTTAGCACATAGTGAGTCTAACTCTGCCTTGCTAGCACTGGTGTAATGTAGGGATTACAATGTAGTCAGTGGAATTACTCTGGCAAAAAGCGGAGGTAAAAGGATTGTCCACAGGCTTTCAGACAATTGGAAAAGACGTTGCAATATGTCCTACAGTTACTATTAACAAAAGTGCTCTTCCTCATATAGCCATTTTTCTCAAAGTGCCAATTTCTTTTGAGCTCTGCTTCCCATTAAGACTTTTCTTGAATGAGGGCAAATGAGAGTGATGCTCACTTTCATCAGCAATGTAGTATCGGAGCACTTGCCTTGCTATTACTATATTCTCACAGCCTATTCAGCAGCAATTGCAACACACTTGGTTGTCTAAATTGAAATTTTGAAAAAAGAAAAAAAGGGGATTTTTTAAGGCTCAGCTCAGTAAAAGAAAAGCATATATGGCAGCATTTAAAGCTTTTAAGTGCTTTTTAGAACAAAATGCTTGATAATAAATTCTTCCTCTCTTCTCTTACCAGCATCTAGAATCTGATGTGCTGTGTTTTGACTGCAAGAATTCATTATAGCATCACATACCTCAGAAGTAAGGTAAGAGTTGCAAGCAATTGATTTGGCTTGATTGTTATTAACATGTCCAGATCTCGCAGCAAAAAGACAGATGCTATTCCAGCAAGTGAGTGGAGGAGAATGTTCAGATACAAAGAAATTAAGCTGTACTGTAGCTTAACAACAGACAACTTTGAAAATCAGTCTTGAGACTGCTTGATAAAGCACATAATAAATTTCCACACTGAGGCCTCTCAGTGAAGTTAGAAGTAAAACCCACTAGCTCCTATCCCTCCTGAGCCTCGGGAAAGTCCTTCCCTTTCTCAAGCTTCTTTCCTCCACTGAAAGGTGAGTATAAGCCCAGACCTGACAGGGGTTCAGAGTTACCCAGCTGGTCAGGGTCTTGGCATTCTATTTGAACTGAAGCAGTTTCCCTCTCTGTGATAAGAAATTTATGTCCATTTAGACTCCCTTAAATATGCCTAGATTAAGAGTGACAGAATCTAATTTAGGCAGTTTTATTAATCACTTCTGAATCTAGCACTGTATCTGTTTTCTAAAGGAAATTAAATAAAGAAGATGTCCTGTTCATATTTATGATGAATTACTTTCCACATCAGAGGAAAAACCTACTTCCTCTGGAATATTGCTCCTAAATAGCTACACAGAAGAATGCAAGCTAAGAAGCTGTTTATACTGTGATGCACACAACTCTCTCAACTTGCATTTGTTTATTGTATCAGCATGTAATCAGCTGTCAAGCTGAGGAGTACCAAGCAGTAGCCCTCTTGAGCTGGAATGAGTTGTTTGTGTGCTGTGTAACTCACTGAGCAATGCCACATCCAATGGGGAGAGAATATATATGGAAAACGTTGTAGTTTATTACTGTGTGCTTTAACAAATGTAATGCTTTTATTGGTACGGTTATTCCAGTACTTTGCTGCTTATGGGCCAGTTATTCTCCATCCTGTATTATCAGAATTCATGAACAGTACTTGTTTGAACAAACTTGATGTACAAATTCTAATATAGGTTTAGTTATTGTTAGCATGATGATACAAAAAATTTACTCCAAGTTTATAACGTTTCAGCAAAGAGGAGATAAACCATAAGGACTGATACTGAAGCATTCTGATTTCTAAGTTACTTTTGTTTACTTCAATGATGGTACTGAACTTGCAATTATAAGTTAGATAAATAAGAATTGCTTGTGTGAGAATATTCTCACTTACTATTTTGAATCCTTGTGGCTTAAATCTTCTTTGATAAAAATCTGGTGGAAATCTGGAGTAACTCACACTGTCTACAAGGACTAAAGCTGTTTCATCAGGAAATCTCCAAATGCGACAGAAAACTCAAGTAACAGTAATTTTTTTGGGGGGAAAGCACAGATGGAGAGTTTGCTCAGGCCCTATAGCTGTAGCGATAAAGGTAGAAGTGAAATCTGCATCCAGACCTCTACCAAGTTGCCAGTCTTTTCTCTTAATCTTTTAACTCCAAGTTATATATTTCACATATATATGGCAAACATTGTATATGTGATTTTGGGCAACCTATCAAGTTCAATCAGTACAGATGAAATATGTCTCTCTACATGATTTCAAAGATCATGGTCTAGATTTCATGTAAAAAATCTCACAAAAAACAACAAAAAACCCTTCAGGCCTTTTTGGAAAATCATTGTCACTGACACCATTTGAAAATATTCTTTTTCTTTCCCTTCTCTTCAGCTCTTGTTATTAACTTAAATTTGAAGGAAAATCCAATCTTTCAATTATATCTACTACAGGAATTTGGTCAAAGGAATTTTGATTAAGGCTAACTACATGAAAATGTTTTACAGAATCTTACTCTAAAGTTATGTATATCAGAACCCCACCACTTCATCAGAAATTTTATAAGTTCTCAATCAGTATTTCAGTTTGTCTGCATCAGTGGAATTACTCTGGTGGGGCGCACAAGAGGTATGTGAATTGTTATCACAATGCTGCATGGAGGCCTCTTGCTGTTGAAAGGCCCCATATGAATGCAGGCTTCTTTTCAAAGGAACTGCTTCCAGAATGGGATCCAAATGGCTTGACAAAAGGTGAGGAGCTCAATGGTTTTGAAGCTGCTGTGAGATGTATTCTCTTTTAAAATAGATGTAATTCCTGGGAGAGAGGAGGGCATTTAAAGTGCCCTCAAATACTCAATTATATTTCTTTGTATTTCTGTCTAACGGGCAAATTGGCCCTTCCAGGCCTACTTGGCATCTTCAGATTATCACCTGGCTTAGTGATTTTTTTAAAGTATTTCTAAATATCAATTTTTGCTGTAATTGTATTTACTAGTTAAAATATAGGATTGCAACAGAATCTTCCATCAGGAAAATGACCAGGCTTGGCCTAAATGTTGAGCACTGCCCATGTTACCATTTAAAAGAGATAAATTCATCTAACCTGGTTGAAATAGCGATGTTCACTGTCTTGAGCATACTTCTCTGGTTCTGTTTGCTACTGTTCTGCTACTGAGAATAGAAATGCAGAGATAATCCATCTGCTTTTCCTGAACAAGACAGACACAGACATCACTGGAGTGTTTTGGGAGCATTGCTGGAGTGGATTTGCCTCATCTGAGAGGCCTTCTTGACCTTCCTTGTGGTTCCTGGATGATGCTACTGATAAAAATTTCAGCATACGCTTTCAGGTGTGACAAGACTGACTCTTAACAGCCTCCTCAGAGATGCAAAGCCCATCTTTGATTCTCTAGTTTGTCTACTTGACTGTATTCATTGTGGCTCCTCATGACACTGTGCCTAAGTAACCTTGAGAAAAGTAATTATACGCTTACCATTGATTAAGGATCCATATTTAATTATATGTAATATGTTCCCCTCTCAGACTTCTAGTTCTTTGTTCATCAATGCAGATTGCCATTTGCAGTGTTGCAGCCATTGCAGTGATGGTCTTCATAGGAAACTGATTTTTCTCCTTTTTTTAAATTACCTAGGAAAGAGAGTTATTTCCTTCTTCTCTAGGTGCATGCAAGTAGAAGCTACCATCCACCCTTTGGTACAGAAGCATGACCAATCATTCCTCATTGAAGGATTTTATTTGTATTTTTTACAAAGGAGATCTTGCGAAGTGATACTTTGAGACTTCTACAGATTCAATAATCTGTACTGCAGATTATTAGCTGGAGACATAATCTGTGGAGATTATGTCAAATTTAAATCTAATGTTGTAGCAGTTTCTTTATTT
This sequence comes from Rhea pennata, assembly GCF_028389875.1. NCBI lineage: Eukaryota > Metazoa > Chordata > Aves > Rheiformes > Rheidae > Rhea > Rhea pennata. The sequence goes on from NC_084666.1 coordinate 67,968,533, forward strand.
TTTTTGATCACAGAAACTGTTAGATCACTGATGCTTTAAGATCACATAGTTGTACAGACCCAAATTGTCCAGTTCCTTTATTTACTGCAAAGATAAACTTTTCAAATAGAGAAAAAACATATAATGAAAAGCTCCTGAACACTAGCTTTAGCATACTGCAAACTGTCTGACCTTGCAGACCATCTCCTTGCAAGTAATATGTGATGATTTACCTCCTGCTGAAAAGGACATAATGTACAAAGTAACCCTTCCTTTATAATATTTTTCTCAGATAGGAACCTAATCTAATCTTCCTTAAAAAGCAAATCTAATCTATGATCCTTAGAGATGCAATTGAAATCCTTGCTTCTGAATCTGCACTCCTACTTTTTTTTTTTTTTTTTTTTAATGCATTCAAAGAATTCAAACCAGAGGAGTCTAATTTCTAGATCCCATTTACATATGCTCTGAACTGGAGGAAAGGCCATGGCCCTCCTGAAAGCCAGACCTTCTACCAGGCTGCAGTTCAGCATAGCTAGACCTTGTCCAGTCCCAAACATGGGCTTCTTGCTACTGATAATTCAGGGTCAGATTCAGAGCCTGTTTCATTCAGAAACATCAAACTGGGTGCTAAGTGAATTAACTTGGAATGAAAAATTACAAAGTCCCTTCTAAAAGATCACTTCTGTCTCCTTGCTGAAATAACTTCTACAGGCTTTATAGTGTGAGGATATCTGTAGGAGTATCCTTTTTGCTTGCCTCCGTGGACCAGGTAAGCCTTTATGTGATAAAATCATAGACATCGAGGTTCTACATTGTGCAGGCCATGGCATATTCCTCCTTATCTCTTGGGAAATTCGGTTACAACCAAGGCAGAGCACTGGAGAATAAAAGCAGAGTGAATCTGTTCTTAGAAAACACCATTAGTAAAATCCTTCCCTACTGAGAAACTGTGAGATGAAAATGTACCAATGAGTTCGTTGTGTACTGGGGCTATTTCTAGGATATTTGCACTCATCTCTTGCTAGGAAATGTGCCAGGGTAGTCATTTAGTTTTGAAGGTTTGCCTGAGATAGTTACGCAGTGTTAAGCATTGGAAGCATTTCAGTTCAAATATGGCTGAACTCCAAAAGAGGGCAAAGTAGTTCTGCGTATCTCATTTGTACAATAAAGCCAGTTAGTAATGGGCTTTGGGAGCAGTTTGGATCCAAGGTGTTAAAAGTGGAGGAACATTATCACTTGAAAGTACTTCTAGTGGTGAATGGTCTGTATGAAGTAACAAAAAGAAAGAGATTATAAGGGAAATGTAAAGATCAGCTCTGAAAGCATATCAGAGTAACTCATATGGCTATTGTAAATATTGACATGCAGTAGTATCATGGGGTTCTTCTGTTTGTGTCATGAACAGTTCTGGTAAGCTGTAGGGCTACTAAGTAAAGTTGAGTGACATTGCCATCACTGAACCAAGAAGGAGATATCCACCTTGTGGTTAGTAAAGGAGGCATAAGAATCCCATGATGATAAGAATAGTAGTTAAAAAAGAAAACAAAACACACCCACACAAGACGAGTTTCCTTCACACTGAACAAGAACAGAATGAGAAACACCATAGCAGTCCTGAAGTTTGTATATTCTCTGAACAAGAGCTAGGTCTCCCAATCTTCCAGGCGATCCAGACCAACAGAAAAAATCAGACTGAGAGCTTGTTTTAAAAATCATTTCTAAGTACAGTAAATAGCCAGTAGATTTTGAATAAATCTGCAAATAAGATGAAAAAGAAACGTGTAATATTTGTAAATCAGGTTTATGACTTGCATGAAAGCTTTTCACTGACAAGAGTCCAGTAATATATAGACATTGTTTCATAGTCGGGATATGTGTTGCTGATACTGCAGAAGAGGTATATTCTCCTCCTAGTAAAAAATTCTGATTAAAATCCTCCATTTTGTAGTATAATTGATTATCTGTGATGCATTCTGCAGGCAGCTTCTGCGCTTATTTTATGTCTGATGGCACCTCAGTAATGTATTGTATTTTCTAGTTTTAAAAAGAGTAACAACCCTCAAACCAGTGTGGTCATATGTGAAACTAGGGAGAGGTGTGCAACACAGTGATGGGAAGACTAAGGACAAAGGAAGAATTTTGCTCTGAGAAGCTCAGTGTGACAATTTACAAAATCGTTGTGTTTGATAGAAAACGTGATGAGATTTTTCCTGATTATGTTTAAGATAACTTTTATAATTCTTTTTAATGAAAGCTTATTGGTATATGTTTTAATTGTTGCATTTTGGGAGGAGGATAAAATGGACAGAGAATTACTTGTGCTAAAGTAGTCCAAAATTACTTACCTTCCTGCTAAATGACTCACAGATAGCCAAGTGACCAGTGTCTGTATCAGATACAGAACCCTGATATTTGCTTTGAAAACCTCTTACAGAAAATACTACTTCCAAGCTGTTACTTAGGGTCATGGCAGGTTAAAAATTAATTCAGACTCTGTCTTCAGAAGCAATATGAACAGTATTTATATTTGACTTTCTTACCTCACAATACAAATCACAAAGCCAGACAGCATGATATCCATCTCTGCCTTCTCTTAGCTTCTGCAGAGCCAGTGTCATAGGGCAGGCAGTCAAATAATCTCACGCACAGTACCTTCACATTTTAGGTTATTGTATGAGACTTGAATTCTGACATGTAATTAAGAAGTCAGTGTGCAAAAGTGATGGCACAATATTTTTCACATCTCATGAGGCCAATGTCACTAGCTTCATGGACTATTTGCAGTATATGCAAAATGTATGGGTCAAAGTGAGCCAGTCCAAGTAGGTCTGTATGTCAAACACCAGTCTGAACATCTCAAAGTTTTCCACTTTGTAATGAGCAGGGGAGAGGAGAATCATGTACTTTTTTTTTTCTTTCTTTTTTTTCAATGTATTGTTTATATTGGAAATTACTGTATTTCCAAGTCTTTGAAAAATCTCATAAACAGAGATCCTTTCTGGAGCTACTTTAATATCCTAAAGGTCAAATACACTCCTCCACAAAAATGCCCCTGCAATCTGAGACCTAAGATTTTTCTTCAAGCTATACGCATACATATTCAAATAAATAGTGGGTTGTATTAATATTCTTTCTCACTCTAGTATCATATGCATGTCACTGCATCTTAAATTGCCAGTTTACAGGCAATTGTAGCTATTATGCAGGTGATTCTTAGCAACTGCTTATGTTCAGATTTTGCATGTAAAACAATTGAAGAAACCCTGCATACTCATTTCTTGAGTTGTTTGTATTTTAAATTAAATAAGGTTAACCCCTACTTAAATGGTAAGGCCAGTCCATCAGATGATGCTTAGGTAACTAAGTAATCTGTATTACAGTTACATAGCATATATTTTAACAGAAGTGGGTGCACTGGAAAGTTCCACTGCATAAGGTAGACATTTTGCAATAATAGAGACAAAAGTCTACATTCTTTTTTTTTTCTTTTGAGTTAAATGTTCACGAATCAAATAATGACACAAATCTAACAAATGCCTCAAATAAGGAATTTGAAAGACAGATAAAAGGAGTTAAAAAAAAAAGCAGATGGCTGTGCATCTGAATTTGGACTCATCAATCAGATCTGTCTTGACAACTACACATGTGAGACTATGTCTTTGCTATAAGAAATATTTTGTCCTCCTTGGCCAGTCTATCAAAGCTCTTAGATTCTTGACTCATCTGTAATAGGGAAAATAATAACTTCCAGCAAATAACAACACCAGGCAAAGCAAAAGAGTTTAAGATTTCATGAGATTTTAGCACATTCATCTGACTTCCCATAGATCCACAAAGATGTTAAGTACTACAGAAAATCACAGTAAGTCACTGCACTGATACTCCTGCTGTGCACTAACCACTCAATAAGGCTAAGACATACCAAAGCATGGCTAATAAAGCTCATCTAAGAGTCCCATTTCTTCACATTAATAACAGAAGGAGAAGTAGCATCAGAATATGACAGTCAAATATTATAAACTTGCTTGATAAGTAAATATACTGTATGGGGAAGCTGCAGTCAAACTGTGTGATTTTCTAATTAGCTCTAGCATTTGTCCAAGGCACAGCACCACTTGACCAAGGCACAGCTATGTCCTCCAGCAACAATTCATGCCATGTATTATATCTTGTCATTTATGTGGCCTCAGAGAGACCAGAAAAGTCAAATCTGAAATGACAGAGAGTCTGGAAAGATGGGGTGGAGGAATCAGTTCTCCTGCACTCACTCTGCAGTGGGGAACCTCAGACCTGAAGAAGCCTTCTCAAATTTTTTCCCTGATAATTAAAAGAACTAGCAGCTACCCTACAGGGATCTTCAGCTGGATCCTCTTTTCAGCATCAGTGGGGCCTGAGAACCCTGCTGGTCCTCCAGATGCAGAGTGAAAGAAGATTTGTATGCTCTTCAAATTGTATTTCCTCATGATCAGGGGTAGCAAAAGCCTCAAATAGTGCAAGAAGCAAAGTTCTCTTTAGGAGGATGTTTGCTGCTGGATTGCTGGATAGCGATGAAAAAAAAAAGGATGAACATATAAAGGAAACTGTTGCTCTCTGAGGTGCTGGAAGTATGAAGTGGAAGAGCTCAGGCTACTTTAACAATTAGAAGAATGCTTAAGTTCTCATCCTCATGACGTAGCCATATCTCATTAGTTGTAAAGGAGAACTGTTTTATAGTTATATAAAAAACTGCTTTGAAGTTGTACTGTGGAAAGAAAAATATGTGCACAGCCTAGTCAGCACCATGTGTGAGTGGACCAGAAGCCCTCAGATAAACATGAAGACATAAAGAAGACAAAATGAAGTTCTCTGATCACTAAGTTACAAGGATTGATGTGATATTTAATTCTTTAAAGTCTCTTGCTTAGCTGCTAAGTTGAAATGATGGAAAGATACACATCTCATAATTTGATGGCAAAATTGAGTAGAAAAGCGTGAATTTTGTCAAGTATAGTTTCCCTGGGAGCTTTCATATTATTCAGATGATGTCAAATACAGAGCAAACAGCATAAATGCTGAGCTTTGAGAAACTCTGTGTGAATAAATACATCTGTAAGACTTTAGACATAAAATATTAATATATTTAAGTGTTAATTCTTCCCTAACTGTACTGCATTCTGAAAGAAAATGTGGTTTTTTATAGAAAAGTCATTGACTACAAGTAATACTTAACATTATTTGCACAGAAAGCGGCTGGAAACATAGGTAGCCCTTTTTTAAACTCCATGCTCTGTGAATTCTGTGTTTTCACATTATAAAGTGATAATTACAGAAGCAAACCTAGCACGAGGGCACACAGCATTTTGCCTGCATCTTTGATTGATAGTGTGGAGCTGGTTGGAATTCAGATACAGACTCTAAATTTGCTCTTGTCTCAAAAATAGCTACAGATCAGCATTTAATAAAGAATAGGTCAACTATGACCAGCTTTAACTGAAGAGAGACAGCCTGAGATAATTCCCAATGTAACAACATGCTTTCTTGACCATTTTAAGGAAAGGATAGCTCTCACTTCCTTAGTGTGTGGGGGGGGGGGGAGGGGACTCCAGGGATATCTGAAATGTTTGGAGTCTCTTCTAGTCAGGGGCAACAATGTTTGGCAAATCTGAAGAGAAAAGCAATTTTAAGCTAATTCAATACGAAGGCATTATTCAGCTCCTCTGTTATACTCCCATTAAAAAAATATGCAATGCAAGGATCTGATTGAGTGCATCTGTTTCTAGATCTATACCTTCAGAGTGATAATCTCTAGTGATAAATAATGGTGTTTAAATTTGTGGGGTACTGTGATAATGGAGTGATACTACAAAGCTATCTATAAAGAGATAGGTGCTCCAAAGCAATCTCTTCCTGGGGAAAACAGCATGCACCCCACTGACATTGCAATTACCCGACACTATCCAAGCCTGCCTTTACTTGCTTTTATGCCTGCTGGATTCCTGTGCTATGTTATTGGTATATATCTACCTTAGCTATTTCAATTCTTTTTTCTGGGGCATTCCCAAGCAGCAGTTTTGGGGGGCTTTATCCACCTTCTCAAAAAGACAGCAGTGCCTCTTTTGTGAGCTCCATATTCATGTCTTCATTGGATTTATTTCTTGAGCCCTGCACAAACCTGCCCCAGGCAGGTTTAGCTCCGTTGGTTAGAGCGTGGTGCTGCTAATGCCAAGGTCGTGGGCTCAATCCCCATATGGGCTATGCTGAGGGTTGGACTAGATGATCTCCAGAGGTCCCTTCCAACCTTACCATTCTGTGATATGAGTTTTATCTTTCTCAGTTGTCCTCTACTTGTTATACTCATCTTACAGCTGAATTCTCATTGTCTGTCTATACAACTTACCACTTGTGGTTTTGAAGCATTTTTACTGCAGTTCCTGCCATGTGAAACTGCTTTGCTATAGTTCTTTGCCTCATAAACTGCCCATCTTCTTTCAAATCTCAGCTGAAGATGTACCTTTCCCCACTTTCCTATAGCTCTCGATTTTTCTGTTTGCAGTTATTTATTATTTAACACATCAATTGTGTTGCTGAACTGTGTAAAGTATTTAGGAATGCATAGTATATTTAAAAAGTTATGTAACATATAGCTGATTTGTGTTGTCAGAGTTCTTTTTTTTTCACATTAGTTGGAAAATGTCCCTGCGAGTTTCCGCAGAATTAGACTGATACGCTCTTGAGTAAGTGAAAGAGGCTGGGCCGCAGTGTGCTTTATAGTGACTTGTCAGCAGTCCTGATGCTCTGTAATGGGTCAACAGCTGGTTCCCTGTCCGGTGGCTGCTCTGCACTGTGCAACAAGCAGCTCCAGGAACAGGAAATTGCCACAGCAGCATAAAGCCATTTTATGATAAGAAACAAGAGAAATGCGGGCTTCCATCAAACAAACCTGGTGCATAATTTCAGCATTTTGCTTGCTGTCTTCAGTGAAGAAGCTCTTGAGACTTTATTTCATGCAGCTTCTTTATTGATACAAAGCATTAATGCACAAATGTCATGTGCACAGAAGAGTAGCAGTGTATGCTCGTATTTATTTTTGATCACTTTAAGTCCACATACAACCTCCAGTGCCACAGGGCCACCAGAGCTGCAGTACGGCTTTATAATCATTTTAAGGTGCCTAGATCAAATAATGGGTCTTGCATTCCCCAGGTCTAAGGTTGAGTAAGCCAGAAAACAGGGAGTATGTGTGCTGCCCTCAGAGGCTCTGTCACTGGCAAAGGAGTCAGGCATTGCTAATTACTGACGTGCCTTTAATGTGTCCCAAACCTGCTTAAATACACCGTGAGCTTCTGCTGGTCTCGTAAACTCTATTAATTGTTCCCAGATGCACTGTGCAGAAAATAATTTTCCTTTTCTATGAGATCTCAAATACAAACAGCAAGCAATATGAGTAGTCTGTGGGCAGCTGGTTTGACTTTTGTCCTAGAAACTCCAGACTGGCCATGCATAACCTTTCGTGAATGAAAAAAATAACACTAATTCAAACTGATCTGGATGCGAGTGCAGTCAAGAGGACTGAAAATTGGCTGAGAAGATCCTGACTTTGGAGAAACTTTTAAAAGTGTTGTGGAGAGAAATAAGAATGGAGAATGGAACTGTGAGCAGGAAATTACAAAATGAAAATCAAATCGGAAAAGAAAAGATAATATCTATTCATCCAGATTCAGTGGTCATTTGTACCTGATGTAGTTTCTTTGTTCCTAAACTCCTCTCATGCATATTTTAAGTACATCTGATAAGGCCATTGGCTTCGGTAAGGATGTTGCTGGTTTTCCTCAGTGCCATTGGGAAGTGTATCAGCCTGGAAGACTTTGAGATGACTGCATGCAGTCAGGCAAAACATGCTCAAATTGCTCACAGTCTTCAGGAAGAACAAATATACACATCTTTCCCTGTGGCATCCTTTTTCTCTAGATATGCTAGGGAGTGGATAGAATTAAGATTATACAGTCAAACTGAGCTCTGACATTTCCTAGCTCAGTGAGGGATGTGTCTTAATAAACTTCCACATATGGTCTAAATACTGATACTAAACACTGAAGAGAGTGAGTAGTCAGATTTGTCAGCACTGGATGGAGAAGAATTTAAATGTAATATTAAGAGAATTCAGGCTAAATAACATCTCTTTACAGCAAGTCCTATCAGAAGGGAATTATCTCCCCTGAAAAGTGATAAAAGGCCTATTTCTTGAGATGCCTGAGAAGCAACAGAAGATCAGTACACTGTAAGATACAGTCTTGCTTTGACAGGAAGAAGGACCTTAAGGTCGTGTATGTACAAAATGGATCCTGCTGATTTGAATGGACTGCCTTGGGATGGGACTAATAAAATGTTAGCAGCTAAATTCATTGCTTCACTGAAGGATCACTATTTATTTGAAAGTGTTCACACACTGATATATTTAGCAACGAAAAACAGCCTGATTTCAGCTGACTGTCACACATGTAGGATGCATGCTACGTACAAGTGACACCATTTTAAAAGAAAGGAGCATTTAAGTATTGTGTTCCAGCAAAAAGGTACAGGAGCTAGAAGTATCAGTGGAGATCTTGTCAAAGTCATTTATTTCAAGGATTTAATGAAGCCTAGCTACCAAACATACTTAATAATAATCAAAAAAAAAAAAAAAAAAAAAAAAACACACTAAAGAGCTAGTTTTCACTCTGAGGTTGTAAATTTGAGATGCTATGTCTAGGATACGTGGTTAACCAAGTTGTAATAGAAGAAGTATCTGCTTTTATATCTAGTTCATTTTAGATGAAACTATAGCTAAAGTTGATTTATAGAATTAAATGAAGCAATGGTGATTAGTCACATAATATCTATATGCATGAAAATCTTGTGCATACAAAGTAATTAGACAAGGCACCAATCCAATATACAGTTAGATATGCTGTACAAATGAGTAAACTATTTTTTTTTCTTGGGCTTCTAAAAAAGCAGATGTAAAATAGGTAAACAGTCCAGTGGCTTGCTATATGTTTTTTGTGCAGGCCGGATTTTCCCTGAATTCAGCTGAGCACAATGATATACAGTTGGTGTCACAGGGAGCAGCATCAGTTTACTAATGCTTGTTTGTTAGTTTAAACATTTGTTACTTTGTTAGGATGAACATAGCTTAAAAATAGAAAGAAAGGAAGAGGAAGGAAGGACTGAGGGACTGATTATTTGTGGAAGAAAATACACAAATACAAACTACTGGGAAAATAGGTAAACACTTCATCTAAGTTGATTTTCACATTCATACACCTATCGGTTGTGCCTGATAAAATTGATATGATTTACTTTTTCCACTGCTAGGAATAGCTGCCTGTTTCTTTTTAAGCTACCCCTCAAATTGCTTTCTTTCCTGTGTGTTTTCTTCCTGGCCTGCATTTGGGGTTGATATACTTAGGTGTTGTGTAGCATGGATTCCCACACTGCTCTCCGCAGTCTGAAAAAGCTAGCGTATCCCATTCTTCCCTTGAAAACCTAAACTCCGTGACTTTTAGATGTTTTTAAGGTTAGGAAGATTGCAAGATAACAGAAGCAATTACACTAGCCATTTCACTCAATTAATAGACTCAAACTGGCAAGTCCAACTCAATTGTACTGACAATGGAAGAGGTAGAGAAGCTTAGCCGACTAACCGCCCAGTACACATATATACTGGGGAGACTGTAGGAGACCGAGAGGGACAGATGGTGCCTAGATAAAAACGGGAGCCTCGCTAAAGTACAAGGGGAAGTACGGGTTTTGTTCCGATATGAATAGGCAAGTCTGGTTGCCTTTGTTACTGCAGGTGCTGCTGTTGCTGGGTTTTACACACACTTCAGTCTTTGTGGTTTTTATTTTTATAGTTTTTCCTTGAGAAAGCTAGATATATATCACATCAGCTTCTTGAAATGTGCTGCATTCACAAGCCTCTGAATGACAAAATACATGAAGGAATCTAACACAAAAGATGAATCATAAAAAAATGGAATGATGCATAAAATGGAAAACAGAAGAGTGTAGATTAAAATCCAAGAGGTGTTTATAGAACTGAGTCAACAAATCAGCTTCAATACCTTCATACATTTACTTTAGGACTATTTATAATTCAGTTTCTAGATTGTTTGCTTGAGTATGAAGGGACTGATTGCCCTCTTGCTTGTTTGTTTAAATCAGGAACATCTTCAGTGTATTTACTAATATAACTGTGACATAACCGAGAGATGAGTCAGGCTGAGAAAAAGGTTATATAATAGCATTTTTAAAATGTGCTGTAATTTAATGTGAGGAAAAATAATTTATAAGCTCACAACAAAAAATTGAGCAAGTCAAACTATATACCAGTTCCACAGCCGAGCAATCTCTATCTCTGCTGATGAAAGATCTGCTTGGAGATGTCTGTCACCAAAATGAGTACAACAAAGCAATTTCTCCCAGTTAATGTTATTGACTTGAATTCTCTCTGGCCCTGTGTTTGCCATGCTGTGGTCATTTTTACATGCTGTGAGAACTGGAGAATTGAGTCCTGTTCTTCTCATTCCTAGAGTCACATGCAAAGTATCTATTGAAACCTATTTTTCAGCTTTCACTCAGGCAAGAAACAAAAATGAAGCCACATGATAGACTTGATCTTTTACAAGAATTTTCCAATGTTGTTGGAGCAAAGGACATCAAATACAGAGAACAGTTCATATTCAGTCCACATGATTAAACAGAATTAACATTGAGTAATGACTACATCTGAGGAAATCATGACTTGCATGCAGATAGTTTCACAAACAGGAAATGAGACTAAATTAATTTGATAAATTATTCCTTTCAAATGAGTCACTCAGACTTACTTTTGCAAGCACTACATTGAGAGCTCTCCAAAGCAATTGGTGAGGAAGGGAATAAAGGGAGACTTTCCAGGCAGAAGTGTGACCAGAGTCTCTACCCTTCCCTGTCCAGGAACCATCCAGGGGTTCCCAGGCAGCTTCCACCATCTCCCAGCTACCATGGAGCTTGTGCTTACCTTGTGCTTACAAATATTTTCCACAATGACCAGGAGACATCACCATGAGAGCAGTAGTTCAGACTGATGCTCAGGTTACCTTTTAGCTCTCAGGAAATCAGGTCACAATTCTTTCCTGGTGAACTGTTCAGTCTGTGAATTTTTAACACTGTCAGTGTGGAGGTGCTTGGCACCTTACAGCAGAGATATGTACTTTGTACGATTGAGCCATACATTTCAGGAGAGAGTTTCAACCCTCTTAACGATGTTACAGCACGGTAAACTCCCTGTGAACTTACTAGATCTGACTCCAAGCTACTGTTACATTTATCTATTCATTTTACTGTTGTGTTTGTATAGGCATAGCTACACTAGGAAAAGCAAAGCCTGAAGGTAGTAGGTAGTTGCCTAGGTTTGTAAAAGACAGCTACTTTCATGTAAGATACAGCGGTGAAATAATGTGCAAATTAATAAACTAGATTTCTTAACAACTTACCTTAGACTTAACCCTGTCTCCTCTGTCCATGTGTAAGAGAGCCTAATATTTTACAAAGGAATGAAGGGTTTATCGGCTAAGGTAGGCTGTAGACTACCATACTTGCTGACGTGTGTTCTGCTGGTTTCTCAGTCGGTAAATGCTACGACCACAGCTACCCTTTGGGGAGGTAGAAATATAATGGCTCAAAGAGAATTTGAGTGGAAAATGATTCAACATCATTTCTTACTTTCCCACTGAATGTAGTTACAAAGGTTAGCAAATAAGATTATTGAGTCATTTGTAGCAATTCTGTTTTTATTTTTCTATCTTTTGGGGGACCAGATCCCCCTTTCTGTTAGATAAGACTGAGAAGATGGACTTTGTATTCCTACATATTAAAAGGCAGGGATAGTCTGTCTAGAAAATAACAAATCTGTTACTAATAAAGCAAGAAGAAATAAAAGAAAGTTCAGAAGGAGACATAAATGGGAGCATACTGAAACTTTTTAGTGCTTTTTGCTTAGCAGAGGTAGGTATTTTGTGTGCATATCTGTGTGTGAGAGAGAAATGCTTTTAAGAACACACACATTTTTCAGTACAGGTAGAATAACAGTTTTTGCTCTGGAGAATACTCAGGTGACAGACAAAGTAATGCTTAAAGAAACTTTGAGCTGAAGTGTTATTTCTACAGCCATTATCAGCTGCACTCCCATGACTAAAATACGTTTCTCCAGAGAGAGAGGAAAGCTAACAGAGCTTCTAGCAAATTCACAGGAAATCTCTTTTTTCTTCTTCAGAAAGGAGCAGAGGGAATAGCAGATGAAAAAATTAACTTTGTTCAACAAACAAATTTTTAGCACACAAACAGACATGAAACGGACAATTATAAGAGAAGCTAAAGCCCCAGTCACACAAGGGGGAATCCCAAGACCTCTTGTTTTTGATGGAGCAGTGACATTTGAGACCAGATGAGCACTTGCTCTTTCGGACTACAGCACACCAAGTATGGCAGTAAAAGTTTTCAATTGCCAGAACTGTAAATCACTTGGTGGAGTTCTATTTTTTTGATTTTCTATGCCTAAAATGGTAACACTTTATGCATTATTAATCAAAGATCAGAATATATTTCTGTTACATATTCAGTGTTGGGGTGGCATAGATACTCATGGCAGATGATGCCAAACTGGGTTTATACTGGTATGATGGTATGACTAACTGAAATAAATTTCTATCATGTCCCTGTGAAACAGAGATTATCAAACCCGTTTTGCAGGTGGAAAAGCAAAGACTCTCACATACGTTCCATGGCAGTTTGAGAAGCTATTAATTTGCAGGCAAGCACCCAAACAGGTAGCCAACAGCTGAAAGGCTCTTCCAGACACCTCATTCTGTTGCATCTTTCTAATATCCTTCCCTGTGGAGAGCTGTGTGGATTTAAAGATAATCTTCCTAGTTACTTCTCTAAGTCTGTTTCCTTTTCATTACAGCATTAGAATATATCATGGCACTCTGTTAGCATAGATCTTTTGCAGCAACTTGCAGAGAGACACTGTGAAATGTAGGATAAGTGTTAAAAATTGTTCAGTGGGACAAACTAATACCTCCAAATTCTGTTTGGTAACTTTAGGTTGTCTCAGAATTTTAAGTTGCCCCCAAAATTTCTCCCCAATAGGAGAAATTTCATGAAATGTTTTAAAAAAATAATATTTATGTGGATCAGCATATTTTTGTCATCTATGTTATATGCAAAAAAAGGTTTGACAGTACAAAGAAGTGAGAGGAAAAAGTCTATTTTTCAATGTACTATGATATGTATTAGCCAATATCTTCTATATAGTTCAGCTGAATTCACTAAATTGCTTGTACAGTTGGTCGTTTACATTAGTTGTTAGCTTGGTGTTCTGTAGTGGTGAGAGCAGAGGAAGACAGACACAGAATAGTGACTCTTTGGAATCTGGAAAGATATTCAGAAGCGTATTTTTACAAATACCAGTGGTAGTAACATGTGGGAAGACTTTCTAGCCATATCTTAAAACAAGCGTTCCCCCGAAAAATGAAAGAAATACAGAAGCTCTATTTGAAAATGTGGTTTAAGCACTATACATGTCTGTGCTTGCACTTACTTTATAGTCACTATGAGATGAGAAGTAAAGAATGTCAGGGGTCAGAGGAGAAACAGGCAACCAAAAGGAGGAGTTTGGAACCAATATGATTTTGAAATTGATTGTGGTTAGTCTTTGTAATGGAGGAAAGAGTTAATGGTAGGAATACTTACATATAGCATGCCTAATTCAATGAGATGAACAAATTATCTAGGGTTGAGTTAGAAAGAACCCTGGTTTTAGACTACAAGAGAAAGACCTCTACTTTGAACTACAAGAAGTCAAAAAATCTGTCTTTGATCTACAAAAAGAGGTGCCAGTAGAAGAACCTTGCTTTAGTAGAGCAGTAAAAGAATTCTGCTTTGAAATACAACTAGGGAGAAAAATCCTATCAAACTCTGAGATGAAATGAAGTAAGAAATGTGTTTCCAAAACAAAGACAAAGCCTGAATTTAGGCATTTGAAAAAGAACAAGAAGAAACAGCTGTACATACAGCATGGGGGTTGTTTTATCTAATGGACAACGCAGAGGATAAGGAAAGAGAGAAGTTCTGAGTCATGGTTCCTGTTAAATTGCTGTCTCTGTAGCCACGTTACTTACCTAACTGCTTCACTTGTTCTCTCTGTAAAACATAGGTGGCTATGCTTGCCTACCTCAAAGAAGTGGCAATATATTTTACAGTGCTTTGAAGATGCTAAGTCTTATGTACTGCTAAGTATCATTATTATTCTTTATTTTGGCTTATTACAATGCAAAGGAGAGAATAAAAGCCTGATTTAATGTTGAAAAGATAAATGAACACTCTAGCTGGAAACAGAAATAGTTAATGCAGAAAAAAAATCAAAGGACTGAATAAAAGAAGAAAGGGATGGAGAGAGAAAAGAAGCCAGCAAGAGCACTCTTCCAGGTTCATCCTTCATCCATGAAATGGAAATGACTTGGAAAGGACTTGCAACAAGGTGAATTTCTGCAGGAAAATGACTTGCAGCAAGGTAAGCACCATTTACTTCCATCCTACCAGAAACAGTAGGCCTCTTGCTGTCATATTGCCATCTGGTGGGGAAAACTGTGCTGTAAAGAAAACCAGCAACCTTTCACAGCATGTGTTGCGGGTAGGTTATCCTGGTAGAGCTGAGCCCAGAGCCCCAAGATACTGAAACGAGAAATGCCACTACCTCAGAAGCCAGTTGTTTGATTGATCTCTTTGGAAATTTCACACTACCTAGCAGACTCATTGTGCTAATTTAAAAGCAAGTGCAACATATAATGGTACTTCCACTAATGGGTAGACAGAAGAAAGCTAGTCATGCTTAAGAATGTGTGCTGAATACTTCAAAAAATAATATATAATTAGGGAGGCATATGGATAAATGAATTCTAAAGACTGAGTACTTCAGCTACTCAACTGTACACTGTAACTAGCTCCTTTCTTTATATTTTTCAATGAAAATGGAGAAATAATGAGACACAGCATATGTACTTGTACTTCTGTATGCATTAAACAAAGAGTTTTCTTTGGATGGCCTGATGATTATGTCCAGCATAATGAAGATACATAAGCAAAGCACAAAATTAACATTGTCTTGCAAAAAAAAACAAAATGTGCTGAATTCAGTTTTCTTTATCCAAACACACACAACAGAGAAAATGAAAAGGAAGCTGGCAGGAACAGAAACATCTATGTTCTACAGAATGTTTTGCCATTTTAGAAGAGAGTACTGAAGTGTGGTATAAATTTGTTGCATCTGCAAACAAAGCTGGTTAAGTCAAGCATTTCCAGAAAAAATGCTAATCTTTGTGGGCTAAAGCATATTTCTAATATATGACAAGACAGATCAATCAACATAGGAGTGCCCTGGATAGAACTATATTCCCTGTAGTTACTTTATCTTCATGAATGAAATGATTGAAAACAGTCCTGTTCAAGGAGGCCAGATTCAAAGTTCCTTTTCAACAGCTTTCATCAGATCCCCTCTGCTAAATCTATTCCCCAGGCTTGCAGCAGTAAGGCTTCTATGGCATCACTCAAAGATACCAAAACAGAAAGATTCTGCCACTAAGTATTAAGCACAGTGATACATTTGATTTTTATGGATTGTTACCTTCATCACAGCTGCTTTTATTCCAGGTGCTTCTCGGGTGGATGAATGTGCACGTTAAATACGTCCTACCAAAGATTATTCTTCACTCATTTTAAACTATGTATTTCAACAAACAGGATGGAATTCTTGTGGTGAAAAGTTACCGGGGACACTACAGTTCATGCATCCTCTGAGACTGCAAGTAGTAAGAACTTTTGTAGTGCAGTAGGACATCCTGCACAGGGAACAACTATGCCATTTTAAGCTGCATGGTTGAATCACTAGACACTGGCATAAACCTCCTGAAGTTCCATAAACCTGCTGCAAGATTGAAAAATGGATAGGGCTAAACCCTTTTTCCTGATGCGGCTCATGATACTTCTTCTCTCAGCAGTGTGATGGGGCCTGAAAAGCAAGAGATTTATAGGTCTTCTGGCCAATGATGAGGTGGTATGATATCAAACTCCACCCATGTTGTATCATCAGCACCAGAACAAACCTTTGGGTTTTCCACAGCTTATTTGACTTACTTCAGTCTTTTGCCCTTTGGCCAAAGGAAGCTTATCGATATTTTGAAGATTTCTCCTGCATTGTTTCAGCTCTGTGGCATGTAACGTTTTAAGTTTCTAAAGCATAAGAGCTGTCATGTTTCTGAAAGCAGGAAACATATCCCTACGACTTTATCTCAGAACAGAGAAAAATCAAGAATATAGGCAACTGTGTGAAAGAGGAGCAGAGAGACCACAGTGCTGGAAGCAACTGAATGTTTGTACTAGCAAAAGTCCTTCTGGAAAGAACCTCTGTGGTCCTTGGAGCACCTTTTTCTGACTCCTGTTGTTTAGCTGGGCTGAGCATCAATTCTCCTCCCTGTAGAGGGAAAAGGGCAAGGGCATGGCAAGAGAAAAATGGCATTTAGGGCAGAGTTGCAGAATGGTCCCCTGGAAGGTGAAGCGTAGTCCAGAGCAGTCTTTCTCCCTCCTCAGTTCAGCTTACAGGCTGCCCAGCTGTACTAGTAAGCAACTTTCATCTTTGCCCTGAGGAATTCTCCTTTTTCCTTGAATTCTGTTGTGGTTGCTTTTTAGATGGAGGGCTTGGTTGGATGCAATTTTCAAGTTTTCTCTGCTTGAAAGTAATTATGTTTTAGCATAAGAATCTAAAAAATAACATTAGCTACAAAATGTGTATTGAAATGTGAAATATTACCAAAATTAGGTCATTATTGGAGCAGAACTTATTCTAGTGTAGAATAAATTCTAGATCACCATTCTGGAGGGTATTAAGTTTCTGCAGATAGTAAATACTTAAATTGCAGACTATGAAGCTTCTTCAGTATGAGGTTTTTTCCTCCCTCCTTTCTGCATGACTTTTATTATATAACACTGAATTCTTGTTAAATATGTCTCATATTTAACCATATGGAATTTAAATAATTTAAAAATAATTTAAATAATTTAAAAAACAATGCCATTCAGTATGGGAATTTTAAGAATATATGGCTTGATCCTCCCTTGCAGCATCCACAAGGTGATTGTTTCCACCACTTCAAGATAAGAGCAAAATAGGTGGGAGACATTATCGAATCTGAATATTTTATGCTTACTAAAGACACATGACAGCAATATAAGATAAAAAATTGTGAAGATTTCAGTCTTAAGAATGTACTAAAGCCATTTCTTCACAGGATTGTTATGACAACAATAAAATCATATATATTACTGTGACTATCCTGATTCCAGTGGAAACATGGTATGCTCCAAAAGAATTAAAACAGTTTTCGGCTAAAAGGAATTTACCCTTGCATTTCTGACTTACGCTGTTTATTTTTTTTAACAAGAAATCATAGAAAAGCAGGAAATGTACTTTACAAAATCTCCTTTCTTGCTCTTTCCCTCTCTGCAAATGCAAGATTCTTTTCTTAAATCTTTTTCTGCACTTCTGGAGTCAACAGTACACACAACTAGAGAAAAAAGTGTTACATACCTTTGTCTTGCTAATACCTATCAATCTGGAAAGGCAAAATATCTCACAGGAGTCATACTGATGATCGTCTTTGGGCATATTTCACTTCAGGGGGAGCTTAAAAGATATGATCAAGGAATGAGCACACTAAGACAGTGGAATGAAAGCTCATGACTTGGAGTTATAAGCATTACTGCAGTACAACAGTGGAAGAGGCTTAGATCTGAAATCAGTCATACTCAGTTCTGTTGGGCTTGTGGTTGTACAGTGAAGCAGTGTTTATTGATCAAGCAAAATAAAGGCCTCTATCACAAGACTGATTAAGTTATGAAAAGATACATTCATCAGCTGTTCTAGCTGAAGTACAAGGCAGAAGACATAAATGATGATGCACTTCCCATTTTCACACTCTTTAGCAATTGCAGCTTTTACCTTGCAGACTCTTTTAATTTTACGTTGTATCTTGCAGGACAGAGCTGTTTATATGACTATTTAATTAAAACCAATTATCACAAAGTGATTGCATTTTCTGCATTGCAGTCCCTTTGCTTTACTTAGGAGTGCTCTGAATTTACATCATCTTGACAATTAAAGCTCCAAACCAGTTGTGAAAGCCTTTTATATCTGGTTTTCATTAGTTCATATTAAACGATTCATTGGCTTGATTTTCACTTCAGTGAGCCTTCTCATAAAATCTGCTTAGCCATAATGGTGATATCACATAGGAAGTGAAATGAATTAATACATCAGCAGAAACACTAACTAGAAGACTGGGGTTTTTTTCTTACATTTTATTGTTTTGCAGATATACTTGTCAGTCATGTGTGAGGTATACTGAAACCAAGAGGCTGGGAAAGCAGCACTAAGTCAAAGGGGTGCTTTGACACTGCATTCTAGCTTCATTTGCTGAAGCAGGTGTGTAGTCAGCAAGTATCTGCTGAAGGGAATTATGCTTTAGATGGTCTCTTCTTACTATTATAATGGCGTCCACTAGAGCTGCAATAATTAAGGATCTCTCAGCATTTCACTACAAATCCATATTTTCAAGTGGGTCTATAAATTGCATATAAGGAAATTTTGCTTCTTGTTCAAATGTCTTCCGAAGATTAGCATTCTGAGTGGGCTCTTAAAAAAACACACATTAATTTGTTGATAAGAATGACTTAATGAGTATTTAGTTCAGAAAATATGGAGGAACAGCTGTAACCTTGTATGAAAAAATACTTTATTATCTTCTAGATATGTACAAATATCGCATAAAATGTAATGTACGAAATGTACACAGGAGCAGACATGGATCATCAAAAATATATTTGTTGAGCAGACAGGGAGCATCCTTGCCTTTACAGCATCTTGATGCTTGGTGGAAATCCTGTACAGCATAATTGAATATATGAATCTGCAAGATCTCATGTATTACTAACCATGTTAAAAGGTTGGAAAATTTGATTAATACCAACAATGTAGCTTGCCCAAGTTGGTAGAGAGTGGAAAAGCATTCCTGTCATCCAGTTGAATGCCCATTACAGTAAATTCTGTGTCACCCAAGTTATGCTCCATGTTCTCCGGTGTACACTTCAGCTAAGGACAGTCATCAGCTATAGGGACAACGTGTTTGAAACTTGCCGATGCAAAGATTGCATAGCAAGTCAAGTAAGGTAAGCTGGCAGGAGTGAGGGGCGGTCTTCATTGGCCAAGATGCTTTAGACCATCCCATATGGGCAGATGGCTTGATTCCTGCTTGCACATGTAATAGTAATGGAACCTATAAATAACAGAGAGTTTTAATTATGCATTTACCCAAGAAATGGTCACTGAATTAAATAACACAGGTTTTGAAAAGCTTCATAATTATGCATTTTGCCTGAGACCAGTAAAGAAACACTAAACATACAAGTTCAGAGAATGACATTAATAAAGAAATATAAGTAAGAAAAAGCACTGAAGGTCTATTTATAGGATATATGCAGTTCAACAGTAGATATCTGCTCCTCCAGTCTTGTTTTCTTAGTTACTTCTGATTCATGCCAGTCTAGCTAAGAGCAGACCCAAGGATGCAGCTTTGTTCTCCATAGATCATGCTATTACGCCTTTTCTTTATTCCTGACTTAAATTGTTCTAGCTAACCTGTCAGTTTGTCAGATCCTTGACACTAAACTGTATTAAACCATAGTTCCTGGTGGAGTTATTTGGTGTATATCTAATAGTTGAATAACTGAACCACTCAAATTATGTGAATGATGCCTATATGTGAAGGAATTTATTAACCTTCTGCATATTTATCAGGCAAAAATTCCAATATTTAGTCTGTTTCCCTTATAAGGATACCAAAAAAAATCATATGTTCAAAATTTGACAAATCCTAATACTCAGGTTTATGAAATTTTATAGTATTAAGTTTAGGTTTTGACAGCCTGATTCATTCTATCATTTCCACTTAATTTGAATAATATCTTCTGTGTATCCTCTCCATTTTTCTTCCATACTTCAAAGTCTCAGTTTTACAAAACAACTAATTTTACACTATGATTGCCCTTTACCTGCACATCTATGTAGTCTGACATCTTAAATAATTGACATCTGAGCTAGTTGCTGTGGAAAAACCACTTGGGCCCATCTACTGAATAATGGTCATTTCCTTACTTGAACCGAATGATGAAACCGTCTGATAAACACTCTGTATGTATTTAACAAGTAGGTCTAATATTGATATTACAACCCCATGAGATGGAAAAATTCTGCATTTTTTGTCTCTCCTTTTTATTCATTTCCCAACCAGTCTATTTGCATTTCACCTAAGTGATCTAAGAGCAAAGGCATCGGTTTACTGCCCTTAAATCTCTAACTTTTAGTTTGATTGAATGTTATCAGTTCCCACTTCTTTTTTGTTATTTTGCTTAGTACTTCCACTCCTCCAATCATGTGAGAGCAGAAACCTGTTCTCATCATAGAAAGGAAAAAAAGGGTTTCTATAGCTCGTAATTGTGGAAGAAAAGATTTGAATCTGTTATCTGGATATCTGATAAGACTCTGAAAAGAGCAAAATGAATGGCAAGTGTGTCACTATTTAAAAATCTCACTATGTTTAAATTAAGCCCAATGCATGATGTGATGGAAACTTGATTTTGGAGTTGGCGGAAGGGTTTCTTTGAGACCTCACTGGACACGTGCGGGCATTAGAGGAAGATTCCCCTCCTGGTCATCCATTCCAGGTCTCAGAGCATGAAGATTAGATTGCCATTAAAAAAGGTGATGATCCAGTCTGTATATGGTGCCCTCGCCCAATCACGATCACTTGCCTCCAAGCTGATGATGAGACCCACACCTCCTAGAATTATGGTTCTCTCAATCATTGTGAAGAAAGCAGGAACAATAACATAATGCCCTCTCCAAATGAAAGATGGAAAAAGGGCAGAAGAGGGAGCAACCCTAGAAAAAAACAAGAAGAGTTCTATAGGGGAAGAGTTAAAGGGGAAGCAAAGTAGGCAACCTACAAATCAGCTACAACTCTTTGGGAAAGAGGCTTTGCTTTGAAAGCCGGAGGAGAAAGCACGACCAGTAGCTACGACTAGTAGATATGGAGCATGCAGTAAATGTGAGCCACCCGTAGTTGAACAGACCTTACACATAAAGGCTGGACTTTTAACTACAGAAGAGACAAAATTCTGTTTTGCTTGTTAATGCTCGCAAAAGTTTCTAGAGGGAGACAAAATGAGAGAGAGACAAGTATGAAAACCAGAAAAATATTTTTAAACATTTGAATCCACATTTTTAACTGAAATAAAGGCAGGGCACAGTACTTTCTATCACAATATCTGAAGCAGAGATTCCACAGTTAATGCAAAAAAAGGAGATTGATGGATGGATACCAAAGTACTTGCTAATCTTAATTTAGTTTTACGATTTTCTGCAGATTATGGTAAATTTCTAATTTCACTGTGGGTCTGAAACTAGAAAAATGGAGACATGATATGAAGGGAAACAATGTGAGCAGTGACAGGCAGGTAAGGACCCATTACCACTGCCAAATGCAAGGTGAGCTGCGCCCACTGCCTCTGTTCACACATGTCATCATACAGATGTCATCTGGTAACAATTTATTTAATCTTGTAGAAAGAGGAGGTTTCTCATCTTAATTACATCAGATCTAAAATAGCACTGAGAATTTGGTTGGAGTTATTGCATAATTAAAGCAGTCACTGGTGTAAAGCAGGCGACAGTCCGGATTCGTATTTTATTATGGAGACTGCGAACTGTGGCCTGGGTGGAGGAGGAACATATGGGCACGAGATTGGGACCCCCATGCGCAGCAGGACTGTGTGCAGTGAAGGGAAGGGAATGGGGACTGTTGCATCATGTTCTGCTTTGGGAAGTGCTTCTGATATGTTACAATGTGGATTATAATATGGGAGATGGACTGGGAGGACATGTAGGAATGCCTGAAGGAGCTCCTGAGCTGGCACTAGAGCCTACTGGACTGACAGCAGCTCTCACTTCCAGTCTACGCAGGACATAGTGCCGGTACTACCCACTGCTGCCATCGCTTCGCTGGTGGTTGCAAACTAAGCTGAGGATTCTCAGATAAATATAGGTTCTTGACAATCTATAAATGCCATTACTTCCTAGAGCCTGGCTAGTGGCCAAGGAATAGCAATTTACAGCTGCCTAGTGGTGAAGAGGAAGTGAATGAAGGAGGGATTTGTAGTGGCCTGGCAGGATGAGTTTGGGGTTGTGTTTTTGTTTTTGTTTTTTTTTTTAAGGGGTTGTGCTTGTTGCTTTGACTAGAGTTATATGATGTCTGCCACTTATAATCATCAAAAAGTTCCACAGGCATTGACTCTTTCATCTCCCTAAACTATCTGCTCCAAAAAAATGTTATCTCCTGTTTTACCAGGGGGTGATGACTGAGACAGAAAGACAGGAAGACATAGACATTTATGATTATTTTATAGGAACTCTGTGCTGCAGATATAGAACAAATATTTAAATAGTCCATACCTGAATTTCTGAAGGTAAAATGTCAAATCCGTGGGCTTTGAAAGTCAGCCCAAACAGCAGAAGAACTGTAGACTGACTACTGAAAGACCCACAAATTTTAAAAAATGGAGACAATGAATTGTTGGTAAATCAGCTTGGCACAAATGAAAACCAACTCCAGTCCAAGCAACTCCAATCTCTGTCATTAAAAATAACACTTGGGGGAAAGAAGGGAACCATTTAGGAGAAGTACTGTCTGACTGATTTAGGGTATTTTGATTGTGTGTAATCATAAGAGATGGTCTGGCACAGAGCTGAAGAGATGGTCTGATCCTTTTCCACATCCATAGAAATGTCCCAATACCAGAACGTATCTATTATATTTTGTTTCTAGCTTTCTCAGAATCACTTCCTATTAAATAACTTTCAAGGAATCTTTTCTTTCTGGCTTTCAAGATGGAGCACAAAGAGACAAAAAAAATCAAGCAAGCGCCTGATCTTTTGGATTCTATATCACATCTACCAAAGACGAAAAAAAATGTGCTCTGGAAGGGCAAGGAATAGTCAGGCACTGGAACATGAATTTTCTCTTCAGTTTGCCCATTTAATGGATTAAGGGCACATCAAGGTTCATGCCTACCACATGTTTTCTTTCATTACTAAGATCTACTCTTATCAGGAAAATACTAAGATTTACTTAGCAACAGTAATACAAGCAGAAAACAGTCTCCATTCACAGCCCAGCGAGACTGGGAACTTGGCTGTTGTTTCCAGTGGCCGGATGTGTGACAGTTTCCAGAATGGGGCTGAGCATGCTGCAGGGTAGCGACAGCGCAGGGATTTTCTTACACGCCGCAGAGAAGCCTAAGGGGGAATGGGATCTGCTTCTTAATGTCCAAGAAGGCAAAAGCAATAGCCTGATTGTATTTAGATTCTTCATTGTCCAAACAGCTAATAATTTGGTAATATGCCTGCATATTTTTGGCTGAATGGAATGCTGCTTGATGTTATTCCTAGAGGAATTTTATCAGTACAAACATTCTTTCCTGTGTGAGAATTGAGACATCTCTAGGAGCGTGATTGCTGAATAAGAGAAGACCAATAGAACCCCCTTCACAGCCAAATATAGCATTAATTTATGCCTCCTGGGAGGTAACAAAGCATATGTTTTGGTAGCATCAAGTGGGGAGCAGCAGAAGGGAGTCTTAAGATCTCCCTTCATTATCTGAAATCTTTCTCCTGTATTAAAATATAACCTTTGCGTTGCCTGCTGAGAAATCCTTTTGGCATTTCCCAACACCTCTGAGTATCTTGCCCCAAGGCTTTGGAAAGCTTCTCCTTCCAACTAGCTTTGAAATTGTAGGATAGACTGCGAAAATTCTGTGCAGCTTCTTGCTGAGTGGAAATAATTTGTTGGTCCGTTTGCCCTTACTGCACATCAGACAAGGTTCCCCAGTCAGACTTCTTGGTAAAATTTTCCTATGCAAATTCCAGTAAAGTGAACATCTTCCGTGCTAAGTATTACTATGCAGTACACACGTTATTCCCCTGTCAAAAACAGTTTGTGCCGAACTGCTCGGTTGTTGTAAACAGGGAACAAGGAAAACAACTTCAGGGGAAGGCTCCCACCCAGGCACACACGCCCACAGGCACACAAAGCTCTGCAAGCCGCTCTGATTGAAGCCACAGGCACACCAGCAGTTTAGATTTGTCTTTGGAGACTGTAGGCCGAAGAAATCTAAGTCACACAGGAAACTTAAGACATTATCAAACAGATGTGTGTGGTTTAATTTTGCTACATCTGTTTACAGATATGCAGAATGTGAGACTACAGGGCACCCGATACTAGCAGCTGGGGAGGGGCAAAGCCACCGGCAGTGAAAGCTGAATGTCAGGGACGTGCTGCCTGAGGCAGGTGTCTCTAGGTGTAAAGTGACCCTTTCCACTCGATCTGCCAGCTTGATAACAATTGTTTCGCTAGATGGAAGGGTATTTCCTCTAGAGATGCTGCAGTCATCTAGTGTGGTACGTCTTGCAGGTACAGTGAGTTAGGAAATAAAAAATTACTATAACAAATTAGCAGAGAGTTAAAAAATTAAAGTCAGCATTTTCAGGATTGCAAGCAGATTTAGGAGGGCTCAGTTTCTGCATGCTCAGCCTGAGAAAAATAATGGCTCAGAGGCATCAGGGCTGAAAATCAGGAACTTCCAGTGAGGTTTTTCAGCCCTCGTGAAGAAACAGGCATTAGTTCTGTGTGTTGAACATCTACAAATTAAGCACCAGCATCACTGACAGCTTCTGGAAAACGTGATTTGCCACCTGCATGCATTATGCTCAGCACCTCCACCCAGCTAGACAGATTTAATAGTGCAAGTGAGAACTGCGATCTCAAATCCATTGCTGTTCTCAGTCTGCTATATTTTTTTTTCAAATTAACAATTAGCCTGTATATTTAGGAATTTATTTAATAGGTTCTTTAAAAAGAAAACTACAACATTGGACTTTTCATTTTTGAAGTGCCATATGCCACGACTTTTTAATAAGATCCTCCTGAGCTTCTCTTGGTTAGTCTGTTGCTAACTTATTCCTAATTTATTCCTAATTTATATGCATAATCACTTTAAAAAGAAGACAAAGATTGTTTTGATGAACATAAGATAGGATCCTGTGAAAGATAAGTTTGTGCAAATAATCCTGCACTTTGCTTCTTAGATATCAGCTAGAAAGTGTCTTCTCTCATATTCTAGCCTCAAAATTAAAAAAGATTTTACTTTTTTTCTAGCCATCATTGTGGATTTAAGTTGTTATTTTGATGATCTTTTAAAAAAGAGGAAAACGTCTATCTGATGAGGCACAAACTTTCAATATCACAATCTACTTTAAAGACAAAAATATCAGAGACAAAGGAAGGAGAAAATAAAACTTTTATTTTTGGGGTAGCTGATTATTGCACCTGTCTGAAACAAACACTGTAACTGTCCAACAAGTCTTCTGATTATAGTGCAGAATTAAAAATAAGCCCCCCCCCCCCACTAGCTTGGCAAAATTTGAGCTGTGTTTTATGTCAAGATGCAGAACCGGTCTTTCATCTTTGCCTGACCGAGGTTCTGAGCAAGCAGCCTTGCCTCTGCCCGTCTCCTTCGCCGTGCCTCGCATCGGTGTCCGGAGCCTCCGTGGCTAGGTACTTCCTCGAGTAGGCTTTTGGTATTCCTTGCTGCTTGTATGATTTGCAGGGGAGAGCTAAGGCACTGAATCACATTCATCTTTCGCTAGCAGCCACTTTGGTAAACTGAGGGGTGTTCGCAAGGCACAGGCCTGCGCGGTAGATACCCGGCTGAGTCTGCTCAAGCTCATTCAGTGCCAGAGGCAGTATGGCCATGTTAGCACAGTAAACTCAGTTAGACTGAAATACTTGCCATCAGCAGAAATGCCTCTGCTTGCTATGAAAGAGCTCTAGGCCCCTTGGGTCCTGGAAATCCTATAGCTGTGTCAACATGCCATTCTGCCTGGGGTAAGTACCCTATCTGTCTTCTAGTGTGGGGCTGGCTCATCCAGTAAAGGCTCAGATTCTTCATGCCTTAACCATAAGTTCAACTTTCCTCCTTCTCCCCAAAAGGAAATTTAATTTAAAACTCAGCATAAAATAATCATATTAACATAAGCAATTTTACTAAATGATTTCCTCCTACTTTCTTTATACAGCTTGAATATTTTCTGCATTATGTTGGTTGATATCTACAAGATTTCCTCCTGCCTTTGAACATGAAAATATGATCATCCTTTCAGAAACAGTGAAATCTTTTTATGTCACTCTTCCTTCTTTCTCCTGTTCTTCCATACCTTCCTATATCGGTGCAATACAGATAGTGTTGTGTATATACTTTCTCAGTGACAATGAAAGATAGGAAATAGAGGAAGATATATTAACTGGAGCTCAATCAAAACAAGACTGAAATTATAGCATTTAAATATTTGGTTTATTTCAAAGGCAGAGAATAGCAACTAATGTTATACTAAGACAAGGTGCACTGAGAGAAGTACAGAAAGTATGGCTAGTCTTTGGCCAGCCTAAGCTATAGTTTGTAAACTATAACCTTTTATAGTTTGTAAACTATTAAAAATATACATGATATAATCATAGAAGCAATTATAACATTACTTTCTAAGGGCCACTAAAATAAATCAAGAGTCTTGTCTGCAATTTCAGTGAGTCCTGCAGCCGATACTAAAAGTCTTGTGTTGCTTTGCTCATTCAGTCAAATTTCCCAGTGAAGTGAGAGGGGTTTTAAAGCATGAAGGAATACATGACTGCCTCTTCAGGACACATCAATTTTGATGTGAACTGAGAAAACGACTCCTGCTGCGAATATAACCATTAACGTGGTGCTTTCATATTGACAGGCAACTATAGCGTTTAGCCGCCAGGCAGAGAACGGAGCGGCTGGAGCGAAGGGGAGCCGAAGATGGTGATGAGGGTTGGTGGGGAGCATCCCCCTGCGGGCAGCTCGCCGTGTTTGGGTGCTGCACTCTCCCAGGCCCCCTTTGCGGAGCCCGCAGGGCACGGCCTCCCCCTGCCTGCACCACGTAGGGTAGCGCGGGCGGCTGCCCGTGCTTCCAGTCTGCCCCGTAAAGGACTCCTGTCCCAAGGGGTACTTACACAAGACCTTAAAAGGGAAAACCAGAAAGCAAATAGCTACCAAGTAGAGGAAGAGGAGCTGAGAAAGCCAGAGCGTCAGTCTGCTACCAGCCGGCATCAATGGGAGTCATTCCAATAAGCTGAAAGGCAGCAGTTCTGGCTCAAATTTGGTTAAGGCCTTTGCGGGGGGCCAGACTGGAGTGTTCAGACAGGAGTGTTTATGTGAAGATGTGTGATGCGTTTCCCGTCTCTCCGAAAATACAGTATTGTGCTCTGCTACAAGCAGCAATAGATTCCCATGAAATCATGAGAAGCAATAAAAGTAATTTTGGAAAGATTTGATAATGAAAAATGACACAAAGGAGCTCCAGAAATTTGCATGTAGAAGGAAAATGGAATTGTTTGCACTGTCTGTAGTAAATATGTGTTCCTTTTAAACTGTGCTGGTATAAATTGCTCTCACTTATATTAATGTAATTTGAGAGGCCCGCTAGTGAAGCCAATGCAGTTGCAGAAGTGTAAATCCAGTGAGAGAGAAAAATTAGGAGCTATTGTTGTGACATAAATTAGGGAAGTATATTTACAATGAACATAAATGAAGACAACTGTTGAATATAGCTGTTCTGGAAATAGTTTTGCTTGCTATCGTTTACCCAAGCAATATCCCGTTTATCACAGACTGAGTGCTTATATAATGAAATCAGTTCCTATTTATCTTCAGTTTCTGATCTGTCTGTCTGTCTATATTGTAATGGTCTGGTTTTGCATTTTCAACCTAGAATGATACGTATTTTTCACTGAATCCTTCTCCTTTTATTTGTCATTCTTGGGCCTATTCAGAGATCTTACCCAGCTCTTTCCTGCCCAGGGCTCCTGTAATACTCCTTGTGTAGTGATAAAGGTCGTATTACTTACTGAAATGAGCCTTTCCTCCTAAGATTCTGTCAAGCTACTCACTTGAAAAGCTATGCTTAATTCTCATGTTTGACAGATTTATTTCTCTTGGAAACTTCTACCTGCTCTGGCAACCTACTGTTTGTTTGCTCCTTTCCTGCTTCAGACCTGCCACTTGTTTCTTTGCTGTTTTCTTTCTTTTTGTGCGTAGTTGCATCATCTAAGGCTGGGACTGCACAGGTGCCTTTTCTTGTATGACCCAGCCAAATGGTTGAACTTAATTCTCACAAAATACGAAAAAGAGATCTGAGAGGTTTTTCATCTTTCCACTGCCTCCAGCTGATGCTGCAGGACATACCTTGTGACGTGGTAATTGATCTTAGTCTTCTTCTCTCTGTACCCTTCACACACTAGTTTGTGTACTATTGAGTTTAATACTCCTTGAAGCAGAGCAACAGGGCCTTCTACTATTCCTCTAGAGTGCCATACTTTAGATTATAAAGAGCAAAACCACCAATAATATAATAATAATAATACAATATTGTAACTGAAATAGGATTGAGATTCAAACGGGTGATCTCCAGATACAACTCAGCTGTCACAGGAAAGGATGTTACTCAATACAAAAGTTTTATTTCTCCCAACTCAGCACATAGCCAATATTTCACTAGGATGACAAGAGATGCTGTACTGCAGTTTTTTTTCACTTAACAGTAAAACCAAGTTTATGACTGCTTATGGTCACTAATGTGTCCTGGCATACTTCCAAGTGCTGGACCATTAACCTTGCTGTCAGAGCTAAAATCCACTTATATAATTAGGTTATCTTTATCTCAAATTTCTACTTGCAGTTTCTCTGGGAAAAATAGTGTTCTTCTTTTCTTTTCTTGCAGAAAACATCTGTGTGGAGCTGCTCTCAAAGAAAGGTGGCCTGGTTTTTGCTTTGCCTTTTTCACTTTTTTTAAAACACAGTAACAGATCTAATCCTTCATTCTCTCTCTCCTTAATCTCTTCAATTCTGTATCTAAATCACAGAATTCAATTTAATTCTTTTTATGTCCTTATTCTTCACCCATGACTGTATTTCAGAGAAGCGTTAATTTGGGTGACTGGCAGCTTTCATGTATGTTGCTTTCTCTCTAGCTTGCTTCTACCCAAGCAAAAGGTATGAAGAGAGGGAGAGGCTGTGATTTGCCATGAGATGTTGTGGGGTTTTCTTCTGAAGGCAAGGACACAGTGTCGATTATTCTTGGGAATGGGCTTGAGGTAGTTCTTACTGTGTGAGTAAGAATTTTTACATGATAATTTTGATACTGTTTTTCTCCATACTTTTCTTCTTTGTGTGTAGCACATTCCTCAATAATTTAGCAATTTCTGTCATCTGTGTAATCTTATACTAAGATTTTTAGTAATGTGATACTCATACCTAGAGAGTGCACTCCACAAGTTAAACAAACAGCTCTGAAGCACTGACATGCAGCAGAAGGCATTTCACATACTATCAGCAACACGGATGCTTGCAGGTTTAAATTGCAGTATTACTCTGAAACTTGTCCCTGTGAAGCAATATTGTGAGAGTTTGGTGTATCTGCTTGCAAAGCTGGCAGAGGCACAGTGCACTAGGAGTTTTCTAACCAGGAGCACTTTCAGGTACTGACAGTGCTGATATCTGAAAATCCATCTTCATTCTGCCTAATGATAACATCATGTGTAATTAAAATTCTAGCAGGTCAAAATCTTTCCTCATTTACATTTGTGCAACTTCATTGCCATCAAATACCGCAGTTCTCATCACTTTTTTTATTGTATATCCCTGAAGGCATGTAGGCAGTGGAACTGCACAGGTGCAAGGGAGGGCACATCTGGACCAGCAGCTGTAGCTCAGTTAACAGGTTCATTATGGGTGAATCAGCAGAATCCAGTTCAGGTGCTTTTTGTGCCAGATCTGCATTACTAGCAGAAATAAGATTCCAACTTAGACACATTCTTACCACTAAATCCCATCAGCTTGTCTCTAAATATCTCCTAGGAGAAAATCTATGGACTAACCTGGTGCTTTTTGAGTTATTTTGTTTTCAACTGAGAGCCACCGTATAATGGAGGCATTCATTCAGGTACCCATTTCACTGATAGGGATTTGGGCATTGGTTTGAACGAGGGACTGTGTTTTCTGTTTTTGTTTTTTTTTTTTTTTTTTTTTTTTTTGACAGAGAGAAGATAATGTTTTGAACCACTCCCAAAACTAGACTGAGCTGATGGTGGGCACAACTTTGTGCTTTTCTTCCTGCTACAGTCTATCCATTTCAGTTGTGCTAAGCACTAAGAAGCCATTCGTGGCAAAGACTGTGGGCACAAAAGAAAGCAAAAAAGATCATGCTTATCCCATGAATCATAACTGAGACTACCAGCTTTTAACACTATGCAGGAGACTCGCTAACCAAACCTCTCATACCTAAAGGGAAGGATATTTTAAGTAATATAAAGTAGACAAGGAAGTTTTATTAGCGATAATGTTGCAGTGCTCCTCTCCTGTAAAGCTATTATGGAAGCTATTCTGGATTTAGAGTTGTAATCTATCTCAATTGCATGTAAGACGGAAAACTATATAAAGTAATATTAACTCGTTGATTATAAAGACCTTCACTCCTTTACATATGTACAGACCAGAGAATAATGAGCAGGAAAATATAGATTGTTTGCATGAATTACCACACTCTTTTAGCAAGGACTAACATATACTTTAATGGTTAGAAGTGGCATATAAAAAAAGATTAGACCCATCATATGCTTCACAAACTATCTCCATGGAAATGCAGAGTTGACTTTCTTCTTTGCTCAAAACCTGTTTTAGGTAGAGATCACTATCGATTTGAAATTTAAATCAAAATTTCCTCATGAATCAGAGGACTTCATTAGTCATGCATGGCATCGTTCTTTCCAATATGAATTCTGTTTGAAAATGATGGCTCACTCCTGTTCTCCAACTGATAGGGTCGGCAATAAAGGAGGAAGGTGGGGTAGCTTTGAATAAAGGTAACTATTTGTCTAGAGTACTTATTTCAATATTTTCTGATGTGAAAGCAAAAATGCATGAGAGCCAATTTTCTTGCCTTCTGTCAGTGTGCCTCACTTCTTCCATAAGGTGCAAGCTGGGGGAGTTTACTGAAATGAATTGATACTCTTCATCCTGTCCTAAGCAGAGCTCTTACTTCCATTTGAATGTGCTCACAGTGTGAGAGTGCTGCATGAAGTGAAACATCATTTAACATATACTATATGATATACTAGTCCCTGATGCCAGAGGTGCATGGCTGGATGCTAAAATCAGCAGAGAACTCCGTGTACTATAACATCTTTTTCACAACACTTCTTCCACAGTGTGAAAGTGATTGATGTCTCTGGGTAGCCCAGTTTCGGCATAGAGTACAGATTCTTCTCCGCCTTGTCCAGAAATACTAAGAAATGCAAAGTAATACAAAGTCTGATATTTCTCATTGATATTTGTTGAATATAGGTACTACTCATTTTCTCAGTCCCATAATAAACGTAAGGATTAAGTAGTGCAAGGCAAATGCATTCAGTAACATCTGTTCTCTTTGCTACGGAATAGGGATGAGCATTTATGTATACAAGCAAGTCCTTTTATTTCCATTCTGACAAACTTAGAAACCTATCATCAAAATCCAACATTCTGTTTAATGACATTTTAATTCATTTTAATTATATATGTATTAAATAGGCTTCAGTTAAATGTTTTTATTAAGCAGAGCTTTTAAAAGTTCAAATAATTCATATGACAAGTTTAAATTAAAATGGCAATAAGCTGTTCCTAGCATAAAATAAAAGTTGAAAACTTTTGATTAAAAGACAGTTCTATAAGTAATTGTCATCCACTCAAATGATGTCATTTTTTGTACTAATAGAAAGTCTCAGTGGAGTTTTCAGAGATCTCTACAATGAAAAAATCTAAATATAACAACATATCTTTTTCTTTTTTCTTCTTTTTCTTCATCTAACTCATATAATTTTAAAGAAAATAAAATTATTTTGTGAATGCACATTCATATTCTCAGGGTTACATTTCAGTTGGTTTAAAAAAAAAAAGAAATGATAAGACCAGGTTTCTGTGAAGTTTTATCACTAACTACAGTGCCATGAAAATGAATGAGAAGTTGCAGCATTGTGGTCATCTTAATAATTAAACTAATAAAAACGTATACTTTTTCAGCACTACTTGCAATAGTAGTCCCAAATGATAGCAATGGGGGAGGGGGTTGCCTAATTCTCATTTTTATACTTATTCTTTTGAAATTTTCATTCTAACCTTCCTAAATTCACCTGAGCATCAAATTGTAAGGCTCAGAAAGATATCTCTGTTCATGGCAGCAAATGCATCACAGTAAGAATAAAATAATTTGTATTCAAAGTTTATTGTCTAAGCTTTGTCAATTTTTTGGTTGAATAATTAATTCTGCAGGAAAAAAAAGAACATTTAGGATTTTTTTGTTAATTCCATTACATTTTACTGAATTGCTCCATTGAAATAACAAAGAAAAAATAAAATATTTTAATTGGATCTTTTAGAACCATTTTTAAAACCAAAATGCTTTCATTTCTCATTCAAATTTAATTTTGAGATTTCCCTCCATTTTATTTTATATTTTTAAGTGATAAAGTAAAAATATTTTGCCATTCTTAATTCATTCTCAATTAATTATTTCATTTGATCCTCCATTCTTCATGTTTCCCTCAGAGAAGACCTTAAATCAACAACACAGAAAGGAAGAAATAAGCCTTCCCTAGTTTCAGTTTGTTTTTTTTTTTTTAAAAAAAAAAAAAAAAAAAAAAAGCAAAACTTGTAGGTCACTTGAGAGCATTTAAAAATATGTCTTTTGAAGCTACACTGAACTAACCCAGGAATTATTCTCATCATTCTAGTTTTATTGTCTCAGATAGAAGGGAGCACAGGGAAGGTCTAACTATACATCAGGCGTGCAGGGACAAAAACGCAGGCTAGGAGAGGTTGTATGGATAAATGAGGCTGTTCACTACAGGCACATGGACTCTGAGACAAATATTTTCTTTCCAAATCCAAGCTAGCGTCTCTGCAAGGCACTGCGCTGCACACACACACTTAACGGGGTTGGGGCTGCCGTCGGCACAGAGAGACGCTGCTTGACTGCCCTGTGTAGACATGGCCAAGACTGTACCTCAACTATTTTATCCTCCAACTAAAACTCCCCTGAATTCTGTAGGCGGTGGATTAGCAATGACCTTGTGGGAGGACATTTCTAAATCGAAAGAGAAACAAAAGGTATGTACAAATCACCCTCAGTTATCTTCTTGTCATTCATTTCCCTTCTGGGCTGGGTTCATCTGTAGCTTTTGTCCTCCAGCTTCCTCTTTACTAACTATATACCTGAGGCGTAAAATCAAGAGATTGCCTAGGTCTACGTTACAGTTAGAGAGATGCCTGCTGTGTGGTACTGAGATACCCACATTGACTCTTAAGCAGCTACCTTTGGCTACAGGAAGCAGGCTAGTCACCCTGGCATATCATCAGAGTCATTGACCCTGTTCCTGTGACTGCTCCTGCGACTGCTGTGTAAACAAATCCTGTGTCTTTTAGCAATGGAAACTGCTTAAGAGCCTTTCAAGCCTAATCTTGATTCTGCCTCTTAACATAGACTTGCAAGCCAATGAAACTCAGATTGTAATTTAGTCTGTAGTTCATTTTAACAGTAAATCACAACCCTTATATATTCACTGTTAAAAAGGGGCTGTTTGGAAAACCAGGTGTCAGAAAGTGACTTCTTTATCTGTAGGGAGGAGCCTTGTTAGCTGATTTTAAAGCAAATGAAAGTTACATTTTTTGAAACAAGAGTAAGCCTAGCTTCTGACTCTAAAGGAAGATGTCAGCTGTTGAATTTGCTCATAGTCCAGCTGTTCATCTCAAGGACTGATCTTTCAAGCATACTTTTTCATAGATATCCTGCCTGTCCTTTGTAATAAGATTGAAAAACAGGAATGTTTATGTTAACAAAACTACAAGCACAGCAAAATGATCAAAATGAGTTAAGAGGGAAAAAGTAGAAAATCAGGAAACTAGGTCATTCAGCATACATTAACATGGCGTTTTACTGGATAGAGTAATAGGGAATTTTGTACAGCAGCTACCTCTTGTACAAAAATAAAGATGGTGTGTTAGAAACAAAATCATTGTGGAATTAATGTTTAACTCCACAAAATACATTTTTTCAGATGGCTAGTATTTTTTTTCCAAGACACAAATACTTCGCAATATTCTATATGAAAACAAAGTCATCTAATCTAAACAGTATCCACCTATCCTTACAAAAAATCATCCACATAGCAATGCACTGAGGTGGACCAGATAACCAACCCTTAAGATATATGTCTTTTAATATGTGATTCTGATGAAAAAAAATGTTTTCTTGTATGTGCTAAACAAGAAAAATAGTATACACTCAACACCTGATTTATAGGTGTTAAAATGAATAGAAATTTTGTTCTAGAAATTTCATTGGGACATGGTTTGGAATTTTACTAAAAAGAAACAAAAGACACTTAACAGGAAATTTTAGCCTAAAAAAAAGCCCTTGCTAATCTACCTCTCTGTTTCTCTCAAAGTTTCACATTTGTTAAATCCCAATAGCAATCATTACTAAACTTGATTTTTGTTACTAAGCAAAATTTTACAACTGATCTACAGAAGGAGATGTACTCTTACTTCCCCAATTTTATTTAAATAAAGAGCTGCATGGAAAGAAGAGTCTGACCTGCAGCAGTTCAGGGCCCAGTGGAATCAGTACAGTGGAGTTACAAAATCCGACATTGTCGTTAGTGACACCAACTGTGAAACTGTTGCATGCTTTATAGAATTTAAAGAGTATGTCCAACCCAAGCTGCAGCTCCCATTCATTGAGGATAGGGGTTGATCCTAAACGGTTAAATGCAAGGTCATGTTGGAAAGTAAGACTTAAAATCCTGAGCCACTTAGGTCTGTGTAGACCTAGGCCAAAATAGCTTCCAGATGTCCAGGCTCTTAATATGCCTCTTCCCAATCCTGAAGCATATTCAGGCACTTAATTCCTGTTGAATCAAATCCTTCTAAAGCTCTGTGTGTCCTGGCACCAGCTAGGACCACAAGTCTATGTCACAGGTGCTGTGTCATCTCGTTCCTTTTATAGATTTACTTAAACCTCCATCGATACCGTTGAGATAATACCTCTTCCAGGGCTTTTGTAAGGGAGTAAATACAAATTAAGAACTGAGAGATGCTCTGAGCGTATAGTAACAGAAGTTTTGTCAGTATAATAAGTGGCATCTAATGCTTTTCCTGAGGATAGACTACTGTAGGTGCTCCTGTTGGCTTCTATGAGACTTGTGATGGTACAAGTTATTATTTTTCTCAGTGTGGGAAATCACATGTGACCTTAAATTAAAAAATGGTGGATAACTATACTAGAGGCTCTCAAAAGCAGATAGCTGTTAAAGGACAATTGTATTTTCTACAAAATAAACAAACAGAGAGAAAGGCAGACAGAACTAGAAGAAGACAATTACAGGCAAATTTCCTTCACAAAATTGTATAAAAAATCTCCAAAATATGCACCTTGTTTATGGACTTCTTGGGACTAAGCAGAAAAAGGAAGTTAGACAAATGGAAAAAATTATGTAGACAAGATTTTTGCTTGTCAAGAAGCTCCTTTCCACAAATATTCTATGGTGAGTTTATGTGGATGTTAATGAAGATCAGTTTTTGTGTAACATTATCATGGAATCACTGTCCCTTTCTTTAATGCTTTCTTTTCAAGGCCGGTGAGGTCTACTCCTGCTTGCTTTTACTGCATGGCTCTTTTGCTCACACAAATCATTTGTCTCTGATTTAAACAGAGGAAATAAGTGAGATTTGTTCTTTGTGAACATGACAGAAACCTTTAAAAATGAAATGCCTTTAGCTAGTTTGGGATCTAGAGTCTCTGGACCAGAAAGGGTAAAATATGATGGCAACTGCTGAGCAATACTTCAGTCTTGACATGACTACCTCTTCTAGCAATTACAGCAAAGAAGCAATATGTTCTTTACCCTTCTAAGCAAACAGTTCTTCATTTTTTTGTAGGTGATTCTAGTTAATAACAGTATGCCTGAAATAGCTAGAATTCTCTTGCATGTAATTTAATTTGTTTTATTTTTGGGGGTTTTTTTTGTGTGTTGGTGCCTCGATGATTTTTTCCTCTTTATCCCAAGGCGTTAGGTGGATATTTTCATCATGTAGGCTGGCTCATTTGTCTCTGTAGTTCTTCCATTCAATGCATGCTCCTACCGGCTGGCACATAGCCCTTCAGCTAGCAGAACCAATTAACCTCCCTCTTTTTCTTTAAAAATAATAATAATAAAAAATTCTTCCCTTCTCTATTCTTGGAATAGAGTTCATCAAAGTACATATTCACAGCTATAAATATATCTCTTGGAAAACTATAAACATTTGCCATGAATTGGATGTATTTTGTCTTGGGAAATCACACATAATATGAAACTACAATTTCTGACCTTTTCTTTGTTTTTCATTGTATTAGTTATTAGCATAAACTAACATTTATTCTCCCACTAATATTCAAAGAGGCGTTGGCATGCTCATGAATACCTAAGCTTGCCAGATAAATGATGAGCCAAAAGGACATGTCTTACCGATGCAGTCTCTACAGTGCATCACAGGAAAACAAAGTATCCTGCAGGTCAGGGTGGTGTTGCAGAGTGAACACCAACCCCTCTGCTGAATACAATCAATCGCCTTGAAAGCACTGACATCAGCTCAAGAGAAAGTAGTTGTTCTGTCAAGGCAGGATTGATAAACAATATATGAGTGGTATGGTTTCTTCCAGTTGCAAGACCTTTGATGGGGTGGGTAGACATCCTTTACTAACCAATGTAGTTGGCAAAAATCACCCCTTGTTCTGGTGAAAATCCCACCTAAATCATAGATAAAGCACATTTTGTTTTTATTTTTATAAAGGGAAGGGCTTGATTAAGTTGCTTCTGTTTCCTCAGTGTCTTTGTCAGCTATAGGTTGTACTCCTTATTAATAAATTGAAATACTTGCAATTGCTTTTAAGGGATATTATGAGAAATATTTGTGTTTCCTGACATGGTTCTGTCTTTATTATATTATATATTTGTATATAATATTTCATATGTTGTTATTATTTTATTAAGTTTGGACTACCTTGAAAAAGGCTGTGATATCTATAGGCTACAGCTTGCAGCAAATATGGTCAGGGTTTCCACCAGCAGTCAGGGCCATTCTTCCATCCATGGAGCTGTCTTTATTGCTTGCCTGAAAGTGATTTCAACTTTGTAAGCCAAGGTAACACCTGAAGCATAGCGCTGATCCTGTCATGGAAAGACTGGATTGTGAATAGGAATCAGAGAGAAAAAAAGATTATGGTATTTGTCTAGGTGAACACTCTTCCATGTTTGAAATACCTATGATCTTTCCTAGGAAGGAAAATGTTGAAATCAGATGAAATAGGAAAGTATGAATAATTTTGTCACATTCAGTTCCTGGTAAATCCATATTTATCACTCATAGTGTAAATTGTGTGGCCTCACCCCAGTAACATTCACTTCATTTTCTGTATCTCAGGGTTCCAGTCACGGATGTTTGGAGCATTTCCATGAACTTCACCATTCTGTACGTCCCAAAACAACATTTATATAACTCCACCAAGCGCATTTATAGAAAATCCTTGCTGTCCATTTGATACCACGTCATTACCACAGTTGCACACACTGTCACGTGTACTCATCTGTCCAACCAACATCTCTGGCTTGCACTACATTGGGAACGTTGCCTTTTGGATCAGAGAAGGACAAGAGGATTTTTTTGACAATGTATGTTGTCAGTGCATGCTCTAGCCAAGCCTTCTATCCTATTACAATCTGCTACATATGACAATATGCTCTGAGGTGACTCCCTCTCCTTCTCCTGCACGGTAAGATTCCTGATAACCAGTAGTTTCCACAGTGATCAGCTTCTCCAGGATCTTGCTGAGGAGCAGAGGCTAAAGTGTTGCAGCTTCCAAGGCAAACTCCCAGTCAAAACTGTAAGAAGTAGCTATATATGTTCCAGCTAGAGGAACAGTTGTGCCAACCCTTGTCATGGTATCGTAGGACTCTGGCTTCTCTCTATCCATAAGCGACCTCTGCCAATGAGCCCGGAGTCCCTGCGCTGCTGGAAGCAAAGGGAGGAAGGAGGTGAAGCCTGCAGGGCTGTGAGAGGCAGCAGCACCTGCGCTGTGTTTGCTCATTGGTCTACTCCAGAAGGAGCACTGCAGAAAGCAGAGAGCACCCACCAGACCTGCAAGCTTAGGTATCCTCTCTGCCCTTCCTGCCTGTTCACTGTCAGTCTGTGAGGAAATGCTTCATTTAAAGCTGTCTCCTCCCTGAAATCTCCTATTGCCTCGCAGGGAACTCTGTTTCCAGAAGTCTCCTGCAGCACACAGACTGACCACTAATGGCTAAATAAACTTCTACAGTAGCTAACAGTGCTTCAAGATAAGTGAGTAAGGTAGTCCATAGTAATTGCACCCTGCATTTGTTACGGTATCTGCCATGAATTTTATGTGGAGGTAATTAATCAAGTACACTACATTTGGTCATAAAGGACTGGGTATCCCCAGTCCAGTTCTGCGTATAGGCACCCTCACTCAGCTGTGTAGGAGTAATATATAAATTGCATTTGAGGATGATATGGTCAGAACTGAAATATTTCTACCTTGCTTTCCTTTTGTTGCCTAAAGAAATTTGGCAGAAATACCTCCTTTCCTCAGAACCCAAGTGCTTGAAATGTAGGAACTGTAAAAAGTTGCGTTACAGCAGAGTGATGTGACTGTTCTTGTTACTCTAAGGTCTGTTTTTAAAGCTATTTCCTCTCTCTGTGAATCTGATACACCTTTTGGAGCAGTTTTAAACTAGCTGATTGTGTGATGGGGGGGATTTGTTAAAGACTTCAGAAAATGGGTCATTACCATCACACTATGAGGGAAGGGTGTGGAAGAGGAGAGAAACTGTTAAACAAGCTTTAGGAATAAAACCAGAATTGGTTGCTTTTATCTGGCATAAAACAAAGTGTAGGTAACAAATTTCCTAGAAGGAGAGCTGTGAATCAAGGAGCACTGATTATTTGTAGTGTCTACTGAGTCAGAAGCAACTGCAGCATAAGAAGCAAGCCCTGCTGTGCTGGTGTGAAATTGAGAAGTCACACACCTCCAAAAAGACATTGGATGCATCAGATGCTGCTGTAGCTGACATTATTTTGTGTACATTAGTTTTGTAACCTTAGACAATAGGTCAAGCACAGGCAGTACAGAGGTCTCATTTTCAGTAAGCAGCCGACTTGTTCTTTGCCTCAACAGATTGATTCAGTGATTGCCACCACCTGTGATCCAAATTTGACTGATCTTTCTGTCCCAGCCCCAAAGATCTGTTTCTGCTTCCCACTCCTTGTGTTCCTTGTAATGTTCTCTCAGATCATAAGCTTCTCATTTCCCAGATAAAGAAGGAAGTGGCAATTAGTTCTGTTCTGAAATCAAGGGAAAAAAATATATGCAGGGGAAATGTGTTTCCCTTTTCATTTTAGCATGGGTTTTTTTTTTAATCAAAATGTTAGTCCTTTCCAACTAGCTTTGTCAGTAATCAAAAAGAAAAAAAAATTATTTAAAAAATCATAGAATCATAGAACGGTAAGGTTGGAAGGGACCTCTGGAGGTCATCTAGTCCAACCCTCAGCGTAGCCCCGTATGGGGATTGAACCCATGACCTTGGCATTAGCAGCACCACGCTCATTCCCTTTTCATCTCTTTTCCTCCACTTCTACTTTTTAAATATTATTAATATTATCTGGCAATTCAAGAGGCAGTCTGAGTGATGGTGTAGAGGAATTTCCAGCTTCTCTCAATGGGTTGGTTGTATGAACCAGCTGCTCTCATCCAGGCTTTCTGTCAGCCCAGCTTCAAGAAATGCAGTCAGGTACATTCTGCCAGGTCAGGCAATAGTTAAGACAGTGCTAGCTTGGCCCCACTGATGTGTGTGTCAAAACTCCCACTGTGTTTGATAGGACCTCAATTTCCCACTTTTCCTAGCGCCAGGAATGATGCCTTTCGAAGAGCAAAGATCTCTTAAGGAGACAGTGCTGACATGAGCCAGATCACTCCGCCGATTGGCCCTGTTAGGGGAAACATATATGTCCATATGGCGCAGTCTTAGGAAGAATTACAGATCAAGTTCGGGAGCATGAAATGCAGGGTTTATTGACAAGTAACCATTATCCCAGATAAGCTTTGTATAGGCCACTTTAAATGTCCATGATTTCTTCCACCTACCCCAGGGAAACAGATGTAAACCACTGGAAATCAAAATTAATTGGTAAGATGTGTGTTCAGCAGGAACCACAGCCAAAGAGCAGGGAGCATTATGATACTATGAGAAGTACAAGAATAGCATCAACAGAACAACCACCTCAGGTTTGTCTTCTGGCTTGACTCTCTTCCATTAATTGTCTTCCTTCCTGCATAGCAGGAATTTGCCAGCAAAGGAACAGAGGCAAAAGCTCTGGCCTACTATGAAATATTTAGTAGTTAGCCTAGTTTTTGTTATGGTACAGTTAGCCATTTCTTGCTCAGTCACAAAGCCTCCTACAAAGCAAGCAAAAAATGATCAGGTTTTACACCTCCTAGGGTGTCCTGTTAATTAATAGGTGTAGGCAAAAGCTCTCTTCTCTTTAGATTAGGAAAAAAAACAGCCATTCTAATTTGCTGGTTTGTGCCTACCTACAGCACAATTTCTATTTTGTCTCATTGCTACTTTCACCACTGTCTGCGTATTGCACATCTTTTTTTTCCTTAACCTCAGCACGTTCTATCTGCCATTGAAGCAGAAATACATTAAAGTGCTTCTTTATAACCACTGAATGCTTCAATTGCTTTCCTTCTATCCTTCTTGTAGTATTTCTCTGCACTGGAAATACTCCTCCTACTGGTCCCTTGATGGACTACATATCACTGTGTACATGATAGAGCATGGTAAGGCTGAATCTTATTTACTCTGTGTGTTGTATAATCTCAGAGAGCTGCTGCAGAGCTCTGCCTCTTGTTCAGGTACTGTTCTGTAGTTGCTTAATATGCGTATAAATAACTGCAGGGAGCTCAGAGCAAAGGTGGACCCTATGTATGTAATTGCTGATACCAGTTTTTACTTTCAAACCAGAAATGCAGCGTTTGTTCAAAAATCTAATTCATGGGGACAGAAGGAAGGGAGCCTT
Organism: Rhea pennata; assembly: GCF_028389875.1. Classification (NCBI taxonomy): domain Eukaryota; kingdom Metazoa; phylum Chordata; class Aves; order Rheiformes; family Rheidae; genus Rhea; species Rhea pennata. The sequence goes on from NC_084666.1 coordinate 68,009,984, forward strand.
TTCAGACTTGCCCGTGCCTGGCCCTCCATGCAACTGGTAGGGTAGATAATACCCTCTTTGAGCAGAGTCTGCTTCAATTCACAGAAAATCTTGGTAACTGATTCTGTTACCATCCCTAATTTCACCCTTCTGAGTGTGGGTCATAGTAGTGCGTCACTAGCTTGCAAATGCTGAGCCTCACACGCTGGAATGAAACCTCCCAGTTCAGAAGAGCGAGACGCTAAGGAGGATGCTGGACCTCAGCACAGGGACCGAAAGAGGAATCAACTCCTCAAGTTGATTCTTGGGCAAGAGATAAGCAATAAATCCTTTTTATTACCAGATCAGTAGGAACAGACAGGGGGAGGGGGGGATCAAATGTGAGAAAGGAACAAGAAATGAAGAGCTGATATGCAACTATTTCTTAAGAATATAGAAGTAGGAAAAAAAAAAGATTAAGGCTTCAGACTACACAGGCCATGCAAAGAGAGGCACTGCTGTATACTCTGTAAAGTGTAACAAGACAAACTTCACAGCATGATTCAGTCCATTGTTAAAGAAAGGTTCTACCACAGAAATTAAGATAAATTGGAAGCTTATTGCAAATTCATTCCCAAAATATCATCACACTTCTGCTTAACATAGGATTTAAATGTCTGGCAGTCTCCTTTCATCCCAGCAGTTCACAGCAGGCAAAGTTTCGTCTTGCAAATGCTGTCATCACAACTGGCAGCCTTGCTGACCATCTCAGCAGAGAGAGAGACTCTGCGATGTTGTGTTAATTTAAATGGAATAAATTGGCCTACAGAGTCAAAGGCATTAGCACAACCCTGTCACTGTACATTTAAACACAGCTCAGGGTTTTGAGCACAGAGACTTCACCTGAATCCTGTGACAAAAACCACCATTAAAAATCTTAACTTTCATTAAAAATTCAGAAAAATCAGGAAAAACATCCTTGTTCCCTTAACTCTTTAGTTTTAGAGCTGTATTTAGAGGAACAGAAAGAAAATCTTCTGTCTTAAATAGGATGAAAAGTAGCACTAACTGTGGTGTTGGGAGAAAAACAAGTTATTCAAGATGATCTAGACCTTACCCTTGAAGTCCAACCTCATTTCTGTGAAAATAAACACATTTACACACACGGAGTTTCTGCTGCTAATGCTGACTCTTCCTTGTACTTCTCAAGTCCTCTGATGGGTGAGGAGAACGAAAATCGGAGGCCTACCACAACCCAGTAGGCTTGAAATCCTTTGTGCTGTTTTAACACATAGCAGTCAAAGGTTTCATTACTTATAATCTTAACAGTACTACAAAGGGTACGTTTGGCCAGATACTCAAAACTGAAAGCAAAGGGGAAAAAATGAGATGAAAAAGGGAATAAGACACACAGTGGGAATCAGTCTCCCATTGCAGGTAGAGACATGAGGACTGGGGATGCTCGTCTCTTATTCTGCTCCAGATGTTCTTGGGGGAGGACAGCCAAGGCCCAGGGCGAGCCTCGGAGTAGTAGTGACACAGCTATGATGGCAGAAATGGTGCCTTTACGGGTGATACTGCTTCCTGCCTGAACTGCTAATCAGGAGAACCATCGACTTGGGCTCAGCCCGAGTATTACTTTGTTCACCAAATACACTCATCTTCTCAAAAGTGAGTTTTCATTCTGTTTGTCTTTGTTCCTCAGATAGGATCTAAGGCCATATTTAAGTTTTGTCAATGATGTTCTTGTTTGGAGACGTTCTATTTCTCTTTTTCTAAAGTATCCTAGCATCACTACATGTATGTATGTAACAGGCTGATCGGGAGTTCATTTCCCTTAAATATCTTAATGCACCACTGGAAAAAGTGAACCTGCAGGCTGAACAGTTCTGTGACTTACGAATCTAAGTGAGTGAAGTCATAGAGCAACATAGGAAAAATATGCTAAATTATTTTGGAGACTAACATATCTTAATTTGCAAAGTCATCTATTGTGATGATGCTACAAGTAGGCAAGACTGAGTCCTTGTTGTGCTAGGTGTCACACAGATGTAGACTACAAACCTAGCCTGCAGATATTTGATAAAGTAATCATTATAACTTAATGTTGCCAATGGCAAGCTTGCTTCCTTTTCCATTTTTCCATGTAGTTACTTTAAAGAATAAATACGTCTTGCAGAGCAGTGGCTGTGTGTCCTCTGAAGCACTGACAACATCAGCTCAGCTACTACATGATTTAGATGGATGACTTGCAAATGCTAACAGCTTCTTTACAGTAAAAAGGAGTATTTAAAAGAAAGGAAATATATCTTCTTCCATAAACACTCTCTGTCATGTTTCATTGCAATGTACCAGGCAACTCTTGGTGCTGTTAGCCAGAGGTAGATCTCAATATGGCACCAAAATAAGGAAAGCTGTAGAGTTCTTTCAACGGAAAGATCATGCTCTGGAAAAAAATAAACCTTGCAAATCAAAGGACAAAGGTAAACCTGCTCACATCTACAGTATAAGATGTAAACTATAGTGTACAGGTCCGCACATCTATCTTTGTAGTCTGCTTGGCTGCCCATGGTGCTGTTCTTAGCTCCTGCCAGGGCTCATGAACAGCAAGGAGGAATGAGGAAGCTTCTCCAGGCCTGCAAGGGTTAACGCTTGCAGTTAAATGCTGTTAAAACTCGAGGAGTGTTTTCCTGCTATGGTGGGTTCATAGTGGCAAGAGCCATTTTAAATGTAAAGTTAATTCCACATTACCAAATAAATTAAAGAAGTTTACTTGAACTTTAAAAGGGGGAAATATAACCTGAGACTCTCTCCACATGCAATCTGCAGTTTTTCCCACGCAAAGGCAGCAGGAGCTCTCCTGAGCGCACTAATAAGCATTTCCCTGCAAGGCATTGTTCTGCAAGGTTGGGAAGAAGACTGTTCTCTAAATAAGAATGGTAAAAATGTAGCAATGCAAGCAAATGATGATGAGAAAACAGCATACATGCTTGAGCTTTGCAGTGGACTTGAATTACAGAATTACAAAGGCACTAGTCTACACGCTTTCTAGATCTTCAGCTACCACTTGGTAGATCTCAAGAGCAGGCAATGAAGCATCTCCTAGAGCTCAGGGCTGCTGCCAGACTTCAAGATGCTACGGCAAATTCTCCATATCTGCCTTTCTGTTGGAAGTTGAAGGTTTGAAGAGCAGAGCCAGGGTTCAGTTACCAACTAGAGCATTCAGAGGAGCCTGGGTACTAGAGATGCAATGACAGTGCTTGCTAAATGCATTAATTCCCTGAACTGCAGCTATTCAGCAACCAGAGCAGAGTGGGCACTGCACAACTGAGACAGAGAAATGAGACCAAGCTGTTTGGAGACCCTTATGACCTAAATACACTGTTCTACAAAACAGAAGTTGGTGCTGCTCTGGTCATTATATAGAAACAGTCTGACTATGCAGAATTTCCTCTATAGTTAGAACTTGATATCTTTATTATTGTTATCATCATCATCATTATCATCATTCGTTCATTCATTCATTCTTTGCTGCTGTGTAATACTACACTGAGCTGCTGGAAGCAACTTCTTATTGCCACTGAGTTTCCACTACAATTCAGTTGTAGATGAACTACTCCTGTGTTAGAAAACAGCTTTCCTCTTCTCAAACTGTTTTGTGTAAACAAGACATTTTTTTTTTTGCAAGTATGTGATGTTGTTTAATTGAGGTAAAGTACCATCTAATTGCATAGATCATGCACAAGAAATAACAGTAGCAAAATTACAGGATAGAATTTTAAAGTTTTTTTTTTAACTTTTGCTGTGAACAAAACATATTTTTACACTGATGAGATTTTAATTAGACACAGTCCCCATTAGCTAAGATTAGGAGCTGGATTACATCTCCTGCATTTTTGAAACATTATATGATGATGAAAAGGATAAGTGAAAAGGAAGAATTAACACAAAAAGTTTCACTGCATCTAGGGATATGCTAAACAACATCTGAGCACAGATAACTGCCTTCCTTCCACCCCTGCTGATGTCTCGGTTTATCAGCAGGAAATGAGAGTGTTTATGTACTGGGAGATATTTGTTTTAAATATTTATAGGGTGCAAACTCCTTAGGCATTTACAGGCAGCTTTGTGAATTCATCATGATGTTTCTACACAGACTATACTTTACTATATTATACTTTAGTGAATTTTTTTGGCATAATGCAAAAAGATTCCTGGCCAGCCTCTGCATTAACCTTACTGTACTGCCTGGATTAAAAGGAGCAGGAAAGGCAATGACACAGTTACAGATAAATGGATGTTGCCTGGAACGCAGAGAAATCTTAATATAAAGCAATGTTCAGAAAGTGGAATTACAGCACTGGCATTCCTAATGTTTCATTCTTCCCTTTACCATACTCTCATGCACAAACAAGCGTACAGAAATGTGAGCCAGAATGTTTCTGCCCAGATCACTTTCTGAGTACCTAGTGGTGATAAGACAGGCTGTAAGAAGAGGTCATCTCCTGTGAATAATCATGAATATATAGAAGTTCCTTCTCTTGCTTCTCTCCATCTTTGCCCTCAGATGTATGTTCACCTTCTGCAGCCTGAAAGAGCCACATGAAACAGTGAGAGTTATAGAAGTTTAAAGATAAGCATGTCAGCACGTTGGAGTATGAGGTAGATATTCTGGAGCACATCCTCTAGGTTAAGGGAAGCCCATTTCTTACTGATTTTGGATTAGTTTTTTGAATGTGGAGGAATCATGTGACCTTTGTTCCCCTCCTAAGTAACAGTGTGTGATGAAGCACAACAGATGAAATTTCTTTTCCTTTTTGTCTCCAAAGAGAAACAAGAGGGAAAGTTAGAGAGTGTATTCTTCATTGCCATAGTTTATAGTGACATGAGTGCAATAGGGCTTTATTTATGTTTCCTGGATCCTCTGCCACCTCTTCACCTGTAAAGCTGGGAAGTACATTAGCAAGAGTCAGATACACTCTCTCATTTGGCACATTGGTATTGGTGATATTTGAGATTCAGAACTCTTAAGATATTCATAGACCTCCTTGCACAACACCTTTGCCATAGGCATGCTAAACATGCTAACTAGAGGTACGTAACCTGGCTGGAATGGCTGTGCTTTGTGCCCACAGCCGACGAACAGAATTGGCATTTTGGCTGCTAGCTCTCCAGTCCCATCTGTTAGGATGCAGTTTTTGTGGGTTAGATGTTGGTCAGACCCTTGCCCCTAGTCCATGCATGCCCGGCACTAAAAGGCTTACACAGGTCAGTGTGATGCAGAACTTGCAGTTATTACAGAGAGCAGGAAGAGGGGTATGAGTTGAGATGGCTTTTAACTGACACAGAATGCAAGGCTTCATTAATTAGAAGCTTTATTAATTAGGAAAATGTTTTCGCTAAGTCACAGAGTTCTGTATGCACATGCTATTTTTAACTTGTTAACTAGAAAGAATTTCAAGTGAGATTATAATTAGCCATACTTCCATGCTGTATGCCTTCATGCACTTTACCACACCTGTTGACATTAAAATTACAAAAAGCCTTTTCTAAACAAGACAATAGTCAAATAACAGATGACAGGAAGTCATGCAGATCGTAAGGCTTGTAGATGCCAAAAAGACAGATTGTATGCAGCAGGCACCCTGAAAAATATTCAGCAAGCCACTTGGTCTCTCTAAGTTTGTCACAGTAAAGAACTGCTTACAGGCAGCCCTACTACATCCACTGACACCTGCAGATAAGTTATAAACAGAATTAATCAGATGAGACATAATTTGGAGCCTGCCAGTCAAAAAGGAATAATCCAGACTGGCCAGCCTTAGGGTGTGCAATGCCTTTGTACCAAGGACATCACAAAATCTTACTTCCCTATTAGGTTTATTGCAATATCACCCAGAGGTCCCGTCTGAGAGCAGGACCTTGCCACACTGTACATTGTACAAACACAACCTCTGCAATCAAAAAGCAGAGATCTACATGAATGAGGCTGACAGGGCCCGGACCCGGAGGCAGTGGACAGCAGATAGCCATGCCTTATGCAAAGGGAAGAGATTCCTTAGTAGCTCTAAACAGAGTGCAGTAACTTGACACCTGCCTCATTCTGTTTGCTGGCTAATGGTACAATAAGGAAGTGGGATTTATCATAATTACATTTTTGTACTGAAGAAAGAGACCTGGAGGTAATTCCTAACTTCAGTGATATCTGCTGGTTCACGTAAGGCTTGGGATTATCTTTGACTGTTTTGCACCTCTGGTTGCTGGGCTTTATCACTGCAATGTCAATTTGAGCAAAGTTCCCTGGTACAAAGATTGCTCTGAGTTACCATGAACCTCTCTAACGATGGTACAGTTACTAATGGCTTTCATTCAAGAAAGTCACTGAGCCTCTTTCTGTGGCTGGAGAGTAAAACCGATCGGGGGAAAAACGTAACTCTCATCAATGCTTCCTCCTAAGAAAGATCCCTGGAGTTTTTCTAAGAACTCAGTTCAGAAAAAGCCCAAAGCAATTCTAAGGAAATGGGACAATGTTTGAAGCCTTAAGTCAACATTTGCTGGTTTTTATTCCCTTTCTCCCATCTTAAAGTCTTTTGCCTCCCTAAAAAAATTTCCTGCACCACACAGTATATTTTAGCTCGGGGATATAAACAGTTTTCCTCTTGGAAAAACTCTTGAGGACAAACAGGGTAGGACATGGCAGGAAAAAAAGTTACAGGTGGTCTCAGCACCATGGGAAAAAGTAGAGGTTTTCTTTTTCATTTCTGACTTATAGTGCAATTATAAAAGTACTCCCAGACATCAGCTGAGATCATCCTCTTGAGCCCATTGTAACTTTGATTCACTTAGGTTGTAAATGAATAAATAAATAAAAATAACCAAACAAGCAATAACAGAGTGCACAACCCCATAATCTGTTGTTTCATTAATGCAAGATGTAAATGCTTCTCTTAATCTTTCCGAGTCCAGCAGTGCAATGTGGTGTATCATGATGACAAAACAGGGTTACTGGAGGGACACTCTGTACACTCTTTATAACTCAAACACATTCAGTGACATTGAACAAAGAGCTTTTAATTTATCTCATATGCAAAACACTGAATATATTGCATGTTTAATCATGTTGATGTGGCTAATATGACTATTCAGAGCTGGAACTTCTCCTCACCTACATCTTGACTTCAGGTAACATTACAAGCAAAATAAGGAGGTTGATTCCAAAATGTTTTGTGATGTGAAACTCATATTTGTAGCTGGGCTGGTCACTGAGCTGAGAAACTCAGAGTGCCCTGAGTTCCCACTGAAGATGGGAAGGAGAGCCATGAGGAGGTGCTGAGCTCTCTCCAAGGCCACTGCTCTGAGGTCCTGGTTCGTGCCAGTTGTGAGCATGGGGAACAGGCGCTCAGTTACATCTCCTGCGCGGTTCTGCTCATCAACATAGGTGCTTCCCAGGTATTGCATTAGCAGAAATAAGTAGGCTCAGCATCTCTGGAGATCAGGCATTTTATTTGAGTAGTTGGGAAGGTCATTATAAGCATGGAAAATGGATGAAGCCACATTGAACATTTTGCCTCCAGATGCACATGTAAATTGCACTGGGCTTATTGCGGCTTCATAAGCACATAGCAGAGCAGGGTATTTGTAATGCGCATCTCTGTGATATATAAGCACTTGTCTAACCTACTTTAAGTGCTGAACAAGCCAGCTGCAGGTCCTCCAGTGAAGCCAGATTAGCGGGCAGCTTGTCATTGCACCCTCAGTGGGAAGCAATTGCCACTGAGAATTCTCTCTACCAAAGCAAGGAGTTTGCTGATTTCTCTGCAAGATGCACATCCAGACCTGGTACCAGGGTTTGGCCCTGTACAGGCTAAATTTCATTATGAATTTAAAATATTTAAGAACTTCAATATATTTTTCTTTACAGAAAGTTAGCTCCCTGCATCTCTTGTACTTCAAGTATTGCACTACTTTAGAAAGAAAGAATGTAATTATGCAATGTTGATTGTAGCTTGTTCATACATAACCTGTTGCATCCCATAAAAAATAATTGTATTAGAATTCATTTTTGTCCTGTTTCTTTCCTCCGGGCAAATTCACTCTATTTCCCAATCCATTATGTCAATCACTATAACAATCATTTCCAGATCATTTGAGACACTGCTGCATCCATGTTATGGGAAAAGGAGGAAAATTTTAGAGGTTTTCCTAGTTGCTACAGGGCCTTTCCCAATTTCCTGCTTTCTAGCCCCTAGTCTATCAAAGAGTCTGTATGGGAGAGTCCCTGAATTTGAGTTCAGCCCCACTCAGCCATGCTGCTCTGCATGGATATAGTACCTAGCTGCAAATTCCCACACGTGCATATGTTCACTACCTACAAACTCATTCTTTCTTCACAGCTGGGAGGACTGCAGTGTGAACCTCTGCAGCTAATCCCTACGTAGTGCAGCCAGTCACAGGAAGAGGTCAGGGTTGCGAGGCATTTTATTAGAAGTACAAATGGCAGCATATGTTTTTTACTTCAAGAAATCCAGTTCACGTGACATTGTATTTCAAACAACTTTAGTCTCTTTTGTTAACCTAGAAGGAGTTTAACATCACTGAATGTCTACACAGAGTCATTTGCTTTTCTGAAGATGCTCCAATGTTTTGAGATGTTCTTTAACTTGTATTTTTAAGTTAGATATTGGTATGATCTTCTTCTGTAACCAAAATCTCTCATTAATTATATGAGTGAGAGATCAAGTCTTTTACTTTGAACTATGGCATCAGCTTACTTAAGATTTTATTTTATATGTCACTGCCTTTAAAATCAATTAAGGAACAAGAGCTCAGATGATTTTTAGTGCTAGCTTGTTAATGTTTAGGGCATGGATGTGTGATACTGAAATTCAGTCAGTGTCTTACATCTACTTTGGTAAGTTCAGAAAAAAGGCAACATCTCTTTGTACTTCCCAAATATCTGGCTTGCCTGTAGTCTGGTTTAGATGGTAGGCTAACTCTGTGTGATTTGCAGAGGTGCAGTAGTGACAGTAATACAAATTAATAAGTATTACCTAATACTGTAATATCATTTCTAAGGGTCATATGTTCAAAAGCTGCATTTTCAGAAATGATTAAAAATGTGACACTGCCAGCAAGTTAAAAGGCAGCTTAAATACCAGTTCACATCTACAGTGTCTGCAGCTCAGCATCCATCCCATTAGTATGTTCAAACTTCATTCTGCAGCTTTGGCCCAGCTATGGTTAACTTGAATTAAGTTTTAATTAGCTTAGAAACAGGGATTATAGGGCTTTGGATGTGAAAGCATATCTCTTTAATGTTATATGTTTAGTGTATGCAAATTTACATACACTATTTTGGGGAAGCAAAATTCAAGTGCCAGGATAAAAGTCTCTATTAAAGTTCCAGACTTAAATTTTTAGCAGTAGTTGAAGCCATTTAAGGTGGGCTATAGGAGAGCCCATAAATATTAATATGGGCTCTACAATTTGACATACGATAAAACAGAAAACAAATTTTGCTTTAATTTTTCACAGTTTTATTGCTGTCTAAAAGCACAAGCAAGCAAACATCCAAATGTCTTTAGGGTAAATTATCTCCATTTCATCTTTCTTTTCCTTTGTAATACATTAAGTTGCTTTCATAAAGTCATAAAATGTATACATGTATGAAAGCTTGGGGCTTTATTTGGAGACTTGGACAAAAAAATGGTAATCAAGTAAGTTTTTAAAGAGCTCTTTAAAAATGTGTACAAAATGGGATTCATGAAATTAACTGGATTTGTATTTGTCTCAGTTTTACTGTTCAGCTAAGTTTTCAGAATTCTATTTTTGAAGGTAAAAAGTTTAGGTTTCCTGTTGCCTCACCTTTGTCATTGTAGTCACATAGGAGCCAGATCCCGTAAATCTATATTATTGCAACTAATTTTATGCTTAGCTACTGGCAGGGAACACTTCCCATGCTATGCAGTAATAAAAAGATCTACTTTAATTATGTAGCAGTGGACTGTATTTCTTTAATTCTTTATTTTTAGAATAGTTTTATTCTTACTATTTCCATAGAATTGCTTCCAGGAAAGGCATTACTTAGTTATTTTTTTTTCGTTTTTTCCCATTTTTTCTTTTTTTTTTTTCCATTTCTTTCCCTTGCTTCTAGACTTTGACTCAAGATGCTTTTTATAGAACAAGCAAAGGAAAGCATTGGCATTCTATTTTGAGTATCATTAAAATGTGTATAAATGGAGTACTGAACAAAATGTGACAGTAATGGTAGACCAAATTCACAAGTTTTGCTGGTTTACACTGCAATCCCTGCTCCTGTACAATTAAAAAGCGCAATAGATAATGTTGGGTGACATACTGCAAATAAACATTTCGATGTGTTTCTTCAAATTCTAACATGATTCCCTTCCCTTTAAACGTATGGTTAGGGAATATTACGGTTATCAGTGTACTTGGTGGAAGTATTATGCTAAAAATGTATGTAAAATTCAATTACGTTTAATGTAGGCCACAGTCTTAAAAGATATTTAGATGCTGAACTTTGAGGATCTTGGCCCTAGGCACATTGCAGAATGTACACACATGAATAATAATAGCACTAGTCACATTTCTAAAGTCACTGCATGGTTGAACATATACAGGATCAGGAGCTACTCCCGCTAAAATTAATGAAAATGTGCATTAGGACAATGGTCATAAACAGAGAATGACAAATACAGCACCACTATAATTGCCTTATTTGGAAAACAGTTTTCAGATCTCTCAGTGTTTTCAGCAATAATAATTATGCAAAAGACAATTTACCTTTAATGCTTTGAATTCCTAGATCCTTGGTTCTTTTGTTTCTTCAGATTATGTGACTGACAGAACTGGTCATGTACAGGTCCAAAGTTACAGCCATACATTTGAGGAGACTTTCTGTATCTCTGTGATTTTTTAAAATTTATTTTTGTGTGTATGTGTGATTATTCAAGATAGAAAACAGACAGCCTGGGGTTTCTCCTCATTCTTATCCTCAAAGCAGGTAAGGTGTATGCAACTGTCATAAAAGTTTGCCAGCTTTTCAGCCCTAATTAACCAGAATCAGTTTACCAAAAAACAAACAAAAAAAAATTTGTGTATTATGAGCCACCTATCCTCTTGTAAATATGATTAACTTGCACATAGTCCACGATATACCTTCTACTAGCTAAGGATTTGCACATAAGTGTTTATATAGAGTAGCATCCCATGCTGCTAATTAGAATTCAATTTTAATTGTCATGTCAGTGCACCTGAAACAAGCTAATTTACCCCTCCTTCAGGCAGTGAAATCAATTTCCAACCCTTTATTTCTATGATTTCTAAGGAATAAATGATTTCTGTCTAACAACTAGCTAAGATACACACAGAACAAACATGACCTAAACAGTCCAGAAGGTTTAAAACATGTTGTCTTTAAACTAAAAATGTTCATTGTCACATTTCCAAACTCTTGCCAGTGTTAGTTGTGTCGTGCCTGGTGGCAGTCTACGACTAATAAATGATAGTAACTTTGTCCCTTGTCTCTGGAGGTAGCTCAGGAAGTTCCAGTAGACACTGTAAAAAAAAATTCTCTGCGAGTTCTTCTCTAATGGAAATGGGTCTTGTCCCAAAGGATATTTCATATAGGTTCATCAGATCTTATCCTATGCAGAAGTAAATGACGAGGACTGCTCGTGTGTGTCGGTTTTTGCAGAACCAGATAGCTTCCTTTGCCATCAATTTATAGTGGTGTCTGCAGAGAGACGGTTTAACAGGCTACTAGCAATCCTCTAAGCCAATGTTTCTCAGTCTGCTGCAGCTCCGAAAGAGATTGTGAAAAGGCTGAAAGGTGTTTGTGGGGAAAAGCAGTACTGGTAAGCAACTCCCTTCACTTCAGGAGAGTGAGGAGTGGTTGTTATTACTGCCTGCAAGTATTTATGTTGGCCAAGGAGCTCGCAACAGCCTGCTTTCCCAGAAGCAGCTGAATTACTGTAGGGAAAGGACTGAAGGTCTCAACAGGTAATCAAGAGTGACAGCTGGTTCTTGCCCCACCTACCTGGAAAAAATCCTGAGATTATGCTGAGACTGGGTCTGTCAGAGGACCCCCAAAGAAAGATAAGGCACATAGAACTCATATCTCTAAAAACATCTGAGAAATACTGTAAGCCATCTGCATATGTTTTAGGTACTTTCCTAACACTTTCCCGAAATGTTCCTATTATGGGACTGGGTTACAAATGTTTAAGCAAGCTTTGCAGAAACCTCACCATCCAGGCTGAACCACCCTTAGTAAATATTGTTATATTAAGTTTTTTGAGGTTTTTTTCTCCCCAATTTCTATACAAGAATTCATTTTTTTTCAATTGCCTAGTGAATTCCTCCTGAATGTATGCTCTGTGTACAGGACCCATCAGCCAAAACAGTGCTCGTTCCAGCAGCAGCCTCAGAGTGTACAACTAACTGAATTACTGTCAATAAAAGGCATATGGAATTCCTTAAGCTTGTGAACACTTACTTTCCCGCCAGAGGTATGCTGTAGTTAGTAAGAGTACTAGCAGGAGATTTCAGAGTTGTATAGAATATTTGTTTCGGTAGCAGATGTAATTAAAGGAATCATTCTTTGGTTTAATGGTCACCTTTGGCACAAATTCTGTTGTAGTTTAAATGTGGAAGGACATAAATATTGTTCATGAAGAGAATAGCATCTCTATTTACAGACCAGCTGAATTAAAAACCACAAGCAGTTAGGTGGTCCAGATGAAAACTATTATAGTGAGAAGTGAAAACCATACCAAATACTATGGCCCTGACTTTTCAAGAAATGCACACACCCACAGTGTTCTGTAGCAGACTGGCCATGCAACTGCATTGCTCGTGCCCACACTGCCTTTCATAGCTGTACAAGGACTTTGTTCACTGACAAAGTAATGTGTGCTGGAGTTCTCAGGAAACCAGTAACAGACAAAGCTTGGAAGGTTTGCTTTCATATTTTTCACAGATTTTTAGATGACTCTAGACCAATATTATTTCTCTTCTTTGTTATTTTTCTTCCAGTTGCTTTCAATTTGTGTCTCTCAACACCAATCACCTTCACCTCGTGTTAATACTTAAAAGCGGAAAGGGAAAAAAAGGCAGCTCAGCTTCTGTTTCTACCACCAGCTGTGTCTATTTATCAGTGCTTCCAAAGGAATCAACTAGAAGCCATGGTCTAAAAATGTTTTCCTCCTCCTATCATAAATCCACAAGCTTGCACGGAATTGTTAATTACGCTGCTCAGCAGCAGAGAATAAGGATTGTCAGATATCAGTCTGATACGCTAGCAGACTCCATCAGCTTTGGCCTTGCGGCTTTTCCACAGAACTCTAAAACATTAGCAATCTTCCAAGCTTAAAAGGTTTTTTCCATAATTTGGATGCAAAGAACCACATAAATGATCTGCTGTTCTCAAACTTGTTTACTTGCTTACATATGGATGTCTCTAATCATCTTTTCACCAAAACTGCTGGTCCAAAGCAAGGCATTTGTCTAAACATGTTATCCGTAACTTCAGCTAAATGGAAAACTGAAAAACTCCTTTTTTCTGGGGCAAAGATCTGCACTGCAGTGTAATGTCCCAGCATAGAACAATATTATTAAGTCCGAACTAAATCCGAGCCTGATTCTGCTCTAAGGCACCACGCTTTGTTTAGAATTTTTCCGCAACATAAAGTTTTACTGAAGGTTTGGAGAAGGACAAATGATGAATGCTGGAGCTGTGGTAAGGAATAAACAGATCTTACTCATACATTATGGAATTGTTGATGTGTGTACTAATTCTGGGAAACAACAGCTAGGCGAATAAACATGGTATTGAACGTAGACCTGCCTCTTGATCCTAAGACCATTATCAGTGCAGATCTTAATTCTTTCGTAAACATTAGGAACACATGGTACTGCTAGGGCAGACAATGCCCTTAAAAGGGCAATGAAAGGTCTGGGCCTGTCCCAAAATGGGGCAAGGCTGCACGCTTTTTTTGAAGCTCCACCAGACACAAAGAACCGGTTGCTAGACAAAGTCACAGAGCTACCTTCTACCCCACAGCCAAAGGCAGTCAAACGTGTACCATGTACTGCTCTGTAAACCACTACTGTCCTAGCACAGCTGCAGAAGGGAAAGTGGGTAGGTCACTGCTGAGGACAGCCGGCCGAAGACTGTGCCATTAGGACGCTTCCGAACCCCCCGTGGAGCTGAGACCTCTGGGAACTGTGTTGTGGATTCCCTGCCTGAACTGCCCGTGACACGTGCTGCGATGTCCAGCTGATGGCCTTCCCTTTGGGGAGGACAGAGCAGAACAGGGCTGCAGCGCAAGCTGCGCTGCTGTGAGGATGATTTTCCATGATGCGAAAGTAGGGAAGTATGACTCTCAGAGGGAACAAGAATTACTTGGGGTAAAAGTAAATTTAAGTTGAAGTGAAATTATTTCTGGGGGAAAAACAAAAGGAAAAATTGGCTAAAGATGAGAGAATTAATTTGCTCTCCACTGATGGTGGGATCTTGACAATCCTTAAAATGTTACAAGTGTAGGGAGGAATACAAGTCATAAATCCTATTCCTGGTTTGTAACTGTGCCTCTTATCCTAGTTATGATCATATTAATCTGATTCTTCTAAAATAAAAGGTGTTGTTGCTGATATATATAGTTTCTTGGTACTTTACAGTGTTCCATCCTCTGCAGTCCTCCCACATACTCACCCTTCTAAACTGTAATCAGTTCTTCATTTTGGTTCTAAAGTAACAAATCTTATAAATTAAAATTTTAAAGGATAAAAAGTCAGGCAGCAGCCTCCAAAATACTGGTCTTTGTCCATTCCCTTTTATGCCTTCCTCTTTGGAAGGCTTCCTAGAGCAGGAAGGGAGCATTGGAGGTCTCCAGTCATTGGCAAACTTATCCTCAGACTCTGTGAATTTTGAGACCTTCCTGTAATGTGCAGTCTCCTATCTCTCACGTGTCCACCCTCCTATGCCTTTCATCTCAGTCACACTGATCATGGCTTCATAAAACTTATTTTTTTCAAAAGACCACTAAGCAAGCAGAAATTTTTGCTATTTGGAGTAACTCAGTTCCAGAGAAACCCAGTGGGTCCCCAAGCAAGACTATTATGCTCTAATTCCGTTAGCACAAGAGTGTTCTTCTTTCTTTTATAACCTCCTGTAGTCTGGAGAAGGAGGAGCTTTTAGGACATGGGCAATTGCTCTTTTTCTTTCCAATAACATGGTCACTTGTACAGCTTTGTTGGTCTAAGAGGCTGAAGTTTACCATATCCAGTGTTTGTGTGGTAAGTTCCTATTCCACATTTCAGAACTGTTTTTAATATTCCACAGACTGAATAATGAATGATATTTTATTTATGAAAGTGAAGTTAGTACCCCTTTTCCTCTCAATGTTTGTACTACTCGGAGAGGAAGCAAAAGTCATCTTAGCAGTTTTATAACGAGGCCTGTAATCTTAACCTTACCAGACTCTTCAGGATTCTGTGTAGAGTTCAATGCTGGGGTGGGGAGAATGACATTTTATAGAGGATAATGTAGAATATTAAGTTTTTATTAATAGATTACCATCAACTAATTTATGAATTTGTATGGAATTAAATGAAGTAAGAAACTCTGTGCAAGATACTTTAATCATCCTCAAATACAGATCAGCTGAAACATCTAATAACAGAAAGCATTATGTGGACACTCAGCCAAAGGTCCATTTATTTGATACTACTTTTCAAAACGTTACTCACAAGAGAAACATGTATAAAAATGTTAATTCTAGAAGTAAAGTGATTATAAACTAGATGGCTGCTGAGAACCCGCAACGCTCCCTGACAAAAACAAGACTCTGGCTGTTACGTTTATGGTCTCGATAGCCCTGCAAGCGAAAGAGCACAAAGCTTTTCACATAGATAACTTATTCCCAAAGGGCCTAAGCTGGGTTCTGTAAAGGGCAGTGGAATATCATTTGAAATAAGAGCAGAATAACTTCATTTAGTCAAGGCAAAAGTTAAAACTCCTTTCACTTTATGTTGAGAAATATGTGGGGAGGGTTAGACTTCAGAAGTAAGGAGGGTTCTCTTTGCTTTTCAGGTTTGCTTGATATTATATGTGCTCCACATGAGGAAATGCACAGCTGAATTCCTCATAACATCTTCAGAGAAAAAAATCTTAAGGCTGTCAAATTAAGTTACAGTAATACCGCGAACCACATAGGTTACTTTCTAGCGTTGAATAACATGCTTTTAAAGAGCTAAAGGTCCATGATCATGTTATCATTATGGGCGAATTTTATTTTCATAAACTTCTCAGCTATGGGGCTAAACATTTTTATTATCCTGTCATTTTTTAACCTCAGTAGATAGATGAAATGGGGTATTTCTACTAAAACAGATTAATTACTGCTAAACAGTCAATAGTGTTGTTGATTATTGTTGTTAATTATGTTTGTTTCACAAACTGTGTGATTTGTTTAAGGGCTGTTACAAGATGATAATGATAACTATGAGTATTATAGCTGCCGCTGTGCACAGAACGTTAGAATAAACGTTCTGGAAATTATACGCTTGCTCTTCTACAGTTTCACACTGAACTTTTCTACTGCTTTATCTCACATTTTGGGGCACTTCACATAAATGACGAAGTACATGTCCGTATTCAGATCAATAAAGCAACTTCGGTGCCAAGCACTTGCCGCCTGTCAAAGCGGTCGGAATCCGTCTGGCGTTTCCGTCGGTTGCTGCACCGCGACGGCTCTTGCCTGTGCACTCGGAGCTCTACGGGCCCTGCCACCAGGAGGCCAGGGGCAGAAGGGCTGAAAAGGCACCGGGAGGCTTCCACTTACAGGCACCTGCGAGAGATCGCCTCTTCCTGTCACGCTCTGCTAAGGAATTTGAGGATTTCCCTATTCAAGCCTCTTTCTGTTGGTTAGAAAAGAGGATGTGGCCATACGCTGCTGGGAGTAAATGGCATTCCAGCAAGGTGCAGTAGAGCAGCCGGTAGGGAGAGCGGCATTTGGGGCTTTCCATACGGCAGAAGAGTTTGCAAAGTTTCAAATTAAAGAAAGAAAACAAAAGTGAGATTGTTTGGTGGTTGTTTTCTTTCCTTACAAAGTAGATGTAAATGGGAAGGGTGATGCTACTGCCACATACTCCAGCTTTCACAGTTTGCTTGATTTTCCCTAAGTAGCTCATACACAAACCTGTAAATATATTTAACTATAAAGAAAATCTGTAATAGTGAACAATAACTAGTTTTTGACCATTAAAAAGACAAAGGAATGCTATCTAGGTATGTGTGTAAATTTGGTGTTACAGTATAGCACCAAAATACTGCATTAGTGAATTAAGTTGCTTGGCAAACTTGTTTCTTCAGAAACCAGCATTATCTTAAATATCTTTTGCATGAAAGTTTCTTACAGTTTCTTTCTATTTCTTTCTATATGATATCAGCCTTGAGAAGTGGATTAGTAAATACTGTAATTATAATTCTTTCTAATGTCACTTTTTGTAAGTGTAGCTGGCAAAAGAGAATCCATACAATTACAAACAGAGTAAAAACAATGCAGCATACACCCACCTACAGAGAGAAATTGAAACAAAAATCCCAAAGTGTAATTATGCCTGTATTTCACATTGAATAAGTGAGGGAGAAAATATGAAGGCACAGGTGGGCCTGAGGCAGCAGAGTGAGGACTCCTGTGACAGCAGTAAAGAAATCAGGAGGAAGTCCATTCTGAACTGGACAATCAGAAATAAATAAAGAAAATATAAAACAAAAATAACACGTCAGTGGAAACTGATGGTGATAATCATGGATTAAACACTGAAATCTGACAGTCACATTAATATTCACCTCAGAGATAGATCTGTAGCAACAGTGCTGCAGAAATAAAAGAAAAAGAGGGAGAGAGTGGAATAATGTTATGCAACACACTGAGATTTTTTTTTAAGTTACTCGTGTCCTTTTAGCAAAGCTCAGGCCTGCACACTGAGCAACCTGTTGTAGGATGATACAGTTAACAGGGCCAGACCTAGGAGAGGTTTGTTCCAAGATAAAATGGGTAGATAATGAGAAGCCGTGGGACTCTGACATGCACCTAAAACATTCATGACTCATCTGTTTGAAATACTGAGAGCTGTAAAGAATTGGCCAGAGCAGATGTCTCATACCTCCCTCTGCTGGGTGGAATCACAATCGCTCAGCTGCATGTCATGATCAAAGGTGGCTGCAAAAATAGCTGGGGGATATTCATTTCAGTTCTTAACAAATATAAATTGGCAGTAGGTCTTACCTTTTGTGGGTTTTGCTGTGAATATTCAGGCAAATGAATACTGAGACCAAAAGTGATCAAACTTTTTTTTAAGTGTTGCAGAATATTTGTAGATGGAATATTTTTCTGTATAGTATTAAGTAATAGGAATAAGGAAAATAGTTTGAATACTGCACTTCAAATGCCCATGATAAATTGTGCATGAATGAGCTACAGTGCAGGATCTGTCCAGAGAAAATATTTACCAAACAAATGTGACGAGAGAATAAATAAATAAGAAATCTGTGACTTGTTTACAGATAATTCACATAAAAAAAAAAAAAAAAAAAAAAAAACAGCTCTTTGGATACATTTTTTCACTGTAGTTGGAGAACACAGTTCAAAAATGGGCAAGGAGCCAAAGTCCCATTGCTATTGAAAAATGTAATGTCACTGACTACTGAAGATGAGACTTAAACATCTTCAAATTTTTTCTCTTTATAGCCAGGGCATCTGAGTACCCAGCTCCTGCAGCATCCTACTGCTCAAGTCACACCCTTGATATCAACAGGACATCATGCACAATATCCAGCATAAATACAGGTACAGAATTTGCCCCTAACTTTAGCATAGTTGAAAAGGTACTTTAGTTCAAGAACTAGGAGCTGTACTTAGCTGTGAATTAAGATCCTCTTCAGACATTATGAAAAGTCAAGTTATTTTAAAGAATAGAGAAGAAATAATTAGTTGCTATAAACTTATTAAACAAACATGTTTTGACCCACAGTCCTGCTAATATAAAGTCTGGACTAAAAATTTAGTACACCAGTACAGCGCATGGTTGTGGATCCTCTTTGGAAGGTCTGGCTCAATAAAAAAGGAATCAGAATAGTTTTTCTGGAAGTTGAAACACAATAAGCTATTTTCATAGATTGCCCTGACTATAAAAGAAATTTTTCTCAGACCATGATTCCAAAATGCCCCCACAAATCGTGGTTCTCAGCATGAAGAAAAGCTCAGAAGTTTTTACAGGGAATAAGGTTGCATTACTTCCGAAATGTTAGAATATCAGAAGGGTAGTTTCATTTGCTGGTCTACAAGATCACACAAGACTGAATAACAGAAGAAGTAATTGCCTATCTAAACTGTGAGACAAAACTGCAGTATTTGATAGCACGTGGTATGCACGTTGGTGAAGTAAGAGGCAGGTCACACACCTGCTCTTTGATTATGCCGTGCCAGGCTCTGCCGTAAAATAGGAGCAGCGTGGCAGAGTCTGGGGGAATGGCTCCGCTGAAAGCAGGTGTGTGATAGACCTTTCATGACATGCGTGCCACATGCTAGCAAGTGTTGCAAACAGCTAGTGGCAAAGCTTGCAAAATACAACCATCGCACAAATACTCCCTGCTGGTTTATGCACATTTCAGTAGCTGAGACCATCTTGACTATCAAATGTAATCACCTGATATGGAGCCTGAGACTGCATCTCTGATTCAGATTTGCGTAGCACACAATACCTCAGGCGAGTTGCCCAGACATGAAAATTTCTGCCCAAGGACACAATACTCACTGCGAGGAAGGGTTACAGAATCTTACCCGTAATGCATGCAAGAGATACCTCTCCTTGTTCAAACCAGCATTGTTCAAGTCCCATATAACACAGCGTACCTAACTACCTCTGTTCCAGAGTCATTAATCAAATTTCACAACTCTTTGCAATAGGGATCTGGGCTTTTTGTTTTCGCACAGTGCCTGCTTCAACGTGGGCCTGAGCTGGCCACCACAACGGAAATAAAAATGACTTTTCAATCCCTTGAGTTCTGTAATTAGATTAAGGTTTGTATAAGTTGTTATAAAAGTAAAGGATCTTAAAGAAACATCTCATTGAGCAAAATACGATACCTATGCTGCCATTCACAATCCTAATTTTGAAAACTGATAGGACTGTTCAAGTCTATTATGCCTTCTACTTTATTTATTTTTTTTTTTTTTTTTGCAAGTCTAGTTGCTTGGGCAATAAAATGCACTGAAGTCAAATTCACCAGGGCTATATTTTCAAAAATTGTCTATTAGCGTTTCACATGATAGCAGGGGTGAAAATTTTCAAGTTTTGAGCTGATTATCTCATTTAAAAGGTTTTTTGAAAAGAAAAACTGAAGTACATAGCTTTCATAGGAACATTTAAAATACTACCCTAGATTTTTACAGTCATTGTAGGTATCTAATTTGGAATTGCTATTTTTTGAACTCAACTGAAAAACAAGCTAAAGTGACATCAGGTAGGTGCCTAAATCTACTTTCCAATTTAAGCTGTTTGATACTTCATACTTTTGTCTAAATATGAAATTTGGAGATTAATATTTGCTTCAGACAGGTATTCAGTGATTATTTGAGAGATTTAAAGATGACAAAATAGTAAATTTATGTTATGTATGCCTTGAAGTTTATTACTTTTCAAACAGTTAGGAAAACATCTTTCCCAGCCGGGTTGTCTTTTTCTCTCTCTGTCTCTCAAAGGAAAAAAAAATGGAATAAACCCAGGCAATTTGCACTTTCTAATCCCAAATCCCTGAATTATCTCAGTTCTTTTAATTCCTGTGTTAAATTTGAAATTTATTAAGCTGGGCTAATAATTCTGCCTATCTCCTAGGGAGAAAGGTAAAGATCTCTGGGGAGGAACTGCACCAGCATGGGCAAAACAGAGCCTGAAGGCATGAGGTGGCATTGTGGAGGCACAAATGTCACTTGTTAGTGCATGGAGGACCTCTGAGGAAGCTCCATAATGCACGTGGGGTGTCCTTGGATGCCCTGTTAGGCATAACAGAATATAGGATTTGAAAGCACTTTTTCTAGAGAAAACTTCTATTTCGTGCTGTTGTTTGAACCATCTCCTCCAGGTCAAAGTATATCCACTTCCAGTAGAAAAGTGATTACTGCACGCCTCAGGCTGCAGTACCCTTGTTCCTCTCATCTGCCAAACCTTGAGTTTTGGGAAAAGTCTTGCTTTCTCCCCGGGCTGAGAGGGAGCCGTCCCCACACAGTCTCTTCTGTCACGGCTGCAAAGCAGCGACGCTCCCCAGTGCACCTGCGCCCGGGGCAGAGAGGCTGCCGGGCTGGCAGCCAGCGGGGATCACCAGGCAGGGCTGGAGAGACATCGACTGGAAATTGGGATGGGCCTGTTAATGAGGTCGCTAAGCCACTAACTAGAAACTAAGCCTGGAACTATAGGTATTACTCCTGGGAAGCCCCAAAACATCAAAAATAAATTAACTCCATTTAATGGAGAAGTGAGACCCCTCCTTCTCTGTCCCTGGTGGCAGTAGATGTGCCCATCAGCCAGTGCTGCAATCTGCATGTGACATCTTTCTGGGGTCTGTTTTCTTGCTTCTGCAAAGTTTCCCCTAGCACAGGGGAAACACTAAATACCAAAGAAATGAGAGAAGGAAAACTTCCCAACTTTACGGGGTTATTGCAAAACTGGCAAACAAATGTCATACACAGGGAAATCTGCTGACACCAGGCTGAGACATAAGGCTAGAGAGCATGAGGTCTGGGACTGGGAAGGCTCTTGGTCGGGACCCACATTCTCATTTCAGGGTGGCTGCATATTCAAAGTTTTCTCTCCTCAGCTGATATTGCTTCAGGAGTGACTTCGAGGGTTATGATGGAGCCGTAACATTTTCTGAACTGCGCCATAGTGTTCAAAGCAGCTAGGGCTCAGCCCCAGCACAGCCAGGAGATGGAGAGCTGGAGAGCTCTAGCTGGAGGGCACTGCCCAGAGTTACTGGGTACATCAGCCCGCTGGGTTTGAAATGCAGCCTTCCTGGGGTACACCCAGGCATGCCCACGTGTGCATCTCGGGGCAAAATCTGCCGCTTTTTCTTGCTCCGTGTCTGCATAAAAAAGAACCACTGCCTTCCTATGGCACCGCAGCTTTTTGTGAGCTGCTGGGGAGGAGATTAAAACAAAACAAAACAAAACAAAACAAAAAAAGGCAGGAAAAAAAAACAAGCCTCAAACCTGGAGATGGGAATAGTGTGTGTAATTCCCTGGGAAGGGCACTAAAGTCGGGGGAGCGGGCACGGGGCCTCCCTGAGAGTCCTGGGAAGCCCTCCCGCAGCATCAGCATCGCAGCCCGCCGGCGCGCCTGGGTACCACAGCGTGGGGAGCGCCGCGGGGCCGCCGCGGCCACGGAGAGCCGGCCTGGCTTTCCCCGGGGGGAGGAATAAAGAAGCCCCAGAAAGCAGCATCAGAACCCAGGCAAGCCCCTGTTGCAAGCAAACCCCAAGCACGGGCATCGCGGTCCCGCTCGCCGAGCGGGAGGTAAAGGCGGGGGGGCAGGGAGAGCGTCTGGAGGGTGCAGGGGGTACGGGAGCGACCCCCGCCCTCGGGGGAGCCCCAGCGGGCGGAGGCCAGAGGTCCCCCGCGGAGGGGACGGGGTCCCGACACGCCTCCCGCTGCCCCGGGGCGCCCGGCAGCAGCCCGCCGCTGCAAGTGTGTGCCCGTGCGTGTGCCCGTGCGCGTGTGCGCGTGTGCCCGCGCGTGTGCCCGCGTGCCCGCGCGCAGGGGGAGCAGCCGGAGGAGGCAAAGGGGGCCGGTTCTGCAGCGCGTGGTTCCCGGCCTCCCCCGCCCCCTTTCCCTCTGGGTTTGCTCGCCGCTCCGGCTCGCATTTTATCGCGGGCGGCCGGCGCAGCCCCTCTCCCCCAGCCCAGGCCAGCCCAGCCCGGCCCGGCCCGGCCCGGCCCCCGCGCTCCCCGCCCCGCGGGCTGCGGGCTGGAGGCAGCCGCGCTCCGCCGGGCTCCGCGCCGCTCCGCGCCCCGCCGCGGGGCCATGCTGCCCCGCTGCCTCCCCGCCGCTGCCCGCGCAGCCTGAGCGCCCGCGCCGCCTCCGCGCCCGGCGCTGCGACGGGGCCGGCGGAGAGGCGGCTCCGAGAAGCGGCGCCCGCGGCGCCCCGCTCCGCGCCTCTGCGCGCCCCGTCCGCCCGCGGCCATGGGGAAGGGGCTGGAGGGCACGGCGGCCCGCTGCGGGCTGGGACTGGGATACCTGCTGCCCACCGTGGTGCTCCCCGCCCTGGCTGTGCTGGGCGCCAGCCGCCCCGGCTCCGCGGCGCAAGGTAAGGCGGCGGCGGCGGAGCTCCGCGAGAGGGGCCGCGGCCGCGGCCGGCTGCGCTGCGCCGCGCCGCGCTGCGCCGGCTGCGATCGCGCATTTGCGCCGCTCCTTCCCTGTGCGCGGGTGCGGTGCGGCTGCAAGCGGCGCCTTCCCCGGCCAGCGCGGCCGCCCCGTCCCATCCCGTCCCGTCCCGCGGCGGCTCCGCCGGCCCCCGGCTCGGCGCCGCCGCCTGCGGGAGCGACCTGGCCCGCCCGGCCGCCCGTTTACCGCTCCGCCGGGCCCGGGCCCAGGACCGGGCGGCGGCGGCGGCGGGGCGAGGGAGCCGCCGGGCCCCGCGGGCGGAGGGATGCCTGCGGGCAGCCGGCGGGAGCGGGCCCGGCGCTGAGCCGGCCTGCCGCCCTCCCTCGCTCCGCAGCGGGTTTCTGGGTGCACAGCGGCCCCTTTTCCCGAGGCTCTGGAGCACATCTAAACCTGGGCTTTCGTTATAGCCTGGGTGTGAACGTGGCTTTCGGGGTGAGGAGGACGTGGCTTGGCGTGCTCGGCGATGCCCCGGGAGGCTCACAAAGAGCGCTGGCGCGGCGTGCCACGGCTCCGGCTGCTGCGGGGCAGGCTCAGCGGGAGGCTTTTTCTCTCCTATGAGCTGCTGCCAGATAAAACTTTCTGGCTGCTTTTCTCCTCTCTTCCCGGGAGTTAGACCCGAAGTGGAAATAGGTGGCTTCTGCTTGGAAAACACTTTTTCCAGCCTCCTCAGCATGGGATGGAGAGGTTTCTCCTGTGTGGGGGCAGCCTGCACATAGCAAGGATGTGCACATTCATTAAGGCATTTGAAAGTCCTGGTTATGTGGTTAGCAAAGAGAGAGAAATGTCAGCAGCTGATGCTTTTTCATGTGTACCACTAAGGAAGAGTAACGTACACCAAAGCTGCGGTTTGGAAATGTTAGCAGGCTGC
Organism: Rhea pennata; assembly: GCF_028389875.1. Classification (NCBI taxonomy): domain Eukaryota; kingdom Metazoa; phylum Chordata; class Aves; order Rheiformes; family Rheidae; genus Rhea; species Rhea pennata. Next base: position 68,034,272 of record NC_084666.1, read on the forward strand.
GTGTGGAAGATTGGTTGTTTTTCCCCTAATCGTCTCTGCTGAGAGGCACTTGGGAGGGTGGCGCAGATCTGACCCTGCGCTCGCACCCAGCCGTTACGCAGCCTGCTCCTCTCCCGAGCCTTTTGACAGCAAAGGGGTGCTGGTTGCTCTGAGTCCTGGTGCCCCGGCTGGCCTGGGAGCGGCAGGGCTCGCTGGCGGTGGGCTGCAAGCCCCGTACATCATGTCTCTCCAATTCCTGCTGATACCTACTCCATCCTCAGAGGCACAGTCTGTCACCCGTACTGGGCATTTATCTCGCAGGGATAAGTCATATGAGAAACCTGATCATGAAGAGGAGGTTGCAGAGGATGAAAGTACAAATATCGATTATGCATCATCACATTTCTTCTCTGTCTTGCATACTGTCATTTTCCTTCACTGGCTGGTTTCATGTTTGAGAGAGGGTGGTTTTGATGTTACATATTTAGAGGTTTTAACAGTGCCATGTGCATGTAGACCTAGATGCCAATGGATATATATCAGTCTGTGTAGATGGGGGTAGTGCTGAGGAGAATAGATCCCCTTGGACAGTTGGACCTTGAGCCGAAAGGAGTCTGTCTGCTCTGCTGGCAGGACGACAGTAATTCACATGACAGATGGCCTGAGCGGGTACGAGAGGACCCCCTGCGTTTAACTGCTTCAGACCACTCGTCTCAGTGCCACAGCGCCTACCACACGCGTTCAGATGGTTTCTCATTTCCACACGTACACTCTGTAACTTAATGATGTGTGACAGGAATCAGACTTGCACAGTTACGGAGAGGGGAGAGGAATCGGGCGTCCTGTGCCTGGGGCAGTACCGGCGTGAGGGGAGGCACGAACATCGGACCTGCCACGGACTATAGATGTGCTGGAAAGGGAGGGAGAGATCTCCGACAGCGCTTTCCATTGTTTGGTGTATAACAAACTTTCCTGGAGTGTGGAAAATCCAGGGAATGTGGCTGGGATAGAGTCATTTGTTTTTTGACTTGCTTTTCCACTTATGCTTTTATTTTTGTTTCCTGTTTGTTAGAACTAGACACAGAATTTGGGTGCAGACCTGGTTTTGGCATCTTTCCCAGAGCTGAGGGATTTTATAATTGGTGTTTGCTTTGGTGATCTTCATGGATGTATATGTAGTGTTTCAGTAAGGCAATGAATCAACAGTTTAACTATGCCCTCTTCAGGAAGTTTTCTTTCCATATAATGCTGGGCAAAGTTTATTTATACATTTCCAAAATTGCATGAACATTAAAATGACTCTTACTCAACCTCTGTCACCAAAGTCATCCTCCATTCTGTCCATCTCCTCCAAAATGGAAACACTCCTGTTTTTTCATTTACATTCCTTTGAAAGCAATAGGAATAGGACAAAAGTAACTTACTCTCCAAATCACAGTCACAGTGTTCTGATTTGCAGTGGGTCTGGATCCAGCTGACTTCGTTGTAGTTGAGCAAAAAATTCAAGCTTCCTTTGTGATATTTTTTTGGGGGGGGGGGAGGAACACCTTAAAGCAGTGTCTTCAAACAGCAAACACTGCCGTATAGTTAAAATACAGAAAAGGTGGGAGGGCAGGGGCAAGAGAGTATGTAGGTTGGTCCTGCCCCTGCCTCGCTGTAGTTCCTGCTAATATTATTTCTTGGTTTTGCTTTCTTCTCCATTCCCCAACCATCTTTATGTTTTGAAGCAGAGTGAGAAAGTCATGGGCATTGCTGGGGCTTCTGCTTTCATGCTTTCTTTGTCCATTGCCTCTTGGAAAATAAGTTCATTAATTCAGTATTTGGTGGACATACCCCCATACTCCCTCTTAGAGATTCTTATCACCAAATTGAAGAATCCTAGTGCAAGATGTCCAGCACAGCTAAACACATTTTCTGTTTTACTAGCATTTCTTATTTTCTGGAGCTGTCTTAATATTTTTCTGTAGTTACTAGGAGAGAAGAGGATGTGGCTATAATATTAGAGAGGGCCCTTAATTTTCAAGCATAGTAGGGTGAAGGGGGGCAGAGAGATTATCAAGCTGGAATCAAGTCTGATCTGATACTCACTATATTCATTACACCACTGTAATGAGCTGCATCAGACTGAGGATCCAAATGTCCTGAATTGTGAGAGGAAGAGCAACCACATGTGGAGCCAAGCACCTACCTGTGCTCAGCGTCTCAGTGCCCTCTGCCATGAGAGCAACCTTTGCTTCCAAATGGCTGTTCAGGTTGTTGGGACTCAGCTTCCCTACCTGCGATTCCCTACCTGCACTTCCCTACCTGCCCCCTCCACTGGGCTTTAAACGTGTTCACAGAACTTACTGCATGATCTGTATTTTTTCTAGGGAGAGCTGAGGGAAGAGGGAGGGTCAGGCTGACTAGCTGCAGTGACCAGCGTGGGTCAGGCAGGTTTTATGGGCTAATAATGATGGCATAAGAGATGGATAGAAATGTTGAGGTCAAAGGTGCTGCATATTAAGTAGGTTTCATTTGAGTTGTTCCTTTACAACAAAAAAAGTACATTTTTATGCTTAACCCCTCAAACCTAATTAAATTAAAGTGATAATTTAAAAGGAAAACTATAAAAGAGCCATATGTGCAGATATTTGTTCTACCCCAGCATCGTCTTTATTAGCAACAGCAGCAGTTTGAAAATGCTTGGTGCGGAAAAAGTGAAATATAACATGTGAATATACTAACCTTTGGGGGATACACTTCTTAATTAAATACCTAAATGCATCTTGTTGAAGAAAGAAAGGAGGGCAAAAGGACTTAATTATCTTGATGCATCAATGGACCACTTTTATTTGATAGGGTGGATGCAATAGTATTTGTATTAGTAAAGCAAGGGCCAAGCAGTATTTCACTGTGAACGGATAAGCCCATTTGGAACATTAATTTGTTTTAAAGTGATGTGCTCTTGCAGATTTCGGAGATGTTCATGAGTTTGGGCCAGATGTTGCAGCCCTTGCTTGCCCTGAGTAACATTTTGGTTCTGCAGTCGGCTTCACTGAAAGTAAAGTGGCCCATTGGGTTTCCATTGCTGACTGAGGTGCAATTTAAGCAGAATTAAAATGAAGTCAATGGGTTTATCTGTGGAGGAGGGAGCTTCTCTCTCTCTGAACAAGGGAGTCAGAATCTGGGCTTTTGTTCCTCAGCATCCAGTCTTTAGCAGCAGAATACAACAGTCATAGAAAGGATATACGTCAAATACAGCCCCCTTCTGATGGCTTTTCAGCATTACTGTCCTTGTTATTTGTTCTTCTGCATAATAAAAATACATGAGTTTATTTAAATATTTTCACAATCATCATGCGTACTTACACTTAATCATTTACATGGATCATTCATCAGAACTTTTTTTTTCTTTGTAATGATCTCAAAAAACTGGCTATTCACTGTATTTTGAATGTGGCATCCAAATCAGGAACAGGAAAGAGCGTTAATCATATTAAAAAGATTTTCCTAATTCAATTTTCCAAATACAGTATGTCTGAAAACAGGAATACAACTGTGTTCCAAAGCCAGGCAAATCAGTTCCATAGCTGGTCTGCAAAGCCAGAGAAGAGCAAATGTGGATTATATTTATTGTCGTTTTCAAGTAAGTATCTTGACTTTTGTACAAGAAGACTGATGTTTTGAGGCACATTCTGTCCAATTTGGTTGCATAGGATGCAAAGCAATGTCAGTTCCCATGGAAGACAAGAGGAGCTCAGGCTTGTTAGGACAATATTGAAATATTTCTGTACTATATATTGTCAGCCTTTTATGTGTATGGAAAATACTAGGGAAACTTGTACTTTGGAAAGTGACACTACATTTATTTCAGAATAGCAATTCAGTAATCTTGTTTGTTATAACCCAGTTTGTGGGGTAGAGCCATATTTGTTCATTTCTGGTGCCTTTCTGGAACTGAAATCACTGGATTTTTGAGGAATCAGCTCTGGTTAGTTTTTCTGGGAAAAGGCACAGAAGTTGCTTTTGTAGCTTGTCAGAAAAAGATGTTTCAGTTGCTATAACACTGGGGGATTTCTACGTAAATTTGCTTTACTCAAAGTAGAGAACAGCTCACTGCAATTTATACAAAGAGGATTTGTCTCAAATGTTCAGATTTTTTCTTTTTCTTTTTTTTTTTTTTTTTTTTGTCATTTGGAACATGTCATTGAAGGATATTTTTGAAATAAAGGTTAATTTAATCACGGGCGCTCTGTCTATGCAATATGTTTTGTGTAACTGTAAGTATGTCACTACAGGAAAAAAAATGGTATTCTCTTTCCCTTTCCCTCTGTCCTCTCTTCTGAGTGGGGAGAGGACTGTGTGGGTTTGTGAAGTGTGCACACTGTTAGCCACCCAGTGGAGGTGTTCAAGTTTAGCAGGCAGCAATCTTGGCATCAATATGGATAAAACAGTAATTACATTACCTGTCATTTTTATTATCTGTCTTCACTTTCACATTCTACTTGTAGATATAAAACGGTGAAAGGTTTCAAAGCATAAGTCAGGGATTAAATGTAAAGAATGAGAGACAAGCAGTGGTTTTCGTGTTGGCTGTATAGCCTCCATCAGCATAGTTGCAAAAAAATGTTTTACAGAGGCATGGTTAAATACTAACTGTTTGCAAGGACTGAAGAGGGGTGGTGGTGTTTTAAGTGATTTATTGCATGTGCCAAGTAGAGCCCAATCTCAGGAGCAGGTGCCCTGGGAGCTTTCCATCATAACATTATCCAAGAAGCAATCTGAAGGAAATGGTATGAAGTCTTCTGGGAGGCAAGTTGTATCCAAAGGAAGATTTAATTTGCATCATTTGTAAGCAAAGATTTGAAATTACATTGAAAATGGAAATTATTATACAAAAGATTACATCAAACAAATAAGAAGAACAAAATTCCCCTTAATTTGCCCAGACTTTGTTTCCTTGTGTTTAATTTAATGCCATTATCTGCAGATACTCTGATCTCAAACTCCAGCATTGTTACAGGGAGAGTGTTTATTCAGCAGTGCTGTTACTTTTGGTGCTGCTTAATACCCTTTTGCAGAGTATCATCAGCTGTGTTTTTTGTATTTGGGTTTGTCTTCCTTGTCTTCTTTCCTTACAAACCAACTGTAAGCCGTGGCCATGCACGCTAGCCAGAGAAGGTGAAGTAAAGCTCCAAACTGTAGTTCTGATCCAGTCGCTTTCCTCAAGGAAGTTCTGCTAATACCAAGACCGCTCACTGCTAAGGTGCCGCAAGTCAGAACAGCGGGCAAGAATTGTCAGGGGTCTTCCCAGCTTTCATCAGCCTTGAGATGCTCGTACACGACTTTCCCCCTAGGTAGTCATCACTAGAACGGCTTCCGTTTTGCTTTTAAAACTCCATCCCAAATCACACAGACATTAAGCAGGAAACATGGGATTTCCTTCTAATTCATCAAACACTGGGATTTGAAGAGTCCCTTTATAGCTTGGTGCATTATTATCTAAAAGCATGGGCTGAAGAAAAAAGCTTCATTCAAAATATTTTCAATTAAAAATATGCTTTTTGTTAATGTGGAAAATTCCATTAAAAAAAAAAAAAAAGAAGTTTTAGGGGGGATGAGAGTGAATCTAAAAAAACCCAAGAAACCTTAATCAAAACCAGAAAGGATTCGGTTACTTTAGTGAAAAGATCAATAAAGCCCCAAATATTTGTCTCACTAGCTAAACTCTCTTGACTTACCCTCTCTGAAAATATTTTAGATTTTCAGTGAAAGCACACATGAAAAAAAAGTCATGAAGCCTTCTGACAATAACAGTTTTCATTTCCTTTGACATTTTTCCAAATATCCCAGCCAGATGAGTGAAAAACCTTACTGTTAGATTTGATTTGCAGTACTGGTTAAGTACTTGTTAAGGCATCTAACCATAGCACTTGATCATACTCATTCTCTTTTTCTATCACACGGATTTTATTCTGGTGCAAATGGAGGTAAAGAGGCCCCAGTTCTCAGTGATGCAGCCAAGGAAGGGCAGGCGGCAGTGGATCTGAAGTCACTTTTGCTCTTCTCCAAATAGCAACAGCTCTCCCCGCTGCTCCGTTCTGCGTCACTGTGCAGTAATCCCATAAAGGTAGGGACTTCCACACAGCAGCATGCAGTACAGCACTGCTATTCTTGCTTTCCTTTGCTGGGGCTCCTACAGTGGCGGGACGGGAGGAGGCAGCAAAGGTGTGTGCGCTCACATCAACTGGTGACGCCTCACCTTGGGGACATCTGCCGTTGCTTCTGGAGGATAGTTTTGCTACCTGTTTGTGTTGCTAGACACAATGAGAGGCTCTCATTAATCACACTGCGTTAACTATTCAGTCTTTAATCTATCTTGCTGAACTGGGAAGGCAGCTTTATTTACCTCTATTTGGGGGAGAGAAATAAGATAAGTTGCCTTATGTGGGAAAGCCGAAACTAGAGCTGAAGACCTCTGAATGCCTGCGGCTGTGTTCGGTGCTCCAGTCCATGGTCTTTCCTGTCTGACAGTCCCAGAGTGGGACAGGCTCAGAAGGAATGCTACCTCAAAGGCTATCAGATGGCTTCCCTACTGTGAATTTATTGGGTCTCTCTTATCACTTTTTTATGTATACTGGTATCTAGAAAAATGTGTTAAAATTGAAGGGCAAACCCATATGCCCTTGCTCAGAAATAGGATGTTTCCTGGAAGCTTTAACTGACTTTGCCGGGGCAGGTGGTTCTGGAGCACTTGCTTAGGCATGAAATCCATGGTGTTATCCCATGTGGCAGAGAGCCACAGCTGATCTGGTGGATAACTGAAATAATATTGTAGGTGGAATGAAAATCACAGCCTTGGGTTGGGATCTTCTGTTTTGTTTTTAGTCTGCAATTCAGAAATGTCTTATTCTACTCTATTTCATTCATCTGAATAAAGTGACTTATGCTCCAAAGGACCTTGTTCTTTATGAGTCAGAAAACCTATGAGGTTGCCTAGGCAATTAAATCAGTATCTTTTTTTTGTTTTGTTTTGTTTTGTTGAGGCAACATTATCAGCCATAATGCTAAGGAGCGTGGAAAGATTTTCCTGGCTGGGCAACAGCTGAGCATTTTCTTGTTAGATAGTTCCTACCAATCCACTTTTAGTTATTTTCAAGAAGTAAAGTAGCTTTATTTCTCAGTCTCATATTGAGTGAGAGGTTGAAATGTTAAGCTCCATGGATTAACAGTGTATTCTTTGGGAAAAAGGAAAGCTTGCATTTTTCGTGGTCCCCCAGGTGCTGGATGTGATTGTTTGAGAAATCTTGATTTTCATCAGCTAGATACAAGGGAATGTGCAACTAAGCCTTGAGTGCTCTGTCAGAAGAGGTTGACTCTATCACAACTGTTTTGGAAACTCGCCTGAACTGATAGCAGCCTCACGGATGTTTTGTTGCTTGAATGTTTCTTGTGAGGCAATGAAAAGTGATCGTCATGGGATCGTCAGTAGTTCAGAGGTTCTTTGAGAGCTATGTTCCTCCCATAAATTTGCTAAAATAATAGTTGGAACATGAATTACTGTACTCTTATGTATGTTTTGTGTGTTTGTTTATTGTTTAAATCCATGGCTTATCTCACCCAGTCTCAGCATATGTGTTTATACTGGAAAGTTTACATATTGAGAAAAAATAATATGGTCTCACTGAATGAGGTTAATTGCAGTGCAGTCATACCAAAATTGAGGAATAAGAACTAGGACAGAGAGTCCAGAATAGTAAGTGGGACTAATTCTGTGCTTATGTGCACTGGATTTACCCGTGCTGCTGGTAAAGGAGTTGTTTCTGTTCTACTGGGAGCAATCCAGAGTACAGGCATGCACACTCCCTTGGTCTGAATAAGCCTTCTTTTTTGTTAATTTATCCCCCGGGTTTGCTAGTTGCTCACTGAGTTAGCACAGCTGTATTCCTCTCACCTCTCCGTACACCATCAGCAACAACTTCATGTGTCAACTTGATTACTTTGCAGTTTTACAAGCACAACGGTGAGCCACTATGAATAGCAATGAATAGCCAGAACTAAAGCAAATGTAACAGTAAAGTGTCCAGATTGAAATTTTGGGGTTATTTGCAGCCTGAGACTATATTGAAACCTCTGTAGCCGTCACTGTAAAATTAAGACAGAACTGACTTGTGGGTTTTTTATTGATAGTTAATTCAAGCAAGTTATTTCTGTTAATCTATTAAAGAAGTGCAGATCCAAGTAAATAGGGTCACAGTTTACATTGACAAAAATAGATGTAGATGCCTGAGAAAATAGACATGGCCTCAGGTGAGTTGTCAGTTCCATTCTCGGTGTCTCTTAAGCAAAAACAATTATAGTAGAACCACCCCAATTTTCTTCAGTGTTGTTGTCCTATTTTAGTCCTTTTAACTAGGAGGAGCTAAAGTTTTTCTGTCAAACTTGGACACTTTAGATGTGACAATATTATGGAAAACTAACTGTCCAGTTAAGTGATGGGGCTTTGGAATTAAGTGCTGAAGAAAGTGCTTCATACCCATGTCTTTCTCTGAATCTCTTACTGAATTGGCTCATGAATTACTAGTATTCCTTGCTCTCAGCTTTTTGGCCCTAAAGCTGCCCTGGGTCTTGGCACATCATCATCCTTATTACAAATTCCTTTCACGCAGACATTGCGCACATAGCTCTAGGGGCTTCCATTCTGCTTCCTCACCAGTTTCTGAAGGGGATGGTTACTTTTTCAATCTCTTATTCAGATAAAATGCAGCAATCTTGTTATGTGTCATAGCTCTACTAAGAAGAGTGAGTAGTGTTTTTCCATGTCTTTCTCATTTTAAATAGCTGTGCCTTAGCAAATTCCTAGTTTCTTAGTTCCTACATAATTAGGAAGTTCAGTACTTGGAAATGTTAATTAAAAAATTATTGATTACTGGTTTCTCTTCTCTTTTTAATCTCTGGTGCTTAAAGCAAGAAAATAGTTAGAGCACAGAAAGGTAAGTTATGGACAGCAACCAATATGGCTTTATTAATTTCAAAGCCAGTACGCATTAGCCAAGCATCTCTTTCTGTGTTAAAAATAATCAAGTCAACACAGTAGGCTAAAAGTGAGACTTAGGTGATGCATGGACCCTGATCTGACCCTTTGCACTGGAAAATGTATTTATTTATTTATCTATCTATTACACAAAAAAAATTGACTAATTTTGTGGCTTTCCATTTCTTGGACGTGTAGTGAAGTGGCTCTTTGCCATGAAGAGCTTAATATAGTGCTTTCCTTGAAAATGTGTTGGCCAGATTCTTCCAGATATTTGTATTTCTTCAGGGTTTTGTCAAATTATTTCAGGTAAGAAGAACATTGACAGCAGAATGTTTCCTATTGTAGTCAGATAGCCACATAAATATCTATTAGATGCAAATGTGTGGCAATCTCCTGCCTCAGCAATCAGTAGTTTTTGAACTAAATACCCCTACTACTAAAAGCATAGGCTTCTAAAGCCTGAGTTAGAAGTGTCACCCAGGTAGCTGGTAATCAAAGTGATTACCCTCCGGGTTCTGGCACTTGCCTGAGAAGTGCTACATGCCCTTCGTGAGCACTGTGAAAGGCAAAATTGTTCAACTTCTGCTAGCTTAGTGTTTTGCTTGTCCTGCAATATTTCTGTGTAAATTTTTATTTATTCATTTACTGCTAACCAGTGTATTGGTTTTGTCTAGTCAACAGCTAGAGGATAAAGCCTTCCAACTCTTTTTAAACTGTGCTACTTTGTTTACTTTCTTTGTAAGTATTGCTATCATTTTGTATTCTCCAGAGTCTTAAATTTGCATTTATAAGGAATCATACAAAGAGACCTGAATTAAAATGATGCAGTGACATTGTGTGGACTATTTATCTGTTATGTTTTACTGATGAGCTTATTTTATGAGTACTTAGTTTCTTTGCAAAGATCCTTTGTCTTACGGAAAACAACTGATGACAGTACCTAGATCAAATACTGCTTTCTTTCTGATTAATCTCACTGGATTGCTTGGGAGTTACTCACTTGAGTAAGGCAAGGAAAACGTGGTCTTTTGTCTTTAAAGTTTTATCTCCATTAGTACAAATGCAGAACACATATTTTCTATCTCTCGTTAGAGACCGGGCTAAGGTTAAGTTGGTTTTAAAGATAACAGTAGATTCCAGCGTCCTTGCATTTGTTTTGTATTTGGTGACAGTCACTAAATCAGAGGAAGGAATGTTCAAACAACACACTTGAGGAAAAGTGATTTTTATAGAAAGGGTCCATTCCTGCTAATAGCCAGTAACTGCACGTAACCCCGCTGACATTAAAAGTCCATTAGCTAAGCCCAGTTTAAACAGCAGCTGATGCTATGTCAGCTAAATGTACATTGGAATTTTTCATGTAATGCAGCAATAGCACTTCTGTAATTTTTCTAAAACTATGTACATTAAGGAAAGCAAATGTCATCTGATAGTAGTAAGATGAAGAATGCACATTAAAGTAGGGAGGCTTGTAATCAAACTGAAGTTACCATCTGGTTACATTAACAAGAAATATAAAAATGGTAACAAAAGTAAAGAGTGTCAGGTTTGTGAATTAAAGTTAATTCAGGAATCTCTAGGTGAATTTAGTGTAGTGGCTTCTGATATCAGCAGCAAAACCACAGAAGTATTTATCTGTTTGGTTCTTGATTATTAAATATATCATGACCTAGTGCAAGAAAAGTTCCTATTGAAGTCAGTATAAGATACTCTGTCATACGGAGCATTGGGTTGCCATGGGAAAAAGGCTATCTGCTAGTTATTTAGAGGATATGTCTGATTACAGTAGTGTGAAAGCATTTGAACTTGTCAAGATACAGTGTACAAGATACAACAAAATACTAAGGCCTTACACTGTAGTTAAGCATTTGCACAGCAAATAGCGTCTACCTATGTCCGTGTATCAAAACGAAGGTAGAGAAGTATGGTGAGAAAATGGTGCATGTTCTTCAAAATGAAAAGAAGCAGGATAGTTGTCAAAACAGTGGAAACAAACTTGTTATCTTCAAAACCAATCAGCAAACTAAGCTCCTAATCCCAAAGTCCTAGGGCCTGCTGCAGCACTGTTTAGTACCCAGTTTGGAAACCAGTCCAATTTTGAAGAGTCATTTTCAAGTCTGCTTTGAAAAGAGAGGTTGTGCTATGAATCTATTATGGAGATAGTCTATGGGGCTGTTCAGTAAGCTGATGTGCGAGCTGGAAACCGAGGAGTAATTAGTCACTCACTGTCATGCTCACAAGTATGGTGAAGTATTACTCTGACCTCCTCCGCCTCCCCATTGCTATTATCAGTCCATTAGTGAAACCTTGTACAAGTACTGACAAGTGTAGAGCTTAAATGCCTGATTTGGGTAGACACAACCACTGCAAAAACCCTGCAAATACATCTGGAGGGCTCACTTAAACTCTTAACAAACTGTGTTAATAGTGCAAAACTCTTGACTGTGTCATGAGGCTGACTTCATTTTTTTTCTTCTCAAACTGAAGGAGTCGACATTAGTAGCGTGTCCAGAACAGACCATGTGTTCGTGAACCACAGGACTCAGGGAGAGTAATTTAATTGCATTTTTTTTTCTTTCTGGAAAATAACATGTAAACATATTACTGAACTAAAGTCTGGTTTTAATTACAAGCAGTAACTTTTTCATGTTGACAGATTTTCACATGGAAAGCTTTATTGAAAAAGAGAGGAGGCCTTTTTGCCATCATTAGTTCTTGCTGCTTAATGCTTTTATCAAGTACAGTAAAATACCATTTGTAATTAATTCCAAGCTTATATGGACATGTTTAATATAATTACCAAATAAAATCCTGTTTACTAACATATTGCTTGTGAAACCAGTATGAATAATCTGGTCTCTGGCGCACATAAATCAGGCAGTAATAACAGCTGTAAATATTTCACAATATACTTAATGCGCTTTGATTTTAATACTGAATCCACTTTTGGGTTTTAAAGGATAAAACATAGGTCAAAAGTGACTTTTCCTGTATGTTTTGCTTTGTCTCTTGCATTATTTCTTCTGTAAGTTATTAAAAAATCATTATTGTGTTTGATTATAAAAGGTAAATATGTACACTTTGGCAAGCTGAAGGAGAACGATGGAACTGAATTATGTTGGAGCTTACAAAATGATGCCATTCACATTGGAGTGGGACAATTGCTCTAATATAGTCATATATATGTTTTCATTGGAAAAGGCAATGCATTAGCATACTCTTTGTCTTTCTGAATTTTTAATATTTTTATCTGTCTGGATGCCGGAATATTGGGTATGAACCCTGAAACACAGACGTGAAACCATTCGTAGAAACTGCTTATGCAGCTAAGTCAGGGCCCTGAAGGCTGTGAAAACTTCGGATGACCAGAAACCAGGTTTCTAGTGAAATCCTGTGGGGCCTGTTAGCCCAGGCTGGATCAGTCCTTCTGGGAAGCTCTGAATCTGTCTTTAAATAGAAAGAGGACAGGGAGACCAATAGTCTTCTACAATAGAATATGTGAAGTTACATGAGGCTGGTAAACTGTCTCTGTGAGTTGGGACTGTGCGCATACTTTATTCAGTTCATTGGTAGGCCTTGAAATGTCAGGAAAGAATAATCGTAATCGTCCCTCAAGTCATTTTTCCCTTCCCCAAACAAAGACCTTTAGAAACAACGGTGTAAAACAAAACATTCTGTATTTTTGCTTACTTCAGTGTGTTCTTCACCTTCTTTAAATAAAGAAATCAAAGTAATGTTTTGAAAGACAAATTTGAAAGTGTTCTCTTCTTGGAATTTTCCCCCTTCTTCTGTAGTTGAATTTCTCACTAAAATTGACATAAAGTGGCAAATAATTTGGCATTCACTATGAAGAAATAAGTAGTCTCCAGAAATATGCCACTCTGTCACGAATGCTCTCCTGTCTGAGGCATGATCCTCTTGAGCTTATGACCAATTAAAAATTGTTATCAAATAGTTGGTAGTGTTGGGAAATGTTGCAGGAGAAGATTTTTTTTTTCCTTTTCCCTTGCTTCCTCTTTCAATACACTAAGGTAGCAAGGGGATAAGGAAAACCTGTTGATGTGTTCGGCTCCTCGAGTCATGTATTCATGCAAAGGAAGCCCCCAGGCCTAGGACAGCTGGAAATCGCAAGGTATTTCAACCGGTCCATTTATTAAATTACTGGGTGCCCAGGATCCCCACCAGCTTCCATGGCACCTCTGAGCAGATGCAGCTTGATGCAGTTTAAGTAAGTGGCTCGGCAGTGTTTTTTCTGTACGAGGCATAACTGGCACACAAAGCTGCCATGAGTATTTCCTGCTGGTAGTAAGGACGCTAAATGATTGCTTGCAGTAATTTATGCAAGCAAAAGGGCATATCTAGCAAAACCTCTGGATGTCCTGACTGTCTCAGCTCCCTCACTGATATGTCTGACTTTAACAAGATTTTCTCAAGGTTTCTGCTGTTACGATAACACAGTATTTTGGAATTTTGTGGGATTATGCACATGCACTTCTGGCTCCCAAGTTATGAGAAGGGCTGTTATTTAGCTGAAAAAAATGAAAGACTTTCTAATACACTCAGTTCTTCTTCTTTTTCTTCTCTAGATACATTAAAAGAATGAAAATCTGATTGCTCTTGTGTAGGTTCTTCACTTTGAACTGTGTACTTCAGCAGCCCCGTAGAAGTACATCTAGTGGGGAACTGTATTTGCCACATGTTCTATAAGATCAAAATTCATTTTAAAATGCTCTTGATTGCTTTTTGTCTTATTTTAAAGTTTAGTTTGTTTGGGCAAATTAACTCCTGTCCACAGTCCAAGATAAAAACTGTTGCATTATTTGTTTTCTGAAATAGCACCTGAAAAATAAATACAAAACCCATGCTGTTTACCATCACTGGTATATATCAGAAAATGTGTGCACCAGAGGATGTTCTCCTTACATGATCCTTAAAAAACCATCATTCTCTTTAAAGATCACAGTTCATTTAACTTCCCCTTGCATTTCAATGGGCAGTTATTTTAAGCTATATCAATGACTTTTGAGCAGTTTAATAACATGTGTCGTCATCTTGGGATTGGTGTCAAGTGTCACTATCAATACCATACAGGCGCCTAGAAAGGCAATGCTATGATTTTCAAAGCTGTTACTACAAATATGTTGCTGGTCATTGTCTGTAGCAAGATTGCAAGGGTTCCTGAAGGCAGTACTCTAGTTTTGGAAAATTGTAGTTCCAATACTTTGTTACCTACTATGTGAGATGTTGCATTGAAATGTGAATCATTGCTTGTGAATAATGGTGTATGAAACATATTAAATTGCTTTGTTATGCAAGCTGCACCCAGAAACTGTCTCTGAGAAATTAATAATTACCTACCCACAAGGAATTTCCAGGCTGAAGTGGCTTATGTAAGCCTAAGTCTTTCCTTCCCGTAAACCCAACGTAAAGACTTGTGCAAACTGTTGCCAGTGAAGTGTGTTGATCACTATGAAGTATTACTTGAAAAGATGCACTTATGTGCAAGAGTAAAGAACTTAGCTGATAATAGCCCAGGTTTCAACATATAATTATTCTAACTTGTGCTCTGTTGTTTATCAAAGACTAGATGGTTTAACAGACGGTGTTGTGACCTTCAGTTTTCAGTTGCCACTGTTATCTGATTAGGTGTACGAGTCTTTCAGCAGTAGCACAAACTATTAGTAAGAGTTTGTGTAATCCCCTGTTTTCCTGATTTGAAGGCCACTAGGTATGATGATTTTTGTGTATGCAAGCTACATAGTTGCAGCAGCAGAGATCTAGACTTTGAGAAGGCCAGAGGTGTTTTGATTAGCAAGAAAATGGATACCAGCTGGTATATTTTTGCATATAAATATACACTGCTCTATTTAGTTGCATAAGTAAATTGTGTGTGCCACTTATCCACATCTGTTCTTAATAAGTTAGAGCTCATAGACTCTAATTTTTGAAACCTCTGATTACATTTGGGCATGTGAACTTTCTAAGTGGAAGAGCTGGCCTTCAGAAAACGTCTTTGTTTCTAGCCCTTTCGTTTTGTATAACGCAGCAGAGCTTCACTGAGTTCAAGGAGCGCCTCAAATCAACACCCAATGAGGATACATGGTACGTTAAAGTTTCTGTAAGATTATGTTCAAAGGAGAAAGGCTGCTATCTTGTCCGTTTGGAAAGAAAAATGTCTGTGACCTAAGCGTGCTTTAAAGGAGTAGACACAGCAAAGTACACCAGAAAGCAAACCTGGGGTTAACAAAGAGATTCTTTGCCATGAGAAAAAACGTTTCTATCTTTACAAGATCTCACCCTACTTGAAAGGACCAAAAGAAAAGATACGAATCTAGGATGATGATTATTGGATAAAATGCTCCTTTAATGACTACTAGTATGGGGAGGGGCGTTATATTTTAAATAGAGTTCAGCTTGGTGAAATTTTCTTTAGAAGTTTTTGCAGCCAAGCAGCACCCAACCACTGCAAGGCCTCTGAAAGCCCAATAATTAAAGCGAAAAGGCTGTATGTTCACATTGCCCCCTTGCTGCCTACAGTTGTTTGTTCTCAAAAATCACCCTATTCCTGATGAAAAAGTGAGATGAACTATTCTCAGTAGGCTTCTGTATCAGCTGTTTTTTCTAGCTATTCCAATGGCTGGTCACTTCTGATCATCTGAGACATCTATTTACAAAAACAAAATTATCTTTTCCTCATTAGCTTCTATCAAAGTGAACAATGAAAAATTGAAACAAACAAAAATTGACCTTCTAAGATTAGCAGTTTCAAGTAATAATTGCTAACAATGGAAAAATATATTTCTCTGGAGAACAGAGTTTTGAATATGTTCCAGTATTTATATTTGTTTCCCTGGGTGGTAAGACAGATATTACACTGTATAATGAAGTTAAAGCATTCTCCTTTTCCCGAAGATACGTGTTTATAAACACAAGGTATAAACTAAACATTCTTTTTTCTTGCATGAAAACTTGGTTGGAGGAAAGATGTATTTTGATCCTCCAACTAAGTAAAATGTGTTTTGGGGAGTAGTAGATATTTAATAGCTACTACTAAACCACAAGACAGACCCAAATGTGCCCAGGCAATCTGCTTAAGGTTACCACAGCATGTTATATATTATGCTACTTCAGGCAACAAAAGGAAGATTATAAAGAAACTGCTCCTTGTTTGTTAGGACAACCAGTATACACAAACCTAACTTGCCCTGCCTCATTACTGTGAGGGGTCGTGCAGTGGTTTTTTATTGGTAGTTGTTTGCAAGCAGGGGGGCTGAATGTTGCCCTGACATAAAACAGAGGAAGTGGTTAGGAGACAGGCCTGTAATTACCAGCAGCAGGTGCCCATAAAGAAATGCCAGAGACACGTTTGAGGAGCCAAACGCTGCTTTAGGACAGACTTCAGGACCCACAGATCAGGCCAGAAGGCAGTTGAGTAAGAACTGAACAGCACAGAGAAAGAATTTCGTGAAAACCGAAAGGGAAGTCATGCAGATATAAGAGGGTTTTTTAAAAAGAAATAAATACCTCTTGAATATTAAAATAAATGCTTCCATACGTTAATGCAACTTATTTATAACATTGTAGTTATGAGGCATATTAAGTAATGAAATTACTTTAAAAAACAAGACGGAAAACTAATATTGCCTTCAGATTATCTCCCCCCCCCCCAAAGTGAGGCAGTTCTTTATGCACTTGAAAAATCTTGCAGCAATGTGTGTGTTGGCGAGGAAGTGGGGTGGACACACTCAGAAGAACAATTTTCTGGCTTGGTCCATCTAGCCACTGAACCAGCTATCCAAAGGTCTCTATTATCCCTGAATGCAAGAGGACCTGTCAGATCAAAAGGCAAGATGAAAGTGGGATCCCGTGAGCTGTCTGAGCAAGGGCTTTGGAGCAGAGTAGCTGGAAGGTCTCCGTGAACGGACCCCGGGTCAGGCCCCTTCTTCAACTCCTAACGCTGCTGCAAGGGCAGAGCCATTTCTTAGCAGGGACTCTCCTCTCCTAAGATACGTATCAGTTTGGTGTACTCAACGGGTGCACTGAGCTGTAAGTTGTATTAAAAGACCTGATGAAGTCAATTTAAGCATTTTAGGGTTTCATACCCCTCGAAAAATGCTGAAGGAAAATTTATAGTGTAAATGGGAGCAAAGGCACAGTTCTGTAAAATCCTTTCTCTTATGAGCAATCCTATTAACCTTTGAAGTGCGATGCCACTTTTGCAAGTGCATATGTTTCAGTGTGCAAGTAATCCCGTGCCTGTGTAGATGCAGCTTTGCAAGGTTGTGGCCTAAAACGAATTATCCCATTGAAGTTACTCATAGGTTAAGGAACAGTCCCTTAGGAAGGATTTCAGAACAGGAACATAACTTCTCTGAAGAATTATTAATCTAAACTCCCTGTTACAGGAGATCTCATCAGAGAAGTTTCAGTGATGTCTATTGATTACATTTCTTTTTTCTTTTTTTTTTTGGGGGGGTATCTTAAAGAGTAACTCAAAGGTCATTTTTTATATTGGTGTGCAAGAAGTTTTATTGATTCTCTTTTATGAGGCATTAATGAAATCTATAGAAGCCTAGCAAGACTGTATAGTTAACCTTGCCAAGATTCCCTGTTCTTTTTTTCTTGTGCAGAAAAGAAGAAAATGCGATGTTCCAATCTGGTTGTTTTAATTATGTGGAAGTCAATGAATTTCATGGAATCCAATACCTCTTAGGCGAGAAAAAGAGCGTGATGTATCTATGCTACCCCATTAATTCCAAAATGTGCTTAGCGGAGATTTTGGGGGAATATTCTGTTTTCCTGACTAATGGTACCACATATTTATCACTATGAAAACAAGCAGGGAAGTCGATCACTCACTGCATTTGCCAGAAATGCCTTCCACAATCACAATGGTTTTATGTCAAGGTTCTGTCCCCCCTTAAAAGAACAGGCAAGATTTATTCTGGAATTGGACCAAAATGGACCAATCTTTCTCAAAAATATGAAGCTGGGATCAATTTTACAAATATAAAATAAACACTGGTCACGCTTGACCCAGTGTGTTATGCTACCAGAGAAAGAAATATAAAGAGCTACATGAATCTATGGTTTAGCTTGGATGAACATTAAACATGATACATTGGATTAAGAAATTATCTTAAAAACTACCATAATAACATTTGGGAAGAATTTTCAGGGTATTATTTCATTCTGCATTGTTTTCTTATATATATTTTCTTTTTATACCCCTTCGATTAATGAAGACCACTTTGGCAGTGAAATACAAAATGAATGCCTCCTGAGTAAGGTTTCCTTGGCACATCAGAAACTCAGATCATACTCTTCGGAAGCTCAGAAGCCTTTGAGTGAATACTGTGTATTTTTATCTGCAGAAGAAAAAACATATCCGAAACAGGCAAGCATCTCCATTTTTAGATGGAAAACAGAGGAGCAGAAGGCAGGGTTAGCGAATGAGCAGAGATGCTCAGAGAAGTGCCCCAGCTTCATCCCCATGCCCAGCAGTTCTCTCTCCAGGTGTATCTGAAGAGGACTGAATGGGCTAGCAGTGGTGATCTGGAGTTGTGGAGGGGACATTACCTAGCAGCACAAGACTTGCCTGTTGCCAGTGGGTGAATGGCATTGCTTCCCCGTCTTCCAGGCTCATGGGCAAGTGAGGAAAAAATCCAATTCTGGAGCTCCAGTCTCCTTGAGAGCACTAGAAAGTTAGACTGTAAAGGAATATATCCCAAAATACAGAAGTAGTCTTCAGTCAGCCTTTACTATTTTATTAGCTGTCATGAAACTAGGGACTAGGCATTACTCTATTTCTCAGTTAGAGGCTTTACATTCATCAAACAGGTACGGGTCAATTCTGTTTTAACTTCTGTAGGTGGTATTGCATGTTCTAATACTGGTTTGCATTTTGAGTAATGATCGTTCTCGCTCTGGTGTTTATAAAATGATGTCAGCTCTGGAAGACAGAGGTCTGTGGTACATTAGGCGATCTTTCTTTCCTCCTTTGGAAGTCATATCTAGAAAATCCATCACTTGGATCTCCCTGGGTGGGAGAACCTATAGAAGCAAGCTGAAATAATCTTCTGAACTACTGGAACTGCAGGACTACCTAAATAATAAATCTAAAATTCATTACAGGATGTAGATGAATAAAATAAGGACATGCAGACATGTTTGAATGTTGCCCTGCCCTTTCTGGTATAAATAACACAAAGAGTAAGGGTTTGGTTATTTTATTTGTAACTGAATATTTTGGTTAGATTTCCTTGAAACTTTGAGATGTCAGTACATTAGTAGGTTTATTAATTTGAAAATTAAAGAGATTTCGTAGGCTCTTAATATTTAGCTTCCACTCAAGCTAGCAGGTAGGGTTAAAGGATGTTAAGAATTTGAATCCTGGCACTCCACTTCTGTAATAATACAGGGCAGTAAGCACAGTTATGTGCAATATCTCGAGGTGGATCTTCTGGCAGGGCAGTTCCAAGAAGTCAGACACTCTCCGACAAAATCCAGCTGTCAGGAGCAATCTGTGCAAACAAACCTGTTTCTAACCGTCATAACGTCGTAGCCTCAAACACAGGTAGGAGCGCATCGCGGTCGGAGGGGGCGTTTGGCACCAGGCAGTGACGTCAAGTGGCCAAGGCCGCTGATTTATGATGTAGGGACCAGTGAAAAAAGGGTAACGACTGAAAAGGAAAAAAATGTCAAGAATGCCTACTGACCTGAGGGTGCCCCTCAGCTGTGCTGCAGGCTGCTGCGCAGTTTCTGGGGCATTTTCCGCAGGCTCTGTGTTCCCAAGCTTTGACCAGCCTGAGGTGGAGTCAGGCAAAATGATTACTTTTCCAAAAGCCTTGGCCGCCTGCCTAGATGGGGTGCACCTTACTCCCAGCTTCCCTTGGTTGCCCTCCCAGCGGTTCCCAGGAGCCTGGGAAGCCATTAACATTCAGACACTTTTATCTTTATTTTGGCATTTGTTGCTTAACTGAAGTTAAGAAGTGATGATCCATATGACAAGGCTGTCAAGTTTTGTCTTTCTGTTGATGGACCAAACTTCTCTGGTTTAAGTAGAGCTTGACTCTGGTGCTCAGACAGGGAGAGTTTGTTCTTGGTAGCACCATAAGTAAATTAAGCTCTTATCATTCACTGAAGCTTAGCCAGTGCTGGTCACTCCTGGAACTGAGAGCAGGTGTAATTGGACTTGCCTTTGGCAGTTTGGGCATATCTCTGCTACTAGTGTGCACACAACGAGGTATGACTTCCCAATAAAATTTATGCTCTGTTCTTCACTGAATATATGGTTTAAAAATTACTGAAGCAGAGAGTCTCAAAAAAAAAAAAAAACTGTCATGTTTTGTCACTGATTAGTTTTTTGCCTGGTGCGGAAAGGTGTGTGTTCCTTCCCTCTGTCCCTCCCTTCCCTGCCTTCCAAATCAGGAAACTTATGTAGCTTACAGATATTAGATTATTTCTTTCAAATGCCGTAGTAAGTATGGCACAAAATGGAAGAATGTTGGTAGAGTTGCCCTTACCTTGCCCCATCAATATCTGACTGCCCTACAAGTAGCCTCTCTAGGACTTCTGCCCAGAGAGACACTCTTATTCTGTCCTTGTGGAAAACACTGTTAGGGTTAAAATGGTCAGGACATTTTAACTTTTCTTCTAAATTCAAGATAGACTTACTGACAGATTTAAACTTTTGCTGATAAAAATAGGGGAAAATGGAATTGCAGTTTTTGAATTTGTCCTAAGGACATTTCACTCTCTTTGGTGAATTACAGTATTTTTAATGGGTGAAGAGAGACTTATGCACCACTTATGTCCTGCTTAAACCATTCTAGTAGGAATTAAGTGTTGATTAGATTTTTTGCAGGTCCTTTGCATAGGTATGAATTAAATTCAGAAATGTCATTCATTTTCAGAGGGTAGGAAAAAGACTTAAGATTTTGTTTGGTTCGTAAATGCCTTTTATTATATAGTTTGCTGCTCTAAATCTTGCTTTGATACTGGGATTATTGCACATACTTCCATTGTCTTGAAAGGCTGTTTTCAAATTTCTGTCTGTCTGGCACATAATAAATCTGCTTCAGTCAATTCATATATGGTGCAGTACTTTATACTGCAAATAAATCTGGTTCAGTTAATTTATATATGGTAGAGTGAATGCTTGAACTGGAGAACTGGAATCATATATCTAGTACAACAGCCCACATTTGATGACATCGAGATATTGTGTGTTTTTCGTAACAGTCTGCCTGTGAAGCGTTTGAAGTGTTAGATTAGTCAGTCAATGGCAAATTAATAATGAATTGAAACTCAATTATAAGGGCAACATCAGCTTTCTGGAGTGAAAACTGAGTGACACTTCGTAACTTCTTTCATACTCTAAAGCCATGCCTCAGTGGAAGAATGGCGGGCTGTTGTTCACCAGAAAGTATTCGTTGCATTTGTATGGGCATCATATACCGAAAGGTAGACGTATTCTGGATAAGTGCTATGAGCTGAAGGTTCATGCCACATGCCACAACATTTCCTAGTGAACAGTGATGTTTTCTCAGTGTTGTGCATAGGACACAGTGTGCGAGAAGTGCCAGTTTCCCACTGAACCTTTAATCACAAGACTTCCACTGAAGTCCAGAGGTCTAAGAGTTACATGCAGAAGGTCTTTGGGCCTGCTATCCAACAAGCTGGGCTTATTCTGTTTAAACTTATAAGAGCGCTGCATCTTGATTGATGAGGGGAAAAATATTTAAAAATAGTTCTAACAAGTGCATACTTTCCTGTGTTGTTTCAAAGGAAAGTATGGCAAAGATGCAGCAGAACTGTCAGGATGTTGGTTGTGGGGACAACTGGTACTAATTTACACTGTGAAGTCTCAAAAGCTGCCATCAGACAACCTGAAACTCCAGAACTTTTACTGTCGAGAGGGGAGCTTTTGGCAGTGAGCAGAGAGGTATGCTTTCCTGTACCAGCAAGTTGCCACCATTATGTTAGTTATATTTGCGTATGTTTTAACTATCCAGTCCTTGCCAGTTTTCTTGGCATCAACACCAAAGGCTCCCACCCCCAAAAGAAAATTACTTATTTTTTTCTGTTTTTGTACAGATGACTCTTAGGTAATTTTTAATGTGTGTGTGCTGATAGACTGGGCTTCGTTAGCAAGCTTGTGTCAATGAAGAGCGAGATGGAGGCTGGACGCCTGAGGCCCAGTCCTTTAGCCATGTTGAATCTCTCAGCCAAAATAGTTCTGCTGTAGGTTTGTTCTCTTTCTGGTTACAGAAATAAATGCAGGCAACCTTGGGTATTTTGTGAACTATTTTTTATGTAGGCTTGAGCATCAAAAACACATAATTACCTTGAAACTGCCACTTTTTCCTTCCTTTTTTAAAAAAGACATATGTTACTAGAATTTGCTTTCTGTTTCATGTTTGTTCATTTGGATTGCATACGCTGTAGCTGTCTGTTCCTTCTATTCCCCAAGCAAAATCCAAATGAAAGCACAAATATGTTAAAGCAAGGTAGGTTCACCCTAGCATAGCCTTAGCCTTTTTTTCCAGTTTCTTTTATGGCTAAGTGAAACAATTCTCAAAAATTAATCCCTGCCTCCTATGCCACCTCCTTCCTCTCCTCACTCCTTCCAGTATTCTAGACTTAAATATGAATCTTTCTGAAGTTTCTAAAGGGCTTCAGTTAATTTGCATATTTTTAGTTGTAGTGTTTTGTTCTACTGTGTTTCTACACCTACTTTTGAAGGACAGCCCCAAGAGAGCTGCAGATTCACCTCTGGTGGTGGTCCAGAAAGTCAGGAGAATAGACTGGCTCCCAAACAAAACACAGCAACCCGTTTTTAGAAGTTTCCGGGCGAATTCTGCAGACTGTATTTCAGCAGCTGTCTGAGCAGCTATCCAAATGTTTTGTTGCTTCTCTGGACGTTCCTGATAAGGTCCATGATGTCATTAGCTGTAATGCCTTTTATCTCCTAGAGCAAACAGAAGTGTTAATACGGATTAACATATTTCAGTATGTCACTAATTTTAATTTCTGTCGCTCATTCAGTTGTAATCTTCATTATTCTTGAGCATCTAGATAAGGCAATATTCAAACTCTTTGTGAATACTTTAAATCTGTTGAGTTGTAGTGTGATTGATCATTTGTCTGAAAAACTTGTATTAAAAGATGTATTGCATATCAGAGGTGTGTCAGCAGCGTACTTATGATTTACTGTTTTCTAGTACTAGGAAGCAGGAATGGCTTTTAATATCTTGCATATATGGCTGAGTAAAATAGTATATTGCCAACACAAAGAGTGTTGAGTAAACTGTACATAAAAATTTTACATGAAAATAATTCTGTGAACAACAAACTAAGTTGAATAATAATCAGATCAGATTGTAAATAAAATCGAGAAAGAAATGAGGCAGTATATAACTTGCAAAGAAGAATGTAATAATTTGTTTTTTGTCACTACTTTATCTTCTTGCTCCTATTATTCAGAGCCAATCAGAATTACTGTAGTTATTTCAGAATGCACATCTGAGTTACTGGATTTCAGGAAACATAAATTTCAACAGCTCTGTTACCACCTTTGACTTACACTTCACATAAAAGGCAGAATTTTATGAAAAAAGTTAAAAAGAAATCCATAGCCTGGTGTAGTTAAAGTTAAGAAGTGTTGTGAGGTGAAGCTGGTACTTGCAGCAGGGCTCATGGCAGGCCATGGAGGAAGGACTCAGCAGGGGTCAAACCTGCCTGCTGCAAAGTCGGTGGGAAGGCTGCCATTAGCATCAGTGGGGCAGGACTTTGCCCTGTGTCTTTGGTGACCACCAGTGTGAAGCCACAAGCAAGTGAGGCCTGCACAGGCCTTTTTCACCATGCACTTCTACTTTTCAAAAAAAATGCCACTTCAATGGCACAGTACCTTTTGGTATCCAATTTGCCTTTTGGAAGAGGCCAGGGAGCGCTGATTTGCAGCTTGCTTAAATCTGTACCCCTGAGGGTGCAGGAGGAAATCAGAGGAGAGGAGAGACAAAAGCCACTGGAACATGTCAGGGTGTTCTCCAGTGCAAGCTCTCAGCATTTCGTCCATCAGTTTCTGCTTCCACCGTCACTTGAGGCATTTTACTTGGATGTGCACTAATGGTTTGCTATTGCCAATATTACTTGGAGAAAAATGTTGTCTGAGTAGCCCTTGGTGCATGGAGAGTGTGAGTCTGCATGGCATTTCTGAAGTCACCATCGGTGGTGATGCTCGGACCCAAGTGGAGGGAGGTTTGGCTGTCTCCCCTTTGGAGAAGCAGCAGAGCCAAGAGCCTCCCCCCAGCATTTTATCAGTGCTCACATTAGGAGTGCCAGCTTGCTCTGAGCAACACCTCCACTATCTCACTTGACTTTTTCTTTCCCCTTTAAGTCAAAGAGAATCAGGCCTCCGAGCAGAGATAGCATGCTTTGTGATTACAGTGAGTGCAGTCACTAACATCTTCCAGATGTTTTATAGTCCCTTGCATTGGTTTTACAATGAAATTCCTCTCTCTGCTGCCCATAATTTCTTTTATTTTCACTTAAATCTATAGTCTAATGGATACTTCCTTTATAAGATGTAAATTTTTCCATTTTATATGTCTCTAACAAACATTTACTGTCTAACAGCTTGAAGTAAGTAGGATTTTGATGAAGTTGCTGGAGTTTTTATAAAGTGGCTTCAAAAGAAACAAGAGCAAATACATAGTAAGCACTTATCCTCAGAAGCCGACTTTCAAACAAAGTGTCAGGGAAACAGGTATTTCTTACATGAGAATATATGAACCACGATCTTCCCCCATATAACAAATAGTAATTTAATTCTTGCAGAGATAGACCTGCCTAGATGCTTAAGCTGGGGAATGAAAGGGTTGGTGATTCAATCGAGAGTGTATGGTAAATGCTTCAGTCTTCAGCTAGAGTCGGTCATATTCAAGCCTTTCAGTAGTCGTAAAGTCTCAACACTTGCATTATTCAGTTGAATAAATGTATTTGACATCGAAGACAAGTATTGTACTCATTAGACCAATTTTGAAGTCTAATATTCTCCTTTTCCAACTAATTCTAGGGCTTAATTACTGAATACCAATATTGTATAATTCACAAATAATTCCCTGGCTGCCTTTTGTTCACGTGTGCCTTTAGTACTATATTATCGAATACCAGAAAGATGATCAGATAGCATGACTGGTTTGCAGATGCTTTACAGTGCCAAAAAATAGCAGAATGCACTGCCTTGCCAATTCAGGAAATAGTGTTCAACAGGCTCTGTGGAGGGGTGAAGTATTACTCCACTCTTTTGGCTTTCCAAGCCTGATTTACATATAGTAATAAAACTGTCCCTTCATAATACTATTAATCTCCCAAATTTGAAAGGCAGACAGAATGAGTTTCCTTTGTCTTAATTCAAGAAAATATATGCTTTGTCTGTATAGCTTACAGATTAGTTACTTGCAGTCAGATTAGTTTAGCCCTAGGACATATGAGAAAAAGGACATCAGGCCTTGCTGAGTAGGCAGTGTCTGCCCTAGTATAAACAACTGCACTTCTGCTGACTTTAAATTACAGTCCTTTCCAAGAGGACTACATTTGGGAAACCTACAACAGCTTGAGAAAATATGTTTTTACATTAGTTTCCTGAAAAGCTAAGCAGTGCATAGTAGACCTTTTGACTGTCAGTTTTCAGTTAGCTGAAGTACTGTACCAAAAAGACATAAAAGTAATATATCTAGCAGTGGAAATTGCTAGTATTGATTTTTGTGCTATAAATTGTTCTTATTTTTTACCAATAATCATATCACATTATTACATTACATTACAAAGATTTGATAGATGTGTGTAGTTTTTTTCCCTTTCATGAAAAGCTGTCACTCAGAACATTTTTAATTCCTATGCTCAATATAAAAATGTCTTTGTGGGAAGGACTAGGATTTTCACTGTGAAAATATATCTCAGCATCAGACTGAAATGTTTCCTCTGATAAAGGAAAAGATACAAAAACTGAATTGCTACAGAGTCCTTGGAATGCCACAGGATGTTTCAGACTTTTCTGTGTACTTGTGGTCCTATGTGTAAACTGGGCACCTTCAAGAGAGGAGCTTTTTAGGGTTATGATCTTGTAATCTCAGAGAGGTGCAGAAGGCATGAAAGTTCTTTGCTCTCTTTAGTTTATTAATGTATAAATCAGAATTTTGAATTGAAGTTCAATTTAGTCATGGGTTTCAAATTTCTCTGGCAAAGTAGTGAGTTCAGAATAGTTCTCGCTGTTTTCTGAGCTGCTGGCTTAGGTCTATTACTAACGTGGAGTGCCTTTAATCCTCCTGAAATATCACATACGGCAGCCGCAAGAAAAATAATACAGTGCTGCCAGCCAGTTTGACAAAGATGGAGTGACATGGACTTTCTTTGCATAGACTTTTCTCTTTTGCTTGGCTTTTTGTGCTGAAAGAGGTGACACCAGCTTAAAGTGTTACCACAAGCATCATCGATCAACCAACAGCAGCAGCTTGAATATTTGTGCGAGTGTGTTGCTGCCATGGTCAGCAGGAGCAGGGCTGCAAATTCCCCGTTACCAAAGGCAAAGCCATATACCCTTTTTGAGATAATTCAAGACTGCTGGGTGACAGTTGAAGCTTTGACTGCAGCACAGTGGCTTGTGTGAGGGGCCAAGGAAGATGAGGAGGTTAGAGAATGATAGCACTGAAATTAAGGCTTTCTGTAATTTAAAAGGCTTCATTTGCCAGAGGTTTTGAGGAAATGGTTGCATCGATTTGTGCAAGGTTCTGTGCATCTATGCGAGGTGGCATATGCGGCAAATGTACTCAGGCTGTGAGTATTATTCCCAGGGGCAGGCTTCCAAACCCACAGAGCTACCACCTCAGCTCTCCTTCTCATACTGCTGGTGGTAGAGAAGACAAAGTCAGAAAGAGCCATGAGGCCTGAGCAACCCTTTCACTCTTAGGGTATGTTTTCACTCCAGAGTTAGCCCTGACTCTTGCCCAGACATTGCCTTTAACCAATCTGTGATGGGAGCTCTCTCCCCTAATTTTGGTCATGCTGTGAATCTGGGTTGGCAACCCTGGCTTTGCACAGGGGCTCATTTCATTTACCCCGGCATGTATCTGTTCAGGACACAGGCTATCACATCAGGAGGAAGAGTCTTTTCAGTGCCTTCTGCTGCATGCCCAGACAGATGGATAAATCATTGCATGGTTTTCTAGGGAACAAAACCAGAGCAGCAAAGCTTATTGCAGCACGAAGAACCGTGGAAGAAGGCTTCATAAACCCTGGACATATTCAAGCACACGCAAAGCAAAAGTGAGGAGCCATAGTGAAGAGAAATATGTAGGCACTGGTGGTTCTGCTGGGCTAAGCCCAGTGCTCAAGCACAGGTAGCAAGTGCTTATTTAACCCTTTGGGAAAGATGCACTTTAATGGTATTCTTCAGGGTGAAGTGCTTCAGTAGGATGTTTCAGAGAAGCTCATATTGCTCCTGAACATGTTAAATCTATCTGTGGGCAAACAAAGGCTATTGGTTTCTAGGGTTACCTATCCATTACCTCGGACAAATGAACGCAAGGGCCTGAGGAGACGGATGATAGGGCAGCAATTAAGTGAGGTTGTATTAAGCAGCCACAGCTGGCCACTTAGCTTGCCATTAGCAACCGTCACTAGATTCAAGTCAGGAAACCCTAGAAATCCACCGAGAAGCCTGAACTGGAAAAATTACCGGGACAGTTTTGAGATCAGATGTTCAGAGGACTAATGAAGTTCTGGATAAACCACCTGCTGACAGATCCATACCAAGCTTTTTAGACTTCAGAGATCAGACCACCATAGAGTGGGATGTAGTCCTGGGGCTGCAATGCATCTAAAGCCATAGCTGTGTAACCACCCCTTTGCCCTAACAGAGTCTGCTGCAGTACGAGGGCTGCAAAACCAAACACATGAGAAAATTAAAACACCTGAGCTGGAGTTTGTAGAGATAAATAGGTGTAATTTTTGAACCATGAAATGCATCAGATCACTGCTAAAGCTAGAACAGTGTGTTGAATCCTGTCCCTTGTCCATTCATCTGTTATGTTATCCTTGTACCTTCTAATGGTTTCATGTCTCCACTTTAAAATTAGGATTTTTTTAAAACTTGCCTGCCTCCAACAGCTACTGTGAAGTTGAGTTTATTAAGCTTTGAACTCTTCAGTCTCAACAGAGGCTGAAGAACTACATGCATACAAAGCACTGTTAACACGGTGGTGTTTTATTAAAGCAACACATCCCATAGGCTGATTATTATTCCTGTTGCACTGGTCCCCAGATATCAATACTCAGAGTCAGTAATTTTTAGGGGGTTTTACCCCCTTCCTTGAGAGCAGTACTTAAGAATACGCAATAAGAGAGCACGTTGGTAGCAGAAGACTGGGGCAGCCACTTTCCCTCTGATCCAATATTAGTGCATCACACGCAACTCTTACAGCTATTATTGCCGTGTAACGCAATGAGTGACGAATACTACTTAGCACACTGGATGGGGGCAGTGTCCCTAGCTTAATCTACATAATGCCCCCACTGCAAGATATAAATAGGTTAAGAGAGAAAATCCAATAATTTCTCCGTTCTCCCACCAGGGCAATACACATTACTTGTTTCTTGCCTTCTAATTGCATTACGTGGTAGGGATGCAATAAACGTTTAATGGCAGTCACAGTCATCTGTCACCTCCCTTTAGACATGTAATGTTCAATGTGATTTACATCCTTAGCACAGTACCTTTTTTTTTTTGGGGGGGGGGGGGGAGTTGTACTTTTTAGTAAAAGATTTTCTTTAATTAGGGTTAAAAAAAGGAAAAGATTCCAAGTACCCAGGACTTCTGAGGTACCTTAATTAATCCCTCATGAAACAAGGATGGGACTTTAAAGTGCTGAGGGCCTGACTTACCTCAGTGCTGCTTTGGTTTTGTGCGGGTGTAATGCCACTGAAGTAAAATTGGAGTAACACCCGTGAGTTAAGGGCAATTAATTAAAAGTATTCTGGAGAAATGTTTAAGTCCCTCTCTAGCTTGTTAGTTAGACATCTTACATAAATTACTGTATTTCAGAGAGAAGTGCAGTGGGTGCTGGGAAGCAGTATGGTCTGAAGTACGTATATATTTCAGGACTTACTGAATTTAATTGATCTAAATGATGGATCCTCCATTAGCTTCAATGAAAACAGGGTGGTTGCATCACTGAAGTCTGTTAAAAACACAGAGACGATTAAAACATTGCTCATGTTGAAGACTTTAACGGAAAAGCTGCAAATCCCTGTCAATATGTTAATATCAAATTATATTTTTTCCCTGGGGAAGGTGGGGCGGGGAAGATGCTCAGCCACTCTCATAAAGCTACCCTGCTTTGCATCATGTTGCATTTTACTGTGTGATAGGTAACACGTTACACATCCACAGGCAAAACCATCTTTTTTTTAAACAGTGGGAACAAAAGCTTTCTCATACATTTCCTTGTAGCAGCATCAAGAGCTCTTTGCCACTAAAAGCACAAACCGTTAGCTTTATTGAGCAAAGTTAAATAGGACTGTTTCAAAAGGTGTCCCCCTCGCACCAGTGATTTTGATGTTACTGGATAGGTATGAAGCATTGCTTTAAAAAAATATATATATTCCCAAGGTAGATTAGGCCAAAGCCTAAACCAATAATAAAAGTTGGCATGAATTAAAACAGCAACTGTTTAGGGCAGATGCAAGGGCACCAACTTATTGCAGACAGACCACCAGCAAGTTGTCAGCTGGTGAAAAGTTCGAGCCAGTATAAATTGGGGCCGAGCAGTAGCCTGCAGGTGACAGTCTCTGCAGCCCATTACCGGTCCCTCGAGGCCTGTAAGCCTGCAGCTGAGCCCATTCCTTACCCTCTCCGAGAGCTCATTTCACGTCCATATTCACTTTGCTGCACTCGCTGCTCAGGAGCAGTGCGGGGAGAAGCTGTCCTCTGCTCCAGCGCTGCGGTGCCCCAGCCATCTGCCACGGTTGCCTTCCTCTGGCTGCTCGTACTGATTCTGACCAAGGTGGCTGCGGAGTATTTTCCTGTTAATTTTGCCTTTGTACTCTGTGTTTATAGGGGAGAAAGAGCGGAATGGGATTTAGTTTTCTTACGCACTGCAAAGGCAACATCAGGCTTGCTGGGACCTCGCACCGGGTGGGGGAAGGAGCAGAGCTGAACTGCACCTTCCTAGGGAGACCTCCGAGAAGCTGTGCTCAGTGCGGATGAAAAGCAGCCTGACATCAAAAAGCAGAGAGTAAGGGGAGAGAGATTCACTGACTGATAAACTCGCCTCTGGAGTCTGCCCGCGAGCTGCCTGCCGTACGGTACGCGGGCTTTCTGCTAATTTGACAAGGTCGGTTCATGTGGCACCATCTGCAATGCAAACGATTTCCAAAGGTGGCACGGCAGCTTTTCTTGTATGACTCACTAAATCATTAACTTCTCTGTCACTGAAAAAGTATCCTAGCTCCTGTTTGTGCCCTTCTCCATCAATACCCCAGACAGAGCATCCACGTCCTTTATCCCCCCGCAGAATGACTAACCCTTTCCACTGCCTCCCAGTCCCTCAGCTAATGGGCACAGGAGCAGAGACCTTAATTGTCCCTGACACCAACACAACCACTTTTCTTCTTTGCATATCAATCCTATACATCTCTGTCAGCGCAGCGGCAAATTGAGTTGTGAAAATGCTAAGGCTGGGCCCGGAGTACATTACATCAAGTTTGGGGCATGCTGACTTGATTCTGCTAACATACCTGGGAAGTTTAATATCCTCCTGGAAGCAGTTATTTGTCATTCATTGTCGAGGTTGTCTAAATTAGACTGCCACAAAGGCGCGTGATACGATTTCAGCAAAATCTTCCTGGTCTTAAACTTCCGCTACGAATGCCTGACAGTCTGAATTTCCACGCTAGGAAGAGAAAGGAGGAAAAGGGAAACACAAAAAACAATGAGGGTACCAGTGCAAATAAAAAGCAAGTAACACTTAGTGATTCCTTTCTCCTAAAACATCATCTAGTGTACTTAAACCGAGAACTTGAGGCAAGCCGGTGCGTTTATCCCAGGAGCCAAATTGCAGTGAGGTTGCCCTCTAGTGGCCTGTCCTGCTGAACCGCTTTACCCGAGGTCGGGCTCTGCCCAAAACTGCGTGTCCCGCCTTCAGCATTACTGGGGCCTTGACGTTTTGATTTTAGGTGCTTGGGCTGTTTTTCCTCGGAGAGGAAAATACTTTTTTTTTTTTTTTTTTTTTTTTTTTGCATCTGAGTGCTCTGAAATATATTTAGTTGTGTTGCTAGTGCTTTCATGAAGCTTTTATACCGAAGAATATTTTTAAGCTTTTAAAGCTTTTTAATACTTCCACCAAATCCCCTTGAAAACAGTGCTTTGAGAGCAATTAATAATGAAGACTACAACTGCTATTATCAATTCCGTACACTTAGTGAAACAGAGAGTTTAAAAACTCAGAAAAAAACTCAGTAAAAACTAGTAAAAAACTGCCTTCACGGGCAAGCGGGGAAAATGCCTGCTCTTATTCACCAGCTTTTTAATTCAACTTTGTTGCATGTTTATTCCTGTGCTTCAGGCCTCGTTAGAAGTTTTGACAGAAGTATGTGCATATAAATGTCATCGTTATCACATTTATTATTCACAAACCTACGTCTGCTTTGGCTGCTCAATAAAAAAATGTGAGCAGCAACAGCGTTGCTGAGCTGCCCGAAATGCACGTTTCAGTCAGGACCTGCAGCAGTGTAAATTGGCGTAATCCCACTCGAATCGACGTAGCCAGGAGATGTTCAGCAGCTTGAGAATCTGGCCGCAGTATATATAATTTCTTAAGAAGTTGGGGAGGGAGCTGTCATTCCTCTGAGGCTGATCTCGGAGAAGCCTAAATTTAGAAACAAAGTGAAACAACCTACCATTAATTTCGTATGTAATACATATCTCTGCAATGCATATGCAATAAACCAATATAAACAGTTTTAGCCCCTGGAAATCCTTTTCTTTTTTTTAAAAAAAAAAAAAAAAGGAAAAGAAAAGAAAAGCAGAACGAAACCAAACTACACCTTAGTGTAGCACCCAAAGCCCTGGCTGCGTGACCCCGTCCGAACCAGTGACGCTCGGCAGGCTGCCGCCGCCGCCGCGTGAGCGGGCAGCCGCGAGGCACGGCAGGCGCGCGGGGCAGGGGCGCCGAGCCCCCCGGCGCGGGGCCGGCGCAGGGGCTCGCCGCGCCTCCGGGCGCCCCTCCGCCGGCGCTGCCCCCGCTCCGAGGGGAGTTTAATGGCTGCGAAGTGCCCCCGGGACGCTGGTTCTGGCGATGGGGGGTGCAGTGCTGCAGGGTTTTGCCGGGCGGTCGCCGAGCCGCGCCGCCTGGCAGCGAGCGCATCCTTGCTGTGCTGCGTGGCCTGCCATTACCTGTCCGCCAGGAGCTGCGAGCGTCGGCTGCTTGCTCCTCTGAGTGTCCGGGCCTTTCTTTAATGTATTTCTAAATTGCTTAAAAGTTGATTTGTAGCTGTAATGGTCTGTGCTAGCCTGTTTTTTGGCTGCATGTTTGTCAGCAGCCATCAGCGTTTGAAATCATTGCTGGTGTATTTCAATTATATCCCTTTGATGCTGGTAAGGGCTGTTTAAGAATAAAATAACAGCCCTGCACTTAATGCAATCAAAGTTTCCTCAAAACTGGTTTATACCATCATCACTCATTCCGTATGGTTGAAAACATTTTGTATAATGCTATTAGAGTGAGTTGCCAGGGAACAATACAAGTTAATATTGATTTTAATATACACAAATGATTCCTTAAATCCCCAAATACTTGATGAAAATTTCAATGTATTCTTATAAAATAATTCATGGATGCTGGCTGCATAGCATGCAACAACAGTAGGTTCCTCGGTTCCAGAGTACAACCTGATACATGGCATACTTGTTTATCTTACCTAGCCTCTGGGTAAATGGATTCATGGCTTTATAAGTGTTTGACACACTCACATACATACATGTGTGTGTGTGTACATATATATATATATATATATATATTTTTGAGAAGACAATCTCAGGCATTTGTTTTCAGTATTCTCTGTCTGCACTGGAGAAATTCATAAACTAATTCCCAGGGTTAGCACTGATAGGAGTCCTGGTACTGACAGTGCTTCATAGTCAAACCTATTTTTAGCACCACTTCACTTAACTGTAATGAAAACTAGCTGCGCTGAGTATCAATGGGGATTTCTCTACCTGACCTCATCCTCTAACCTCCCTTCGACTGTTTTAATTTCCCAGTTCATCTATGAACCATGTTCCCAGCAAGCTGCGGATGGCATGCAGAACAGGGAGTTGTAGTTAATGATGGAGGGAGGAGGTGTCTACAGGACTGTTTGGTTGTTGTTGTTTTTTCCTTTTTTTTTTTTTAATCAGAGACTTTAAAGTGTACTTGCATTGTAAAAGTAGGAAGACAAAGAAGGGTGCTAAGTAAATAAAAAAGCATAGAGAAAGGGATGAAAAGGGAGATCAGAAGTAGTAGTATGACAGGGTCGTATCAGGAAGGCAGAGATCACAACTTCCAGTCCCCGGAGGCTATTAGCCCGTGTTGCCTACAACACTAGGACGGCCGGGGGCTGCTCTCCTGCCCTTCTCTCTGCTGTGCCGTCTGTGCGCCTCTGCCCAGACCGACTGGGTCAACTGGGAGGTGGGAGTCTCTTCACCCATCTCCTCCTCACCCTCCTTGCTCAAGCTGGCTATTTTACAAGATGCATAGAGGCTTGTAAGCACAAAGAACTGAGTGGAGATCTAAAAATTGTTTTACTTGTAAGCCACCAAGCAATGGTAGACAGTAGTAAGTCTGACTCACTAGAAAAGTAGGCAAGACTTGAATTAGTGGCCTATGGTGAAAAATTCCATATGTCACTGACACTCCACTGAGAGATGCATTGCCTTTTCCTGTTGTAGTCATTAAGCAAAAATTATATTTTTTATCTCTCCCGCTTATTCATTTAGGCGCTAAGGGAAATGCTATAAACAGGAGAAATAGCTGACTCTAAAACTGTACAAACTTGCTAACATTTGTGCAGCTTTTTCATTTTTTTTTCCAGTTTTGCCTAGACCTTTTAAAGTCAGAGTTTGCTGTGTGAGAGAGTCTTTGCACTTGGGTTAGAATGTGAAAGCACCACCAAAAACTAGTTCATGTTGTTGCCTACCATTTTTGCTAGCCTGAGCAATACAAAAGCATAAATGTCATACTGTTGTTTTAACTACTGATGTCCAGCAAGCACTTCTTCTTAGCTTTTGTGCAGCAGTGGAAGCGCAAGTGCAGAAATCACTGCTCTCTCTCTCTCTGATCTGCATTCTCCCTTGTTTCCTTCCTGAAACCTCCACGAGTTGCTGCTTCTTTTTGCACTGTTAGGTTATATGAATTCATGCATGGAGACATGTTTCGCCTGCCCCAGAGGAGGGAAGTGTGGCCACAGTAGCTTCATGCTCTTCAGTTTGGTAGAGCAGGCAGCTTTGCACCCCCTGAAGCATTTATTTCACCCGCTGCCACCCGTGGTTCTCCCTGGGATCCCGAGGAGGGGTGGCAGCTGAGTCAGCAGCATGATCCGACTCCTCTGTATGCAACACACACGCACGTACACACGCCAACATCATTGCAGTGTGTGCCTTAAAGCACAAACTATTCCACTCTGTAAATTGCTTTGAGATTGTAAATTGCTTTTTGATCCTTTGGGATGAAAAGTTCTATATCAATGTATTATTATTAATGACAATAAATTATTCTTAAGGTGGTGGTGCTGCTTCACTTCCCAAGGAGTGAAATGAGTAAGCAGTTTCCTGTGAGTACATCCAAAA
This sequence comes from Rhea pennata, assembly GCF_028389875.1. Classification (NCBI taxonomy): domain Eukaryota; kingdom Metazoa; phylum Chordata; class Aves; order Rheiformes; family Rheidae; genus Rhea; species Rhea pennata. Next base: position 68,069,152 of record NC_084666.1, read on the forward strand.
TGCAAAAAAAGTGGCCAGTGAGCCTAATGGCAGGGCAGCCTGAGGGGCCTAAATAGGCTGTTTCACCGTTGTGGATGCGGAGGGCTTTCTGTTTCACTCGCCTAAAATGTTATGTAACAGCATGGCCTGAACAAAAGGTATCTGTGAGGTGTGTAGAGCCATTAGGAAGAACATTCCCAAATTGTGGAGCTGGTTGTGCAGCAAGACTGGAGCAACACCCTTTCTGCAGCTCAGTGGTAGCCATTGATGGGAGCAGGCTGTAACAATGCGTTCTTTGAGAGCCTCGCTAAATCTCAATTTAGTCGCTGAAATGTTTCCACAGTTTATTTTTCTAGGATCTCTTCCAGAGCTGCTTGCTCATAAAGACCTGGCTGTGGAAGGAAATTGGGCAGGCTGCTCGTGAATCGGCCTCTTGTTTGCCCGTCTCCCCTGACCTCTACAAGGGTTTGTGGCACTGCTAGGGCCTCAGTTGTTCACTCACACGGGTTAGCTGATAAGTTGTTTTGAGTTAATGAATAATTCAAAACCAAATTCCGATAATGGACAAACCAGCCTTGTTCAGGAATTGAAAATCTAGAAGTCAGGCTGGTGGGAAATGAGGCCTGTAACTCCCTTCCTTTTGTGACTTAGCCTTGTCGTTAAAGCTGTCGGGAATAATTTTGACTGGGATGTTGATACATTGCTTTTGAGATACCACAGTATGCAGCAGAAATTGAGTAAAGCTGGACATAAATTAAGGAGGAGTGTTTCCCTCTGAGGCACGTTAGCGTTCTGCTCTGAGAAAAGGTACAGGCTGTACAGGCAAATAAGCCCCGGTCCGCGGGGGCCTCTCCCCCTCTCCCCAGCTTCAGACGCAGAAGAAGACAACTGTTGCGTTTGTCAGAGAAAGGCTCATGTACGACGAGCCACGCCGTGCTGAGATAGCACCAGTCCTAATGATCTCCACTGGATAACTGCAAGGCAGGTTTGCAGTGCCTTAGTGTTACAGAAAGTGCAGGTTGACCCACTGGATGAGAAACAAAACAAGACAAAGGTGAGGTCGAGAGCAGGACTGGGTTCGCATTTGTACCAGCTCACTCTTGGGCCCAGCACAGGCCAAAATTCAGGCTAGTAATCTTTATTATTTCAGGGCTAGTCTTTTTCTAAGTGGGAAATTTCCACCCGCAATGCCCGGTTTCTTAAAGAGCCGAGATCGAAAGCTAGAACAACTCTATTGCCAGGGGCCACAGGGAATATTCGTTGGCGACATTTCACAGTGAGCAATTAACTCCGTCACTGAGTTTCGGTACCTGGGAACCACTTGTCTCTCTGTTTCCAAGAAAGGTTAGCTCAAGTTTGTTACTGCCATTTCAAGAAAGAAAAAACAAGCCACTGTGCTGTAATTACTGGCTAAAGTTTGCGCATATCTTTTTCCTTTCCTGCCGTTGTCTTTTAAATATTAGAGAATTTATTGTGTCGAAAGATGCCCTGTGTAAACCAGAGGGGCTGCTGATGCTTAACGTTTGCTCTAGCATTTTAGGATCAGTTACAAAGCGAGCTTCACAAGATGCATTTCAACCAGGAACACCGGTAATGTTCAGTGTGATGTATTTGCAGCCAACAGCAAGGCAGGAGAGGGAATGGCTTTACACAAACTTGAGAATGGGAGAAGGAGAGGAATGACAAGTAATGTAACGGCAGATCTGCTCAGTAGTTCTTTTCCTGCTGTTTTTATAGAAAGAGAAAGGTTATGGCAAATTGTTTGCCAGGGAGCCTGTTTTCTGAAAGGAGAAAAACAGCACAGAAACAGTTGCACAAGCTTCCTGAAGACTTCGTGTGACATCTTCAAGACTAAACTAAAACCAAATCATGGAAACAGTATTCACTAATTGCTATAATTTCATGCAAAAGGCATTCATTTACTATTCTGGACTATGTGAGAATAGAACAAGGTGAGAGGCCAAGAAAAGAGACGTTTTCTTCTTTCTTCAAAACCTAAAAGGATTCAGGTAATTGGAACTTTGTGGGAGAAGGAGAAACAGGAAGGGCCAATGGAGGAGGCCACTGGCATGGGCTTATCTGGTTCTGCTGCCTGCCGAGAGCTCTTCGGCACCCCCGCGGTTCAGCTGCTAAGAGTAACCAGCCCAGCCCGAGCAGCCTTTCAGCCCAGCGCTGAAGCTGAGCACGACGCCCGCAGCCGGTGCGCTCGCGCCAGCCGCGGCTCTGCCAGCCGGTCTGCAGCGGCAGCGCCGTCCGAAGGAGGGCTCGCGTCCCCCGCCCTCAGCTGCCCGCACCGTCCCTTCGGCTGCGCCAGCTGGATTCGGAGCAGCTCATGGAGCTGCGAGGGGCACCGGGGGCGCTGCACTTGAGAAGCCTGGCGTGGGCACGCAGACCTCGGAGCTGCTGACTCACGTCTGGGTAGGTAGAAAAGCGCTTCTTGTCTTCTCTGCGGGCACATGCCACCCGTTCACACGTAGCATGCGCGTGTACATACCTTTCCCAGGAGTGGTGAGATGACTAGTTTTTTAATGATGGCCCAAAGCTATTAAGATTGCTATTCCAGATAATACACTTTTCTAGCAGACTGACAGGAAATAAGTGCAATGAGTCGTGCAGAGATCTGAACAGTATGATTTTTTTCCCCCCTTTAAAAGAAAAGAGCGAAGAATACAGCAACTGCAGGCTTGAGTTTTTGGTATCAGCCAGGAGAGAATTGTTAGAAAATTCCTTTGGAAGATTTGGTGCAGAGAGTTACACGTTGAAAAATGTCATTTCTCTAAAGATGACTGGAAGAGTGATAAAAGAAAAGTCTCTTTTAGCCAAGCTATTGAAAGATAGAGCTGACCAGAAGAAAAGAGGTTTTATGTGCTTTCCTTTCCCTTTTGCATGAAGAGTTTATAAATTTTCAAACATGCAAACAGAGATTCTTGATTCAGCAGATACAGAGCTAAATACTGCCCATTCTGTGCCTCTCTGCTGATATGGAAAAGGAAGGGAATAAAAAGGAGACAGGGACCTTTTTTCATAAACCTGAGAGCTCCTTACACTAGAAGAGCACCAGGAGTTCAGCAGCTGGCCAACTTTCCAGTTATCTCTTCCTGCAGTGGGAGCAGTTAGGAGCTCTTCTGGATCTATTTTGAATTATTGGAGGCATCCATGGTAGAGCACGATCCCATGCTTGGATATAGCACTGGGTGAATATATGCATCTAAAAGAGGGTGCTGATTCTGAAACCCAGCATGGATAGTTGTAAGAGGTGTTCTTGTGGACAGATGTGAATGGTCTGGAGAGTAAGGCTACCTGTAGCTGTCACTGTTTGTGACTACCAGTGTAAAAAAAAAAAAAAAAAAAAAAAAAAAAAAAAAAAAAAGTAAACAGTACCAATCAGTAGGATTTCAGTCTTGTGGGCAAGGTAGAATTATTTTGTTTTAATCACAACTTTCAAGTATAACATGTAAACACCTAGGAAGTGCACCTTAATACAGAATGCAATGTTATCATGGAAAAGGTAGATATAATAAAAAGACTAAACCACAACGAATAGACCATATCTTAAATGTGGTATTCCTTGTTCAAAATGACCTGGAATTTAATTGTCATTGCAGCAATATATCCTTAAAAATGTTAGACTAATGTATAGCTATTTGCAGGATTCATCAGTGAAAGGGAAGAATAGAGGTCCAAAGAACTGATGTTACTGTTATTACTGAAGGCGCTAAACTAGACCTCAGGGACAATATTCAGATTTGCATGTTTCTGAGAGCTGACTGCGGTTGTCCTACACTCACAGAATGACATACATGAATGGCCAGAGGCCTTTTTTCTTTCTGTTTCTGCTTTTTTTTTTTATTATTATTTTTTAATGAGACAAAAATAAAGGAACTCTTTATCTCGTTTGGCGAGAACAATATAATATGACTTGACAAGAGCATTAAGAAAACAGAGGCTGAAAATAATGATACAGTAGATTACTAGTAATCTATTCACATGGCATTGTGTTTGAAAGAGGGGAGCTACACAGTCAGTCTAGTCATTAGCAGATGAAGAGCAAACAGAAATTCAGGCAGAACTGCCCTACTCAGAGGGAAGTAAAGATATGGAATAAGTTGTTGAGCAAAGTTATCAAAGCCAGTAGTATATGAGTTGAAGAGAGGCAAAGAGGGAAATGTATTTGTCGTAAACAGAAAAGGGGATACTGAAGACACAGAAATGGATCCAAGTATTGATGAAATAAATTTAAGGTGGATAAACTGGATTATGTGGATCTAATATTATTGCTTTTAAAAATTAAAGGACCATGGAGATGAAAACCTTGATTTTTCTTGTTACTGCTACGATTTTGATGAGTCTCATTTTGTGTGTACCAGGCTGCTGTTGCATCTGGTGGCATTGGTTTCAGTGAACCATTGGCATTTTATACCATGCAAGTACTAGACCCTTGTATAGATCTTCCTACTTCAATAAAAGTCCTATCTGAAAAAGATCTTCTAATGCTGGGATTCTGGTGCTTCCTCAAGACTTGCCACAGAACTGTGTGCAGAAGAAGTCACCTTCAAAGCACACTTGATGTGGGGGGGGGGTCAGCCTTGCCCCCAGGAGACTGGTTCCCTTGGTTGCAGTGAGACTGCTCAGGTGCAGCGTGGGCTCAGATTAAAAATTAAACATCCTTGTGACATAGGGAATTAACTGGGAATGGACCCTGTCTTTCAAAGAACTGATCAGGACGCTCTTTTTTTTTTTTCTCCCAGAGTTTTGGGGAAAGCTTGGGGTTTCTTTAACCCCAGTTTAATGATCTGAGCACGTGCTGGGAGCCCAGCTTTGTTTCCCTGAAAAATCGACCTCTTCCCAAAGACAGCGCTGACTGTAAAAATAAGGCTATTTTGTGAGAAGCCATCACTCGCTCCCCCTCTCCCCAAGACACACACACACACACACACACACACACACACACACACACACACAGACCCTGGGTGTCTTTTGTGAAGTGTGCTGTAGTGAAGAAAAGAGAATGAGATCCTTTGGTCCAAAGTGGTAGCAAGAAAGAAAGGAAATGTGACCTGAGATCTCCTAATTATGACTCTGAGCGCAGACATCCAGCGCTTGGGTTCTGGTCTTTTGCCCCATGCCTGTCTTTCCTTTACATGAAACAATCCCTTAAGTATGATAGTAGGCCTGTGAATATCTTAATAGTGAAATATACTGCCTGGAAAGAATAAGTCTGCGACTTTGCGTCGTGGCTTTCCTTATTTTCTGCTTAAATGTGCTATAGAAGATAAAGATTACAGAGGGAAACTTTTGCAGGCACTCTTAAGTCTCAGGAGTTTCGGCTTCTTGTCTTGTTCTCCTAAGAATCAGCAAAACTAAGTTTGTACCATGTTATCCGTAACCTGAAAATCAAGATAGTATTTCAAACACTTCAGACACTATAGTCTCTGATAGATTATTTACTACTAGAATCATAAAATACGTAGTGGATAACAGCGTAGGAAGCCTCTGACTTTTAGGATTTTGTCTTTCCTACAGATTGATAGAAAATAACACTTCCAAAAAGTTGCACTGAGCCTTAAATTGGGAAAAGCCAGACCTAATTGTGAACAGGCCTAAGCCATGATAGAATCCAAACTATTATGTTCTTAAAACAAAACAAAACAGACTGTTTCCCAAGAAGAAATTTCATCAAGAGTCTGATTATTTCTAAATCCACTGGAATCATCTTCTATTAAATGAAGTGTGAGCAATGACTAATTAGTTGCTTGTGCAAATGACACTGGGAAGAAGTGGTTTCTAAGCTGGTCTGCTGCCAGAGGTTGTCACTCAACTGACTGACAATTCCATCTCACTAGAAGGCCATATAATAATGTATTTCAAAATAAAAAGTCAGTTAGGGGAACATTCATCATTTTGAGAGTGTTTTCAGAGTGAGTGTCAGGCATATAATTCAAGACAGCTTCAAAGAAAGGCTCCTGAGAGATGAATTAATAGGAGAGAAACACAGTCAGTACTCGGTATGTCCCTTGCTGTCGCTAGCTAACTTTTCCCCACGTGAGAGGTGTGGGGTTTTGCCTCCGTCTCAAAGACGAAGGGTTCGGTGGTAGAGGCCTTGCTTGAGCGCTGCTCCCAGTTCGTTGTGCACAGCCTTTCCTCCTACAGCAAGGGACCGCATGCTAGTCTCTCCAACAGTATTTTCACACTTGAAAAGGTTCCATTAATATGAGGTCGGTGTGAGGTAAGAATTGGGTCCAAAGTATACTTTCCAGTTGGCATCTCATGCTCCCCTGATAAGAAAAGGCGGCAGATTATATAGTCTAATAGCTACTGTTCCAGCCTGCGCTGCTGTAATTGTAGCAGTGAAGTCTTAAAAGTCTCTTTTACAGAAGAAGGGACATGATCCTGCACACACCTGGACGTTTTGGCTTTCTTTGGTGTGTGTGGTTAATTTGCCAGAAGAGGATTTGACAGAAAAATACATGTAGCATCTCTGAGGTTGTAGGAGGTGATCCTGCCCCTCTGCTCAGCCCTGGGGAGGCCTCATCTCGAGTCCTGAGTCCAGTTCTGGGCTCCCCAGGACAAGAGAGACATGGAGCTACTGGAGAGAGTCCAGCGTAGGGCTATGAAGATGATCAGAGGGCTGCAGCACCTGCCCTATGAGGAACGGCTGCGAGAGCTGGGCCTCTTCAGCCTGGGGAAGAGAAGACTGAGGGGGGATCTTATCCATGTGTACAAGTACCTGAAGGGAGGGTGTCAAGGGGACGGGGACAAACTCTTTTCAGTTATCCCGTGTGACAGGACAAGAGGCAACGGGCAGAAACTGAAGCACAGGAAGTTCTGCCTGAGCGTGAGGGGGAATTTCTTCCCTATGAGAGTGACGGAGCCCTGGCACAGGTTGCCCAGAGAGGTTGTGGAGTCTCCTTCTCTGGAGATCTTCAAGGCCCGCCTGGATGCAGCCCTGTCTACCATGCTCTAGGTGACCCTGCTGAGCAGGGAGGTTGGACTAGATGATCTCCAGAGGTCCCTTCCAGCCTTACTGATTCTGTGATTCTATGAATCTCTTGTAAACTTCCAGTTTGGAGCCTGACCCAGGTAGCCTTCCTCTCTTGCTCCCATAGCTACAGCCTCTGTTCAGAGTTAAGGTGTCCAGATCCCAGGACAAACTGATGCAGTCTGGGGGCCACAAGACCCGACACATTTGCCAGCCATATTTATGTGAGTGCTTAGTAAGGGAGCTCAGGTTCTTCAGTGAAATGAATGTGTGGTTTTTTTTTTTTTTTTTTTTTTTGGGGGGGGGGGGAATAATAGGGTGAAGCTAGCACAAATTAAATTGCAGTTAATGCTGGTTGAAGATCATTTTATTAGTTTTTGCTTTGGTCTTTAAATTAGTCTTGCCAATTTTTTCTACGACTTTAGTGCTTAGGTCCTACATAAAGACATTATTTCTCTTGTCTTGCTGTTTGTGTGCAGCAGCACGCCTGCTGTTCCAAGTCTAGCCTTGGGTATACCTTTCCCCTGTTCAGGGACAAATGCGTCTTTTGATCTCACCGTAGTCTTATCTAACCTCTCTATCAGATGCTCAGGAGCCAATGTGAGTTTTAAACCGAGTTTCTCTTAATCATAGTTGGAACACTAATGCATCTGAGAACCATTTGTGTAGTAAGTCGAATGCTGTTTTTTGAAATTCTAGTTTTCTTGTCACTTTGCGTATTGGCTGATACTGCTTGCCAATATTGCTGAGCTGAAGACTTCAGCTATTGCTGCGCGCTATCACCAAACCAGAAATACCCAGAGAACACAGACAAGAGGATCAAGGTGCTATCAGTGAAACTACACTTTGTTTTCACCTTTAGATAACTAGTAAATGAAAATTGCTCTCCGACATTTCAAAGAGGGAAGTGTTAGAGACTATTAGCTAAAAGCTTTCTGTCTGACAGCATTTATTTCCTATTCATTTCATTAAAGGGACATTTTTGGAGGGACTTGAAAATTACAGCATGCTTCTAGCAGACTAATAGCTGCAGGAAAAACGTGTAATAGCTCCCCTTAATCAAAATAAGAGCAAGTTGTTGTTTATCCAGCTGAAGAGCTGGGAATTGCTACAGCCTGATTTTCTGTTTTTAATGCTGAACAATTTAACCTTTTTTGAAGTATATTTTGAGATAAACAGGGATATATTTCAGTAACATATGTATGTATTTGGTTATTCGTTTGCTCTGAACGTGCTTCCACTCCTGTTTCCTTTTTTCTTCCTATGCCAATCTCCCTATTGATGTCTCACCTATATTACTCGATCAGCACATCAGCCAAAAAGAAGCAACATCTGGATACAACAGGACTCAACTCCTGTGGGATAATGCAGCAGATATTATCAGTGTTTAAATAAAAGCTGATTTTAATACTTCCCACCAGAGCTGAATGAGTCTTGTCTTAGTCACGTAATAGATCAGGTGGGAATTTCAGCTGGTGCATGCTCCGTGATATTCAAGACCATGTCACACGAAGTCTACACATGTAAACAATTAACACAAGGTGGAAGGAAACTCAGAATTAGACCACTGATTCTAATGGGGCTTTTCAAAGAAGGGTAGATGTAAATTAGCCAGAGATAGCTAAGGCTGTGGTCTAAAAAAGACATTTAGCTATCAAATCAGTGGGCATAAATTCCCATGGATATTTAGAAATCAAAGCCCATTTATAATGAATATGCCAAAAATGATTTTTCCAGTATTTTATTTTCCTGCTAAACTTGTCCCTATCTTTACTTTTATTCGGGTTTTAAATATTATGTATAGTGGAGATGTGATTCCTCATTTATTGTGTCTTCTCTGTGCTTTGTAGTTAACAATATTTTTTTCCTATGTTCCTGTAGTCCATAAGTTTAATTAAGCTCAGAACCTCAATTTAAAAGAATATGTTTTATTTTCATTATAGATGAAATAAAGCAAAGATAAATAACTTTTCCAGATTCACACAGCAAGTTAGTAGCAGCAACTCCTTGTTTATTGCTTGCATAGTAAGGAGGACTGGTAGTGCCCCATGGAGCATCTCTGTACCTCCTGAAACCTGGCTGCTTGTCCCTTTTTTATAAAGAAGTAACTGAGACGCAGTAAAGCTGGGAACTATTATTGAGTTTAAATATAACAGTATGTACTTTGTTGGATTTTTAGCAATGTACGTGGTTCCCATTGACTAAGGAAGATTGGTAAATCTGTAGTAGGAGAGATGGGAGGGAGCAGGAAGGGGAACGTGGAAGAGGGGCTGGCCTGTGATGTTGCAAGTTGTGGTCTGTAACCCTGCAAACCCTGGCTTCTTCCTTAAAGCATTAGTCAGCGTTGCTCGCCCATGGATGCAGCTTCCCGAGGAGAAGGACAAAATAACAGACCTCTCTGCCTGGACAAAATTCAGCCTAGAAAGCATATTCAGATTATGTGTACATTTCCCTTAGATTCCTTGATCTAGTCCAAGAAATGTATCTCCAAATCCCAGAGCGGCAGGGAGTTGGGGGAAAGAGCTGGGGCCCCTCTGTGTTGCGTTGCAGGTCAAGAAGCCTGTGATTAGCACTGCAACAAAATCATGCTTTTCAGTGCTAGTATCAGACTTTATTAATAGTGTTGTTGATGCACATGGGGAGGAGCAGGAAGAAGAAATAATTCAGCGAGCCCTGAAAAGCCATAGCGTCCACAGAAATAGCTTTTTTTTCCGTAGACGTATGAAGTGTAGAATGCAGCTCTCTTGCCTGTAGTACATTCTCCATCTGGCTAGTTACTGAAAGCTGGGATTCTCCTGGGCTTTTCTGAGTTATTTACTTTAATATTCTGCCTTTTATAGAAAAGATTATCTTACAAACTGGATTCTCCATAGTGGATAGATTTTTATGGTTTAATCCTGTTTTTGATATCTAATTCTATTTTTTCTCCTTAAATTTAATACCATTTCCCCTGACACACATACATAAACATGCACAGGATTTTGTGGGGTGTTTTTTTCTTTTTTTTGGTAGTGTCTTCTGCAGAGATTCTTTTCTTACCACACTTGATTGAGAAATAGCTCCTACGGGATTCAGAGAATTGTTTTATTCTTCCAATCTAGGGACAGAGAAATCCCCATGCACCTTGTCTCCTTTGAGTGGGGGCCACAGCCAAAGCCGAATTAATATAATGGGAATCCTTCCATTGATTTCAGTTATCTCTTTACTGTCTTTTATTCTTCGTTATCATTATCACTGAGCATCATAATACATATATTCATTTTGCTATATGCCTGCAAGGTAAGGAAGTGATAGTGTTTCCGTTTTATAGTTGGGGAATTGAAGTACAGAGAGATAAAGTGCTTGATCTTGAAGGAGACTGAATTTAGTAACCTAAGTCCTGATTACAGAAATTCGAAGATATTGTCACCAAAAGGCCCTGCTAAAATGCTGTAGTGTCTGGTGAAACATGTGAGCCCTTTTGTCCCTGGAAGTCCTCCATTTTCCGAATGCACATCTAGGCTATGCATGTCATATGAACCAGTATGGCAGTGGTCCTGGGAGCGCAGGTTGAGATCCAGGCCTCGCCATCCTTCTTGGATGACGGCCTGGAGGCGACCAGCAGTCCTGCTCTCTTGCTCTCTCCTCTTCCCTTTCTCTGCCCTGTGTGCATTCGACATTACTCCCAGCGCCGTACGTGCGACGAGAGTGCAGCCTGCCCCACAGGATATTGCATGGTGGCTACAGGGCTCTGGTGGGAGGAATTACCTGGAGCCGAGGCTGGATAGTGAGCGCTGTGACCGGGATACGTTGCTCTGCTTGTTCCTGGGAGACTGCTTTCGAGACACGGGCAGCTCCCTTCGGAAGAGGGTGCAGGGCTGCAAAGCCCTAAGCTGGGGGGGGGGGGAGTTGTTTTGTTTTCTTTAGGCAGAAAGTAGTTAGTTGGTCTCCAGAATGGCTGGTGACAGGATGCTTTGGTTTGCGCTGAACGAAGTGCTTGGGATGTCGGGAAGAAAGCCTTGCAATCTATACCTGAGGTTTTGCCAGCTGTGGGATCATGTCAGGGCCTTCTCTGTCCCACCCATCGTGCTCACTAGTACAGCACTGCCTCTATTATGCAGTGGAAGGGGCATCTCTTCTGTTGTAGGTATTTAATGTCACGCAGAAATGAAATATTATTAAGGCATTCATGTAAAGGTCCTGTAATGCCTTAGGCAGATCACTGTGAGATTTAAAGCGAAAAGCTTACTACTGAGTTTAGTTGCCGATTAGGCTGAAAGGAGTTTAGATTTCCACTGACTGACCACCGATCCCCTCCCTTGCTCCCTGCCCCCCACCAGCTCCCCTTCTCTGGCCCAGATCAATGTCAGTAGTTAAATGGATCGGTTATTTGAAAGCTGTCGGTTGACCTTTCCTTCGTGATTGATTGCATGAGAAGCGCAGGGGAGTGTGGCTTCCAGCTAGGCCAGCAGTCGCTGCTGACGGCTCTCTTTCACCGCTCCCCGTAGCCCACTAGGGTTTCCCACAGAGGAATAGGCTGCCCGCGTCGATGCAGGACCAGAGAGTGCTCTCAAGTAACCATAATGAAGCTGAAAGCCAGCTCTAGTCTTCCTCAATGGCGAAGAGGAATTATTTATGAGAAGACCAGAACTGAGTGGTTTACTGGCCTCCAACACGCTTCCTGACCGGAGGTCTGGAATCCGAGAGCCACCAAACCCCCCCGGCAGTTGCCTCCGGGTGTTGGCCTGAGTGCTACCAAAAATGAGGAGAAGAGGACAAAACTAGCCATTTCACTCTCTGTGGTGCACACATCAGCATACAGTTGCCATCTCACACATGTGCCATCCTAGCCTGGAGAAATAATTAACTTTTCTATCTTTATGCATTTAAAATACAGAAGCAGCCTGCAGGAGCAGATGCATAGAATTAGGCTTTGTGCAATTCTTCTTTCTTATGCTTTCCCAGTCTAAAACTAATGTTGTCAGGGCTTTAATTTGCTTTAAATCTCCTGTAACCAATTCCATGGTAACAGGTTTTGATTTCTGGCATCTGGAACATTTTAGTTGCTCCGATTGTTAGCATTATGAATAATAAACCCACCTTTTAACTCTTAAAATAAAGTTTGACAGTGCAGTAAGTGACGTTCTATTTGCACAGAAGCAGAGAATACAAATTACCCTAAATCAGGTAATGGGAAGCTGATGTATGATGATTATGTTGTTTCATCACCCAGTTTTTAGTAGGTTGTGCAAGATCGGTAATTCACTGCATGATCTCCCTTTTAAATCACTTTCTTAATAAACATGTAACAACACTAGCCTGATGTAGAGCACAGCATGACTCTATCCTTAATCTATATTTTACAAACCAGCAATACACAACAAGTAATGAAAAGGTTCATAATGTCAATGCTTGATTCTGATTTTCAAGGGATTGCTCTTGGTAGAGTGTGGGGCAACATGGAGCATTAGAGATAAGGGTAGGACAGTTATGCTTAGTGCTGATAAATACCACGTGCCAAAGCCTAGACTGGCATGTGAAATTGTTACTTTAACCTAGGTTAACGGTGAATGCCAGGCAGTTCGGCAATTGGAACAAAGGTATTGGCAATGATTCACCACCAGCTGACTTCTCTGTTGCCCATCGCTCTGTAACTCTCTGGCACTACCTGATGCCTCTTCAGAAGAATTAGCCTTAACCTTGGTGACTGTAGAGAAAACAGTGTTGTAGAGGAGCCCTGGAAGGTAGGCATTGTAAGTGAGGAGTGAATTGGTCTGCTGGAGGCTGAAGAGGATTTGGGAAGCTTAGAGAGGGCAAGAGTCTGATCCCCATGGAAGGAAATAGTGACTTCCTTCAGTATGCAACTTTGAGACCCAGCAAGCAGAGATGAAAATGTGAGTCTTGGCTCCTGAGAACTGCTGCCTGTCTAAGATCCACATGAAATTTCAGCAGCTGTAACTTAATACCAGCAGATGAAGACCATATAAGCTGTGTTTAAGTCTAGGTAAGGCTATTAGTAGTGGTTTAACTATATGTACAACTTCTTTGGATGTAAAAGTCCTCAAGGACTATGTGTCCATTCAAATGTGTGAATGAAGAGGTCTTGGCAAAGGGGCTATTTATGATCAGCCGACTTTGCCCCTATGGCTCCAGGAGTCCATTTCAGGGTTAGTGTGAGCTATGTTGCGCTGTGCAGGTCCTGGCAGTGGGGCTGAGCTGGAGGAGGAGATGAGTACCTTCCGCAGCTGCTGGGACAAGGAGCAGAGTTTGCAGCTCTGGGAGGGTCATCCCGTGCCATTTGCAGCGCTAAGGAGCCTCCACATAGCTGAGCACTTGGGCACCAAAAAGTGAAATTGCAATGGGGGAAGCCCTTCCGATCTGTCTGAAGGATACTTGTGCTAGGCTACGGCTCATATTGTCTCCATTTGCCTGCAGTCCCCTGTCAGTTTTAATAAAAGTGATATATTTCTTTCTCTTAGTTAAGACATACAGTTCATGAGTTGATTCCTTCTCCTTTTCCCACATGCTCCTCCACACAACTTGGGGCTCATATTGGGAAATTTCCCCATTCACCTTGAACATGCTATTAATTAACAATACTGATGGTGAGGCTTCACTGTCTTTTCCACACCATCCTCTAAATGGCCTTTAAAAAGTCCAGGGAGAGCTGTTTTAGAGTTACTAAAAGATATTGTAGCTCTTTCAGTTGATAGTTGCTCTTCCTCATCTAATTTTAGTCTGAACTAATACCTTTCTTGTAAGGGGTGAGGGATCAAATGATGACCTACCAAGTCATAAAGTAGTAAGATTATTTTAAGCTCTAAAAGGAGCATAGTCAGGAATAAGTGATGTATTTCTTCTCTTGGTGCAACACAGTTCAAAGTTATTCCATGCATTGGAGAAGATGGAAGGGAAGGGGAAAAAAGACAGAAGGAGAACAAAATAAATAAATAAAGAGTTGGCAGCTGTGTGGCCTGCGTGCAAACATGATTTGAACCTACTGCATGCTAAACCTGCACAGCTGCATGTTTCTTTGCCCTGCTGATTCATCTGGAGTAACTCCAGGCATGACATGACTCATGGTGTGTTGGCTGGGGGACAGGGCTATCAGACAAAGCAAATCCACCGCATTTAAGAAATATTTCTTCTGTTAGAATTAGAAGGAGGATTTGTGTTGTTAGAAAAGACGCTGATGCGTACTCAACACATTTATTCTGACACAGAAAGAACCGTAACAGGGATCTTCCCAGGCAGAAAGCCATTATTTTAAGGCCTTGTGGAAATGCATAGTACATTGGCTGCTATTAATGCTCAGGGACTTGGATTTGCGCACGATGGTAATTGCGGTAGCTCTGCCATCCTGCTCAGTGGTTTCACCAGTAATGCAGAATCTGACAAAAGAGAGAGCATCTCTAAATCAATTCAATGTCCATGGGGAGGATAACTTCATTTTTTCAACACACCTTCCTATTTTTGCATCTTCTCCTTTTTGTTGTAGGAATTCCCTTTCTTACAGTGCTTTAAAATATATATACTTTTCCATGATTAGAAAAGGACAGGGACATTATTCAGTTGCAAAGAAGGAACGAGAGATTCCTTCGGTCACAAGGAATGTGTCGGTCACAAAAAGTCAGAGGGTGAAATTCTGGCTTTGCTGGAGTTTGGTAGCAGAATTTTCGTCATCTCTAACAGAACCAGAATTCATCTATTTATGTTTTGACCAAAATTATTTAATGCCCTATTAAATAATAGGGCAAGAAAGTACAAGACCTATCAAGGAAGCTGTTCAGAACTACAAACCCGTCCACTGCAAAATGAATGAATCAGAGAGTTGCCAATACCCATCTGTTTAGGTGCACTGGTGCGATGGGTTCGAGTCTCTGCTCTGCCAACTCAGAGCAGGGACTTGAATTTCAGTTTCTACATCCCCACTGGGCATCCTAACTATGAGCTCTCCTGTGCTGGGATTCATTTCTGAATGGGAATTTACATCTTTGGGCAAAAGCTTCAGTGAAACAAGTTTATTTCATCAGATTGTTTCATTATAGCAATTTTCCTTTCGGAGGAAGGAAAAGGAATCAGTCTAAAGATTTCTAACCAATTAATAAAGAATGAAACAAAATACAGCTTTCATATCAGTGCCCAGCTCCATGGCTACCTAATGCCTGATAAAGCGGGGAGTATGCTCTCCTGTCCGCTGTCGACGTCAGGGTAGCAGCAGATTTTGCAAATGACCCTTTCATCCCTCTTGGAAAATGCTAGGTCTAGGCTTCAGATTTCAGCAGTTTTATTTCCCAGGTGCCTAGTAATTCCTTCCGAACAGAAGGAATTCATCCGTTCCTCCTCCCCTGGTGTAAACCCCGGTCTGCAGGAAGCCAAACAGGCCCTGCTCTGTAGTTGGGCAGAAAGCAGTAGACCAATGGAAGACATGCAAGAGCTACTTAACTCCCTGCCAGTTTATTGTGGTGGGTCTGAACCCCCCCCCCAAAGTGCTACACTGAAAGAAAGGGAAAAGTATCAGGCTATTTGACTTGTTCTCATTTAGAGAGAGAAATGGGGACATTTTGAGAGATTAAGTGATATGCCTAAGGCTGAGCAAGGGATCTGACCAGAGCTCCAAGTTATGTTTATTGTTGCCCAGTTGTCTTGTTGTCCTGAACTCAAGTTCAAGACGTTTTCTAACCTTTGAATAAAAACAGCTTAAAAGCAACCTATTATAATTCTTTCTGGCATGGCTTTTTTCACATTGTCCCAATAAAACGTAGGATTTGAGAAAGTTTAAGAATAAACCCAGGTCACAATATCCTCCTTTTTTCCTTAAATCTCCTAAGTGAATTTTGATGAAATACTTTATATTTTATCATGGTGAAAAGTAGCACCTGCAGTGGGTTTATTTCTTCGCAAATGCCAAATATAGTGTTTCAAAGAAGGCTCAAGATGAAATGAAAATGAGAGCAGAAGGCTACATAGCTGTCATTAGCCTTAAGATTGTTTATGAAAACCCGAGATGACCTACAGCTTAAAATGACATTGATTGGCGTACTTTAACTTTGTGCTAATGGACTAATGACTTGCAAAGCTCTGAACTGAACCTTCGGGGGAAAAAAAAAAAGATTGGCATCTGTTTAAGATGTTGATTGCAATCTGTGATATTCAGCTGACTTTTCCAATAAGTGTTAAGTATGCAGGACACTGCATAGAATTGTAGTTGTTGCTGTTTAAAAAAATCAGTTGGCAAATAACGTATTTTGTCTCTAGTGCCAGAATTACAACACATTGAAATGAATATTTTCAATTATAGCTTCTCAACACTAGAGGCAAACCTTGCTGCTGCTCAGCAGCATGTAGCTTCCAAGCAATCCTTCTAAGTCTTCAGTTTAAAGGAAAAAGGACTGATTGAATAAGGCTAAAAAATCACAAAAAAAAATCTTCCTCTTTCTGCTGCACAACACATACAGGAGATGAATTTGTTACCTTTGAATTTTGTTTTCCCCTTGAAGTCAGTGGGATTGTTTGGGATGAAAAGGAGCGTAGGATCTGGCCTTAAATTTCCAGGATAATGGTGGCTGTTTCTTCTTCTTCTCCTTGTATTATCCTGAGTAAAATATGCCACTACAGAAATCCTTTTGAGACTTGAAATATTGCTAAAAGGTCACTCTTAGAGCACAGCCAATATAGCAGGAGACACTGCTGATCTATCGGTTCTGTGATGAATATGTTGACAAGCATTTGAATTTTAATAATTAATCATGATAAAACAAAGGAGAGTTAATAATTTAGAGTCTGGTAATGCAGAGTGGTACAACGACTTGAGCACACAGTTTCTGTTACGTTTCACCTCTGTTAATTTTAACCAAAAGGGGCACTGTCACTTTTAATTATCAGAGAAAAGCTCTTGGTGCTGTAAGGCTGGCATGGAGAAGGTCAGCTCCAGTAAATGTTAACAGCTCAAGGAGAAAAATCAGGCAGAGTATATAAAATCAGTCTAAAGCTAATGAAAGCAGTGGTTCCTCAGGCTATACATTTGCTATACTGTAACAGTGCCACGCTGGAGGAGAACGGGTAGGTAAAAGTGTTAAAAGGTGCATACCTAGAACGTACATGTTTGTGATCCCAAATGTGTCGGTCACAAAAAGTCAGAGGGTGAAATTCTGGCTTTGCTGGAGTTCGGTAGCAGAATTTTCGTCGTCTCTAACAGAACCAGAATTTATCCATTTATGTTTTGACCAAAACGTCCTCTCTGGCTAGCCATCCTTCCAGTCTCTCCCTCTCTCTTTTACAGGAAAAGACTGAAGACATTTTGTTTTCCAAGAAAGTGAGACTTGGGTGCCCTTGCTTTTGTCAGATGTCTCATCTGCACCCCTCCAAAAACTGATTTTTTTTTTAATAGCGTATTCCATCACGAAGAGGACAAGGGACCCCATGAGGCGATGTTTCCCCAGGCCGGATGAAAATCGGCGGCAGGGTGCAGGAGAGGGCACATGCCGGCGGGGAGAGAAGGGGCTGCGGGGCGGGCGGCCGCACGGGGTGCTGGCCTGCAAGGCAGGGGTCTGAAGGAAGCCAGGCCTCTGCAGTTCTGCTGCTTGGGCAATAACTTTTGTTTCTGTATCCCGCTGATAAATGCATCATGCTTTCCTAGAGCTGAATGTGACTGAATAGGGCACTGCAGCGTGCGCTCTTTATAAAATTACCAGCGTGGCCTTGGTATCTGGGTATTCACAAGCGTTTCCCGCTGCCTACGGGAAGAAATTCCTGCGATACTGGGACTACTGAGGTACTTATTGAGTTATCAGCAGCGTTTGGCAAGTTTCTAAAGGTGACCACTGTAGCTGAAATGTTATTTTAGTAATTTTACAAAGCGCTTTGATAAACAGAGATTGGCATTTCTAAGGAGCCCTGTTCTGTTCTCTGCTGCGGCGGCTGGAGTCAGTCATTGGAGAGGAAACACCTCTCACGCTGTGGCTCGGGTTGCACAGATCAGATGCTTTAGCTGCCTTTTCAATGCTGGCTGTTTAAATAGCTGGTTTTGTTCCGTGGCTGGCTGAGTTTTCAGAAGGCTGCCATTCTCCGCTTACTGTCTTATTTGCAAAAGTTGGATGTTCCTGTTAAAGACCCATTAATGTGGTTTTAAAAGAAGAAATAACAAGGCAGGCAGTAGGTAGTTAAAGTATACTGTGTGTAATATTCAGAACTATTTTACTTGGCCTCAGCGCTGTATCAGTAGCAGTAAGTTTAACACTCAAAATGCCTTCAAAGAAAACGTTCTTCTAAGCAGCACTCTGAAAGGTACCTTCTTGCCACTCTTGCATCTCCAATTGTATGATCTTCTCTATCTTAGTTGTTTTTTTGGCCTGACTCCAAGGGATTCATAATTCAGGCTGTTTTGTCACTAATATAGTTCACATAACTTTGTTTTCCCCCCCCCCCTTTTTTTTTTTTGCTAGAGATAATCATATCTGTTATACCGCACAGAACAGAATAGCTTCATCATATTGTCGGTAGTTTGTTGTCATATTGTGCTGACAGGTGATGAAGGCTTGTCCTATCGTAATTTTACATCATTATGTGACAAGATATAAATTGATAATATTTGATTGATAATAAATTCTCATAAACCGACACAATCTGATAATGTTGCAGCCCCGGGTCGAGCTGTGCTGTGGTATGTTTGCACAATTTCGTGAGTCAAGAGGACCCAAATTGAATCCATACAATTACAAAGCTTCATGCTAAGCTTGTGGGATATGAGATACTCTCATAAAAATCAGGATTGTCTCATGAATATCTTTATAGACTACCCTTGCGTGATTTCTCAGCCTGAGGCAGTTATTAAATGCCACTCTGTGAATTGACCAGCAAGCCTGGCTGCTGAAATACATGTTCTAGGCATCCATTCCCCTACAGACAAAATATGTGTATCTGTGCATATCTTTGCCTGATGGTGTCCAATCAGCCTCAATGAGAGGAGTCCCCAAACGTCCCTCCTACGCCCCACATCCGTTACGTGGCAGCACGATGTCCTGTAGCAGCTTCACTGTATGCTGCACAGAATGGCAGCCTGTACCCAGGACGCTACCTATCCGTGGAGATTTGCGATCCATAAATCATTACATTTATGTTTTCCAACCTGCTTCATAAACTGTGGCATTTTAGATGTGAATATGTTGCCTAGGAGTGAAAAATAGAGCTATACCTATTTTCTAATAAATCATAATTAATTGGCTATGTCCTCAGTAAAATGTACCAACATTTCTGAGGTGAACGTGAACTGAGTGAGAAATGATAGACAAATGTCTGAATGAAAATGTCAAACATGTTTCATATGCCCTGAGAAGTCCAGTTATTTTGAACCAGACTTTTAAGAGCTATGTCTGTATCTCTGTGATCACCAAATTCAACCCTATTATGTTAATTCTATCATGCACTGACTTGATTTATTTGTTGAGGTATTGCATATGTTATTACTCTATTACTGTAGATTTTTTATTATAATTCAGTCATATGTCTATAAATTCAAGGCCAGATTAGACTGAATGTCAGATAATCTTTTATTTGTTATGGCTACAGAAAGAAATAGTCTAATAACTTCTTTATCTATAATGATTCATATCAACAGTCATCAGCTCCCTTTCTGCAAGATGAAGAAAGAATAATAGTGCCTTCTTCCTTAAAAAATACACATTTTTGAGTTGGATTCCATGTAACTCTATATAAAGTTTTTGAGAATCTTGTGACTTTTTCAAATGTTGGGAATCTTTTTTCAGGTGACAGAAATGAACTAAAAGTGTAAGCTTGCAAGAAAAAATAAGTGTTCCTGCTTGACAGTCATTCATTACTTTACAGCATATAAAACTCTAGAAGTTTTTTATCCAGCTTACTCTTTACTACATAACGTCAATAACTACTTATATCTTCAATACAGTCTATGGACAAGAAGACAAATCAAGGCTAGCTTGTTCATGATTTATTGTAAAAGGGGTAGCTATTAGATTTTGATTTCTGGCCAGCAGAAACCTCCTACATTTTAACCACTCCTACCTAGTAAATAACTTTACAGGTTTTCTCAGGTCCTTCTGTCGTTACAGATATAAGTGAGCTCGATTCCTCAAG
This sequence comes from Rhea pennata, assembly GCF_028389875.1. Lineage (NCBI taxonomy): Eukaryota > Metazoa > Chordata > Aves > Rheiformes > Rheidae > Rhea > Rhea pennata. Next base: position 68,089,199 of record NC_084666.1, read on the forward strand.
CTCACCTAGCTGTTGAACAGTTAGACTTGCCTCTTGCATTTTGCTTTTAGAGCATTTTAAACAATGAACATTGTATTTATTTCTGCCCTAAAAAGATGGTGCAATAAAGAAACCTATCTGTGTGGCTTAAATGAAAGCAATGACCGGCCAGTTTGGTGTTCAGGAGAGGACAAGTGAACTTTAGAATAGAGATAAATTGCAGCCACTGGGCAGATAGGATAATGTTACTTGTTTACTGTTGGTCTCCTGGAGTGACTTTCTGCTTGCTTCTCTCCACTGGTTGCTGCCCAGCGTTTTCGTTTAGTAGCTCTGAGGCAGCTGCAAGGCTGATACACTGTATCAGTAGAAAGTAAAACCTGTTAAATAAATCAGATAAAGAAATATCACTCAATTGCTTATGGGAATTTATCTGTTTTAAATTACTTTCATATGACTGACGTTGTGTGTTGAGCTAAAAAGAAAAGAGAGCAAGCTGCCAGCACCTCTAGCTGTTTTAACATCTCTTGTGGAGAGTTTAACGTGCCCATTGCAATCATTGAGAGTGATCTACTTGGACTGATCATAGAGAACAGTCAGTTTAAGAGCATGAAACCAGCAATGAGAGAAAGTCAAGTTTTCCTCCTATAGTCCTAGAACTGCCGTAATGTAACTGGCTGCAGCTTACTGGTAGTCACCAATTGCTTCTTTTATAAGCTGTAACTTATGTAGACAAAAGATTACTCCCAGCATTTTGGTTTTAAGATATATATATACTTTCAGGGTTTTTTTAAGGAAGTGGCAGGGCAGAAAGCATTTCCATATCCTGCAGCACCGAAAATTTGAAACACACAGCTCTATACTGGTAAATTATTATCACTTGTCATTTATACTAGAAGACCCAACATGCCCTAGCAGCTCTCTCAAGATACCAAAAAAGGATGATTCCTGCACTGCAAAGTTCCCAAAATTAGTATAGGTAGAGAAAAAAAGGCATGGGCCAGAACAGGAAAAAGTTAAAATGGAAGTTTACTCCATTCACTGTAATATGGCAGAATTGTTTCTTAAGGATGCTTGATGGGTGATGAAGCTAAAGAGCTTGGTTTCATTATCCAAGCTGCACAGGAAATACATTTCAATAAATCATCCAAACCTCCATGTAAGTCTCCAGTCAAGCTATGATCTATTCAGCAAGGCACTATGTTTGTGTGAGCTGGACACCAAAATACAGCTAAAACTCTAGTTCCAGAAAGTATTCAGGGAAGAGTTTTGATTTAAATAAAAAACTGAGTGTTTGTGTGAACAAAAATGTTTGCCTAACTAATTCTTTGGGGATCACAGCAGGCTCTCACATCTTTGGCATGTCCCATCTTGTAGATGATATGGACTTTGGGCGCTCCTAACATGGTCAGAGCTATGACAAAAAGGGAAGAAACAAACTGTAGGGTTGCTGGAGTCTCTAGGCTGCGATACCAGGCAGTTGGCATCTGGAGGTTTGGCCGCAGGAGAAGGATGAACGTGAGAACTCTTCTTTAGCCTATTGTTTGGAGCCTACTGTTTAGCCTATTGTCTTGGAAACAGAGCAGGATCAGGGTCAGAGCCTTCTTGTAAGAAAGGAGATCAATATGAAGAAACACAGATCATAGGGCAGGCAAGATCAGATTGAGGTAGGAAAATGCCACCTTTACTTAGGTGTGAAAGCTACAGGTATGGGCCCTGAAGGTCCTACTGGGAAATGAGGTAGCTCATACAGATGCAGGGATGCAAAACCAAATGACCAGTGTCATGTTTTCTCAAACTCAGGCACATGCACATTGTTGATGAGTCATGGGTCTGAGAGGGAAATTATTTCTGAGTATGTGTTTTAGTGACTTAATTTTGGACTTAATTAAACAGCATATATTACAGTGTAAAACAGATTTCTTTTAAATCTCTTTTAGATATAATAATTTTAGAGTAGTTAAGAAAAAAGAGATAAGAAATATGAGATGACAAGAAGAGGGCAAAGCCCTTTGCTGGCTTCTTTCTGCCTTGTTCCATCAAGGGCTCTGGTTGAGGACTTGGCCCGTGGTGTTAATCATGATAATGTCCCTATACATTTTTTGTGCTATTTAGCCTGAATAACTCATTCTAAAGCATCATTTCTGTTTCCTTTTGTGCACTGCATGTATGAATAGGAAAACATTTAATGGACCAATCCTGTTGCCACAAAAGGCAGTGGAAAAACACTCACTAACACGAGTGGAAGTGTGGTACTGCTTCACTCGCTTGATATGTTGCATTATCCAGAAGGTGAAACCTTCTGTGCTGAGTTCTTTGATAACTCTGTACTAATTGCTGCTCATTGATAAGCATCACGCTGTTCCTCAAGCAGTAAGGAGAAAGCATAAGGTGCCGTCAGTGTCTAAGATCAAGAGACACCAACAACATTGTAGCTATGTGTCTGGCTCATTTCCTCAGGTGCCCTTCTGTGATCTCAAAAATCTGCTGCAATTCTGCGCTCTGTGGAAAAGCTATAATATGCAAAATAAACATGATGCTGGAGATGCAACATTAAGCAACTGATGTTGTTAAGAAGTGTACTCATACTCATGTTTTAGGCTATCTGGTCCGATTTAGCCCTCCTGAGCCTCCACAATAGATGAACACTATGTATTAAACCATGAAGTTGTTTAGGATAAAAGTCTTCAAATTATTGTTGATACATTCTATAAAATTAATATTTTCTGATTTATATTTTCCCTGACTCTCTCTTCTTCATATGTAGGTACATATGTACATTATATATATACACATTTTGAAAGAGAATTTTATATTTCACATCTCCTGGGGAAATTTTTTTCCCAGAAGACATCTCATCTTCCCTAATGTGGGCTAGTGGCAGTGAGCTAATGAATTTTTGCTTCGCTCTGTAAGAATTTTCAGAAGAGATGCTTCAGTAATAGGCTAGTACCAAATGTAAATGGAATATAAATTTTACACTGTTGAAATGCCTGCTTTGATGGAAGAGGACAGAATTACAAATGTCAGGTACTCCGAACTGTTTTGAGACTACAGAAATTCATTTGAAACACTACAGCTTGGGGTGGGACTGATCTTGTTTACCTACTGACAAGTCTTTCCGTAATTGTCGGGCTACACTGAAATGCTCATATTCAGAACCATAGGTGTTAGGGGGGTACAGATTCATTTTAGATCTTTTCAGCGAGTTTTGTAGAGTTTCAGATTTGTCAAAAACAAACAGAAGGAGAGTGTTGCCTAGTCCTGTAGATACTTCAGCTGAAAAAAACAAAGCAGTTCAAGATTCATTTAAGACTTTAAAATGTTTTAATGCCTCAGTCATCCTACAGTGTCTCAGTGCAATGTTGCATCACCCTAAGGAGATGTTTCATATTTTCATTCCGATACTGTAGAGTTAGCCAAGGAGCCTGGTGTAAGGGGTAACATCTGTACTGCCACGTTATCATGCTATGAACAGTAATTGTTTCTCTTTTGGTTTGTTATTTCACATCTTCTGCTGAAAGCAGATCAAAATGGTGCTGCTCCACATGGCGCCCTAAATCAAAGCTCTTCCCCGCCTCTGCCTCCCACCGTCACCCACACACCCTGCTTGGAGCCTTGGGCTAAAAGAGAAGAGAATAGGAGTTTCCTTGTGACAGCATTGTTTATAATGATTTATTATTTCCATTATGGTAGTCCTCAGGGGCCATATTTAAAGATCAAGGCTTAATTGCATGAGGTGCATTTGTGAGCATATAGCAGCAGAAGGCGGGCTTCATCTCAAAACTACCTGTTCATAAAACACTCATGTTGGTCACAAGTAAAATAGGTGTGTGAGGTGGATACAGGAGAGAGACAGTACAAGATAAAACATAAAAGCAAATTTTCCATACGGTAAATCTGTGCAGAAATTAAAGGAAAATATATCTTACTCTGGTTTCTGTCACTAATTTCCTAAGTAGTGACCAAGATGCCAAAGCAGAGGTGCCTTTGGCACTGCATGCAAGCGGTAGTGTGCAAGCACACTGAGCGTGATGCAGAGCAGGAACCAGCCCTCTCTACCTGCTCCTGCAAGCAGGCCCGTACCCCTCGGCCTTGCCTTTCTGCTCCGTGAATACCCGTGTCTGGGAATAGCCATGGCCTCAAGACCATCCTTCATTTTCTGAGACCTGTCCGGCAGCTTGTGGTGCTCGTGCAGGCAGTCTCTGTGCTCAAGCTGTAGCAGCAACCACAAAATACAGGGACAAAAAGGGAAAGAAAAGTAAAGGAAGGACAAAGAATCCTTTCTGAAGTCTTTCTACCATCTCTGCCTTCTAGAAACACTAGAGCATGAGTTATATGAGTTATAGCTGTTGCCTTCAGCAAGAACATGCCAAAAGGAAAGCTGGTTGGAATTACAGTTTTGCTTATAGCTCCCACGAAGCAGCAACCTTGTGAGCTTAGTGATAAATCACAGTCCAAAGCCCACAGCAATGATGAGGTGAGGTGTAGAAAAACCTGGAAAGGAGAAGGTGAAGACAATGGAGGAGGCATTGATTTGATTTTGATCACTGCTAAACAAAGTGGGCTGACAAAAACCATAACTGCTCCTTTCAGCCGCCTCCCCAGGAGGTCAGCTGCCAAACAAGAGTGGAAATGGCCCAAGCGAGTTATGTGCTGGCTACAAGACTGATGACTTCTTGTGCTTGAATGGAGCCAGAGCTGTTTGCCAGTGGAAGTCTGAGCATATCAGACGAGGCCTGGAAGTTTGCTGGGGGATCCTGAAAGAAAAGCAGAAGGAGTGGTGTTTGCAGTGGGCTGGCAGCAGTTGGCTTGTGGGAACCACAAGGGCTCAGCCGCTGCCCAAGGAGATGCCCTGGGATCATCTGAAAATGCACTGTTCTTGTCTAGGGCACAGCCATAGGCGTTCCCAGCAGCCGTGCCTGCCAGCAGGGATGTGCTCCTGGAGCTGCGCCAAAAGTACTTGTGACACAAACACTTAGTGTAGCAGCATCTCCCCACTGCAAATGGATTTTTATGACCATGTTTAGTGTTTAAGTGGGGAAAAAAGCATTTGCTTCCAAGGAACTTGTTGATGACTTTGTTCAGTGGTCACCCCTACACGATGAAACTGAGAGGCAATCAAAATACTGTGTCTGTGTTCAGGCAAGAGGGAACGGAGTGTGGTGCTGGACGGGGTGGGGCAATCATTGTCAGTCAAAAGTGCTTGTGTCATGCTTGTTTTTTCATTTTCACCCATTTTTTTTGCCTTCACTCCTCCTCCAGACTCAAAATATTCCTGTTTAGGTCTGTGTGCTTCTACAAACTTCTGCAAACTTAAGTCTGTATCTGAGCTCATTCTTACTGAAAATATTTTCCACATTGTCCATGATTAAAGGCACCATGCCTGCCACTATTAATTTGAACAAGTTGTTGCCGAGTCAGTAAGATACTGCTTTGAGATCAGAGGGCCATTCTACACAAACTCAAGATGTTTTAGTAATGGAGAGAGAAAGAACAGCCATGTATTGAACATTTTATTACTGATAATGGCCAGCCAAAATAACTAAAACAGGATGCTGTTTACAGTGATAGTTCTTTGTTCTGTTTTAACATTTCTGTAGCTGGCAACATGGAAGAGACAACTAAATTCTGCAGTAATCAAACACATGAAGTTCAATTACAATACATTAAGCTAGTTTAGCTAATGTTTAAGTGGTGCTCAACTGATGGGCTAAAGGAAATCTAAAAGAAGAGTGCTTTTCCTTTTCCTTTTAACATCTCATTCATTGGGGGTTTTCATGTTATGCACCATGGAAAATTGTTAGCAATTTGTTCTGTATGAGTGGCAGAGTAACTTAAAAGACTGTAGATTTTGACAGCAAGTCCATAAGGCTGAGGACTCCAAGGCAGAGGGATGCACCTACCTATCCTGCAGTGTAGACAAGCCTCTATTAACATCAAAGAAGTGATTTGTGTTTTATCCTGAAAATATCACTGGTGCCAACTCTAATCCTCATCCTTGAACCATTTTAATAGATACCTTCACTCTACCACTTGCCCTGAAATTCTCTATTCAGTTTCCACCACATTCTTTAAGCGTCTGATAAGTAAACAGCTTCTACATGTGTACAGAATTGCTGGCTTCCAAGACTTCTGCTTCCATTACTTGCATCAGGACAACACTAATGAGGTTTGAAATCATGTTGGCCATGAGACATTTCCTAAGCAAAATCTCCTCCAAATTAAGCAGGCATCTGGGTGTGATGTGGCAGTGCAAGTTGCATGGCACAAGGAGGGCCTCGGAGAGCCGTGTGTTTGGAGGCTGGTAGTTGCATTTTTGCTTTCCTTCCTTATATGGTCCATTTCTATGGTTTGTTTGTTTTTTTAATTATTCACAGTTAGTGAGTTTCTGTAGACTGCAATGTGTGTGAAACAATGGGTATGATTCAAGGAAAAGCAAGGGTTTGCATGTACATGCTGTACATGTCTTGCTGCATGTACAAATATGTAAAATATTGTAAGCTGAAGACACTAGTTTAAGGAAGCACTATCCATTGAACCAAATTCTAAATCTGTTTTAACTTAAATCTTTGGTTCCATTTTGATATTTCACAGTAGTAGATTTGGTATATAGCAGTAGCACTGGAAGAACTTGCATAAGATCAGGGCTCTCTTGGCTGAATTCCTGTACACGTCAAAAAAAGTTGCAGTACTAAAAAGAGCTTTCTTTAGATAAAGAGACAAAAGTCTGGAGAGAACGAAGTATTTTCATCCTCATTCTACAAAAGGGCCCAACCGAAAAATTGACAGGCTTGCCTGTAATCTCCCAGGATCTTCACAAATATGCTTGGGGGTTGCCTCTCCAGAGTCCTGGTTCATCACAATTTCTGAACTAATCGATAACCCATTTATTTGCCATCCCGTAATTGCAGCAATATTTTGTTGTTAAATACCCTGCAGTCTCATTAAAAACTAGGTTGTGTAAGATTATAAGCAAGGCAGACACTTGAAGCATTTCTAAAGGAAATAGTGTGAGAGCCATTCAGTGTTACTAACAACAAGGCAAAATACTTGATTTCCCAACAGTGTAAACTTGAAATCGTTCCGCAGGTAATCTGGAGAAAGGTCGCAAATGTAATACCAGTGCTGCATGTCCTTTGTACTGCTCTGCATAGCACTGCAAAAGCGACTCCAAATGAAACATAAGATTGAAAAAAAATAAACCTGGGGTACCTTGATCTGAGGCAAGAGTGAGAGCATCGCCCCGTAGCCTGTGAGAGCCTGAAATGGGGCAGCATGGCATAGGACAGGAAGGGGCAAACTGCAACTTTTAAATTCCAGAGCTAAAATGTTACAGAAAATTGAAATATGTCTGAGTGGACCAGGGGGCCACTGGAGCGGTCACCTACAGGAGTGTTTTCAAAAACACTGCTCCAGTTCAGGGAAGCATGTGTTGTAATTTCTGAGGAGGAAACCTGGGATGGTGCAAACACTGCTCCAGCGCAGTGTCCACAAGCATAGGGGGGCAGTCGGCACTGCTCGATAGGAGCTTGCTCAGCCACGCGGGGAGCAGCGCCTCTGCCCTGGGCCACAGCCCCAAAGCTGGTTAGTCGGGAAAGCGGGGCCATCATGGCAGACTTACGGATGGAGGGGTTGGGAGAGGAGAGTGTGGAGGATCTTGATCCCCTTCCTCCCTCCGCTTGCTGTGTTCGAGGGAGCGCAGGGCCTTGCTCGAGGAAGCCCAGAGAGTGGGTGGTTTTCCCTGCCTGGGCTGTTCCCTGATGGATGCTGCTGCACACTGCTTCTTGCCATGAACAGATCCCAAGCTGCAGTCTAACCCGGGTAGAAGGATTGTATGAGTAGAATACGTTTTCAGTCAGAAAAGGCTGATTAGTAACCCCTGCAGATTTATAAAATCAGATGTTATAACCAAGTACTTCCTTACCTCTGGAGATAAAGTTATGCTTGAGTTGAACCACAATGTGCATCTGCTCTCCAGGCACAAGCACTAGGAGACACACAAAGCGTGCATAAGAAGGACCTGCAGCCCTAAGAAATTAATAGCTCGTTCACGCCTAATGAGATGAAGGACCTGATCACAAGAGACTTCCAAGAGGTCTCCTGGAAGTGGACTCCCTCAAAGGCACCTAGACAGACACAGCACTAGGAAACACCTGGCACATTTTGCCAGGACCTACAGTGATCTAAAGCAAAATCCCCCAATTCTTTGCAAGGAAAAATGAGATTAAGACACTACTACTGTATTAGGATCCAAAGAACTGATGCTAACAAGCTTGTCAAAGGAGGATGGTTAGGATATAGCCAATGAAGGAAATGTCTATAGATAGTTTTCCAAACTCCAGCTGTTAAAATATTAGTTGAGTTGACATATGGCTAACGCAGTATTGTTTATGCTTTCAGGAAAGGAATGGTGTTTTGAATTGATTTTCAGTGCCTGTACTTGCTATTAGAACTGGATTTTGATTAACCTGCCTGCTTTTAATATATTGTTTTAGAAATATTCTGCTTTTCTAGCATTCCAGTAAGAAAGATCTTTAAAGGCTGTGAAAGGACTGGAACAATTTTATTTACAATTTTGAATGAACATTTTGGGGAACTGTTTGTCTTTTTTAGTTGTCCTTTCCCCATTTGGTTATCAATATGCTGTAGATAAGGAGCACAAATCCTTCATCTGCTATTTATTTTTGGACTAATTGAGCAATCAGCCACTGTAACTCTGCTCTTTCACATGCTTAAATGACATCTGTAAAAGCAGAGAGGTAGTAGCAGACGTGAGAACCAGAGATAGGCACACCACCTTTACGAAGGAAGCATTTAATAGAAACAGGAGCAAATGAAATGAGGACAGTGTGGTTTGTGAAGTGGGAACCTAGGAGGCGCCCTGAATTATTTGCAAGTAACTGAAGACATAATTTCTCTATAAACCAGTAGGGTAAGTCCTCTATATCGAAAACTTAAACGGGGTATATGAAGCAATTAGTGCAAATATACTACAACATTATAGAACACGAGCATATTTTTTTTTAATTTTACAACAATAGAACAGGCCAAATACCATATATTATATATTACATTAATGAGATAGATTGCTACTTTTAATGGAGCCTCTGTGCTCTATGCTGCACTGTATGCAGATTTGCTAGTTAATAAGGCTGAACAGTGTTTCTGTTCATGGAAAATGACTCTGAAATGTTTGTCAGATTATCTGTTTGGCATGCCTGACTGGTGTCTGGAGTGGCACTTTGCTAATGTGCTATTACTCAGTGTCATTAACCCATAGAAGTGATTGAAAGGTGAATTTATATTTGAATCATGCTGCTTGGAACAGGCGGTACTCTGGATTAACAGAGTGTCCTGTGAAACGGTGCTGCACAGGATAAAAAGAACCATGCATCTCAGAAAGCACATATGCCTAACTCTTGGTAGCTTTTTTTTTTTTTTTTTTTTGAGGAGTGTGCTATTGTGATTCTGGGAAAATGCAGTCATGAAGTTGCTTGGTTGTTAGCTGTCTTTTCAGCATCATTAGAAACCTAAAATTTTTGTAATTCCTCTGAAAAGCTTCCTATTGCTTCACTCATCAGCATTAAAACCACATAAAATATTTTGGCATCTGCATTACATATGCATAGCTTTGAAATATCACATTTAGAAAAAGAATAGAGGATTGGACTGAGAAATGTCGAGCTGATGTTTTTTGTTATTAATCAACAAAGTGTATCTGTTCACATACAAGTTAATTACTTAACAACAACATACTTCCTCCTTCCTTAAAAGTGAGTAGGTCTTATTTTCTGTCCATAAGTGAAACCATTGTTGTCAGTGTGGTTTCAGTTAGATTGGGAGTTGGAGACTATTTAATGCTTTGGATCTCATGATATTTTTTAAAACTGTGTTCCTGGAAAACAATTTCCAAGAGAGGTTTCCTAAGTAAAAGCCCTAGTTCACAGGCTTTCATTTACAATTTTTTTTTTTTTTTTGAGCTGAAAATGGTTTTGCTGTGACTTGTTTATGCTTGCAAGAGAGTAGAAACCTACACAATGGTGTCTTGCTTGTTGGAACTGTAGAAAGTAGGGGGTGATAGGGAGGGGGGAGAAGACGACCAAGATTATTTTGCAACTCTAGTGACTAACTTCTTTCTGTTTGGTTTTACATCAAAGTTTGAGGCTCGAAATAATTAGCCTTCGAGATTCTTTGGATTTTTTTCAGTAGTAGTTTTGGAAAACCTATATATTTGTCTCTAAAAAGGCAAAAGGACCCTTAGTTCTTTTGCACCATGCTTCACCAAAGACAGAGGAGTGTGACAGACCGTGATAATCTCACTTTGACATACCCCAGAACTGGAAATGTTTTCAAGAAGCCAGTGAACGGGGATTTTATTTTCTACATTAGTGGCTCCAGGCTCCCTCGACCACTTCTTCCACAGCCAAAATCCCCATTGCTTCCTTCTGCAGGAGGTTTATCAGCCTCACCTCGTAGTCAGAGTTTATGCCTAAACGGAACCGAGAAAAAAAGTTTAAGGGACATTAACAAATCATAGCAAAAAAACCTGCAGAGCTGTTCTTAAATGAGACCCTTTGTGGTAATAAATTCTGAAAATCGTGGTGACAGGCTGGTGTGCCTTGGACCGGGGAGTGGAGAAGGGCAGTCGGCGCTGGGCTACGCGCTGCGCTGGGGCACCGCTCGTCCTCACAGATCTCCTTGGAAGTTCTTAGAACTGTTTCTTGTAGGAAGGATTAATGCTAACTCCACGTTTCTGAAGTTCTGCTCTATTTCAGCGACTTAAACTTACAGTTCTTCTCAACTAGCACTTTGTTTTGTTTAATCAGACAGAGATCAGTTTCTGTCATTGCTCCTTAGTAATAATAAATGCATTAATGAGCTTAGTTGCTGTAGTAGTTAGACCTCAAATCCAGGAGCTGTAAACCCTAAGCTTTACAGTACAGGGAAGGACACATGCAGAGAACCTTGAATGTCTTTCCCTGCCTTGATTAGCGGTATAGCTGAAGTACTGGCAATCTTGTGTGCATTATTTTTACAGTTAGTGAATGGCAAAACAAAGAGAAGAAATCCCAAGGAGTACATCTACATTGACATGATAGATTACAAGAGCCTCTCGGGGGCATTTGTTCATCATGTATAGATAAGTTTAATCTCTCTCTCTCCTTTTTCTTTAATGGAAAGATTGCCACAATGTGGGAGTTAATTAGCAGAGCTGTTTATGAAAAGAGTTTTCTTTACTGACATGGAGAGATAGATGGATGGATTGATGGATGGGCAGATAGATCCTAGGATGATTTTAAGTTTAAAAGAAATCTGAGTGTACTGTATATATAGAACTGCAAAATTCAGCGTTGGCCCGTATTTATAAAAACAAAATTACCAGTTACTGCCATCTCTGGAAAGGCATTTTAAAACAGATAGATTTGGGGGGTTTGTGTGCCCACGGTTAGCATTGCCTAATTGGGCTCACTAACAAGCAAAAAAGTGAGGTGCTCTGTGGCTTCATGCACCCAGTGGAAGCAGAAGGGCCAGCGCAGAAAAGCAGAGGAAGTAACTGCAGCACCAGAAGGGGTGGTGGTGCTTTGAGTGCCTTGAGTTGGTACCTTGCTGAAGAAAATATGCACAGTAAAAATATTTACAAAGAGTAGACAATACTGTTCATTTTACTTTGGCTTTTAAAGACAAAACTCAGTCATATTTCAGGTGTATTTCTTTATTATATTTTATATTATTCAGGATGGAAAAATATTAAGAACTGCAATTAATGCATCTGATTTTCTGCATTTTACTCTAAAGGGGGTAAGGCAATAGCTTCCCCTGTTTCCACTTTGATGATTAATACTGATATAAATCTGAACAGGTTCAGGTCTTTCTGTTCCTGATTGGTTTCCATTCCTGCTTCTAATTCACTAAGAAAACATTCTTGTGGACCTGCACAGCACAGTCCTACTTGGATTTCCATTTCTCTGTTCTGATGTTTATTTCATTTTATTTGGTTTCTTAATGAAGTCGTTGTTCCAATTTAATTATTAAAAATGAGAAGCTTTTGAAGTTGAGAGGACTGGTAAAAATAATTTATTCTTGTTTTAATTGTATTTAAGTAAATGCATATTTTAAAGAGATAGGTGAAAACTTTTTATATATATTTAGATTTAGCTTGATAATACATTTTTGAGTTATAGTAGTTTTTCATTACAAATATAGATGTTAAATATATTCTAAGCTCCTAAAAACACTAAAATAATTTATAAAATTCGTTAACAGGATATAGCATGTTGCATTCCTTTGGGCTTTGTTAAGAGGGGAAGCATCAGGTTTGACGTCAATACTCAACAAAAATTCATATCTAGTGAGCCCATGTACAACAGTATATGTAAACATATAAAGAAACATATTTTGGAATTGCACAGAAATACTTTGAAAATTGCTATGAGACAAAATATAATTGTCTTAGTATAATTGACTTAATATCTTTTGAGTGAAGAGAGTCTGTCTCTTTGAACGTAGGACCAATATATCCCTTAGCCTCACAATTATTTCATTCCAAAATTCAGTGCAGAAAATAGTGTGACCACATTTAAGTGAAATTATAAATATTGCTCAGGAGAGCATGAGGACATTTGTCCAGAATAAGAACTCAGGTGTGCCATTCACTTGCCCATTGCCCCACTTTTGAAATTTCAGAACTTGGGCTCTCATGGGCTGAGATGCATCCTCACCCAGACACACAATCTCTTTTGTTCTTTGTTAAAAAGAGCATTACTCCCACAGTTTGCTCTCCCTTCCCCAGGTCTTGCTTCGGACAGGAAACTCTCCCTTCGGGGAGGCTACGAAATGTCCAGCTGCCCAGAGTCTTCCTTACCTAGCCAGGACATCTCCTCCAGGTGTCCATTTCTGGTAAATGAATGGTAAATACAAGAACATGAGTTGGTCACAAACACGCAGTATGACCACATACTAACTATTGTGAACAAATTGTGCCAAATCCTCCACGTTTTCTAAACACAATAATAGTAAAAACAATGAGAGTCCTTCCACTGGCATTTCACTCCAGGTCAACAGTATTTAGGTTCATACTGAGTGCTTATATAAGCCATGTCTTCAAACATTAGCAGCTGAGATCCTCCTCACTAGTAGAACAGAAGATTGCGAGCAGTTTTTAAGGCAATAAGCTGGTAAAGCCCACTGAGGCCAAATGTCTTGCTATCACATGGAAAATAAAGATGCATTTTACTGCACATTTGGAAAGGCCACCCCTTGGGAGAGGTGGGGACTCATTTCTTTGTCCATATGAGAAACCACCCATTGCTGTTCCTCTTGAGTGCTCTTGGGGCTTTGCGATTGTTAGATTTAAATTTTTTATTGTTTTGTTAGCTTAACCTGCAGTTGACCCATACAGATTTCATATAGAGTGATGCCACTTAGTAGTAATGCGTTTTCTGACACCCTGTAGAAATTAGGCTGCTAGTGTCGTGGTTTCGGCCGTCAGTACTGGCGTAGCTTCTGGCTGGCTCATCCCCTGGTGAGGAGCTTTGTACAAGATTTCTTTTTTATTATTTAGCACCTTGCTTATGGCATTGTGCTTGAACTCTGGAACTTTTCAAGTCCACTTCCCTGGAGTCTGAGGGCAACTATTAACCCTTAGAATATGAAAATTCTCAAAGAAATGGGAATCCTATAGATGTATCTGCATGGCAGTTATACACAGGGCATTCACTTACGGCTTGGCAACTTTAAACCAGGATAGCTGCTGTCATCTGTCACTCCTTCAAAGACACGGGGATCGCTGCACAGAGGCAGCAAGGGGAGTGAGCCCTGTGCTCTGGTTTAAGCCAAATGCTGTTACGAGAGACTCTTCTACAGACAGTGGAAACCACAAGTACAGTAAGCGGTGGTGCAGAAGGTTTTTCTAGAGGTCTGGCTTTTTAAGCCTTTCAAGCTCTAGTTTGACTCAGCAACTTAATTATGATAGAAGAGACAAATCTCGCGTACTTAAGAAAGTGCTCACTCCACCCAAAATGTGTACAGCATCTCCGAGAGCAAGGCCAATCAGACCCCAGGATCGTCTGTCAGCATAAACATCCCCTCGCACGTCCTAGCCACGGCCACAATCACGAAAAGGCAAAGTTCCCGTTAGCCTTAACACGACCAGGGTTTCCCTGCCAACATCTAATGCCGTTGTACATTTACAGTCATAAATACCCTGCTGAAAAGAGGTATTTAGTGCAATTAATTTTAGCACCTGCCAATATATGTTATTGGTTTCTTCAAGTGGGACTTGTAGCAGTGTCTTAGTAAAATGTGTCCGTTATAATATAATGAATGCTAACAAAATAGGTTCATTATCATACTGATTACTGGTGATATTCAGTGCTTGATGCCTTCTTGCAAACGTGATCCTTTAGGAAATCAATTCTAATTAAAAAAAAATCCAAATTAAAATTAATGTTTCTAGTGTGCTTTAGCCTTTGAAACAACCAAAGGAACTCGGAATTCAGATTCTTTCTAGAGTATGTGAGAAATGGGAATGTTTTATCTAATGAAGTAGAGTTAAGAAAAGTAAGTAAATTCTTTAACATTTTATTTTGAATTTAAAGTTGCAGGATGGGAAAGTACTAGGCAAGAGCATTATAACCCCAACAAAAGCTCAGCAGCAAGCAAGAAAGACTTTTGTGGCACTTTTCCTGTGGTGTCATAAGCATCTCTGAGGATGCGTGCAAGTGTGTGGAGAAAGGAGTGAATGAATGCTTGTATTTCAGGAGGACTTTGGGAAGCTGCACTATCCCACCTACTTCTCCTGTTCTCCAGGCTAGCAATTCAACAGCTTTCACAAGAACTGAACTGCAAACAAAAGGAAAGAAAAAGGGAGCAAAAATAAGTAACTTCTTGTAAATACTCATTGGAATCAATGGCACGATTCCCAGTTTTTGGAATAAGGCACCCTTAGGTTCCCCAGTTCAGATTGTCCAGTTAGACTTCATTTATTCTCGTGGCAGGCAGCTCTTTTGAGTGGGATTGCCTGTATCCCATAAGGACTAATGTGAGGAGTCAGTGGCTGAGCACAGCACCTGAGAGAGGGCCCCGTTCAGGCACAAGGGTCCCTGTATAGGCCACTTCCTGAAGAAAAACCTTTGATGTTTTAAAATGGAACTGGGTGACTGTCCCCAAAACAAACATGGGCAAAGTTGCCTGAATGAAAACTACTTCTAAATCTCTTTCCCTTATATTTGTTGGCCCCGACTGTTCAATTGAGAAACATTTCTTTTGTATTCAAACTGATTGGATGCAGATGGAAGTGCCTGTGCTGCAGTACTTTGAGATCTTTGCATTTTGCTGGTTTTTCACATCATAGCTTAAGCACTTTTCTACCTTAGGAGCCACCTGCCAGGTGGTTTGTGGCAAACCACTCTTTGAAGTACATGGAGGTCATCCAGCCTTTGGGCAGCCGTTCAGTCTGCCCTTCTCATAGCACAATGAGAAGCCAGAGAGGTAAATGGTATAGAATTGGCATGAATTTTGTCCTAAATAGATCTGCACCTCTTTCAGCTTCATAATTATGAACTGTGATTTAAAATAAAATGTTGTCAATCATTATGCAAATGAAGAAGGGAAAAAAATGTTATTTCTTAGGTGCTGGACCTTTCAAATAGGTCTGTGCAGACTGACAGGCCCTGCCCTTCTGTAGAGCTCTGCAGAACTAATTGGAGCTCTGCAAAGGAAAAGAGAGCACAAAAAGTTACAGCTTGGAAAGAATTTTCTCTACACAGTTTATAACTGCTTCAGAACTAAGTATCCATGTGAACACGCAAAATGATTGCCGTATCTTTGTTAGAAGGTTATTAACTTTTGGTGGATATGAATGTAATCTAACTCATCTATTCGTATTGGACAGATCATGCATTTTCACTGATGACTGTTGGGCATTTGAAATTCAGACAGGCCACTGTGAAAGTAAAATTGGGTAGAAAATGACTACAGACAAATACGAAGCTGACTATCCTGTCTTCATCAAGGAGGAAAAAAACATTTTAAGCCTTGAAAAACAAGGTAGGTGGTCAGAAAATCTTTCTGGTGTTGATAATGGAAACAGGCGTCTATAGTTTCATGAATGTTAAAATACAGGATTTTTAACTTTATATATATATATCCCTCGTTCATTTGAGAAGATGTTCATTTTTTCACCTGTTGAGTCTATATCATAAAATTTCTAGCGATTTGATGGAGAATGAGCTGGGAAAGTAAAACCAGTAATTTTACCCCTTGCAGGCAGTCTCCCGCCTCCCTCCAGGCAGAGGCACTCACAAGGGAACAGACAACCAGAAGTTACCCATTTCTGAGTACTTTTTGTTGTTTTACAAGGTAGTGTTTCCACTTTGCTGGCTAAAGAGCCCTCTGATCACATCTGCTGTGCCATCCCATGGCATCTCCCAGGGTCACCTGGCAGGAGACTTTGCAGTTGTGATTTATCATATACATGACTTGCAGCACAGTTTTACTAATGCTGTATACCCAGTTTAGGCTGAGTTCCTGAGTTCAAAAGGGACCTTGAGGAAGAGGAAGACATTTCAGATTGGTTATCAGTTCATTATATTCCCCTTGTCTGCTTTTTTTCTTTTTTTTCAGTGTAAAAGGTAATTTCACACCTTTCAAAAGGGAAAAATGAATCTTGAATCTCTATTAGAATGCACCAATGTACAATGGAGAGACACATCGCTTTAGTTCCATCACGTTCATACTTTGCCATAAAAAACAAACTCCCTCCCAACCAACCAGCATTTTACAGCGTTTATTGTTTGCATAAAATACTTACATTTTAATTCTTTAGCTCACAGGGCTGTTTGGGGAATATAATTACTAATATTTATTCATTTTAATTTTCTTTCATTAAAACTAACATCTAACATTTTAATTTTTAATACTTCTTCTAGTGTACCTGGTCCTAGAGGGAAAGTAAGGATGCTCCTGGGAAGCTTGTTAAATTCATAGCTAACCTACTGATATGAATCATCAGGCTGTAGAGAATTGGAGGTTCATTTTGCTACTCCCTTTTGTAGGCATTTTCATCTATGATGAGGAGATAGGGGATGTTTTAACATTTTATCTGCGCAGTAAGTATCTACAAAGAATGATTGCAAAGCTCAGTTATAGGTGATGGCAGAGTGGCCAGACAGTGGGGAGTTTGGTCCCGTAGGCGGAGGGAGAGAGATGGGTATAACCCAGGCAGGCGTGCTGGGCTTCTCGCAGGTAGCTGGAGAAGAACGACGGAGCGGTGCAGAGTCGTCGAGGGCTTTCTGCCTCCTCCTCCAAACAGCCTTTCGGGGGATGAGGCGCAGTTCAATGTTAGGCATTTCGGTCTTTGCTCGGGTGCAGTGGGGTTACCCCCCGGGGACAGCCGACGTGGGAGGGAGCGCTGCCGTGGCGGCGTGCGCCCAGCTGCCGTCGAGCTGAAGGGAAATGGCGCCTGCCTTGGGCAGGCGGTAAGAGCAGCTCCGGTCCCGAGCAGTAGGCTAGTTGCGGTCCGCGGAAATGGGCGTTCAGACCTCCTTGTAAACTTCTCGCTGCTTGTTCACTTCATTTTTATTCTTCATTCACAATCGTTAAAAAGAAAAAAAAAAAAAAAAAAACAGCAGAAGGTCTGAGACTGACATTTCCGAGTGAAACAGAGAGTACAAAATTTCAGTTTGACCCTGGCACTGCAGCTGCTAAAATATTAACGGCATTAAATGCAGGTGAATTGGAAATGTGTGTGCAGGCCAAGGATTCCTCCAGGCGGTTTTCTTCCAGCTTCCCCATTCCCTCCGTCCGCGCCGCCCGGCGGGAGCCTCGTCGGCCGCGCTCGCCCAAATGAAGAGTGACAGGGGTGATGAGGAGCAGGGATCGTGCAACAGCGTTTCTTTGATAGCGAAAGCTGTCCGCCTGATAAGATTTAACAGGCAATATGGGTTCTTCAGGAAATACAAAGCCACCTCTGGGAAGCGCTGAGAAACGCCAGGGAGAGGTGTCTGTGTGGATTCTGGGGAGCGCATTTCCCTCCCTCACCGCTCTCATTGCCCACCCGTTTACATACATATGTATTTATATATGTGTGTGTGTGTGTGTGTGTAAAATTAATGCTTGGACTTATTATTAAATTAAAAAGTCATATCAAAAGGTTTCTTCAGGAAGCACCCATCTGTTCTCGCGCAGGGGCGTGCTGCCCTTACTACGCCCACCAGCGCGGTGGCTTAGAGGCACCAGCGACTTCATGAAGAAGACTTGGGGCCTCAGGCCGCGGTGCGTTACGTCTGCAGTAGCGGACTTCGCCTGCCGTGCTCGGACGTTTCTTTGTAATTGGTTTTTGAGCAGGGCCCGTCTCTGTGCCCGCTCCAGGCAGTAATGAGGTAGGGAAGGTCTGTGGCCATGGTGCCTCAGGAGGCCTCTTCCTCTCAACTGCTGCCTTGGATAAACCGTCTCAGCTGGAAGCTTAGAAATGGAAATATTTTATTTTATGAATAGAAATACACTATGAGCTGTCCATTTCAAACAGTGTAGAGGGTGGTGTTGCTACACAGCTGTCAGGCACGAAGTTCCTGTTAGTTGCCAGATTTTCATGGTGTTGAGAGGAGTAATATTTTGAAGTGGACATTCTCGGGGCTCCCAAAACCATTTGAATTGTTAATTTCCATCAATGTCATGTAGGCTTTTTCATGGAACTGGATAATGAGGTAAAGCAGTCATTTTGGTATTGCCACAAGTAGGTTACTGGAAAATCTGCTGTGACATAAATGGGCTTTGAAAAAAACAAATAAAATGAAACTTCTCTAACTACCCACCCACCTTTATTTGAACAAAATAAAAGACTACAAAGGAGGTTTAAATGATTAAGTATGTGCCCCCAAGGCATGAGTTTTACTCCTTTTTACCCTTACGACATGAATAAAAATACAAGAGCTTGTTTTCAAAGTTAGTTCGACGTCATGTTTGTTTGATTTTTCTTTGACTTCTTCTCTGGTCCTTTCCCCCATCACTCGTCCCTCCCCCAGCTGCCCCCACACACCATTCTTGCTAGCTTTCTTGCAAAGCTGCCAAGAAACTGTGAGCAAATTTAATGTCTGAATAACTGCTTGGTCTCACAGTGACCTTGAAAAAATTACTTTGCATCATTAAAAATTCATAGAAATGAAATTTTTGTGAGGAGACTGGCACATGCAAAATTAGTACTTGTTGAAATGCAGCTGGAGTAATCCAACTTAGTGAACTTTCAAAACTGTAATTCTTCCGAGAGCTCATTGTAGCCACCTTACAACCTGGATCAAGTGTTGCTATTTGGCTTTCTAAAATAGTATCATCCTATGTATGATGCACCTGGAAGCACTTGTGGTGAATGTACGTAAAATACATATGTAGGCTTACAGGGACAAAAACGTTTGCAGGTTGTTAAATGCTGCTACGACAGTATGTGCTGTATCTGGGTGTAGTGACCGAGCGGGACTGTTGGGAAGGGGGTGAATTACGAACAAAGAAAAGGAACATTTTGAGTGTGTTTGGGTGCTAACCATATGCCATGTTATCTCACCTTCAAGTTTTATATGAAGAACGTTCTGTCAAAGAAAAACATGAACATAATTAAATAGTAACTGCAGAAGAAAGGTATCTAGGAAAACAGTGTGTTTCGCCTTCGGCAACGCGGTGCAAGAGCAGCTCTGGCAGATGCTGCTCGGAACCGGTTTGGGGAACAAAACGCGGCGTTCGTAGGCCTGAGCGCTGCGCCCCTGCCGAGCCACGCGGTGCCCCTGCCAGGCCACGCTGCCGCGGTGCTTGATGCTGCTGGACACCAGCTAAAGCCCTCGCGGGCTGCCTCCCTGGTTTTGGTGGTGCAGTTTACGCCGCACGGTCAGGGCTGCTGTAAGTGCGCCGAAGCGCTGCAGCGCAGTGCGCGTGACGGCAGCATCACTAGCGTCACTTGGAGACTCCCCGTCGGCCTTGCTTGGTTTGGGATTTGGGTTCGCTGCGAGCCACGGGAGTGAGGTGCCTCTTACAGTCCGGGGAGGCTATTTTACACCGCAGTTAATTTCCCGTGCGATTTGCAGGGTGCCGGCAGGAGCACGGTGCGGCCGTGAGCGAAGCCGGGCTGAGGCGGTGCTTTCCCGCAGGTCTCCATCCTTACTGATCTGTGTTTCCTCCTGCCTTTGTTTTACAGCTTCTTGGGTTTTTTTGAAGCCCTCGTGTTGCCTTCGCTAGCTCCTCGCTGCTGGTTGCCATTAGCATATCTCTGGGCCGCCCCTGGTGCACAACTGTCCCCAGGTGAAAGCCCTCGCGGGCCGGGAGGGAGAGAGGCTGCAATTTGCGGAGTCCATTATCACCTCCGGACGTGTGGAATGATAATGGAAGTGACAGA
Organism: Rhea pennata; assembly: GCF_028389875.1. Lineage (NCBI taxonomy): Eukaryota > Metazoa > Chordata > Aves > Rheiformes > Rheidae > Rhea > Rhea pennata. Next base: position 68,109,555 of record NC_084666.1, read on the forward strand.
GGTGCAGCTGAAAATTGGCTCTTAATATTTTATGCGCTAAAGCTGGGGATTGGAAATCTCACACTGCTCTTCAGGGAAAATGAAGTGTGCACGTCCCTTTCCCCCCCACCTCCCCCTTTCCATCCAGCTCGGCCGTTGGGCAGATCGTCTCTCCTTTTACACCTACGCGTGACGGAAGTGTTATGCTTCAGTAGTGATTTTTTTAAAAGACAATGGCATGAAATATTGCAGAGAGTGAACAGAGTTATCCAGCCGGTTTAGGATGCTGCCATCAATATCAGCACTGCACTGAAACTTTGGAAAATGCATGTACACGGCTGCTTTTTACCGCCTTTCCCCTTTCAGTTAGGCATGAAACAAAATGCCTGCCCTGAGGCAGCATCTCCAAATTGCTTTCGTCCAAATCTTCTCTGCAGCTTGTCGCCTGTAACCTGTTTGGTTTCATCGCTCTGTTACACTGCTTGCAAATTATGCTCCTTTATCAAGGCGGCCCCCTTCCCCCTCTCTGCACATACACACCAAACTGTTATTCAAGATTACGGCTCATCTATTCACATGTAATGTGTCATGGATACATAATTTTTAATAGTTTCTTCTTCTAAATGACCTATGCAAATAGCAAATTAGCTTCCTGGCCTTTCACCAAACTCTGCTGACTTTCTGTGTCTTCTTGGTGCTGATTACAAGCAGCGTGAGATGAAATTGGTTCTTGCAGCTTGGCTTTATTAATTTCTTGTGTTCTTACATCAGTTAAAATGCTTAGAAGTGGGTGCTGCCCTGATTCTCACTGACCTAGAGATTCCCCGAGTGCTTTGGAGGACTCCTTCCCTTCTGCTTAGCCCCTGACGTACAAATACTGAGGAAGGGAGTAAGAGTGCTCTGCTGAAGGGTATTTCCCTGCACACATAAGTGCTTCATACTTTCCTTATATGCTCTGCCTTTTCGAATGAGATAGTCCTATCTTTTTCACAGTAAAGTCTTAATATATACTCAGGCATTTCCCCAGCAGATGAGTCTCACTGTAAACAGACTCGTGAGCCATGCACTGATACAATTTAATGCCAGCAGTTGGCCAACATTATACACAGCCCTAAATTCAGCCTGATATCGTGGGTTGCCTTACTCGGAGCTGCATGTTGTTTCTGATATCCTACTCACAACCGGAAATGTTTAAATATTCATGCAAGCCACCATTTTGTACTTGTTATTAAAGTAATGGGCTGAGAGTTGTGTAGATAATATATTTAACTAGAATTCAGGGAACATGAGTTCTGGTCATAGTTCTGCAGAGACTTCAGTTGAGACTCGTGATTCCTCCATGACTCAGTTCTTCATTTTTTAATGAGAAGTAAACACACTTTTTCAGCAGATTTGTTGTGATTTAGCTGTTAATAATTTGGGGATTGCTCAGATATAATGCCGTTATGACAAGGAAAACACTTTGAGAAATCCAGTATTACTCATCGGTTTATAGACTGGTCTTGAAAGAACTTCCCTGTAAAGGAGGTTGTGGTGTTGCAGCTATTCATGTTTTTATAGTGTTCTGAACTAATTCCACAAAGCTGTAAACCGCTACCACCCACCCACACTGACATTTTCTGTCTATCTTCTCAGCAGAGAAGAACTAAGTTGCACAGATCACCATTAGCTGTAGCTAGCTGAAACTGGGTTGCAGGAGTGCCAGTTTGAAGCAGGGCAAATTGCCAGGATAATAAACATCTTTTCTTCAGTGGTTCCCACTTGACTGTTTTGAAAGTTATAGAGGTTTTTTAATTAAAATTTGTTATTATTGAAATGAGTAACCCTGCACGCCATATGGGAACAAATAAAATATAAAGTCCACCCTTTCCACACTATTTATGTTCTGTGTCTTTGCTTGTTCTCTTTTAAATAAAGAACTAAAGAATCACCCTATTAAGATTTAATTGACTTCACACATGCACACCCACCCACCCAAAATCCTAACTAAGAATGAGGAACAAATGTTTCCAGAAGTCCTGGGAACATTTTATTTGGTTAAAAAAATAGCCAGATTCAGATTTTGCTGTTTAGTCACCATATTTGTGCACAATTTCTATATCTCATGCCAAGCCTACTGCAGATAGGCAATGAATTTTTATGATGCAAAGCCCTTGTGCAGACAGTCAGAAGGTGTGGTATATTTGCAAGACATTACAAGAAGTCATAAAAAGTGAAAGAAGGTGCTCTCATAGATGGAGTGAGGTGAGGAGAGAAGAATGGCATTGGGGTAAAAGCTAGACTGGACTGCTGGAGTCTTAAGTCCTTTCTTTCTGAGCACATTGGAAACTGTTGAGAAAGTGAAGAAAAAAAAGTTTGAGGAAGAATTTTCTCCATATCAGATGGCTGAGAGTAACCAACTAGCTCCAGCTTCTCAAACTTCAGGCTATTTGGATCTGGGTTTTGGATGTAACAAGTCGTGCTGAAAATAAAAAAAAATCACATGTTTTGTTTTTTACAAAATATGAATTTGGGGAGAGAGGTATTTTTTTTTTTTTTTTTTTGATTTACACTTACTTTTCAAAAATTATCATCTAAATTTACCTACTGTTTTGGAGTTTCAAAATGTAGGGGGTAATTTTTTGGCTACTAGAATAAATATTTTCCAGACTGTGAAAAAACATCAAATTATAATGTATTCTCATAAATAATTGTACAAAGCTGAAAACCACTATGGTCCATGGTGCCATGGAGTCACATGGGTTTGATTAGCTTAAGATAGTACTTGAAATACTAAAGAGTTATATTCAAACATTTCAGCTTGGTAACCTTTTTGAGGACGCTACTAAGCTGCTCATATGTGAGCAGCTTAGTTTAATGGCACCTTCAGTTCTGGCCTCCCATGAAATACTCTGTCCTGTTTTCTAATCAGACTGGCTTTTACAAAACTGTATGTCTCTCTTGCTTCAGAAGGGTGGAAACAGGCTCTTTTTTTTTTCAAAGTTTTCTGCCAGCTGATGTTTTCTTGACACTTCCCAATTTACAGATGACTGTCTATACTGTGGCCTTTTGTGTTATTCAGATGTTGTAACACAGAGAATAGAAATGGGGGGGGGGGAGATATTCTCAGAACTTACAAATAAAGAGGGAGCTGAAAAAGTAAAATACTCTGTATGAATATTTTGTGTAAAGACAAGTATTGATTTAAGAAGTTAATGAGAGAGGAAGAAGAATTCCATTGTAGCAGTTGGATTTTCAGACACTTCTATAGCAAGTGGCTTAATGGTCTAAGCATTTGGTTTGAAATACCTACCTCAGGCCATAGCTCATATTTAGGAGAGCTTGGTTTACACCCTTATTTTCAAGCAGAACATTTGATCTGAATGTCTACTTGGTTACATGAGATTTTTTGCCCAAGTAGCTCCACTCCAACTGGCCCACAGCATTTCATGCCATCTCCAGGATGAAGTTTTCTGACTTGACCTTAAAAATTGAAGTTCAGTTGGCTTTGAGGCATTAGGAGTATCCTCATGCAGCAGAAGGATTTGTCCTGGTGTCGTTCAGAACTCCCCTTGTGTCCCTACTGCTATGCAACATTTCTTGGGTGGATGATGTATTGTTCTTGCTTCTCTTTAATTCTTTGAGTATGTAACTGAGAAGTGCTTCACCTTGGAAATTATATCTGAATTTGGACTGAAAGCTTACGTGTGAGATAGCTGTTCCAAGTGAATAAAATTCACCCTTATACAGAGAACAATACAAAAGTATTGTATCCTCATTCCAAGTCTCATGGGTTTTTACCAAGTAAGGCTTATTATGTGCCTTGAGCCACACATCTTGCTGTGCTCTTTGCTATCTATCAGGCAAAGCATTCTCTCAGACACGCTAACAAAATCTAAGGGTATATTTTCTTATAATAAAGAGGCAAATCTGAAACAAGAGTCATCATGGTCATTTCTAAAAATCATTTATGCTATCACATAGAATGTATTCCTCATTACTGAAATCGTCTTTCTAACAGATTTCGTGCAAATTTTGTATTATGCTGCACTACAGCTGGAGACCTACATAATGTCGTCTACATGTTTATTTATATTAAGAATTTGAGTTTGACTTAGTTTTCTAAACCAAGGAGAAAAGAACAGGGAGTTATATGAGTAAAATGATGAGAACAGAATTTAATCTGCTATATAATAATCAAGTGACAAAAACTATTCCCCTTGTTGTGGAGAGATTAATCAAAAGATTAACCAAAAATACTTGCTAATGACAATTCTTAGGACAGTCCAGAATATGTCCTAGACAAAATAAATCCTTCCAAATCTATAAGAAACTTTAAGATTTAATTGAAATGTTATAGTCAGTAAATCAATCACTGTGTCAGGCTTGTAATTCTTTGTTTTGTATGTTTTGCATATGTAAAATCTCATCAAAACTTTGTCATCCGTGTTGGTACAAGGGGTCAGATCTTTGAACTCTGTCGTCTTTGGGTCCTTCAGTGCCTGGGCAGGTTGTGCCAGGCTGATGCTCTGGAGACACTCCGAGTTGGACTGGCTGGCTGTTTGATAGACAACTGTGTGGCAGCTGTCGATTTTTATGGCATATGGAGACTTTGTTCATCTTATGCTCCGTCGTCATCTTTTTCCATCTCTAGGACCGATCACAAAGCAGTTGACGTAGGCGCTACATTAATGGCTTTTAGTCATCTTAGGATCTTGCTGTATAAGCAAAGGGATCCTTCATTAGTCAGCTGTATTGATTTTATGTTGGTTTTATGCAATTGCAACCTGCTGCAAAAGATGTTTTACTCCACAGGACTGAATGTAACAGAGCTTTGGTGGGGCATTGTGTATCTCTAGGGATAGCATTGCTGCTTCCATGATCAAGGGCTATAATGAGGAGCATGCCTTATTTGGGGGCATCCGTCTCTGTTAACTTAATAGGTGACCTGAGTTATTCTATAGAAGCATTTAGCCCAAATAACTTCTTTTGTGAACTGGATTTAATACAATCTGTTTCTCAGACTGGTTCCCGGTGGGTTGATTGCAATCAAAAAAAATTAGGAAAGAAATGAAAACTAAACAATACTGAAAAGGAATATAGGAGTCCTGCAGGATTCATAGTGCCTTTCATGGTGCAAGGGAGAGGAAGCAGCAGAAAGCAAACAGCTTCTGAAAATTTCACTGAAACATTCTGTTGTCTTCAGGCTCTTTCCACTGCCAAAGCAAGCTGAAAATCACAGCAAACTAGGAATGAGGTGACAGCTTTGTCGTGTTTTTAATTGGTTTTTCTCTTTATCTTCATGACTGACATACCTGATGCTTTACTTTCAGAACTGTCAACTTTCCTACCCAAAATGCTTTCAAATGCTGTGGAGTTCCTGTAAAGGAACAACTATGTCAGATGTGCCCATCTGTTTCTGATACATCAATGTACACAAGGAGCTGAAAAGGGAGCTAATCCCTCCCTCTCTTGCCCCACTTTTCTTTATCTCAAATAATCCCAGTCCTGGAACTTTTTTAAAGTAAGAAAGGATCCAAGCCAGAACCACAACTTTAATGCAGGAACCCTCCAATCAGAGAAACTTTGCTCCTTTAACAGGAGCTTGATGTTGTAACTGTTCCTGTGGGTGTTTGGGCAGGACTTGTTAGCAGGTGCTGCCTCTGCTAAAGGCCTCTCCCACTCTGGACTCAGAAGGTAAGATGGGACATCTGATGCAAATGTGATGAGCTGTGCTCAGTGTCAGCTGGGGAATGTGGTGGTCAAAGGGCCTCTGGAGAGTCTCAGCAACTCCTCTGAGCTACAGTAGGCAAAGCTAGGAGATACTGTATAATAAGGTTTCCTTTGCTGTTATAACCATGATAGTTCTTAACTTTCAAGGCCTTGTGTCCAGAAAGCTCTGGTTCTCCTTAGTTAAGGACTGTAAAATGCAATATAATGTGGCTCCTTGTCTTCTTATGTTTAAGAAATGGTCTAAAGAGTCAGATGAGCTATCAAGTATCCTTCATTTAATCATGGTCTTCCTGCCTTTCTTTGCTGAAATTTCTGTACCACAATGCTGAATTGGAGTGAAAGTAGTGAGGGATTAAAACCAAGCAGCAAAGAACTATGACTTTATGTAGTAACTAAGGGTTTTCTTCAGAGGATAATCTAGTAACTCAGTATTTCACTGTTGCTGACTTTGTTGCCACTGTAAGAACTTTCAAGGTGCTTCTTGGCTGTAAAAAAATGCGTTCATTCTTGTTGAATAGCCAGCTTGCTTTCTGGGTGATGGCAAATAGTAAAATACTTAAGTAAAACTGCTGCCATTGATTCTTCATCAGTTACTCTGACTCATTATCACATATTCTGTATGTGGGTAAACGAGTTCTCATGTTACAGACTGTTGCTGGGAAAAAAAAAATCAGCATTTTCTTTCATTTCCATTCCCCTCAGCCTTTTGGGGGGGGGGGGGCAAGGGGAGGGACAAAAATCAAACTAAAACAGTATATATATTTTTTTAAGTAGTCAAAGGCTAAAGCAACAATGCACACAATCCTGTTGTGTCATATGGGAGGGCATTTGAATACCACAGAAGTTTCAGAGATGGTGCAGTTTGTGTGGTTTGCTTTTGACATATTCCATTTTTGAGCTCCTGAGGTCCCCTGAGGCTTTTTGTGGATTGAGGAGAGCTTTAGTTAAGCTTGATTTGATTCAGCACTTCTGGAGCCAAGACAAAACAAAGCTTTCATATTTCCTAAAGACCATGTTATCCTTAAAACACTTAATTTGTATCCTTTACTCTTCATAGTAAAAGAGGCTTTCCAATGCATGGGATATTAGCAGGCTTTATTCTCTTCTGCCTCCCCTGCATCTCCATATTAACTGTATAGAGGTTGCATTATTTACCTGTATTTGTATTTGCTTGCAGATCTTGACATGTGTGTTATACAAATGAACTGTATGACCAGGAAGAATAAAGTAGTAAAAATGGAGCTGAAAAGGGTATTAATTTCTGCGCACTGTGCACATCTGAAAGCCTGTTTTGTCCTACTGTGACTGTGCAAAAGAAAATCTCAGAGTGCAAGGGGGAGAAAGTGTGCATTAGTAAATATGTGATAGTGTTTCACAAATAAGATCAGGTGAAAAATGACCCTGTAGTGGGAGAGGAGCAAGAAAATATTATCCATCAATATTGTGAAATAGGTAGAAAAATCTTGTAGCTGAGCTGGGCAGTGTATTGAAAAACGAATCCCCTGGATATTTTTCTCAGGAGTAATCTAGTGGCCTCTTTTTGCTGCTGAATGTTGTCCTATTTATTCTTAGCCTTGGCCACAATGCATGTAGCAGATGAGTTTGGGATGGCATAATATTCCTGAGGGTCTGAGTCCACATGTCAGCTCCTAAATGTCTGTCTCCATTACATGTGGTAGAGACTTAAAAAACCACTAGGCAGAAGCCTCTTGCAGGCAGGGACGAGGAAGTGGAAGATGAGCTCCCCAGATCACAGGCAAGGGAGCGGGTTTGTAGAGCTGCTCACACTGTAGTCTCTGCCCAAACGGAAGATGCTCATGAGTGTTTTAAATGACAGCAAACACCTGCCCCTGTCTCCAGCACACACGGACACAGAGCTGGAGACTTGTCTCAGCTCTGCAGATGTGAGCATGGAGCAGGTCCCCTGACCTCACTGGGCAGACTAATGAGGGGCAGCAGAAGAAATGAGATCAGAAGCTGGCCCGTGCCCTCCGGTGTAATGCAGATCTGTGCTTATTTATGGCTGCATGGGCCATGGTCCAGGCTAAAATAAATAAAGATCACATCTGGCATCTAAAAAGGACACAGAGAGGGACTAAAGATGCAGAGATGAGACAGCAGTTTAGAAGCAGTTTTTCTGCACCCAGCTGGGTGCCACTGCATGGATGTAGAACAGAGATGCTGGGACTTTCAAGTATACTTGTTTTTGTGCTTAATTTTCATCAGCTGTTTATTTTGTTGGAGATCAGTAGTAACCTTATTGCTGTAAATAATTTTGGCTATGCCTGGCAAATTCATGCCCGGTGTGATAGGCAACACATAGAAGGTGGAAAAGAGCTCTGATTATCTTCCATGTGCAGGAATTGGGCTGGAAAGGTTAAATTCGGAGAAGGGATTGCATGGAGCTGGCTCTGATCCTCGCAAGGCTTCTGTTGGTATGCTGTGACATGCACCAGTGTGAGGTCACAGCTAGTACAGAATAGAAGCATATTTAAAATAACTTACGGATGCTCCTTTATACTTGGCAGTCCATGAGAGCAAACCCATGCATCCAGGCAAGGAGATGGGAAGGTATGGGAGAGTGCTGGCTTTGCATCTGTGCTTGCTGGCCAGATCTTGGGCTCTCCCTTGCTACATCTACGTGCAGTACCCAGAATGATGGGAACTTTGTTTTGACTGTTGTATTGTGGTGCTGCATGATGCAGGCTAGTAGTAATTTAATAAATAAATAAATCTGTGATCTTTCTTATCCATGCTAATGAATGATTGCTCCATGTAAGCCAGATACTGACTTGGCTTACGTTAAATCCATGTGGCAAAGAAGTCGCGTGTGTTTTCTATGCCTATTAGACTCTCACGTCTTCCCTGCTGCATTTCTGCTGCTTTATATTTGCGAGCTGTCCCTTTCTAGAACTGGAGGGAGGAGTGGGACTGACTAGCAAGATAAATCTAGTTCCCTGCAGTGCTAACAAAAGCGTTGCAGAGATGTTCTCTGGCAAGAAGAGGGAAAAAGCAGTCAATGCATTTTCCATACAGCAGAGCTCCCTTATTAGTCTCTTTTCTGATTTGGCTTGTTTGGTTTCAGTGAGTGAATAAGATCTCCAGGCATTATTAATAGTCAGGAGTGCAAATAAGCAGGCTTTTACCCACAGCCCTGCTGTTATCTCTAACACACAAATAAACTACAGATAAATTGCAGAATTAATCACGCTAAATTCTTGGGCCCTGATAAGGAGATTGCTGCTCTATTTTTATTTATTTTGAGCCTGGAAAACAATTTAACTGAGTTCCTCTGGGTGTGCTTGTTTTTTTGGTATCTTATGGTGTTACACTAGATGTTATCATTACTGCCGCGTTAGTGTGTCGGAGCAGCATTCCAGTGATGATATCCACCTTATTCAACCCCACTGCTAAATGAACTGGGACAGAAAAGCTAATTATACCTCTGCTATGGAGCAGAGTTTCCTATTATCCAGTCTACCCACTGCAAGAGGATAGACTGGATAATAGGAATGCATTTATTTTTCCCTATACAGATTAGGGGCTACCTGAAAAGTGGATTTTTTTGGGGGGGAGGGAGGAGTCACATTCCAACAATACTTTGCATAACCCATGTAAATTCTTCAATGAATCCTCTTTAACCATGTTCAATCTCCTGTGATGTTTTGGGGTGAATACTTAGGCAATTAATTTTTAGCTGGAAACAGTCCCAGAGAGGAAAGCTGCAAAATAATCTTTGTTTTTATGTGTGACTAATTCAGATTACGCATTTTTAGAGAAACAGAATATTTGGGAATAGTCTTTGTTGTCCAAAACCTTTCTCTGAAAATAAACTCTGAAAATTATACCTAGGTTTAGAAGCCACATCCTTTATGGAGCATGTGTAGGTTTGCTGTGTGTGCAGATGCAATCAGCACTATAAGTATCATAAGCCATAGTCATAAAAAATAACAAACATGTCTGAGGAAACCATGACCTGATTATAAAAAACATTTTAGTTTCACTGAATGAACTATTTCCTGAAAATGATTAACTTGGCTGTAGTAATAAATGAAGTAATAACTCTCCATTTGATCCTCGTTTAATCCATGAGACAAGATTTATTACTGGACCCATTAACTCTTTTGATGGGAAAATGCTCTTTGTCTCCTATTTGTACAGTTTTTAATTTGGAGGTTTTGCATTCAGACAGGTACATCTTGGATTTCAGATGAGTATTTCACACTGAAAAATACACAAGATAAGATATCAAAGCGGTGCCCTGCTGATGTATGTAGTATTGTGCTAGTCTTTATGGAATTAAGTTATGGTCTGACTGAAGTCTAAAAACAGAGGAAAATCCATTTAAAGCTTCCAGTCCCTTCTGAATTCACGTTCCTTTTGCCAAATATGATGGCTGCAAGATCACTTGTGGATCTATTTCTGCATGAGAGAAGACTGTATGAACGGCAATATCTTGTCCTCACAGGATGCATTAAGAAGAGAATGGAGGACTTTGCATTTCCTTGTCTCTGTGGGTTTAAGCTGGTCTACTGCAGTCACGTTAGGCATTTTGAAGAGACAGCATATATATATATATATATATATATATAAATTTTGCATTTGAATTGTCTGAATTCCTACAATAAGAAAGGCACTAAAGCATGTAAGTGCACTGTATAGGAGATTCAGCCAAACCAAAATGCCAAATCTCAACAAATCTGGGCTTTAGGGTGGTTCAGCACCAGAACTAAAAATGTCCTCAGTTTTTGGCACTTGTGAGTGGCAGAGGAATGCACTGGCGCAGTGGCTTGAGTTGGAAACTCTACAGGAGATCTAGGAACTTAATTTTAAATATTTTTAGCTCCAGATCTTGTGTCATGTCCCCTCCCATAGCAAAAAGTAAGGACTGTCATCAGCCTTGCATAGTCGAAAGTGTTCTGTGGCTCCTGTACATTGAAACCTAAGGAGCCCCACGCTTAGTTTGGCTGTCATGATACCCAGTGTATTTCGTAGAAACTGTATTCCAAGACACTCTCTGCAGCTGCAGAATGAGGTGCATTTGCTGATGGTGACAGCATCACTGTTATTAAGCTCAAGTGAAATGTCTTTGTTTCTTCCTTAAATTGTTGGAAAATGAAGTTTTAACTTACAAGTTTTTTTAAAAAAACCTAAATAACAAGCACAGTTAAGTTAAAAGCAGTATCCCATTTTAGGGTTTTTTCTTTCTAAGGAATTAATACAGAAGGGCCTTGCTGCCTCAGTGTCATTATGTAATCCCATGGTCAAAAAGTAAGGGGAGGCGGCTGTGCAGCGTGTGTGTACTCACTGTCTGGAGTAGAAACAAAAAATCAAAAAAGGTGTAAGTGCCTATTTTCAGATTGTTGCTACTGACAGTAATGGGGAAATAAGTTACTTCGCATTTTAGTGTGCTTTCAGACACTAGAAGAAGCTTGTTACTAGCCGCAGCATTCAAAGTCCCTTAATATCAGTGAGAGCTTAATTATAAAATGCTCTCTCTCAATAAGCACATGCAATGTTACGTAAAGGTAGACACTCACGAAGGGCTGCCGCAATTACAGACCTCCCTTTTGCTGCTCTGGAGAGGCACGTACCTCTCTGCCTGCTCTCAAGGAGCAGCGAAAGGTGCAGCCCGCCCTGTGGGCTGATCCCGCGCATGCAGCGCTGTACCGGCTGAGTAGTCCACTGACATCAAAGGAAGGCTTTGGAAGATAAAATCTTGGCATCATATGGCCAGCTAGGATTTCACCCAGGCTGCATAAATAAAAGCAGGTATGCGCATTTTCTGCACAGCTTGGACCTTAAGGCCAAACGGTACCCTGAGGTGGAGCTAGACGAGCCTTTTGAAGTCACTAAGACTGCACGGTGTAGCTGCACCACTAAATGTCTGGAGAAGAAAGATTTCTTTTCTTTTTTTTTTTTCTTTTTTTTTTTTTCTCCCCTCCTCCCCCCCTGCAAGCTCCTGAGATGAGAACACTAAAGGATTGGTTTTAGATGAGTGTCTGGAAGGCAATTTAAAATAGTAAGCTGCACATAAATTTCCACAATTCTTATTTGATCATTTTTGACGTTCAGTGTTGAGTTAAAAAAGCAAAATGTTCAAAGAGTGTCCCGGATCAGGCCCCGTTTCTTCAGTGCAGCACCCACTTTGAGAGGGCCTGTTTTGTAGAGACGCTTGCCCTGTACTGTGTGTCGGCTCAGCCCTCGGTGCAGGGCTGTAGGCAGCACCGATTTAGGCACGTAGGTTCGACAGGGTTGACACAAATGTCTTTTAAGCTGATGATGACAGCTTAAAAGTCAGGAACTTCTTGGGTCTGCCTGTGGGGTGAGGGCTGAGGGGGCAAGCGCATCTTTGCAGTGTTTGAAGTGATTCAGGAGCAGAAGCCCGTTTCAGGGGCGGGCGAGCGCTGCAGCAAGTTTGGAGCTGAGAGACGGCTTCTGGTCAAACAACCGGAGGTTTTCTTTTAGTATAGCAACAGCCTGTTTGAAAAAAAGAGTTGAAACAATATTGTTAACTGAATTTGCACGTGGACTCATATAAATCGTCTGCCAAAATAAGGCAGGATGTTATGCAGAAGGATTCAGTCCGGCCCTGGCAGAGAAGGAAGTAACGATAAGCCTGGTTACACCTTCGCTGCAACTGCCTTGAGCCTGGTGACAGACTTACTCGAAAGAGGCAACCTCAGGTTTTCAGGAATAGTTCTGAAAACGAAGCTACTGCACTGTCACTCTAAATACCAATGTGCCGAAGTTTTCAGCACACCTTTAATCCTGTCGCATGTTTTCTTTTATGGTGCCGTTTTCCATATCTCTGCAGAGTTTCCTTGCGCTGTACGTAGACAGCTTACATTGACAGCCAGCACAGCCAGAGCGTAGCTGTAAATGCTGAGCTGTAGGAGTTACAGGTACTTTTTTCTTCCCAGATACCCTCACCAGTACCTAAACGCACTCTGCTTTTGCTCTTGGCTGGCTGTCAATTTTTGTATTGGAAATTAGACAGTCAAGCATTTCTCCTTATCTGGCAGACCTGGGAGTAGTTAGCTGGCTGGATACAGTGGAAGAGGTCTGTATGGGGCTCCTCTCCCCGGGCTCACAAAGTAACGTAAACGCGGAATAACTTTGGCATTTCTGTGGTCTTGTGGCCGTGCAGTTTTGCAGAGTTTAACCTCTGGACCTGCTCAGGGCAGAGTTGCTTGCTGCAGCTCGCATCACCCGACTGCTTTTCAGGACAGGATGAGAGCACCGGCCCTTGTTCACAGAAAGGGAAAACCGTACAGGACTCGGCAGCAGGTCTGGCCTGCCCCATCCTGTGTCTGTGCACTTGGGCAACCTATTTCTTGCCCTTTGGATTACTCTTCCAAGCCCTTGCACGTGGGAATAATCTGTTTTCATTTTATTTTTCCACTTGAAATCAAAATGACTGCTCACATCAGCTATGTTTACAAGATCAGACCCTCTTCTTTGTGAAGATGAGTTGATCTCTGCTTTTCTTACCAGCAAATCTACCCAAGAGAAAATGGCCAGAAAATGTTACTGGCCTGGAGACTCACTAACCTACCATTTAAAAATGAATTGAAAGGGTTTATCTATTTTTATACAGAGTGCAGATCAATAAATCTTTAATAAACGTTCAGTTTCTTAGATAATGCATCTTTTGAGCTATTGGGAATGCTATATTACATACAAAGAAGAGCTTCAGTACCCCCCCCCCCCCAAAAAAAAAGTAAAATTCCCAGCCCTGGGAATTTTACACTTTAATCAGTTTGTTTAATAAAATGCAATAGGCTATTGCAGTTGTCAACAGACTACTTTTCAGAAATCTAACATGTACAGCTGTCTCATTTGTTAATGTAAATTGCAAAAATAAATGATAAATACAAAGCATTCAGCTGAAGTTGTCTTAAGTCTCACAATGGCTTTCTTATGCTATTGCCTCAGTGGCTTAAATTTATAGTGACAGCACTGCTGATCTGATGTCTTCATACTAAGTTTTCAAATAATCCTTAGAAGAAAGGAAAAATTATGGCTCTGGGTTTGAATTTAGAGTTACAGACACCTCAAAAAGTTTGCCTCAAAAGTTACTTTACTGTTTCATTTCTGGTTCAAATGTGAACTGAGATGTATTTGTAAAAAAAAAAAAAAAAAAAAAAGTTGGCTGTTTTTGGTATTTAAGTCATCTCAACCAGCTTGTGGTTGTAACAGTGAAAAGTAGTTGTATGTATTATAATAAGGTAATAAATAATACATATCTGTCTGAATCTGTCCATTCATCCATGTATCCATCCAGCCATGTAACACCGCTCCTCTTCACTATGGAAAAAAAAGTCCATAATAGCCTCTAGGTATTTTGTCCTGGAAATGATTTTGAACCTAAACCTTGGATTTAGTGACACTCCTGCTTTGATCAGGTTTGGTTACAAACTAGGTTTTCAGGGCGACACTGCGCACTCCGGACCATAGCCAAAACGTAGATCTCTGCTTGCTTTTGGAGACAGCTTTTTCATTCCTGGCTGGCCTTTTCGTGGTGGGGGTCCCGTGCTAATGCGTTATGGAGTTCACGATTGGGGGTGCTCTGCTTCAGAGGGGTGGGAGCAAGACTGGGCAGGCAGGTGGAGAGGGCACCGGGACCGGCCGCCTCCTGCAGCAACCTGGCAGGGAAAGAAAGCTGGTGGGGGGAATGCGTGGGTCGGGACCTGGGTCCCCGCAGCGTCCCCCGTGGGCTGCGAGGCAGCCGAATGGCACCTTCTGTGAGCTGCTGGTGGAGGAGATGGGAGCTCCCGCGGGGCCTCGCGTGAGGCCCCGGCTGGGCACCTGGTGCTGCCCCCGACGCCGGGCTTTCAGCTGTGGGAATTGGCCGCGTGGGGCTCGGCAGCGGGAGGGGAAAACAAACAAATAACCTCTTTGAGCTGCGGCTTCGTAGTCGCAGTGGGGAAGCCGCGCGGGAGGCCGGCACGGAGCAGGGTCGAGTGTGGCGAGGCGACGGGAACGTCGTTCCCGCTCTCGGCGCGGCTGCCTCCCCGGCACGGGGGTCTGGAATCGCTGCGTGGGAGTCCCTGCCTCATGTGTCCTCCTGCCGCGCTCCCTGCCGCGCAGCGGTGCTTCCCACGAGGCAAGGGGACGGGAGAGGCAGGCGCGAGGTGAGCGCCGTCAGGAGACGCCAAGAGATGCATCTGTATCCTGGGAGGGCGGCGGGACTGGCGCTGCAGAGCAATGCTGTTCACACGAGTGACAGTAATTCTTTTCGTCTGCATTTGCGTCCTCGTTGTTATGAATTATTTTATTTCTTCTGTAGATTTACTAAGCGCCTCTTGGCCTGATGGCTCGGTGCTTATTTACCAAGTTAAACCAAGCAACAAATTACCTAAGTTTGCCTGGGCGCAGCAGACCCACATGAGAACTGTCGTCATTCTGCTAGGAAATAAAAACAAACAATCAGGCCAGAAATAAACAAAATAGGAAGGCTTTTAGTGCACTGCCTGCCTTTGCACTCTGCCAGATCTCCCGGGAGAGAAGAATCCATGTTCGAAGTCCTCATGGCAGAAGAGCTCTGCTATCCCCACGGCCTCAGTCCTGAGGGGTCTCCTGGCTCACTCATACGCCCTGCCTTCCTTGCAGGAATCTGTGTACGCTGGTGCCTGGTGCGACTGCCCCTCTGACACTGACATCAAAATGCGCCTTTTCCCTAGCAAAGACTGGTCCCATCTGAGAACTTACTGCATCCATCCGCTTTGGCTTGACTTTGACTTCTAAAATGGAGCTGCAGTGGGGCTATGTTTCCCCCGGTGATTTGCAGGAGAGGTCAGGTTTTCGACAGGCACGCAGGAGTCTTGTGGCTGGCTCCACAGTTGGCCGTTCTCCATGGAGCCCATTAAAGCTTTTACGCTACAACTTAGGCTAAGAAATTCTATTTTATCAATTTTATTGTCCTCAAGGTATCATGGTGAATGTCAGATTAGATTATACGAATGAAGATAGCTTTACTGAAAGCCTGTGAAAGACTGTGCTAACTTTATAACTTGGTTTATAAAGTGCTTCTATTAATATTGAATTGACTGTGAGTGAAAAGGCAGGAACTGTTTGGTCTTTTGAAGAGTTGGTTTTCCTGCAAGAAGCGACACAGTTGTGGGGTCCAGTTGAGAGCCTCGGATAATCACGCTGGGTTCCAGGCATTCGGTGTTTACAATCCCCGTACGTTTTCTCTGCAAACATTTTCCCTTCTCGGATGTTTGTTTTTGCTGACCCTCTCCAGTGAGGAGACAGCGTTCCTTTATTAATCTGTAAATCAGAGACATTTAATTGGCTCCTTCAGTTTCAGTATGGGTTTGGTCGCGTTCCAGTTGAAATAATGTCGCTTTGACCAACCACTGTGATGTCTGCTTTTCCAAGCAGGAGACAGAAGAAAAAGCAGAGATAAGATGCAGCCAAACAGAATGCCTTTTGTCATTTCCAATGGCCCGGTCTGCTCTGGTATGGGCAAAAGGCCAAATGTAATATATTACGTACTATAACAATATAACCATATATATATATATATATATATATGTGTGTGTGTGTGTGTGTGTGTGTGTGGTTAATATTAGAGAAAATGTGAACTTAGAGTCTTAAATAGAAGGAGTATGCGCGTTTCTTTTGAATAAAACAGTACTTGCTGAAAGGAGAATTGTTTCTCTCCTTCCAGCTAACTCTAGACTTGAGAAGCAGTTGCAATGCTGTTTACATTTAGAGCTATCCTCAGATCAATTGATAAGGAAGGCAGATGAAGACAGGCTCCTCTGATGATCGGAAAGAGCCCAAAGTATGTCAGGAATTTCTGAGAATCTTTCTAGGGTGTACTGCAGCTAATTAATGAGGAGGAATAATCAAAAAAAAAGCATAGAGAAAGTACAAATACCAACGGCAGAACTAACCTCAAGGGTCGGTCCCATACCTAAGCAGTCTTCTCTAAAATTTTTTTATAAAGAAGCAACTGCATTTATTTTCCCCTTTGTTTTCTTGTGGTGGTCCCTCCAGCTTTGTGTGATGGCTATCCTCAGTATGTGGCCCAGAGAACCTGCGCACTGATAGGAAAGAGCCAAATAATCCCAGCAGAATGGGCATTGCCATCCTCCTTCCCTTCCTGCTCCTCAGAGTAGCTCTGAGCTGGTCAGACTTTGTAGTCCCCTTCAGTCCTTGCAAATCTGTTTCTTTTCACTTCCACTTGCAGGTATCTGAGTAATTTGCTTTCTCCTCTCCATTTTGAAGCTGTCTCAGAGTCTGGACACACTGCTAAGGGTCATGCACCAAAGTTATAACTTGACAGATGCATATGTGGGTTAGTCCTTAAGAAAGCAAAGACATAATCTCTTCCAGAAGCTGCCGGCATGGGCTAGCGAACAGCGCTGGCCGTGAGCACATTGCAGAGCAAGGCTCTAGGCCTCGGCCACCCCTGCCCTCCCCAGCCTCTCGTCGCTCTGCCCACAGGAGGAGAAAGCCCTCTGAGGTGCATAGAGCTTGCTGTGGTACTTCCAATGCACTCATGAAATAGCAGGTATGGCTTTGATTTAATCTCTAGATGTTCCTCCCCACCCTGCAAATACAAAATGGGAAAGGGAATGAGACCTTTCCTTCTGACCCCTCAGGTCCCAAATGCCTCATGGAGGAGGGAAACTTGTGGCCAGGAGCTTGTTCCAGGGTGTCATGGTGCTCCTTGCCTTAATAAAGGTACTCCTGGCATTCAAATGGAAACGAGGAGGAAACATGCCATGAGGAAACGCCCTGCCCGTTGCACGGATATTAATCTGGATATTATTGCAGATCACATAGGTGACCGAATGCTGATGAGGAGAGCCAGAGAAAAGGATAAGAACAGTAAAATGATGGTTTTAACTGTGGATCAACACATAGCAAGTAAAACAAAACACCAGCAACAACCCCCACTGTGTTCCCAAAGCCCCGGACAATCCTGATGAACTGTCTAGGATGAGTTTTTCGCCCAGAAGCTGGTATGATTTTTATATCTATAGCAACTGGTCTAACAAAATCTACAAGCCACTTCCTCTGAGCGTTCTTCAGTTGTAGGCAAACGTTAAAACGAGTGTGATTTCACCATCCCTAACGTGTTTTCGACGAATGAAAACAAGAGTGAGCAAGTCACACTGTAGAGGTGCATGTTCCCTTCAGGTGATGCAAGTCTCGTTCACTTGATCCACACTTTTAACTGCTGTTTCACTCTTCCCATAATCTTGTGTGTCCTAGATAGGATTTGCGGCTAAGCTACTGCCAGACAAAGCATACAGGGGAAACCTATAAATGCAGCTCACCTGAATTTATATGAGGGATGTGTTGACTGTGCTGCTGCGAGCTGAGTCCGCGGCCCTGCTCTGATTCGTATCAGACACTCCAGCGCTCAGCTCCGGGCTGCCCTGGGAGCTGGCCTGCCATGAAGCTTTATCATCTCCCTCTTCTTTTTTTTTTTTTTTTTGGGGGGGGTGTTTTTTTTTTTTTTTTTTTTTTTTTTTTTTTTTTTTTTTTAATACAACTTTGAAAGTAGGAGGCTTTGGTTTTCATCAGCACCGAAGAACTGTCAGTCAGTGAGTGACTGGATATTATTTTCTTTTCTTTTATGTTTCCTGTGGCGGTTCTCGAGGTGGGGGGTTGCCTCTCAGCCTGGATTAACTGCGAGGAAAGGGAATTGCCTACCACAGGTAATGGGCAAGGTACAGCTTCTCGCTGCCTGGAGCACTTGATGCAGTCCAGGCAAACGCGAAGCAATAAACCCCACTTGGTGAGGGACAGAATGGGCAAAGCTCCTTCTCTGGTGGGAAGGATAAGGGCAGGCTGCTCCGCGGGGACTCTGCGGAGGCGAGCGGGCAAGGGGATGCCATCCGTAAGGCGGCACCTCGCTGAGGAGCTTGCTCAGGCCCCCCTAGCTATTACCGCTTCAATTGCCCGGCCTTAAATAAATAGAGCGAGGAGGGGGAAGCTTTTAAATGTTTTAGCAGAAGCCATTACAAGGAGCTGAAAGCACAAGCAGGGGAAGAAGGAGCTGTGGTGGACGGGTCTGGAGCTAAAGATCAAGGTGGTGCCTAAACACAGGGCAGATAATAGACTTCTGGTGGCCAGGCTTCAGCGGAGACGGCAAGCTGTAGCAGCTTGTCAGAAAGGAGAGCTGCTGCATTTGCCCACTTGACCTCTGGTCTGACTAGATGGGCTTAAGGAGAGCACAGAAAGCTTTGCAGAGAAGCGCTCTGCTGCCTTGGTGCCCGCAGGCCCGATCCGAGGCGCCGGGGCTAACGGCTGCCGGCTCTTTGGAGCCCCTCTTTGTTTGTTTGCCTCCTTAGCGTCTTTGAAATCCTTCTGTATGAAGTCATGTGTAAATATTCAAAAAATAAACAGTTTAATGAGAATAAAAAGAAACTTCTGTGTTTCTACATCTTATCCCACTGAGGGATATGTTGCTGTTTTAAATAACTAGTGAAGTGCCTATAGAATTTAAAGAAGAATGAAAGGAGGGACACAGACCTTGAATTCATAAATCTTTAGGGCTGATCCTACAGGCTAGCTACAGAAATTTGTTTTGGTGCATGGGATCTTTGGGCTGTGGATGGCAGGGCTGTAGCCCTGTTGCTTAATACTGTCACAGTTTTTCAGTATGGACAAATGCAGATAACAAATATTGTGGAAGTTACAAAAATAGCAAGAACACCAGGAACCCTGGTGCAGTGCTCCAGAGCACATTTTTTTCCTCCTTTCTACCAGTACAAGGCTTTGTCTTGAGCTCAGACCTTGGCACTGCAATGCAACTCTGAAGTTGAAAACCTAAGAGCCTTGAGAGTAGGGTCAGTGTCAGAGCTGAATGACAAGTTTAGTTTGAAACCTGTTCTCAGTTTAAAAATGATCTTTCTTCAATAGCAAAAGCACAACTGGAACTTTTCCGTTTTATTTTTTAATGTTGCCTTCTATCCTCCAGACTTTGAAGGCTGCATATTTTCAGAAAAATAAAAGTAATCCCATTGGGCTCCTAAGAACCAAAACTTTTAACAGTTTTCACTGTGCTGGCTTTCTGGCTTTCAGAAAGCCATTATTTTTTTCCCTCTTTCTGTGTGTTTGTGATTCTCCACTCCTATAGTGGTATCTGCTTATTTTATTATTCTACTTACTTGAGGCATGGCTGGCTTTCACAGGGTGATCACAGGTCTTGCAGTATTTGGGGTGCTGTTAGTCTGCAGCTGATGGGTGGAGTTGGTATTTGGGATAGACGCATTTCTCCCAGTACCACTGTAGACCAGAGCTGGAAAATGTGACTTTGCAGAGCCCAGGTAGGGGCTCTGCCTTTGCAGAGCCCAAAGGTAGATCACAGAGAGCCTTGAGCAGATCCTTTTGGAGTCTTCCTTTCCTTTTCTTTCATTCTTTCTTTTTCAGCCAGTCTCATAAATGGTCAGAGTGGGAAGATTCGACTAGTTTTGTATCTGCTGGCAGTGTTGTGCCTGGTACATGAGGAGGCAAAAGAGAAGGGTAGCAGGTCCAAAAGCCAGGGAGAAGGAAGCAGCTCCCGGCACTGCCTTGGTTGCTGGGAATGTGGCTGGAGGAGCATCCCCGGTCCCCCACTTCTGGTGCCTGCTGGGATGCTGGGCTTTTTGCAGGATTTTCTATTCTTTTTCAGTTTCTTGTCCCATCCTGCCTCTCCCACAGGCACGCTGCTGGTTTCATTAGCCTTGCCTCTTGCCCAGCAAAAGTGATGTGCCGATGCCTTTGGCTGGTGAATCCTGCTAATACAGAAGAGTTTTTCCCCCAAATGCCCTAACTAGATAGTGCCAAGCTGAGTCCTACAGTCTGCAAAAAGCATTTCTTCCACTGCTTCTTGTCTTCTAATAAAAATAAGGCCCTTCCTCTGACATTATATGGTGCTTTTGTTTTGCACAGATTACAGTGAAATTCTCACTTAGAAGGTTATTATAGTTTATAATCCCCTGGAACTCCATTATGAATCCTCTTGTAATACCAAGTACCTAGCTGTCATGTATGCAAATACCTTATCTCCTGAGAACAGCTGGGCACAGAGGGTGCCCTTTGCTGAACACTTCAAGGTACGTGCTGAGATTGCTGGTTTCTTTTTGTGCAAGTTTATCCCAAAAGGAACTTGTCCTCGAAGAAATCAATAATGCTTCTATATTTGTCCAGGAGTTTTTGTTGCTTTGCTGAGCTGCACCAACACAAATCTAAGCCAGAAAAGTTACTGAAGCAGGAAGATAGATTTCTACTGGCCGCTACCAGAAATATCTCATTACTCAAAATTTGTGGGGCCCACCAAGAGAAGGATATTGTGCTGTACATGCAATCTGCCTTGTCTGTGCTGATCAGCAGTGGTCTATACTTTCAAGTAGCTGATTTTGCATCTTAAAAAAAAGAGATTTCAACAATTCTTCAGTCTCCTGCAGTGCTTCCATTCCTAGGAAATGTGCAGTGAGCAGACATGGCTTAGCTGTGAGGGGATCTTCTCTTCCTACCAGCGGTAACTTAGAGATCTGAATTTCTAAGAAAATGCCCAGTCCTCTCTTAGGGCTTGTTTTGTCTCTAACTTCTTCCTGCCTACATTTCTATTCAGCCAATGATAGTCTTTGTTCTTCTCTCTGCAACGGGGGAAAAACAGTAAACTCCGAAAACTACCACTCATCCTTGCTATAAAAGGAATTAAGGAGCTTGCAGCATTAACATGCATGATGTGAAGTCAGATTGCATTCTCTCCTGAGACCCGGTGGAAAAAGATACTAGGACTTTATCGCAGGAGCACTGGGTCTTAGTCAGTCTAATTGAACTGTCATAAGCAGTACATCAGTTAAGAAGGTCAGATACATCTCCATTGCAAAATCCACAATTTACAAAGCAGCCTGCTTCAGAGAAAATCCTGGCCTCATTGCAAGGCCTTTAACTTCATGGGTAGTGAGGGCTAGAAAGAAGGTCAAAGAAAAGAAAGAAGAAAAAAAGAAAAAAAAATCTAAGGTCTAATTGAAGTTAGAAGTGATCTTATTTTAGAGAATGTTTTCTTAACAGATTGCTGCAACCGTCTGCCTCAAGGTTTTTCATTAAATTAATGGTGGTGGTGATAAGCTCTGTTAGGGCTGCTGTTTCCAAAGGAGGATTTTGCATGGCCTTTCCTTCCCTAGATCTCAGGTACGATGATAGAAGCATTAACTGGGGCCAGAGCAGGTTGAGAGGATGAACTTTTATTACTATGCAAATGTAGTTAATCTAGGAAATTAATATTTCATGCATGCCTCTCTTAACAAGGTGCGTTTTGATTACAGGCCCCTTGTCACTCGGCTGGGAGGCTGGCCAAGAGGGCTGTTGCCATAAGCAGGGTCTTGAACCAATGTTTGTTTCACGCTGGCTGTTACAGGGGACCAGTCGGTGGCTTGGACCTGTTGCATGGTGCTGGCTGCTCCCAAGGCTGTACGGGTGGTGCTGGAAGCGCAGCGCAGCGTTTGGAGGTGCCCTGGGTATTGCGGATGCCGCTTGCTATCCAGGGGGTTGCGCATCCTTCCAAGGAGTCCGCTCTGGAAAGGACGGTCTGCAGTGACTGCAGAAGCAGTTGGAATAGGTTTCTCTACACTTCCCTAACAGGTATCAAGGCAATTCTGCAAACAGATGTCACTTCAAATCCCAGATAGGGGTATAAGGCTTCCATCCAGCATGAGAAAAACGGCTGGATATTTGCACAGTGCCCTTGGCACTGAGGTATCACCAAGCACCGGTAGTGGCAATAGGGCCACAGTGGTGTTCTGGTGCCGTAAGAGCGTTTTGAGCAAAGAGCAGGCCCATTTGGAGCAGAGGAAGATGCAGATTTCCTCAGGGTCCCCCAAGGGCAGCAGCAATCCTGCCTTCAAAAAAGAATGGCATGTGGTCCCCCAGCACCCGCTGACAGGCGAGACGCTAACCACATCCGCAGCATGGTTTGCTGCGGCCCCTGAGGACCGGCGCTGGCAGTAAGCAGTCTGCCCGAAAAGCGTAATGTCCTGGGGAATACGGAGTCCATGCCGTGGCTGGATGCTGCCCTCCTCCGCTTTGCGAGGAGCAGCTGCCGCTCCACCTTCGTTAAGCCTTAGAGGGTGCCTGCGAGGTGAGCGAGCACTCTTGCACCGTTTGCTCAGTAGTCGCGCAGTTGTTGAAAGGCTTAGCCAAAGCGACGCGTGAGTCCACAGTGCAGCCGGGGACAGGCCTCAGGCTTCAAGTGCTCGCCTGCTGTTTTCTGTACCGTGATTTTCATGAATGGTTATCACCCCCTGTAATATAATACAAAAGGCAAAAGTTTGAGTCAATATATACTGCAACCTGAGAACACGTAGGTGCTGTTCAGATGCACTCAGCAAGAAGGAGTAAGAGCCTTTTAATGTGGTCAGAGCATTAATAAGCTTAAAGTGGATTTGAAGGAAAGGTAAGAGAATTGTGAATTAAATATTGATCCTCGAATTTCATTGTTAAATTACAGACATTGAATTGCTCGTGGATTATGCTGCCATAGAGTCGTAGCAGCTAGGGATGGAAAAGCCTCACAATTATCCCGTTCATCTCCCTGCCGATGGAGGAGTGTTCCCCACAGTACACTCTCTTAGTGGTTCAAGTCGATTACTTAATTCCAATTACTGACAGTCCACTACTTGTTTAGGCTGTATTCCAGTTTTTGTCAGCCCTCCCATCATCTTCATCTATAGGTCTGTCCTTCTGGAGGGAGATCATGTGGGTGTTTCTGAATAGGATCTTTTTTTTTTTTTTTTTTTTTTTTTTAATTAAGGCAAAGTTTTCTCTTAATTTCTTTTTTCTGCTCACCTTCAGTTCTGACTGTATGTGCTCTTTATCCACCTGCACTTTATAAAATAAACAGACAAACTAAAATGCCTCAAAATGAGTCATTTACAGAGAGCAGACGTGTGTCAGCATTCCCCAGCCATGATTATTTTCCTTCACATGTGCCCTGGTCACTGACCTCCTACAGATGGGTTTCAGATTTTTCATACTTCTAAATAAATTAATGCAAAATATCTCCACTAAAATATCTAGCATCAGATTCATCTCATTTTTTCATGACATTAGAGAATTATCCTCCAGCAATCCTTAGTTTCAGAAATTAGTCGTGATTAAAAGAAAATAATAACTTTCTCTTTGACACATTGGTAAGCCTGCATCTCAGCCTTTCACCATCTTCTCTGTCCTTTAAACTGCCTTATTTTACCCCAGGCCATTTTACTCTCGGGGAAGAATTAGATGTGCCCTGGCAAGCAGCAGGGAGCAATGGGCAGTTTTCTCACTGCCCAAATTCCTTTAAATCATTTATTTATTCTCATACTTTTGGCTGACAACTGTGTAGGAAACCAGGGTTCTTGATGGGACTGGGCAGCTAGGAAGGTAACAGATGGGAAGGCTGGCAGAGACTTGGGTCACAAGAGAGCACGGATGAATCTGTGAAGTTTGTTTAAAAAAGAAAAAAGTGCCAGTGGTGGAGCAGGGGCGGGAAAGGCTGGCACGGACGTGGGAGGAAGAAGGAGGCACAAGATGACCCAGGCCAGCCAGGGCAGAGGGGGGCTGCAGCGACGCCGCTCGGCATCGGCACGGGGGCTGGCGAGCTGCGCGCGCAGCGAGGGCGGCCAGCCTGGGGAACGGCCCGGGTGCGAAGCGGAAACCCCTCGGCGCAGAGCGGCCGCTGGATGCATCTGGGGTAAAGAGGCTTCGTTTTGACAGGTGAAGGCACGGTACTCCCCGCTGACGTGACACCAGAGAAATGCCTGTCCTTTCAACAGTGTCTCTGGCATGGAGTTTTGTGAAGGAAGGTGTCTGGGCACGAAGGGAGGGATTTGATTGTTCCTGGGGACGGTAGCCGGAAGAGAGCAAGTCGATAGAAGAAAGTCCACTTTTTAAGAAGTTCATGGAAGACAAACAGCCATGTGAAGGCAAATCTATCAGACCTCCAGGCACATAAAATTAAAGAATTCTGCTCAATCAGTAGATGACACAGGAGATATGTCAAGCTTTCACTCTGAGAGCTTAGAAAATAGCTTAAACTCTTGGCTTTACTTTTACTTTGAACATCCCAACTGAGCTCTGAAAGAAAGAATAGCTAGTGAGCAAACAGGCTGAAAATGAGCCAGTGCAGCAGAGCTCCTACTTTGAGGGTGCCTGCCCTTTCACCACGGCACAGCTTTGTCATCCCACGCTTTCCAAGTAGAATTTTTAACCTGATAAAATAAGCTAAGCAAAAGGAAAGGAAAATGTGTGAAGCAAAATGTTTTATCTGTCTGTAATTCAAGTTGAGCCTAGAGTTCAAGTTACAGAGTGAAGTCAGGTTCCATTTCAGGTTCATAGAAGTTATTTTAATATTTCGATAACTTCGGTCAAGATCTTGGTTGCATTTATGACAGGGAGTGTAGAAAAACCTGGAGGAAAACATCTATCATAAATAGCCTGAGTTAGATTTACTCTAAGTTAGCCCAGAGTATAATATTAAAAGGAACTAGTAATCTCCCATGGTAGTTTTTATAGAAGAACTGTATTGCCTGTCACTGCAGTTATTTTCTGTAAAACCTAAACAATACCCACCATCATCTCCTTGCAGTAGTTTATGGGTTTTATCTTCCTCTATTTGATGGTTCATATGGTCATTCTCTCAAAATATGAATTGTGGCTCCATCAGTGATGGTTATCTGACACAGGAAATTATCCTTCTGGCTCTTTGCACTTACCTTATGTTAGGGCATATCTTATGGCACATCCACTGGACCACTCTCAGACCTCAATATATACTGTATATTTTTCTGACCCTTATGATCTGAACTGAGAGAGCGATGTGAGTAATACAGTGCCGTGGGTTTTTGTCTCACACCTTAGCTATTTATGTTTAGGCATCAAATTTTTGTTTGAACAGCACATTGTTTTATGCTTTCAGCTATGGCATTCTTTAATTAGTCACTCTTTATGTTTAAGGGATTATCAATTTCACTTCCTTTCTGTTTTTCATTACTTTCCATGTCAGTTTTGATGGTGAGATATTTGTATTTAAACAGACATAAAAGGCTGCTATAAAGAAGAAGGGATGAAGCATCTTTCTGTGTTCCCATAGGACAAAGCATGGGAGGGTTAGACTACAGAAAGGGAGATTTGGGTAGATACTATGAAAATCTTTCAAAGGAAGAGAATAATTAAGCACCAGAACAGTTGCCTGGACAAGTGGCATGTCTGCACTGAAGGAGATGAAGAACCACTTGGATGTGTGTTTTAAGGGTGACCTGAGTTTAGTGGATCTTGCCTGTGGACTCAGGAGTGACTTCTGTTTTGTTTTCTGTGCTGCTGAGAGTCAGGTCCTGCTCACCAGATGTGCTATGCGCCCGTTGCGTCCTTCTTGAACTGTAACATGTAATTTGGTACTGCCCTAGCAGTGCAGACAGGCAAATTGCACGGGGAAAAATGCAGAGCTTCGTACTGTGTCCTACCCAGTGTGTCTTACTAGTCTGTGCACACTACAGGGAAAGCAGGAGTTGTACACACTGGCAACTGCCGTGACATCAATTTCTTTCTGTTCCACAGTAGAGAAGAAGCAGGGTCAGAGTTTTACACAAGGTCCTACCATCCTATCTGGAGTTAACTCTCCTTATTCAAGCTGGATGGTAGGATTAAAAGGCTGTAATACTCAAAGATAATGCTGTATTTTTGGTAGTTCACTGGTTCTAAAACGCAATATAATTGCAAGGAAATGTCAATGACCTTGCTTCAGAGTTAAGCAGAAAGATATATGGTCCAAAGGGGAGTAAGTTTTTCGCAAACCAAAATAGCCAAAGTTAGCAAAGCAGAGCAGAATAAATCAGTGGGCGAATGCCCTTCTGTTATTGTTTAAATTGTAACGCTCTCCTCTTTCAAGGTTGCTCTCTAGTTGAACTTAAAGCAATTATGAACATAAGCTTTAGGATCTGCTTCCCAAATAAATAACAGCTCTGGAAAGCAGGTGCAGATTTACAGGGGCTGATACATGACTGAAGAGATGTTGGCACTCCATTGATGTGGCGAGTGTAGCACGTACTCCCGTATCATACAAACCGGTTTCACAACTCTGTCATCCACTCTTACTGAAGTTTCTTTTACAAACAGTCAGACTCCTTGCTGAATGGTGTGTTGTCGTGGCCAGTTGGAGGGGACTTAGGGACCTCTAGTCTTGCAGTGCTCTCCAGGTAAGTGTTGCCACCAAGACAGCTTTGGAAAGAGGAAAACAGAAAGCTTGCAGGGCTGGACGTGGTGCTGTCTTGCAATGATCAGGGCCTAGTCCTGAAAGCCAGTTCTTCTGCTAGAGAGGAAGAGGAGTTAATTTCTCACTTCTTTGATGAGTTACTTCTCAGTGAAGTGTTGAAGAAGTTGTTCCTGGTGCTTTTGGTAATAACGTGTTTAGCCAAATGCTGATAATCCCACACAGCCCATGCTGATTGGAAGCCTTCACACTGCGTTTCCCCGGTGTGGAAATGCCGCTGCCGTCATTCCTGCCTGCCGGAGCACTGACTTTTGGACTGCTCGGAGCTATGGCTCCCTTTCATTTGTGCTAAAGCCCTCCTCTGCGATCCAGGTGGTGTATGGAGTGGGCACGTGCAGGTGAGAATGCAAAAGCAAGGGAGCAAAAACAGCTTGTCGAGCGCCTGGCAGGTTTTTCTCAGGCTTCGCCTCTGAAGGAAAGCTTTGGGGAATGTCGGGGCCGGCGTGTCAAAGGAGGGCGCTGAGGAAGTGTGTCCATGCCTGTGTTTATTTTAGAAATGACTATACTTGTTTCGGGTGGTGTTTCCCAGGTGAAACAAGAGAAGCGTTCCCTTCCCTGCTGCACATAGCTGTGACAGATTGATGTAGTGTGCACAGGAAGGAAAGAAATGCTTGTCCAAAAATTATTTCCCATATCTTTGAGAGGAACAAGCCATATTATTTTTTCCCCTGATTCTCAGTGCTGAAAGCTCTGCCTTTGCTCTGTAATAGATGGCTGTGTTTGATGAAGCTTTTTGAACTGGCTAAATGGTCAGGTGTCAGGGATCTATAGGCAGCTGGTGTTTGTTTAGTAAATGATGTCCCTGTTATTGTTGCAAAGGCAGGCCTCAGTGGGCTATAAATACACTCAGTTCCCATGCATCATACCTCTTTCCAAAAGTACCTCTCAGACCTTTGGTTGCTTCCTCTCCACTTTCTTTCTTTTTCATTATTTTTCTTGCTCCCTCTCTTCCACCAAGTTACTACACGGAAACAAGACCAAACCAAGTAATTTGTATAACTCTTTCCGAATGAAGCAGAATCCTGTATATACAACAGTTGCCTTTGCAGTCCTTGTAGCTGTCTTTTAAACAACTGATATTCCTGGGTTACTTGAATAACGTGCTAAACTAACACTAATAAAGCTAACTTTTTGTATATCTTTGCCTTAGTTACCCCATGATCTTTACTGTCTTATGTAAACTTGTTCAGAGTCTGAGGGCTGTCTCAGCTCTTTTGCCTTTTCCATATCCTGGTGCTGTTGGTTTGCATAACTGAAATTCTAGGTGCAGTTTAGTTCTGAATATGGTGAAATCTGTACACATCTGACTTAAGGTGGCATTAAATGGCACTTTGGATTCAAATCCATCCCAAATTTGAAGACGTCGACATCTGAGTCTAGAAGAAGGGTGTATTTGAAAGAGGAAAGCAAAATTCAAACACTCTGAACTTCAGGAGGGTTCATAGTCTCATCAAACACCAAATGTAAGCTTTCTAAAGAAGAGCAACCTCTGCTCTCAACTCTACATAGTAAATCTGAACATTGGATATTTCACTTTTGGTGAAAACTGGCAGAAAGCCCAGGAACACAGAGACTAAAACTGTGCTCCAATTAACATCTCAAAGTCTCCAGATCTGTGAGTGGGAATTCAGTGTCCCATAGGATCTAGGCATATCCTGTGGCCAGGGATAAATATGACCATGATTTAACAAATGCACTCATGATTTTAAAATAGATTCAGAATCACATCTGGTTGCTCGAAGGAGTCCTCCCTTGGTTTACAGAGAGTTAACTTTATACTCCTCAGCAAAAGGTCATGAGGACAAGAGTGGGTGACGTTGCAGGTTGTGTGATACCTTTCTGGAAGAACACAGCCATTTGTTCTGTTTTATTGTTTTCCTTCAAGCATATCTGGCAGGATTAGATCAGTAATAAAACTATCCTAATAATGGTGCAAATCTGTGAGATTGCAGAGCTCCTTGAGCAACTCTTTGCTTTTGTTTTGGATCTTTTCAACTGTCAAGCCTACTGATTTTAAGCCTCTCCTTCCTCTAAAAGAACATTTTATTGGAAACATTTTTCACTAGTTATTCCTGGCTGAACTTTCCATCCTCTTCATTGATACGCCAAAAAAAAATCTTTAAGGGAATGAAATAATTGGGATCTTCAGGGTACAGATTGTTCATTTTTCACTAAATATGAGATTCATCATGCTGAACTGTGAATACAGCAGGATACACTTAGAAGGTGTATAAAAATGAAAATAAAAGGACATTGATTGAAAGAAGAGGGGGAAAATCATGAAAGTGACATTACCTCAACTCATCCTAAATATACAAAACTACTTTAATGGCTTTCATAACAGATACCATGCAAAGAGACCCAATTAAATTTATCTTCATGCTGCCATACAAACTGTATAATTCTTTTGGTCACCAAAATGTCTGAGGTACATTATATTATTCATACAGACTTCAATCTTTAGAAAAAGAAATCACATTTAATCTCTTTTTCTCTTTATCTATGTATTGATCTGTCTATGAACAGCTCCATATCTTAGTAAGAAAACAGTGCAAGTAATAACAACCCAAGAAATCCTGGAAGCAACCTTAAAGAAAAAGCACGTTCACATCAGACAGAGATTGACGTATAAGTAGAGGAGCACATACTGTGTGGAGGTAATTGTGTTTAAAGAAATAATGTCTCCCAAGTTACTGTATTGAAGAGTTTTTTTTTTTTTTTTTTTTTTTTTTTCCATGAGATTGCAGGAGCTGTACAGTTCATATGATGATAATGAAGTTTAACAATAATGATAGCAAGTGAAGTCCTAAATCTTTGCAGGGTTACAAGGTACTTAATCAATTCCTGCAGTTCCTTGGGCCAGACTCACTTTTGGTTTCCCCTGCTAGAAAGCAGTAGATAGCATGGCTTTCCTGGCCACCCATCTTTTTGCCAAAGTTTGTGTATCAGCAGAGAAAGGGATGTGGACAGAGCCCCCAGGGAAAGTGCTGGTTCAGTAGAGCAGTATGCAATGGGAGAGATTCAATGAAACTTCTGTACAGGAGCTCAAGGTGCAGGATCTCCAACACCCTTAGAGTGGAAAGAGCAAGTGGCATAATCCACTAGAAGTCCTTTGTGGCAACCAAAATAAATGTATTTACAACTTAGCGAGTAAGTAAGTAGTCAGTGATTTGTTCTCTAGAAGTGTTTAAGAGGGAGGATGGGTGGATAGATCGTTGATTGATTTTATAATTAAACTAGAACCTGCCTCATCTTGGGGTTTTGTTATCAGTTCAGAACTCAGTTTGCAGAGCTTCCAGTAGCTTTGGGGCAGTTTCAGGCAATCTTGGGCTGAATTCAAGTACATGCAAGGTCTGAGGAAATCTGATTAGTGTATGATTGCATGCATTTAGTACAGAGGAATCAGCAAACAACACAGCAGTTCATTTCTACATATGGGGTAATTCAGATAAAAGGGGGCTACAGACAAACACGGTCAAATTTCTGGGGATTCAAATGCTGAATGTGCTGTGTGGGCCCAGGTTATTTTATAATCCTCAAAGACACCGTATTTGAAGCCTGATGTTTGTTGTCTCTTTTGAATATAAATCACAGTGTAAAACTTGAAGATGTTTATCTCCCGCAAGCAGAAAGCATGAGGATTAGTCTTGCCTTATTCCCTGAATTGAGCCTGCTGAGCCCAGAGGCCAGGCTGTCATCAGCTGCCCTTGGGGGCAAAGCGGTAGCGTACCTGTGGCCATTTGGCACGCAATAGATAAGGGAACTGCATGCAAACTTATAAAAAATTATCGCAGAAGAGGGGGAAGTATCTTAGTTTTCACTGACTACGAGGTTCAAGAGGTCCTTTATTCGGGTTCTTGGCCGACGGTGACGGTGGCTGTTGCAAAGGCGATAGGCAGAGCTTGCTCGGTGCCTCTTCAGTGACAGTAGTTGGACCGGCAGAGGAAGGGGGCAAATGTGAGATGGCAGCATCCGTGACTCTCCCCTGCTTCTGAGGAAGGCATAAAATGCTCCTCAGAACAGGGTGAAGAAATGTCCCCTCCTTGCCTCCCTCAAGGTGAGAAGCGAGGGGCAGCTGTGACTTCATCTGGAGAGCCCTTCGCAGCTCACAGAATTACAATCTAGCCTACTTTTTCCTTTTCTTAAGATAGCAACATCTCTTCCAGTCTGGCCTGATGTCAACCACATAATAATTGTGTATCTGTTACAACGTGGGTGGGAAGCCTGTTGGAATATAGGACAGAGAGTCTGCCCCAGATTACTTTTTTTTTTTTTTTTTTCATTTAACAAATGCTCATTTACCAAGCTGTTGAGGGGAAAAACAGCTGTTTTTGTATGCCAGCTAGGATTTAAACACCTTTAAAGGTATAAACAGAACGGAAATCCCAAAGGATTCAGACATAGACACAAAGCATATGCAAGATTTAGAAATATAAGTAGTTAGCTCCATGCTTATTATGCTTCTACTGATTCTAGAAAACATCTTAAACTAGAGATTTAAAAATGCTTCCTGCTAATACTCTTTGCTTGGCCTGCTCATTTCAGGGATCCTTCTGAAATATTGGTTTGGACAGTGAATCTCTTTTTTATTTTTGGACATTTCCTAGGCACTGATTGTACTTAACATTTATGCCTAAACTAATGTGCTGAATGGATGTAATTGGGCCCCAAAAGAACAGGGATTCTCTTGTCTTTACTAGTCAAAGGTTAACTGTGAAGTTTAAGTGACTGTATTAGTCTAAAGTGTGTATCACAGGCTTATGCGTGCTGAAAATTATGTTTTACATCTCTTTAAATATATATAATGTTTTTATGCTTTTGCATACTGCGTGCATGTGTGCACACAAAGCTGCTTTAAGTATGAAAGAAACAGTAGAGTAGATCCTCCTTGAGGATAAGACTTAGATCGTAAGACATTGAATGGTGCCTTACATTATTTTAGAGGATCTGAAGAGAAAAAAAGTCAAGAAAATTGAGAACAGCAAGGAAGGTCCTACTACCCAGAAGTAGATTACTTTGTCTTTAATGCTCTTCCCTTCCGGGTGCCTGATTCAATATGCATGTACACACATCTGTGTGTACACAACTACTTGCACAGTTTAAGTTTCTTTTGCGCTCCCTCAGAACCAGAAGCATATATCTTGTTTCTCTAATAAGGGCATTTAAAGCAGAAAGTTATGGTAATATTCTCTGTATTGCTGTGTTGGGTATGTCACTGGCAGTAGGAAGCATTTATCTTCCCTGTCACTTAGTTTCTCCGCTAAAGTCTCCAGGGATAGCAACATTTTGTTTTCTTGAGATTTTCAATAAAGGACGGGCAAATAATGT
The DNA here is from genome assembly GCF_028389875.1 of Rhea pennata. NCBI lineage: Eukaryota > Metazoa > Chordata > Aves > Rheiformes > Rheidae > Rhea > Rhea pennata. Next base: position 68,141,836 of record NC_084666.1, read on the forward strand.
TGTTCCCTAGTACACTTCCCCATGCTTAACTCAAGCGAGAGTGTCTTGCAGGGACAATTAAACCGCGCTGTTGCCTGAGTTTAGGTGGATGTTGTTATTGCAGCATTTGTCCCCTTCCTGGTAAATCACATTATTCCCATGGCCTTGGACCATTAGCGGGCCCAGGGGAGCCCAGCGGTGATCACAACCGGCTGCTCTCTCTTGCCTCGGCCCCCGGCCAGCAGGAGCCCTGCTCAGAGGTCCTCTGCTTCCTGGGGGTAGTTGGGGGGGGGGGGAGCAGGAGAAGGACAAAACACAACTCTTTGATTGCTGCCCTGACCTTTGAGCAGGCAGCTGTCAAGTATTTAATGTTCAGCATGTATGTGACACCCTTGGACACATTCAATATGTGCCCCATTTCATGTCTCGAGCAACCTCTCGGGCTGCACGTGCATTGGCAGTCGGTGGGAGCTTCAGTCTTTGACTTCTCCGGCAGCACATCCAGGAGGGGTAGCAGGTGTAAGGGTCTAACTCAGGGTTTGAAGTTTGTCCAACAAAATTGGCCAGAGCCTGTCACCCTCACTTCAGGTGCTACAAAGGCAGCAGTTGGACTCACTCTGTTCAGGGCATTACTATGGCCTCAGGAGCAACTATGTCCTTGATGCTCCTCATTGCATTAAACCAAACTATGCTAGATGTCAGTTCCCAGCTTGAGATACTAATGCGAGGGAGACAGAAAAGTATTAAGAGATCAATAATTAAAGCCCTATGTCAGAGCGAAAATCTTCCTGTTCAACCCTCCTGTTCCCAAACACTCAGCTGTGAAATCCCCAGAGGCCAGCTGGTAATTCCCACTTTTTCTGTGTCTAACCAGCTGTCTTTGCAGCATTGCAGGGAAGGTGTGGTTCTCCACGTCTTTTGCTTAAGCCTAACTCATGGCCTTTTGAACCTAGGTGTTCACAATTCACATTTCAATGTATTGACAGAAATGATAACCCGTTATATATTTCCACAGAATTTTTTCTGTTTACTTAAATAGCATCAGTAGGGAGGGAGGGCAGGGAATGATTATGCTTTGAGAGCATATGTAAATGTACAACAGCCTATGGTCCACTCCTAGGCTGCTTTCCAAACACTGAAGAAAGCTGGCATTTTACCACTGGTGTTTTCTATCATCTGCTTTCTTTCCCCCAAAATCTTAACCCCTCAAAGGAGCATGTACATAGTATTCCCTTCATATAAGTCAGTATCATATGCGGTGCACCTTAGTGAAAATAGACTGTGCTGGGTTTTGTGCTAAATTTGCCTTAACTGATCAGTTATCTGATTTAACTTCCTCAGCAGTTCAGTCTAGCATGTAGTCTTCTAAGCACAGATGTATTGGTAACTGTTGTCATTGGAGAACAAACGCGCCTCTCTCCTCAGGCAGACTCTTTTGTAATAATTTGCTTGAGGTTGGTGCTCTCCAGGAATTTGTAGAACTTACTAGTGTTTGTTAGTAATATTTTCATTTCTTGCAGAGAAGATGCATATTCCAGCACACTAATTTTATGTAGGCTTTTGCTGTTGGAATTTGCATATGTTTTACAAGTAAGGACATGAATCAAAGTGGTTAAAGAGTTAATATATAGCAGTATAATATTGGTTCCTTCAGTTCTCTTTCTACATTTGATACACACGATGCTTTCTTTAGTACAGGTGCATAGTTGGGAATCTCAATACCTTGCAGTAATGATCACCACAGATAATCAGCCACTCTCCACAACAGAAAACTTGCTGCAATTGGAGAGCGTAGTTTATCTCCACTGACGTCCCGACGAGGTGCGTTAGTGTGCCTGCACAGCCAGCTGACATGACAGTCTTAAGCACTATCTTGAACTGTGAGACCAGTGAGATGCGCTGGTGCTGCGAGTGGTAGTAGTCACCAGCCATATGCTGGTGCTACAGTTCCCAATGTTATTAACAGCATGAGCATTGAATTCCTAAAATATTTCTCCCAAAGACCATAGCCATAGCTTGCAGGCATACATTCCCCATCTTCTTTATTTACCTGTGAAGCTCTTCTGCTTTCAGAGGCCTTCAAAGCGAGGCCCTTCGCTGATTCTTTAAACATGGAACAGTGCTCTGTCTTGGCTTGCTTAAAAAACACATGTATGCTGTGTTACCAACAACTGGATTTTAAAGATGCTTTGAGGAGGACGCACACTATTTAAAGTTATTCAGAGATTTGGGAGTGCCTGTTGGCTACATCCTAAACCTTCATTCGCGAAAGACTGAAACCTTCATTCGCAAAATTGGACAGCCCCATGCTGCTGCAAGAGCCCATGAGCTAGCCCCAAATCCCAGGTCCCCAAAAAGCAGAGGGGAAGCGGGAGCCCCACAACAGACGAGGATGAAAGTGGTAAGAAGGGACAAACTGTGAGACAGAAGTGGTCCATGTTCTCCATAGGACTTGATTTTTCTTTTGAGCAAAAAAAAGGCTTACACTTTTGACAGCTGAACTGGCGGTGTTTTATGTTCCTTAGATGTAGCACCTATGAGTTAAGATCTTCATCCTAACAGAAACTGTAAGCGCTGTGTAATGTTCCTCATTTCACCAGTTCAACTGAATAAAATACCAACAATAGAAACAGCATCCACGATGAAGAGTGAATTGAACATTTTTTAATTCCTTAAGTTTTAAATAAGCTTAGTTAATGTGTATATGCAATTAGTCTCATTATCCTCAATGGGACTATTTGTAGGAATAAATGGGCTAATTTTTAATCCCTTAGGTTTCATTAAGAACATCATTTTTGTCATTTAAAGTGTATGCAGTATTTATCTTAGTAACCTCTTATTATTTGAGATCAAAGTCAGATAAGACTTGAAAATGAATTCAACCCAGCAAACTCATTAAGCAACCATCTGCAATAGGAGTTTCACAGCAGAGTCATTCTGAAGGTTTCCTTTTGGTCTCTCAGTGCAGTCTTTCCTCCCAGAAATTCCCTCCTTGGCTTGGGGCACTAATTCCAACCTTTATCAAGAGCCCCGTCCTCAAAATGCTTGTACGTATGTCTGCACCTCCTGGCATCGTTGGTGTCACTGAATGGGAAAGGAGTCAAGTTACAAAGGCTTAAAGATTTTGCAGATTCTGGCCTTGAGTAAGAAATAATAATGCCTACATATTTCAAGGAGAGTTGTAAGCATTTAATAGGTACCTGAGAAGTCCCTATTAGTGTGAAAATTTTATCAGAATTGTAAGTACAGAGCTGTGATATTTATATTGCAAAGACATGTGTGGGAGTGCATGGGAACCTGAAGCTGTACTAGCTTCAGAGTTGTTTTTAAAAAGTTATTCCCTCCACCCCCCTTTCTGAAGGATCTCATGAATCTATCTGGTGCTAATACCTTAATGAAGATCATTATCTAGCTTACGCTTACTATAACATATGAGGGGAAAAGCATCACAGTTTGCAAATTAGATTCTACAGACTGAAATAATTCAGCTTTTTTGACTATAAACATTTCTTCCAATCAGTCCTATCTATTTGGGGCACTGATAACAGAAAAAAAAAAAAAAATCCCTGCTAAATTTCTGCTTTGGTTTGTTAACTATGAGTAGAAAGTTTCCTTTCTAATCCTCTCCGTCTCAGGAGCAAATCTTGCTACTTAAGAAGACATTCAAAATATTATGTAAAACAGAAATAGATTTTTTCCCTTAACTTATTAACTCTAGCCAAGCCAGTGGAAGCTTATTTTTTAAGAGAGAGAATCTCAAATGGCACTGAATACCTATGTTTAGGCAACTGATTGAGCGCTTGGCATGGTGATGGCAATATAATTAATTCATTCTGTATAATAAAATATGTATAAGTAATTCATACTGTAATGTAAAGTGACATTCTTAGTGTCTAGTGTTAGTAGAAAGATCTGGCATTGAAACAAGCCTTCAAGATTTCCCTTATATGTGGAAACACATATAAAGATATAAAAATGCTTTTATCTTCTTCCTGTGTTGGCCATATAACCCAACACAAAAGAAACTCAGTTGCATGACAAAATATATATTGATCTGAGCCTTGAAAGCACTGTTAAAAATGGAAATTAATCTTAAGTTCTGTTTGTATGTTTATGATATGAAGTCAAATTTATTGGCAGGTAAGTTTTAAATAGGCGCTCATCAAGGACTAGGGAAGTGTGAAGGTCTGCGTAACAAAAAGGAAGTAACAAGCTAATGCTGAAATGTATCTAGAGCTGGAAGCTACAGAAATCAGTGGGTACCTCAGCATGTTAGGGAGCAATCAGAAAGGATAAGGCTACTGTAGTTGCTTTGCATGATTTCTTTTCCTTGGTCTTTACTGCAGAGAGTGATGAATAAGTTCTGAGTGTGACAGTTCCTGAGGGTAAAATGGCAGTGCTCTCTTTGACAGATGTTTCCAAAAAACTTTTGTCTATCTGTGTGCGTGTACGTGTGTGTGTGCGTGTGTGTTTGTGTGTAAAATGGAACAGCTCAGGAAATTAAATGTCAATAAATCATTGCGATCAGATAGCATTCATCTGAGACCTCTGAAATATTGAAGACCTCAGTAGCTGAATTACTGTAAGTATAGATTATCACTGAAAACTATCTTGTGTATTAAATGAGAACAGTTGTCAGTTGCAAAGACTTTTTAAAAGGCAGGAATAGTGGCAGGAATGCTATGGTGGCCAGTGAATTTATTCTTCATGGTAGGGAAGCAGATCTGCGATGTGGTGATGGATTAATGTACTACTGCATTTGATGTTCTACAGTCTTTGACTAGCTTAACAAAAAAAAGCTGATCCACAGAAAAAAAGTGTGTTATTAGAACCAGAATGTAACTAACTTCAAATATCGTATTGTAAAGTTATTTTTACAAACTCTGTTAGTGAAATTTGTCAACTAAAGGGTGACAATAAAGTCAAATCTGTTCATGGATTGAGAGGGGAAATTCGATTACCTAGATTACAGGCAGAATGAGAAAAAAAGACAAGGATTCCTAGGTATGCCTCAGCACAGAGGGAGGGGAGTAATATGTTGCTGTACAGATCAAACCCAGAACAAGTGGTGTTAAACGTGTCTTGAAGGGGGTGAGGGAGCAATGAGGTGACTGCTGACACTGTAGAAATCCAGTTATTTAATAGTGAGAGTTCAGCAGGGCATTGAAAATTCCCAGGAAAGATAGAAACTTGGGCAATATAATTCAAGATAGGCAGGCGTAATGAAATGCATACCGCAAAGCCTAACGTAGCAAGCACTCAGACAAATTTGGGATTAACCGTAACCCCTCCTCAAGAAGCTGATGGGGTGGGTTATCCCACCCCACCAGCGGTGCCCCGAGCCCTTCTAGCCGTTCATGGAGGGGTGCTGGAGGGGTGCTGTGCCGAAGTGTGAGGGCAGGGGGGGAGCCCTGCCTGTCTCGCTGCTGGCCGAGGAGGACGCTATGGTCCAAACCAAGTGCTGCCTAATTTTTGCCAAGACAGTAATAGTCTGCAGCCCTTACTGCATCTCCCAGCGGGCTTCCGGAGCCCATCAGTTCTCCTTTTTAGGCATCTGGGCAGCTTCCCCTGCCTGTCACAACGCCTGTTCGTAAGGAGTATAATTAACCTTACAAATGTGGGCATCGACGAGGATAGGTTGTTAAAGATCCTTGTGTGGCAGAGCATGGAAATGCTGTACTCCGGTAAGGAGAGATGATGTTGACTAGTCCACGTTTTTGCCTTTATTGAAGGAGTCAGTTTTGCTCATTTTATCCTAACAAAAGGAGAAGCAAAAGATAGCAAAGAGAAGAGCGAGGGGCTCACAAAAACGAGAGGTATGGGTGGAAGTAAGAAAAAGGACTGAGTACTACCAAGTCCACGCGGTGCTATGAAATTGATTTGTCTCCCTTTCTATGCACAGGCTGTAACTAATGATTGGGAGAACGTTACTGAAATAGGAACTCTCTATATACCTCAAACTAACTGAGCCATCTCACTTCAAAGTATGTGATGAGGGAGAGCCTGCTTTATCTTCTCTGCTCAGAGTAGCGACAAAGTCCTACTCATGCTTCTTTCGCTTCCTGCAAGAAGTCGGCATCACTGGTGTTTGCAAGCCAAGCTTTGCAAAGAAAACCTCAGGAGACCATTTTTTAAAGGCAAGCTGAGATCTTGTTTCCTCCATGGGATCAAAAGGCTGGACTTTTCAGAAAAGATTTATAGGCATCTCTTCCAAATTCTCCGTGTTCTGTTGAATAGGAAGTCTGCCTGTTTAAGAGTTGAATTGATAGCTCAGTGTAGTGGGGATAAAATATTAAGCTTCTTAGATTCGCCAAGAATTTTGGATCGGAATATCCTAAAGGAGCAGGAATAAGAGCCTCTGTGCCTGACATTACAAAGCTCATCTCTGAAAACAAATACCTCGTCATCTGGAATTTCAAAAGAAGGCACGTTTTATTCTGTAGCGTTCAGAGGATTTGAGAGGTCGGCGGCGTGGGGCTTCCTTCCACTGTGAGTTTTTTCTAATTAGACAAAAGCCAACTTCCCTTCAGAAGGAAAGCCTGCCTTCTGCAGCTCCCTTGGTTCTCGCAGAATGTGCTGCTGGCAGGACGAGTACTTTCTTCTGCAGTCATTGCTACCAATTACATAGTAAAAATAATTCTGCTGAGAAAGTGTAGACCAAACTTTATCTCACTAGGACAAAGTCCAGATGCTCTGTTTATGTGTGTTTTAGAATC